>NC_045431.1:222941618-223690447 GCF_902635505.1 Sarcophilus harrisii | reverse complement strand
CTGCCTTTCTTACCCCTTACAAATTATATCGAGCCTCAAAAAAGCCCTTGACCAATTGAAAGATAAGAAGTAGAACAACCACCCCAAAGAAAATCTGCAGTCTCGCCAAAAAGGTTGGTTATAGGGGGGATCCAAGACGGGGAGAGAAATTAGGTCTGAGGAGAGTCTCAAACGAGGGGTGAAAGCACAGATTCAGCATGCCGCAGCCCAACCCGAGTAAGGGCTTTTCCTGGGAGGACCCCACCAAGAGGACGAGCCCGGTTAGCCTCCAACTGCACAGTGGGGAGCTCCTTGGGGGCCATAGAGCTTTTCCAGGGCGATTTGATTGGGCAGAACCGGGGCAGAGTTCCCGGGGTCTGGTCTGCTCAGCTCAACCACAGTCCCCAAGAGGCCCTGGCCTGGGGTGACACTTTCAATTCTTGTTCTAGGGCAACCAAATCCATCAGCCCTACTAACGTTTGATATTTGCCAGTGCTGAATCCACTTCCTGTTGGGGGAAGGGAAAACTTCACCCAGAGACTCCCATACCCGGAGCGGAAATCCTTTAAATCTTTCCTGTCTGAGAGGAAGTTGGTAACCCCTTTGCCAGAGACCTACCCTAAACTTTAAACAGAATAAAAGATGAAAAGAAAATGACAGCTTCTATGGAAAAAGAGGTCACAAACCTGAAGAGACCTAAAAGCAAAATGCATCAGATTCTCCTTAATAATGTTCTAAGAAGAGACCATTAAAAAGTCCAAAAGAGAGTTAGAAGATAAATGGGGAAAGGAAAGAGAAGCCTTATAAGAGAGTAACAACTTCCTGAAATACGAATTGAAAAGTTAAAAATTTCAGGAAGTGCAAATTGGGAATTGAAAAAAAAAAACAGAAAGTAAGAATTGTGGAATTGAAAATAAAGAATTACTAGAAAGTAGGATCGGAATTGAAAAGACAAAGAACACGCAAGAAAGGGATCTGAATTGAAAAGAAAAAACACTAAAAAAATTAGTGAAAAAAAATTACAGACCAAAAACAATACATTAAAAACCCAATTGACATATACAGAAAGAATAAAAAGCAAAAGAAAATAATTTTTTAAAAATTAGAACTGAACAAATTGAAACAAGATGCATTGAGACAGCAAGAATCAGTCAAGCAAACCAAAAAAATGACAAACTGAAAAACCATGAATTATCTATTTAAAATGAGACTTGGAAAATAGATCTAGGAGAGATAATCTGAGGATTATTGACTTTCCGAAAACTATGAAAAAAGATTTAATACATTTTTTACAAGAAATCATCAAAGAGAACTCCTAGATTTAGAACGAAGGTAAAATAGGCTTGAAAGAATTATCGAACCCTTCTGAAAGAAACCCTAAAATAAAACACAAGGAATATTGTGGCAAAATTTGAACCATCAGATAAAGGAAAAAATTTTACAAGCAGCCAAAACCAAAATGGAGGTGCCACAATAAGGATCACCCAGGATCTGGCTGCCCCACATTAAAGGAAAGAAGGGCCAAATGATACTAAAGGCACAAAACCTTGGGATGGCCAAGAATAAACACCCAGAAAGCTGAGCATTTTCTTCCAGGGAAGAAGATGACATTTAATGAAACAAATGAATTCCATTTGTTTCAAGAAAACCAAATTAAACAAAAATTTATTCCAAGAATAGAACCTAAAGATGCAGAAAAAGGAAAATAACTTGAGAATTGTATTTTGTTGTGGATACAAAAAATACATGTAAAATTTGATAGTACTGATATAACAAAAAAGGGAAGAGATTGGAAAAAGGGATGATGGCAGAATAAGGTGGAAGGAGGAAAAAAGAGGGAAACCACATCCACAAAGAGGCTAAAGGAAACTTATCAATCTGAGGGAATTTAGAGAGGGGAGGAAACAGTGAACTTACTCCCATCAGAGTTCTCAAAGAAAAATAATTGACATTTGTTTTAGAGAAAATTCTCTCCCCCCATTAAAAAACGGGGAGAGGAAAAAGGAAAAGAAAAAGAGAAAGGGAAGGAAGGGGGAAAGACCCAAAGGGGGAGGGAGGAAAAAGAGGATAAGACGGAACAAAGGGGACATAAATTTAAAAGGGGAAAGAGGGTTGGGGGGCAAGAAAAGTAAACAACTGGGGTTATTAGGGATGGGGAAACAGATTTAGTAATCTAACCAAATGGAATGGATGAACTCCCCAAAAGAGGAGGAGATGGACTGGTGTCAGAACCCTACAAAGTTGTTTACAAGAAACACATTTAAAGAGGGGGATACAATAGAGAAGGTAAAAAGGCTGGAGCAAAACATTATGCTAGGTGAACAAAAAAGAGGGTAGCCATCCTTATCTCAGATCCAAAGAAAAATTGATTAATTAAAAAGAGATAAGGAAGGAAACCACATCCGCTAAAGAAGCATAAAACAAAACAAATATCAATATTAAAAATATATGCACCAAGTGGTATGGCACCCAGCTTCCTAAAGGAGAAGTTAAAGGCAAGAAGAAATAGACAAAAAACTGTAAAGTAGGGAATTCAACCCTTGACTCTCAGAATTAGACAAATCAAACCACAAAACAAATAAGAAAGAAATTAAAGAAGAAAAAAATTAGAAAATTAGGTATGTTGGATCTTTTGGAGAAAATTGAATGAGATAGGGGAATATACTTTCTTCCTGAGTTCATGGAACCTATTCAAAATTGAATATATTAGGACATAAAGACCTAAAATTAAATCAAGAAAGCAGAAATAGTAAATGCTTTCCCAATCATGATGCAATAAAAAACTACATTCAAAAAAAAAATTAGGGGAAATAGACCAAAAGTAATTGAAACTAAAAAATCCATCTTAAAGAATGATTGGGAAACAAATTATAGATAAATTAATAATTTCCTAAGATAAGAAATGATGACATCTACCAAAATTTGTGGATGCACCAAAGCGGTAATAAGAGGGAATTTTTATCCTTAGAGGCTTACTTGAATAAAACAGAGAAAGAAAGATTAATGAATTCCTAACTAAAAATAAAAAAGACCAAATTAAAAAAACCCCCAATCAAATACTAAATTGAAATTTAAAATTAAAAGGAGAAATTAAAATATTGAAAGTAAAAATCATTGAACTAATTAAAAAACTAAGAGTTGGTTCTAGAAAAAAAAAATAGATAACCTTGGTAAATCTGATTAGAAAAGGAGGGAGGAAAATGAAATTTAGTCTTAAAAATGAAAAGGAGAACTTTCCACCAAGGAAGAGGAAATTAGAGAAATAATAAGGGATTATTTTGTTCAACTTTATGCCAATAAATTTGATAACCTAAGGAAATGGATGACTACCCAAAAAATAGACTTCCCAGACTAACAGAGGAGGAAGTAAATTTTTGAATAGTCCCATTTCAGAAAAAGAAATAGAACAGGCAATTAAAAACCCCAAGAAAAACCCCAGGACCAGATGGATTTAATTGAATTTTCCAAACATTTAAAGAACAATTGGCCCCAATGTATAAATTATTTGATAAATAGGGAATGGGGTCCTACCAAATTCCTTCTAAGACACAACAATATACCTAAACCAGGTAGGCTGGAAAACAGAGAAAGAAAAATTTAGACCAATCTCCCTAATGAATATTGATGCTAAAACTTAAATAAATATTAAAAAAGACCACAGAAAATCATTCCAAGATATACCATGATCAAGTAGGATTTATACCAGGAATGATTGGTTCAAATTAGGAAAACTATAATATAATTGGCCATGTTAATAACCAAATTAACAAAACCATATGATCATCTCAATAGATGCAGAAAAAGCATTTGATAAATCCAACATCCATTCCTATTAAAAAACACTTGAGAGTATAGGAAAAATGGACTTTTCCAAAATAATCAGCAGCATCTATTTAAACCACGAAGCATCATATGTAATGGAGACAAACTGCAACCATTCAATAAGATTGAGGAAACAAGGTTGCCCATATCACGTTACTATTTAAAGATTAGAAACGCTAGCATAGCAATAAGAGCTGAGAAAGAGATTAAAGGAATAAGAATAGGAATGAGAAGCCAAATTATCACCTTTCCAATGACAGATGGTATATTAGAGAACCCCAGAGATTCTGCAAAAGTTATTAGAAATAATCCACAACTTTAAAAGTTTGGTTATAAAAAAACCCCATAAGTCATCAGCATTCTTATATATCATAAAAAATCCAACAGTCAGAGTTAAAAGAGAAATTATTTAAAGTAACTACTGATAATATAAAATATTTAGGAATCATCTGCCAAGGGAAAATCAGAAACTTTATGAGCAAAATTACAGACCACTTTTTACAAAATTAAGTCTGATCTAACCAATTGAAAATATTAAATGCTTTGGATAGGGCGAGAAATATAATAAAGATGACAATATTACCTAAACTAATCTATTTATTTAGCGCTATACCAATCAGACTCCCAAAAAACTATTTTAATGACCTAGAAAAAATAACAACAAAGTTCATATGGAAAAACAAAAGGTCAAGAATTTCAAGGGAATTAATGAAAAAAAAATCAAATGAAGGTGGCTTAGCTGTACCAGATCTAAAATTATATTATAGAGCAGCAGTTACCAAAACTATTTGGTATTGGCTAAGGAATAGATTAGTTGATCAGTGGAATAGATTGGGTTCAAGGGATAAAACAGTCAACAAATATAGCAACCTAGTCTTTGACAAACCCAAAGATCCCAGCTTTTGGGATAAGAACTTACTGTTTGATAAAAATTGCTGGGAAAATTGGAAACTAATATGGCAGAAACTAGGCATTGATCCATACTTAACGCCGTACACCAAGATAAGGTCAAAATGGGTTCATGACCTAGGCATAAAGAATGAAATTATTAATAAATTAGAGGAACACAGGATAGTTTACCTCTCAGACCTGTGGAAGGGGAAGGTCTTTATGACCAAAGCAGAACTAGAGATCATTACTGATCACAAAATAGAAAATTTCGATTATACCAAACTGAAAAGTTTTTGTACAAACAAAACTAATGCAGACAAGATTAGAAGGGAAGCAATAAACTGGGAAAATATTTTTACAGTCAAAGGTTCTGATAAAGGCCTCATTTCCAAAATATATAGAGAATTAACTCTAATTTATAAAAAATCAAGCCATTCTCCAATTGAAAAATGGTCAAAGGATATGAACAGACAATTCTCAGATGAAGAAATTGAAACTATTTCTAGTCATATGAAAAGATGCTCCAAGTCATTATTAATCAGAGAAATGCAAATTAAGACAACTCTAAGATACCACTACACACCTGTCAGATTGGCTAAGATGACAGGAAAAAATAATGATGATTGTTGGAGGGGATGCGGGAAAACTGGGACATTGATGCATTGTTGGTGGAGTTGTGAACGAATCCAACCATTTTGGAGAGTAGTTTGGAACTATGCTCAAAAAGTTATCAAACTGTGCATACCCTTTGATCCAGCAGTGTTACTACTGGGATTATATCCCAAAGAGATTATAAAGAAGGGAAAGGGACCTGTATGTGCACGAATGTTTGTGGCAGCCCTTTTTGTAGTGGCTAGAAACTGGAAACTGAATGGATGTCCATCAGTTGGAGAATGGCTGAATAAATTGTGGTATATGAAAATTATGGAATATTACTGTTCTGTAAGAAATGACCAACAGGATGATTTCAGAAAGGCCTGGAGAGACTTACACGAACTGATGCTGAGTGAAATGAGCAGGACCAGGAGATCATTATATACTTCAACAACAATACTAGATGATGACCAGTTCTGATGGATCAGGCCATCCTCAGCAACGAGATCAACCAAATCATTTCTAATGGAGCAGTAATGAACTGAACTAGCTACGCCCAGAAAAAGAACTCTGGGAGATGACTAAAAACCATTACATTGAATTCCCAATCCCTATATTTATGCACACCTGCATTTTTGATTTCCTTCACAAGCTAATTGTACAATAATTCAGAGTCTGATTCTTTTTGTACAGCAAAATAATGTTTTGGTCATGTATACTTATTATGTATCTAAGTTATATTTTAATATATTTAACATCTACTGGTCATCCTGCCATTTAGGGGAGGGGGTGGGGGGGTAAGAGGTGAAAAATTGGAACAAGAGATTTGGCAATTGTTAATGCTGTAAAGTTACCCATGTATATATCCTGTAAATAAAAGGCTATTAAATTAAAAAAAAAAAAAAAATAAAACTTTGTTAAAGTAGGGCTATATTTCCAGAATGGACAGTGCATTGCCCCAAGCTTCAGGGCTTTTGTGCAGCTGTTTTCAGCTGGAAATCTGACCATCAGCACTCTTTCTGCCTCGAAGCTGTTAGTCTCCAGCCCACTGTAGCTGTAATATCTACTGTTCTGGCCAAAGTTGGGCTCTGCTGATGGGGCTGTGTTTTGACATCACACTAGTTTCTTACCCCTTGCCACAAACACTTTTTTGCTGATCTTTTGAGTTCTCCCTGGCGTCCCCAGGCTGAGAAGTGAAGAAGTCTCCAGCCCTGCTGCTGATTCAGAGGTTCTGCCTTGATGACCTCAGATCCAGTCTGGAGGTCAGGATGGGACTGGGTGGGGGCATGGGCTGCAGTGGGCTTATCTTAATACCTTAGCTAATATTGTTTCCTTTACCTGAGTGATCCCTCATTTATGACCTTATAAATTGCTTTCATCTTTTTTTTTTTTTTTATATAGCCTTTTATTTACAGGATATATACATGGGTAACTTTACAGCATTAACAATTGCCAAACCTCTTGTTCCAATTTTTCACCTCTTACCCCCCCCATCCCCTCCCCTAGATGGTAGGATGACTAGTAGATGTTAAATATATTAAAATATAAATTAGATACACAATAAGTATACCTGACCAAAACGTTATTTTGCTGCTTTCATCTTTCAAGGCCCAGGTCAAAATTATATTTTCCATAAAATTCCCAAGAGTTTTTTTTAATGATCTTTGACTTCTAAAGCCTTGGACTCAAAATAATGGTACATAACATTTGATTTTGTATATTGCTTATCCTGCTATGTATTATTTTTTAGTGTTGTTGTTCTTTTCCTAATTAGTTCATCATGTTTTGAGGATCTAGTACCACATTTTATACTATATTTGTATATTTCCCCAGTTTATAGAATAGTGCTAACTATGGATTAGGCAGCTAGGTGGCACAGAGCTTAGGGTATTGGTCTTAAAGTCAGGAAAACCTGGCTTCCACCTTATTATCTGTGTGACTCTGGAAAAGTCATGTGACCCCATTTGCCTCAACTGTAAAACTGAACTAGAGGAAGAAATGACAAACTTCTCCAATTTATTTGCCTAGAAAACCCTAAATGGAGTCACAGAGAGTTGCATATGATTAAAATTACTCAATAACCCCAATATAGATTAAGAACTTAATAGCTGGTGAGAAGTTGGTTCTATAATAAGTTAAAGGTAGAAAAAATTGCCTATTCAGAACTCAAAGAATGTATAAATGACATGTAATTTACTATGAATGGCACTGTAATTATTCTTGGAAAAAGAAAGCTAGAGAATACATTTCCTCATGAATAAAACCTTAAGATCTAAAGTCAATGAGATGCTATTGTGAAAATTAAAAGGGATGGTGGGAAGGCACCTAACAATTTGTAAAATATGAAATTGACTGATCCAAGAGAGATTAGACTTCTTCTTGTCCCTTGAGAACAGAAAAATGAATGATGAATGAAAATTGCAAAAAAGACAAACAGAGTAGATGTCAAGGAAATTTTGCTGACAAATAGCCCAACAAAAACTGAAAGACTGCCTGAAGAGCTAAAAAGTTTCTTGTTACTCAAGACATTTATGCAGAAGCTAAATGATCATTTTTCTGTAGTTTTGTAGTAGGGATTTTTTTTTTTTGTATTATAAGTTAGACTGGATGTCCTTTCATGTCCTTTTCTTTTCAACTTTAATTTTTTTCAATTCTGCAATGTAACACATAGACTAATAACAAGAAGGAGAAAAAAAACAGACTACTTAGTCATCTTCAGGATTTATAGATGAGTATTGCAAGTCCTTACTGAACTCATAGGGAGTTTGAATTTTTCTCCAATATTTGTTATCATTGTTAACACAGCTTTTTTTGTCTCAATTATTATTTTCTGTAAAAAAAATCATAACAATAATACTTTTAATATCTAACTTAGTTTACAGAACCAAATTTAGAACTCTTAAAAGTCATTTAATTCTTCAAGAAAATGACTAGAAATTTTCTCTAGAACATGGATGACCCATGTTCATTCGCCCTTAAAGACTGCAAGAAAATGGGACTATCCTACGTCCTGATGTAGAAATTTTCATTTTGGGAAAACTATATTGTTTAGGGAGGTATCCCCTTCCTAATTCTTGCTTCAAGTCTAAATTTTTTTACAGTTCTTAGATCTGCTCTCTAGAAAGAAGCAGAAATATATTCTCAAGATCATTTTGAAGGATATACTTTGTAAAAATTAATATACGTTAGGAATGTGAGTTAGTGTTATGATTCCTAAATATAAGAATATGAGGGCAAGGTTACAACAATCTCCCATTAAATGATATGAGCCTTTACCCAGGGATTTCAAACTTCTTTCAGGTGTGTCACCTGCTTTATTGAAATAGTCACGAATCTCACAACTTTTCCTTGCACTTTTCTCTTGAATTATGTTGAGATAAAGGAGATTTCTGAACAATAATATTTCCTGAATATTGAATTTTCTGTTTGTTAATGGTGCTTCAGTTCTGTAGCTTCTTTCTAGAAGAGGCTGCCATCTACAAAAAGCTAACTCTCAATGGCAGTTTTATTTATTACCTCTCTGGTTTTCAGCAACTAATCCTTTTTGCCTCTAGGAGCAGATAGATTGTTTTAAGTCAATATGTTCTAACTTAAAATCCAACCTCAACTTTTACCTAGCCAAATGACTTAACCTCTGTCTGCTTCAGTTTACTCAATTTTAAAAGCATTTGCACAAGATTCTTGGGAGGATAAAATAAGATGTATTTTAAATCACTCAGCTTATTGATTGACACATTATAGGTACTTGATACATACCAAGTTCCTTTTGGATTCAAACACAGGTTTCATGATTGAATGATTTTGCTAATGTACCACTCAGCTCACAGTGGGACAATACAGGTTTATTCTATATAAAACACTCATAGGTGTGAATTATAGTGGACAATTTGATGGTAACTATAGTGTGCTTTCTGTGATCATCAGCATGTACAGGGGTTACCTTAAACAAACTGGGGGGATATTAACAGATCTGAACTTGTCTTTTTAAGTTGCCATATTTTCCAAAAACAATGAACCCAGAATATATAGAAGGGCCTGAATGTGTAATGTAAGAACCCCACCCCTAGCTGAAGTACACTGAGAAAGTATATATACATGAGAAACCATGAAGATAAACAGACCATCCTAACAATCATTTAGCAGATCCCAGGGGCAAAGAATGGAGCTTTTGCCACCACATTGCTTCTCCCTTACAAGAGATGTTTTGTTCTACTCCCCCTTTTATTTTCCTTTTCTCCTATGGAACCATGCTCCTTTAGGTGGAGATTTCTTGTATCACTTCCTTCCTTTGTTCTGTTGTCAGAAATAAGCAAACTTTTGTCACCACCCACTTTTCTTATAATTTTCCCCTCTGACTTTTTTATGGTGTAAAATAGACTTCTATATCCAATTCACACTGTATGTATATCATTCCTGTTTTCAGCCAATTCTGAAGGCATTAGGGTTCCCTCACTCTCCCTTACCTTTTTCTTTCCAGCCTCTATAAAAACATTTCCTTGACACTCTAATATGAGAAAATTTATGTCATTTGACCTCTCCTTTTTCCTTTCTTATAGTATGCTCCTTTCATCCCTTAATTTTATTTTTTTCAATATCATCCTTTCATATTCAACTCACACCTGTGCTCTCTGTCTATATATATTCCTTCTAACTGCCCTAATAATGAGAAAGTTTTTATGAATTACAAGTATCTTATCATATAATAGTGTAAACAGTTTAACATAATTAAGTCCTTTATGATTTCACTTTGCTGTTTAGCTTTTTATACTTCTCTTGAGTATTATGCTTGAAAATCAAATTTTCTATTCAGCTCTGGTCTTTTCACAAAAAAAATTCTTGAAAATTATTTATTTCATTGAATGTTCATTGCTTCCCAGAAGAATTAAATTCAGTTTTTGAGCAAGTTATTATTGATAATAATCCCTCCAGAATATCATATTCCATTCACTTCACTCCTTTATGTAAAATCTATTAATTTGTATTATTGAGACTGTGACTCTACTATATTTGAATGCTGTCTTTTTGACTGCTTCAACATTTTTCCTTGACCTAGGAACTCTGAAAATTGAATATAATATTCCTAGGAGTTTTCATTTTTGAATCTCTTTAAGGAGGTGATCAGTAGATCGTTTTAAATTATATTTTAATTTCTGGTTCAGGGTAGATTTCCTTGAAAATTCTTTGAAGGATGATATCTAAGTTATTTATTTGATCGTGACTGTCAGATAGAACAAAGATTTTAAAATTATGTATCCTGGATCTATTTTTCAGCTCTGTTGTTTTTCCAATGAGATGATACACTGCCATTTGTTTTGTTTTATTTTATTGTTTCTTGATTTCTTAGAAAGTCATTAGTTTCCATTTGCTCAATTCTAATTATTAAAGAATTATTTTCTTCTGCTTCCAGGATAGAGAGTCCAGTGTCCAAAACTTCAGATATTTTTGTGTAAACCTTTCCTGTCAATGTTGTAAGTTGTCTTTGTTTGGAAAAGTCCTTAACTTTGTCTTTTTATGGGTCCTGACATATAATCTGTTTAGAATCATTATTTAGATTTAGAGAAGTTTGGAATAGAACACCAATGAATCTCTGTTTTTACTCTGTCTTCTTGACTGTTCCCCTCAAGAACAAGATTCTTTAGAAATTAGAAATATGGCCCTGTATGCTATTAGCTTTCTGTAACATCTGGTTACCTAATGTTATGGGGCAGAACTTGAAACAAGGTGTTAAGTAAGTGGAATTGAGGAGACAGTGATTAAATCTAGTTTAGCATTAATTTAATCCTACAACAAATAATGGTTTCCTAGTGATATACTGACTGGTGTATACTCAGTGAGGGGGATATAAGGAGGAGTTGCCAGGCCAGAAAGGACAGACTCACTAGAAGTTCTCAGAGGCTGAGACAAATTCCTTCCATCATCTACCTTTGTTGTGGCTGGAGGCTAATGCACAAACCTTTGGACGTTGAAAAGATTCAGAAGCCAGAGAAGGCAGTCGGGCAGAACTAAGGAAGACAGAGAAGTGGTGGCAGGCTGTCCTGAAGAGAACACTGAAACCAAGAACTGGAAGGCTTCCAAAAAACTAGCCAAGCCCCAAGTGAAGAAGATAAGTCTTTGAAGGAGACAATAAAGGATTTGGACTTTAACTCCTGGCTGCATTTGGGGGGATTACTGAACTGAAAGGAAGAGTGCCTCCAGAAGCCCCCCAATAAACCTGTCCCAGGTAATATTATATTTTAGAGAAGAATATTACATTTTGGCGCCCAACATGGGGCTCCATTAACCCTTGCAATACCTTCCATTTCAAATGTTCCCTTCCTTCCCCCCACCTACTCCCCTAGATGTCAGATAATCCAATACATTAAATTTGTTCAAATATATGTTAAATCTAATATATGTATACATGTTTATACATTTATCTTGCTGCACAAGAAAAATCAGATCAAGAAGGAAGAAAAAAAAACCACAAAAGAAAACAAAATGCAAGCAAATAACAACAGAGAGAGTGAGGATGCTATGTTGTGGTCCACACTCAGTTCCCATGGTACTCTCTTTGGGTGTAGATGCCTCTCTTCATCACTGAATAAATGGAACTGATTTGAATCAACTCATTGTTGAAGAGAACTACATCCATCAGAATTGATCATTGTATACTCTTGTTGTTGCCATGTACAGTGCTCTCCTGGGTCTGCTCATTTCACTTAAAATCATTTATATGTCTCTCCAGACCTTTCTGAAATCATCCTGCTCATCGTTTCTTAACACTATTGAGTTTCCAGTTTCTTGTCACTACAAAAAGGGTTGCCACAAACATTTTTGCACATATGGGTCCTTTTTCCTCCTTGAAGATCTCTTTGGGATACAAGCCCAGTAAAAACACAGTTCAATCAAAAGGTATGCACAATTTGAAAATTTTTTGAGCATTGTTCCAAATCACTGTCCAGAATGGCTGGATGTATTCACAGCTCTACCAACAATGCATCAGTGTCCCAGTTTTCCCACATCCCTTGCAACATTCATCATTATCTTTTCCTGTAATCTTAGCCACTCTGACAGGTGTGCAGTAATATCTCAGAGTTGTTTTAATTTGCATTTCTCTGATCAATAGTGGTTTGGAGCAACTTTTCATGTGGCTACAAATACTTTCAATTTCTTCATCTGAAAATTGCCTGTTCAGATCCTTTGATCATTTATCAATTGGAGAATGGCTTGAACTATTATAAATTTGAGTCAGTTCTCTATATATTTTAAAAATAAGGCCTTTATCAGAACCTTTGACTGTAAAAATGGTTTCCTAGTTTATTGCTTCCCTTCTAATCCTGTCTGCATTAGTTTTGCTTGTACAAAAACGTTTTTAACAATATAATCAAAATTATCTATTTTGTGATCAGTAATGATCTCTAGTTCTTCTTTGGTCACAAATTCCTTCCTGCTCCACAGATCTGAGAAGTAAAGTATCCTGTGTTCTTCTAATTTGTTTATAATATCATTCTATATGTCTATATCATGAAGCCATTTCGATCTTCTTGGTATATGGTTTAGGTCAACACCTAGTTTCTGCCATACTCATTTACAATTTTCCCAGCAATTTTTGTCAAATATGAGTTTTATCCCAAAAGCTTGGATCTCTGGATTTGTCAAACACTAGATTGCTATTGGCATTGACTAATTTGCTCTGTGAATATAACCTATTCTATTATATTTCTTAGCCAGTACCAAATTTCTTAGCAGTACCAGTACTGCTTTATATTAGCGTTTTAGATCTGGTCCAGCCAGGCCACCTTTATTTGCTTTTCTTTTCATTAATTCCCTTGAAATTCTTGACCTTTTTTTCTTCCAGATGACTTTTGTTATTATTTTTTCTACGTCAGTAAAATAGTTTCTTGGGAATTAGATTGGCATTGCACTAAATAAATAGATTAGTTTAGGTAGTATTAACCTATCAATTTAAAGAGATTTTTCTAAAGTCACACAAGCAATAAATGGCAGAACCAGAATTCTTATTCAGGTCACATGACTGTAAGAGCCACACTTTTATCATTATATCAGTAAATCCTAAATTCATTTTCTTCCAAGATTGTAACAAGACACTATCATTCTCCAAACTGGATTGTTTGTTGATGTTATATCTGAAAGTGTTCACATTGGTAGGAGCTGTTTTCCATCATCCAAATGATATTCTGAAATTCAGTATATGACCAGCACACCATCTTGCTGAATAAGTATTTGCTTGAATGAATCAATGAATAAATGAATGTCCTTTTCATGCAAGTAATTGGAATACATTTGGAGCCATATCATTAAAGTAAGATTTCTAAATGAAATTTAGTTGCTCCCTCAATGTGAAAGGTTTATTCTTCTATCAAATTGTCTCCCTCCCCACTTATATTTTTAAAGCCAAGATTCTTAACTCTGAACTATTTTTCAGGCTTGATAAACACAGGGAAGAATGGAAGCATGTAATCACTTTTCCTATTAATATAACATTATTTTTAATAGATTTTAATTTAGCTAGTGAAACATAATAGTAATTCTTGGATATTAAGGATATAATCTATCTTGACTCACGATGGTAAAATGACTCTGTGAAGCACCTTAGCAATTTAAAAATGAACACAGACTGTAAATATAACATTTTTCAATATAAGAATGGAAATGATCCCTCTTATATGGTGTTTTATCAATTCAAATGATTCTGAAAACAAAAATACATTTTGAAGTAACCATTTTTTAATTTATCTCTTTATTACTTTTGAATTGATATCAATCAGGCCAAGTCAAGGTCAGATTATTATTTGCATCTTTTTTTAGTGACATTTTAAATATTTTTATTCTGCTAAAAATTCATGTATTGCATATCACATCGTCTGAAATCTAGGAAGTCTTCATCATTTAAAGAAATGCTTTGATTTTCCTCAAGGGAAAATTTTCACCAAATCTTCATTTCTTCTATCAATCATTGGATCAACAGACACGTATAAAGAATTTCACATACCAAGTACTGTATTAGACTATTGAGATGAAAAATATAAAAAAGGAGATAAGTTTATTCTTAATTTTTCAATCATTTCAATAACTAGTATCTTTGCATTCTCATCCTTTCAGAATACTCTTTCTTCCTACTCCTTTGGTCATCTGCCTGTGAGACAACATTGCATAACAGAAAGAATTATAATGTTGTACTCAGAAATCTGAGGTTTTAAATTTGGTTCTCACCACTGATGCTTCTATGACCTTAAATAAGTCCCTTAAATTCATGGATTTCTGTTTTCTTATCTACAAAATGAGGGTTTTTGAATTGTTGACCTCTGAGGCTTTTGGGGGCTGTAAATCTGATATTGCTTGTGGCTGATGACACATGCTGTTTATGTGACCCTCAAGTCACTTAATCTCTCAGTACTCTGGGGAACTCTCTAAGACTATAGTATAATGTGCAGAGAAGACTCAAACTTGTATTGACGAGTACATTCCTTATCTGAGTTTTCCCTGTTTCAATGAAATGATAAGTAATCCACATCTAATTTTACATATACTTAATGGGCATATCCAATTGAATAAATTCCTTAAAGGTAAGGATTGTCTGATTTTTTAAATTATCACCACTACTTAGCAAATTACTTGTAATAAAGTAGACACAATGATTTTTTTTTTATTAAATGCAGAGAAAAAACAAAACTTTTTCAATGTAATCCAGAAAGTTAGTGGAGTCAGACTTGATTCCAGGGCCCCTTATACTCTATCATCCCAATACATAACCCTGCATGTCTAAACACCCACTCCAATTCCACATAAGACATATACTAACAACTGTTTGGAAGTATATATAAATAAAGAACCAGGCAAAATCTGACTTCCAAAACCATTCAGTGTCATTTCTATTCTTTATGGAGGTAGAAAGCATTGGGTCCATGGTTTCTCTTGTCTTTCACATTGACTTGGAGTATCAACAAAAGCATTGCAAACAGATTGAGAAGCAAGTTTCCCATACTAATTCCATTTTCTTTTATTTCTGAAATGACATGAGTTATGGCATGTCCTTTGTGCCAATAGGGCCGTATGGAGGAGACTCAAATAACAAACATGCTGCTGAGTGGTTCTGTCGTGTTTCCAAGCCAGCTGTGTGTTTTTAGGTTGTTTGCAAGCTCCCAATTATTTCTAATTGTTCTTTGACAGTGAAGGCACCAAGTTACTGCTTAGCAAGCAGTAACTTATCTAAGTATCTTATCTAAGTAGGATATTTCCTAGCTCAATGGAAACCTACAGAAGGTAACATTATATTATGATTTAATATGGAATAATATGAATAAAAGGAATGGTTAGTGCTAGTGATTGTGATATTATTAGTTATAAAGAACTCTGAATGATGAAACTCTATTTATCAATAGAGGTTGGCACTTTTTTTTTTTTGCCCCATCATAGAGTTGTTGAGAACAGTGAGAGAGCAATTTACTTGCCCATGGTCACAAAATCCATATGTCAGAGAAAGAACATGAATTTAGATCTCCTGGCTTCAAAGCCGACTCTCTGCCTTTTGTAAAACTCAATTTCTCAAGAAAAGAAGTCCTGGATTCAAGTTCTGACCACTGATGCTTATTGTGTGATCATGGAAAAGTTCTTAAAATTCAATTCGGATCAGCAAGCATTTATGAAGCTCCCACTCTTTGCCAGGCAGAGGAAATATAAAGACAAAAACAGTTTCTGATTTCATGAAGTTGATTTTCTATTAAAAAGGAGTAGGAGTAGAGGGTGGAAAGGAGGATATGAACACAAATAAATTAACACAACACCCATTTTAATCTATATATCCAGATTGATGAGACAGTGGAGAAACAATCTTTGGACCAAAATTTCATCTCCTACTAGCCAATTTAGTCTTAAGTACATAAGAATTTAAGTTCTCTTGTCCTCCAAAAGCAGACCTATTATCAAATTGATCCTAATGTGATAAGGCCTGACAGTAATTGTGCTCTGCTGGAATGCTATTTGAGAACCTAGGATCATCTTAAAGTCCTGGTGAAACATCAGGAGAGGACTTTAGTCAAAGAGGTAAATACTCAATGGAAATAATTTAAATCTATCTTTTGAGACAAAGAGAAAAAGCTGAATTTTTTTTATGATAGCTTTTTAAATAATTGAAGATAGTGGGAAACTAGTGGGAAACAGGGATACCGATTGGGAAATTTTCCCCACAGCCCTTATTCTTACCTAGAACTACCTACATTCCAAAACAGCCAGCTACATAAAAGTATTCAATAGTGGGACTCCTCCCAGAAGCTTTCTTTTGGATATCCACTCTTCCCTCTTTCTTCTGGATAGAAACTAAGTTGCCACCACCCCATCCACTATCATGAGGATTATAACAAAGATTTCTGGCTCCATGAAAAATCTCAGTCCCTTTCCCCACTCCTCTAACTTCTTCCTCACCAACAAAGATAAAGTTAGCCACATCACTTGAATGGTAAGAAAGGGGTTCAAAAGGCAGGACCATCTGCCCTGACACTGAATTCTAAGATGCTCTGGCTTTATGATCTTCCCTGTTGCTTTTTTCCTTCAGATCCTCAAGCTTTGCAATCCACCCCATCACTGAACCCTTAAAATTCCAAGCCTTTCCATCCAACATAGAAATGTATTCCTAAATATTTATTATCTACCCAGTTAGTGTTTCCTCCTTTAAAGCACTGACTTTCTGCTTTTTCTACTTGTATCTTCATCTCTTAGCATTTTTTTTTGCTTTGATTTTCATTTATTTATTCAGGAAAAAATATTTTAACTCAAAGTCTATCCTCTTTAGAGTTGAACGATCTTTGCATTTCTGGGGCCCTGAATTTTTTTTCCATATTTTTCCTTGAGGCAATTGGGTTTAAGTGACTTGCTCCAAGGTCACACAGCAACAAAGTGCTAAGTGTCTGAGGTCACATTTGAACTCAGGTTCTTCTGACTTCAGGGCTGGTGCTCTATGCACTACACCAACAAGCTGCCCCATTTTCTCCATATTTGAAGTAGAATATCTGTGCTAAGAGCTTCACAAACTTCTTGGAGGGTAAGGATGGAATTCTATGAGAAATTATATATAAGCATTTAATAAAATGACCAAATCAGTAGCACAGAAACTCTTCCATATTCAAACATGTAATTGAGCTGTGGCTTCTTCCACATAAGACACCCTCAGTATGGAAAATTCCTGTGCCGATATGAATCATAATTGGTTTATCACTCAGTAGATCACTCCTAGTTTGTTGACTGAAATATAGAGACATAACAGATATTGCCCAACATCAGACATCTAGTATAAAAAACACTGTTCTATACAGATCTAGTACTCTATCCATTGTACCAATTTGTTTCTTATATGCTCATAATTAGGGAGGGCTTAGTAAGTGTTAATTGTTGAAAATAAATGTCAGCTACTGTTATTACAATGCAAATCAACAAGAAAAGTGTGTTCAATTGACTTACAATCTGTGCAAGATTTGAGAAAAATCTCTGATATGGAAATGGGTCGTAGCTGCATTGTCTTTACCAACCATGTTTTACCAAGTAAATACAAATAATGTTGTTCCTTCCTCTTGTCAGTTACCAATTAGAATCCCTAGTGTTCCTGTGGATTAGGAACAAATCCATTTAATTTGTTCATTTCATTATGCTTTCTTTTTAAGAGAATATTTAGGAATAAGAGGTTTTATTAGGATGCCCACTGAGTTTTAGTCATTTCTAGGATCTTTTTTTTTTACGAATTAATCATTTCTGAATATCATTGGCTATAGTTTGGTTAATGCACAATTTGGTGAAAAGAGAAAACCAAAAATAAAATGAAAATAATTTTAATGTAAATAAATAATTTTAAAAAGTAGTAAAAAGGAAAAAAATATATTTCTTCTGATCCTGGAGAGGAGATAACCCATAATTGGAGATCTATTTACTATAAAGAAGAAAAGAAAGCATCCTTTTTTAAAATTTTAACACTTTTATTTAAAGTTCTGAGTTCCAAATCTAGCCTTTCTTTCCCCTTCCCTGAGATGGGAAGCAATTAGTTATAGATTATACATGTATACTTATGTAAAACATTTCAATATTAATCTTTCTTTTTTTTAACAAAAAGAGGAATAAAAGAAATGAAAGTGAAAATAATGTGTTTTAGTCTGTACTGAATCAATATTGGGTCTTTCTCTAGAGCTGGATAATATGCCTCACCATTGGTATTCTGGGATTGAATTAAATCAGTGGATTGCTGAGAATAGCTAAGTCATTTGCAATTCTTCACTAAAAATAAAATTACCATTAATTTGTGCAGCATTCTCCTGGTTCTGTTCATTTCATTATGCATCAGTTCATGTAAGTCTTTCCAGATTTTTCTGAAATAATCTGTCTCTTTTTTTTTGGCTGCTGAAGTTCTTCATTTTATTTTATTCTATTTTTGCTTTTTATTTTCAAAACACATGCACAGATAATTTTTAACATTCATCCCTGCAAAACAATGTATTCCACATTTCCCCCACTGCTTTTCCTTTACCCCACTCGTAGATAGCAAGTAATCCAATATGTGTCAAACATATTCAACTCTTCTATGCACAGTTTTCATGATGAACCAAAAAAATGAGATTAAAAGACTGCTATAAACCTTTTTATACATATGGATCCTTTTCCTTTTCTATGAAAAGAAAGCATTCTTAAAAATAATCTAACTTCAGAATATTTCTCAACTAAGACAATATAAAAACATCCTCAAGTCCCCTAGATTCCTGTTGTGTAATTTCATTCCAGTAATTGAATCTGGGTCATATAGCTAGGGGGATGGTTGGTCAGGCATTGGGAACACTCAGAGTACATTTGCCCAAGCTGTTAGAAGATGCCAAATGGATAACATTGGCACTATTCATTGAGCTTTATCCACTTTACAGGCTTTTATTGTGCACTGATGTTGTGTGATTGGCAGTATATTTTAAGGTCCCAGAACAATTTTTGACCCAGAATCAGAGTAAATACAATTCAATTTTACTTTAGCAAGTGATAGTTCTTCTTATTCTTACACATCTATACTGACAATAGCCTTTGGTAACCATTGACTCTATATGAACACCTCTTTTAATATCTTTGAGAAGCATCCTGCTCTAATTTATATAACCTGGCCAAGCTTCTCTATTGCTATATGAGAGACAGAAAGATAAACAAAAGCAGGAGAGCCTCTCAGAACCTCCAAAAAACAGTAGAAGGCGAAGAGCTGAATTCAACATCAAAGTCTTAACATAAGTTGAAAGTAAAAGCAGAGTAACAAAGATAAATCTTTTTTGAGTTGCTTAAGAAGGGGTGTCTCTATGGCTATCTGAAGAAATCCCTTATGTGTGTAACTATAGAAGAGATAATATGCTCAGACTTAGATGTAAAACAAAATCTTGTTTGAAAATGGATGTTTTGATTCCTGAAGACATTAAGGGGTTGGCATGCTAGCTGAGTCTTCAGTGAAATTAATTCATGAGCCAACTGTAGAACTGGTACCTAGAGGGAGGTGATGGACACAATCACTAGAACAGAGGTAAATAATAGACAAAAACAGAAACAAAGCTAATACTAGTAGCAAAAGTCAAAAGGACTCCTGATAACTGCCACATTGGAGGTCAATCAATGACAGTGAAAGAGTAGAGAATAAGTTTGAAGGATCTTACAAAAATCTTCTTTCAGAGAATCAGCACAGAATGGGAAATGGTATGGAATAAAGAAACCCTTAACTTCGGTTCCACCAGTTTAGTACTTCAAGGAATGAGTACTGTACGCACCAAGGACATAGTGATTCTTGGAAAAGCAAGGAAGATTGGTTTTCTTTGACTTTGTTTTTCTTTTCTTTTCTTTTTTTTTTGCATTGTACAGAATTCTGTTCTATGTTTTATATTGTTTAAAACAAATAAACAGACAGGCACATAAATAGATAAATAAATAAATGCATGAATAAATGAATCAATGAATAATTTCATAAGCCTTAATTTATAAGATAAGAATTTGTGTCCTCTGGATATTGCCAGATAATGAAGTTTTAAGATTCCTTCTGAGTGGAACTAATAAATTAAGGAAAAGAGACCTACCTGAAGCACTCTAGGACATTTGGAATGCTGAATAAGTTTCTCAAGTAAGGATTATACCTATATAGGTATATGAGTGAGTATGATAATAATTGCTGGATTATATTTGCCTTTGCTGTCCTTTCTGTACCTCTCATCAAATTTATTGTACTTCCCCAATCAATCCTTCTACAACGATGATTCATTGTTCTTTGCTCACAACTTCCTCAAACTGGACCACTTGCAAGTAATCTATGTCACAGTTATGTCGGAAACCTCTTCAATTCATAAGTATTGATTGTAAAATTTTCATTGTGAACATTTACACTTCAAAAACAGCAAACACGAGAAATCTAGGTGTTATTTATTATTTTTCTTCATTTCCCAAATATAAAGTAATAAAGGAAATGTTAATAATTTAGATCAAATGGACATATACACTCACACATATATTACCTCTTTGCTAGAAGATTAGAGAAGTTTAGCCCCTAGAAGAAAAGACTTGAAACTTGTCTTCCAGTATCTGAGGACAATCAGGAAGAAGAAAAATTAGGCTTCTGCTATTTGATCCCAGAAGGCAGAACTACCAGCATTAGGTAGACATGGGCATTTTATAAGGAAATCTTACTAATCATTAAAGCTACCCACAAGTAGTATTGTCTGCCTTAAGATAAAAGGGGTTTTCTAATAATGGAGATTTGCAAGGAGAAGTTAGTCATTTATTGAGAACATTGAAAGAAGACTCCTGTTCAGATCAAGTTTAAGATAGATGGCTTCTAAGGAGTTCTTTTGGAGGGCTAATATGATTTAATTGAAAAAATACTGAATTTAAAATTAGAAAACTTGATTTCAAATCTCAGCCATTTCATTTATTATCAATGAGGCATAAGCCATTTATCAGGGCTTCTTAAACTTTTTTTCATTATTTTTGATTTTTTAAAATTTAGTTAAGACTAATTACAAAGTAGTAAAAGAAAAACAGAAAAGAAAAAACAAAACAAAAAATTGTCAGGTGTTCAGCAGAACATTAGGAAGGATTCAAAATATGTTACAATAAATTTCCATTTTAAGAAAGCATATATAATAATAATAGAAGATATTTTATATTCATGACTATCCATCTTTTCTTAGCATCTAAAATATCAATATTGTTGACATATAATGTAGATTATTCTAAGTGATTCTTTACATTTGACTTTGAGATCAATAATTGCTAACCCTATTTTTTTCTTAATGAATTTTATTCCTAATCTTTGTTATACTTGTTTCCCTATATTCTTATTTCCTATTCCTGCTAACTCTTCTACTTTAATTCTACTCTTTAACTTGCCATGCTATTAATTAACCTCCCCCACCCATGGATTAGTCTTTTATCTTTTCTCCCCAGATTTTTCTTCCCTCTTTATCTTATTCTGATTAATCTACAAATCTTATTCCACTCATGTTAACTAGACTTTCTTTTCATAACCTACTTGTTTTTCGTGTATTTTTTTGTTTGTTGTCGTTGTTGCTTTTTTAGTTTTTCCTCAATCTCTCACCATTGATTTCTAAAGGCTTTTTTGAGTTCTATAAAGTTTTTCAGGGCAAGTAGCCATTAAACCTTACTCTTTGGAGTAGAAGAGGCTTTTGTGTTTACTTCACTATCCTCCTCTGAAGATGAACCATACTTACTCTTCCCTATTCCTATAGTAAGTGTCTATGGTTGGATTCTTTCAACTTTGCAAACTTTCTATTTTTTTTTCTTTTTCTTTAAAGAGACCTTATTAATGTAACTACCTCTAATCTTGAGGTGCAGGGAATGATGTCTCCCACTTCACTTCAGCTCTTCCCTCTGGCATAGAACCCAAAATGAAAATGTCCCCCTTCCTGTAAATGCCTGCAGCCAGCAGCATCCCTACCCCACTACTTCTGCACTCTTCTTGTCCAGGGGTGTTGTTCCCTTCTTGTCCATGGTTATGAATATGCATTCCCAATCAGCAGAGATCCCCCCAGTCTTCTCAGATCCAGAATCCTGACTGTCTATGCTGTCTGAGAAATAAAAGTTCCTGTGATTCATACAATGAGTCTCCCTCTGACTCCAGCTAGCCCCAGAGTTCCTGATGGGCTATTTCTGCAGAGTTAGCTTAGACATGTTAACACTTCACACTGGTTAAACCTTGGTGCTGAGGTCTTTCTTTGGGTTTTCTTGGGCTGTTTTGCCCCAAATCTTGTTTATTTTTCACCGATCTATATTTGCTCTGAAGAGCAATTTTGTTTTGTTTGTGAGGAAATTTGGAGAGCTTGGAATTTTCTGACCTACTTAGCCATCTTCCCAGAACCCTCCTCAACTTTTTCCACTTGTGACCCTTTTTTTGCCAAGAAATTTTGGTTAACTCTAGGTATATATATAACACAGGCATACAAATCAAACATTTGCTGATATTAAATCATAGTTTCATGACTCACAATTCAGTTATAAAATCTCCATTTGTGGAACACAACCAATTTAAGAAGCTGGGATTTGAATAAGCAATCTTCATATCCATATATGAAAAAATAATATGATTTAACTAAGTGATCCCTAAGGGTTCTTATTTAGATCTAATTTTCCTGTCTTTACAAGTATGAGATTATGTATATTACTGTCAGAGGATTTATTGTAGACATATGAAAGCAATGTGACCTTTTAGGGCCACTTAATCACACCATTTTGACTGACTACTCAGACAGTTGACTCATAAGGAATGAAACCAGAGACAAATATATGAAGCAAGCTCTTTGTGATTGTGCACATGTATGTAAAAAACATCTTTCAACTTTCTCAATAACTAATGCATAAAGAGACATAGTTAGGACCTGGGATAGGTTGAACTAAATATCTTTAAGATTAGTTTTATTATCACTTACAAAAAAGAAAGCAAGAAAGAAATAGAAGGCCAGACTGGGAAACTGAGAGACATGAGTTCAATTACCAATCTTGAGACCCTGAAAAAAGACACAATTTCTCTCAACTTCAGTTTCCACACTTGGTAAATAGGGATAATAACTCCACATACTTTATTAAATTATAATAAAGAGTAAATAAGGTAATATATGTAGATGCTTTTGCAAACCTTAAAATCTTACATAATTTTTTTATTCCTCCATTGATGTATAATCTATAATAATATTATTAATGATGATAATGAATACTTCAATACATTTTAAATAGTTCTGGGAAGAATTATTTTAATGCTGTGTCATTTGATTATTAATGTTAATTTATGATACTTCCTTCTCTGTTTAATATCCCTACATCTTTTAATTCATATAGAAAATCCTGTTTTTTTTCCAGAAATTGATTGAGGAATATGTTCACATACTACCTCCTTGTAGGGCCTGGTCTTGAATGCCTTTATCCCCTTGATTGTGAGCTGGTTCTCACAACCAAGAGTTGGCAAAGGTATTCCTGTGACCTTGTTTCCTTCCTTAGAGTTTGGGGTTGTTGTTGTTGTCATTGTTTCTCCTACTTTAATACAGCTATTCTGATTTCATTGTCACATAGATATAGACTGACTTCCAAGACTGTCTTGATTAGCATATCTTAAGACAGGTCTGGGACCTAGTTAGTCATATAGACTTCACTAGGCTCCTGTCTGGCTTCTCCCCAACTTCTGACAAACTTCTCCCCTTACTCCCCAGACTCTGTTATCATTCCTCCTCTCTCCTGAGATTTTAAAGGTTCCCAAACTTCAGGAGCCAGTTGATTAATTTTACGTGAATCTGTTTCACTCAGTCATATTTGGTTGAACCAGCGTGCTATTTCACATAAATCAATAGAATTTTCTCATGTCCGTGAAAAATGCCTCTTGTGATTTCTTCATGTCTTGAACCATTATGCTCTCCCAATCTACTTCAGACTATTGTAGAGAGCCAACTTCAGCAATCAGAAAGACCTGGTTGAGTATAAGTCTTACTCTTGACACATCACCATGAAACTCTGAGCAAGTCATTTGCAAATTCTCAACTGTTTCCTCATCTTATACCTTCTGACAAGATTCTAAATTTCTACTGAAATATCAGCTACTATTATTATTTGCTATGTTTTATCATTATAAATTTCAGATTCCCAAATTTTATTGAGTGTTTAATGATCAGAAATGTTCTTCCAAATACATAATTAGTAGATGGAGAAAAAAAAACAGATTAATTTAACTTTGGTTCAATTAGTATTTCAATTTAACCTTTCTGCTATAATCAGGTCTTAAGGGGCATCATTTCTAATTGTCTTTTCTTGCTGGAGTGCCAACATGAATGCTAAGGTGCCAAATACAAGCTGCCTCTTCCCCAACTCTAGAGACCAAATGCCAACCATATACTGTCTAGTTACATGGCAGGACCAATGTAATCATATTCATCTCTCAAGACCTTCAAAGCTGCCTCTGCTTTATTGCTTTTGTTTCCATGGCAATAATAGCCTACATGATCAGCCCTCTTCTGTCTGCTGTACAGAATTACAATGTTCTTCCATGTCAAGAGTACTGATACTGTTCTTCTGAAATGTGGGAAGGAGAGGGACCTTGCATTCCTAAATTCTACATTCAGATAGAAGGCTTAAATCCCCAGTATCATCCAGCTCCTGTTGAGATATTCAATTTCATGTTGTCTGATGGACAAGCCTTTCCCAGTTGTCAGGAACATTCATTTCTAGACAGTCATTACAGTATCAAATAGGAGCAAAGTAGAAATAATCTGACTTTTCTCAAGGGCATTTGTGAAAAATCTCTGGGAAAGATGCCCTGAAAGGGAACACCATAGGAAAATAGTCTTATTGTTGCATAGTGATTCAGCAAAATTAAGAGGTCTATCATTCCAGATATTACAAAGAATTTGTAATATCTCACAAATTAATTTAGAAAAATCAAAAGAAAATAGAAATTTCATGACAAGGATTTCTATTTTCTTATTTCCTATAAATATTATTATTTCTAATTATTATTCCTAATAAAATTATTAGGATTATTGTAATTCTTAATAATTATTAGGAATATTCTCTGAATAGGAGGATTGTTTATGGATTTTATATCGCTTACCCCTCCTTTAGTGACTCATTTTACTAATAAGATGTAAGACAAACTCTGTCATTTAAAGCCATTCACCACCTAGTTTTATATCATCTTTCAAGATTTATTACACATTGTTTTCCTTTAACCACTCTATGATCTTGAGAAGTTGATGTTACTGTTCTTTCACATAATGCTCCTCATTTTGTTGCTATTTCTTTGCATAGGCTGTGAACTTGTCTTCTTTCTCACTACCAGCTCTTACAATTCCTAGTTTTCTATGAAGTTTGGCTCGCTTGTCACCTTCTAAAAGAGACTTTCCTGAGGCTAACAGCTGCTGGTGACATTTTTCCTCCAAAATAATAACTTTTGTTTTGAATATATTTACAAAAAGGTTTTCTCTATGTATGCCCTTATACATACATTTAACAGTGTTGATTCTCATCATATGATTAAAGCTCTTTGGTGCTTGAAATGCTTTCATTTCTTTTTATTTTTTTTCTATTACCAGTACTTGCAACATGATCTGCCAGATAGTGATTGCTTTATAATTTTTTTAGTTGATTAATATATGTCCCTTATCTTTTTATTTCCCATACAGAGATGTATTATCATTATTATTATCAGTATCAGTATCATCATTATGCATTAAGAAATTTGAAGTGTTTCATTTTTATTTTCCTTCTCAGGTTTTTTTTTTCCTTTCTTTCTTTCTAGATCCAATTTTTCTTGTGCAGCTAGATAACTATACATGTGTATACATATTTTGGATTTAACATATACTTTAACATATTTATCTTATGTTGGACTACCTGACATCTAGCAGAGGGAGTGGGGGGAAGGGGGAACAGAAGGTTTGGCAAGGGTCAATGCCGAAAAATTACCCATGCATATGTTTTGTAAATAAAAAGCTATGCTAATAATCATTTTAAAAACAGAAATTTGAATTGTTTATAATGTGCTAGGCACTAGGAATACAAGCACAACGAATAAAAGGACACTATTACTAACATGCATACACTATCATCACTACAAGAGCTCATATTTATATATTTCCTAAAGCTCTACAAAAAAATCAAACATGATCATATTCAGGTACAGATTTTAATAAGCAATAATTATTATCAGGCACATAGTTATGCTTGATTATTTTGCCTGAATATTCTTTGGATTTAATTAATTTCTGCCTAGATTAACAAAAAAAGCAGTTAGGTGACATAGATACAAATATGGGCTAGAGTAAGGAAGATTTGAGTTCAAATACTACTGTTTTAGTCACAAATGCTGTGTGATCATCAGCAAATGACTTAATCTCTTTTTCTTTCAGATTTCTCATCTGCAAAATTAGAATAATAATGATATCTACCTTTTAAGATTTATTTAGAATAAGATACCCCAGAAACCATCCAATCCTACACTTTAAAGATAGGGAAACTGAGGCCCAAAATAATGAAATAATTTACTTGAGGTCGCAGAAGTAGTAAGGAACAGTGTCAGAGTTCAAACACGGTCCTGAATATAGAGCCTGTATTCTGTTCACTCAGTTATACTTTCCATACTTTTTCCCTCCAGATTTCTTTATTTCAGACTACTGACATCCTAAATGCATTCAGTTACTCAATTTTATAACATTCAACTTTATTAATATGTATATCTATCTAATGACTATTTTCTTGATTAAACATATTAATTGCTTTCATTTTGTAGCTAGAACAAAATATAAATTTTCCAAGCTGGCTTTTGAAGATATTTCATAATCTGGTCCAAACTAAAATCTCAAGTTTTATGTCATTTTTTTCCCCCTTCCAAACAATTTATGTTCAGGTCCTAATGATCTAGTAGCTATATTCTGAACAAAGCATGCAAGCCCATCCCAACTTTTTGAAATGAATTATCTGCCCATTTGTATTTCTTATCTGCCCTTAAAGTTCGGTTCAGATGTTCCCTATTCACACACATAAGTATGTGTTTCTTTTCTCCTGATATCATCCTCTATTCAGCAATCTGTGTATTCTGAATCTTTTTTTTTTTTTTTACTACCCATAAGGGCATCTTTGAATCATAGATCTAGATTCAGAAAGAAACTTTAAGTTCATCTACTCAAGGCATTTATTTTACACATGAGAAAAATTAAGCTCTATGAATTCAATCAGTTTACTCTGCATTACAGAGCTAATAAGCATAAAGATCAGAATTGGAACTCTGGCCCTCTCAGTTCTGAAGCAATAGAAAACAAGTTCTATGAAGGCAGGATACATTTCCTTTTTCTGCTTTAGCTTATTTTAAAGGCATATTCTAGGCATATGAATTTGATAATTAGGGATTCTATTAGATATTTGTGAAATCTTTCAATATTTAGAGTTTTAGCTTTCTACTTTAATAAGTATCGCCAGAGCAAAATATTGCCTTCAAAGTGCAGCTGGTTCTCAATTCTCACTAACAGTGGATCCCCTGAGCTGTTGCAGTAGAAGGCACTTAAACAGATATAGATGCATGAATGGATGAATGAATATATCCCTAAACATAATACATCTTAAAAAAAAAAATAAGAGACTTGATTTAGCCCTGCTGGCTTCCATCTACACTGCTTAAGTTAATGAGAGATTTTCTTAGCTCTCCAATTCATTTCAGTTAGATAGATAATCTAAGGAATAAATTAGGAAACTCTTTACTTCATTAGACATTCCTGCCAATCTCAAATTGATTTCTTCATTCAAATAGAATTTTGAGTGTGTTTCTAATAAAATCGATTTCCTGTTTTGGATTTTATAATCAGAAAGATATTTTATGTTTTGTAACTTTTTTTCACTTTTAATATAATTAGTTTCTATAATCTTAAAAAAGGTAATTTTGTCAATAAGTATGACAAACATCTACATACACTTTAGTTTTTGACAATTTCAACTGAATCAATAAAGGCATTCATTCAAACCAGAGTGTTATTTTTATTAAATTTATATTAATTAATTATAATTACATTAAAATTTTATTAAAAATAACAATTAGTTATTTTTAACATTTTGATTTATTATTTATTTTTTTAATATTCTGCTGCTTTCAAATTTTGAATTCTATATTCTCCCCCTTTCTCATACCCCTTCACCAATCAGTGAAAAATCATTATACATGTGAAATCTAAAAAAAAACACATTCCCATATTATTCAAATTTCAAAAAAGCAGAAAAAATAGCATTAACAATTATATTTCAATTTATATTACAAATTCATGTTTTTTTCCCTCTGCAGAGAGAAATATTTGAAATATATATGTATATATATATGTCTATGTATGTGTGTATATGCTTCTATGAACCAATTCCAATAACAGTGAGGTTGTTCAAATATTATCCACAACCCTATCCATTAATTAATGCATCACATTATACAAGCTCTTCTTTGTCTGCTTCCTTTAGATAAAGAACATTTTCCCATTCTCCCTCTCTTTTCCCCTTCTCCCACAGCATTCCCCTTTTTCAAATCCTTTATTTTTTTTTAAGATCATGCCAACATAATCAAAAGTGACTTAGAAAGAAAGAAGAAAAATTAGCAAAAGAATTGAGAGAGGGCAAAATGAAATACAAAAAGCTAACGAGGAGAAGAGTATCTTCTAAAACAAAATTGGCCAGTTGGGCAAGGAGGTACAAAAATTCACTAAGGAACATAATTCCTTAAAAAATAGAATTCATCAAATGACCTTTGACCTAACAGTGCCAGTACTGGGTTTATATCCCAAAGAAATCATAAAGGAAGGAAAGAGATCCACATGTGCAAAAATGTTTGCTGTAATGCTTTTTGTAGTAGTAAGGAATTGGAACAGGAATCTATGTTCATCATTTGGGAATGGCTGGACAAGTCATGGTATGTGAAGATAATGGAATATATTGTTCTATAAGAAATGACAGTTCTCCTTGATAATTTCTTGAAAGATGATGTTCAGGCAGACAAATAATTTTTAAATTATCTTTCTTGGATCTATTTTCCAGGTCAGTTGTTTCTCCAATGAGTTATTTCACTTTTTTTTCTGTTTTTTTTGTTTGTTTGTTTTGCTTTATTGTATTTTGATTTCTCACAAAATTAACACCTTCTATTTACTCAATTCTTTTAAAAATTTTCATAATTTTTAATACACATTTGTTTGTGAATCATTTTGGAAGAGAAAAATCAGAGCAAAAGGGGAAAACCATGGGAGAGATAAATATCTCTATCTCTATCTTTACCTCTACCTTTATTCTAAGGGGGAAAAAATGAAGTGAACCTAGCATGTATTGATTCACAGTCAGTCTCCTTTGTTCTTTATCTGGATATGGATGGCATTTTCTTTCCAAAGTCTATTGGGACTGCTTTGGATCACTGAACCACTGAGAAAAGAACTAAGCCTTTCATAGCTGATCATCACACATTCTTGCTGTTATTGTGTACCATGTATTCGTGGTTCTGCTTGTTTCATTCATCATCATTCCATGTAAATCTTTTCAGACCTTTCTATAAATGGCTTGTTCATCATTTTTTAAAGAACAATATTATTCCGTTACAACAAAAAGAGCTGCTACAAACATTTTTGCACATATGGGTACTTTTTCTTTTTTATGATTTTCTTGGGATACAGACCCAGTAATGGCACTACTGGGTCAAAGGGAATTTGCTTAATTCTATTTATTAAGGAATTATTTTCCTTAGTGAGTTTTTGTACCTCCTTTTCCAACTGGCCAATTTTGTGTTAGAAGATATTTTTCTCCTCATTAGCTTTTTTGTATTTCCTTTTGCACTCTCTCAATTCTTTCCTTATTTTTCCTCTTCCTTTCTTACTTGATTTTCAAAGTCACTTTTGAACACTTTCCTGCACTGAACACAATTATTATTTTTCTTAAAGGCTTTGGATATAGGAGCTTTGGCTTTGTTAACATCTTCTGAGTGTATGTTTTGATCTTCATTGTCACCATGACTTTCAGTGGTTAGAAACTTTTTTTTTCTGCTCATGTTCTTAGCCTATTACTTGACTTTCAACTCTTTGCAAAAATAGGACTCTGTTTCCAGAATGCAGAGTGCAATGTACTATGTTCAGAATTTTTGTGCAGCTGTTTTCAGAAATCATTCTAGGAATCTCACCACAACCACTCTTTTCTACTATTGAGCTGTGTTTTTGTAAAATCTAGTGTGCTACCTGGGGCTGGGGCTAGCGCTCAGCTGATGGAGGGTACACTGGCACTGCACATCAGACTCCCACTATTGTCACAGACCACCTTCTGAGTCCCCATTCCATCACCCCAACCCCCCTTCCCCTGTATCCCTGAGCTGAGAGGTCCAGAAGCCTTCAGTACTATAGCTGATTCAAAAGTCCCACCTTACTGATGCTGGGATCAGGTTAAAGCTGGGGCCGTGTGCTAGGATTCTGGGCTAGGATTCCACTCTGGTTTCACAGATGTTTTCTGCTGACCTTCCAGGTTCTATTTGCTGCCTCTGTGGTGAGAAGTCTGGAAGCTACCAATATTGCCACTAATTCAGAGGTCGGCCCTAACTGGGTCCCTGGTGGGTCCAAGGCTGTGTTATCACACCTTGTATTGGGACTGCAAGTTGGATTCACATCCTATGTGAGAAGGTGGCCTGTGCCTCTTGATCACCTGGAGATATATTTTTTTCTCTTTTCTTTTTATTATCATTATTATATTTTCATGTTGACTTCTCTTTTCCACTAAGAGTTTTCATAAAGACCATCTTGGAAGAAGCACCCTATGTCACGGATCCTTTCAACTGAGTTTCTAAATTGCATTTAGCTGGAAAAAAATTCTACTATGTCTTTTTAGAGTCCTTTAGATTGTGATGCTCTAAAATTTGTTTAAAGTCATTATATAAAGGAATGCAGTTTAGGGGAGTAAAGTGTCTACCTTTACTCTGAAATCTTGGCTTCACCCTCAGGTTTTGCTCCTTGATAATTTCTTGAAAACTGATATCAAGGCTCTTTTTTTTTCATGGCATTCAGATAGTCCATAATTTAAAAAATATATATTTCTCTATCCATTTCCCAGGAATTTGACGTACCTCTCCCCCAAAATTTTCTAAATTCCTTTAAATAATGACTCTAAACAAATTTTACATTCTTTTATATTTTTTCATTCTTTTGATTTTGTTTTATTGTTCCTTGCTGTATTATGAAATCATTAGATTCCACTTCCCAATTCTAATTTTTAAGGAATTAGTATAAATATTCTGGATTATATGGGGATTTCCTTTTTGTTGATGACTTCCTTAGAGCCTAATTTCAGTAAATTGAATCTCTGCTTCCAAAGGTATTGACATTTTAATCTTATATTTGCATAATTAGAAATTGCTTTCTAAAAAGGTTGTATCATTCCAGAGTTCCAACAACAGTAAATTAGTGTGCCTATACATGACAACTCTTCCAAAATGGAATACTCTCATTTTGGCCAACTTTTTGAAGAATTATTATGTAGCTCAAACAATCCAGTTCACTGTCATTGCTTCTTACCCCACAAATATGGAACACCATCACTGTGTTTCATGATAACTGATGGTAGAAAAGATAAGTCAACATGAAAATATAATACTGATAATAAAAAGAAAAGAGAAAAAAATCATCTTCAGGTAGCCAAAATTTTGTTTATGAATCTCTATACATTTATCTGGGGTGTGATCAAGGGAACTAAAAGAAAACTCAGACATCATCTAGTCTTATCACCTCTATATATAGATACAATATACCAAATGAGATCCAGAAAGCCAATTTCTCCTCCTCAGAGTGAGCATATGTGGCGTTCAAAAGCAAATTCTTTGTTCTTTGGGAACATAGCAGTGCTTCTTCTATTATAATAGCTGTTCTCTGACAGACAATCATGAATTCTCTCTGGACTTCTTAGTGTAAACCCCACTAGCTTCATGGGAAGGTTAGTGGTGAAATGGATAAAGCACTGGGCTTGGAATAAGGAAGACTATTCTTCATGAGTTCAATTCTGACCTCAAATACTTTACTACATGTGAGACCCTGGCTAAGCCACTTCACCCTGTTGGTCTCAATTTTCTCCTCTGTAAAATAAAATGGAAAATTAAATGGCAAAAATACTCTAGTGTCTTTGTCCCAAAAATCCTAGATGGGGTGATAAGAGTTGGACATTACTATAATGACTGAATAACAGCAGCAGCTTCATAGGACCTTTCAGAGTTTATGGTTTATGTTCCTTTAAAAATCTAGAACTATCCCTTAATTATTGGTCATAGCTGTTATTTGTTTGAGTTCAAGACAAAATCAAGAATCTAAAGCTTAATTATGTCTTCTGATTTTTTTTATTTAAAAATATATGATCTGCTTTACAATAGCAATTTACAATATGATTTTTATTAAAATCACAGTCTATATTCATATCTTAAAATCCTTGGTAAAAAAGTCCCAAACATTTTTAATTTACATTAAAAAAATAAAAGCAGATAATTCAATAATTATGATATGTGTATGTATGTACACATACATACTTTACATATATACGTATATGTACATATATTATATTGGAGCATTTTATACATTTCTAATTTCAAATCATAGATCATACACATCTTACTAGGCAAACTAAGTACAATAAGGCTTTGAAACACTCAGGTCCGGACATACATGTAATACATAGGTTGTTAGGTCAGTGGACATGACAATATCTTCCCACTCTCAAGAGCTTGCATTAACAATGGTTATGAAAAAAATATATAGTAGGATAGATCAGTCTCCTAAATTCTGGGTCGCAACTCCATATCTATCATAACTGAATTTGGGGGATGAGAAATTATTATTTATTATCAGTAAATGAATTTTCTTGAGTGAAAAGGGGTAGGAAAAGCTTAAGAAGCCCTGATATAGACATAGGAAAAGCAATATTTCAGCTATTATAGGGGTCTACAGTCTCATATAGACTTCTTTTCACCATTAGACTTTTTTTTTTCCTTTTGTGGAGGAATTTTAGCTAGTCTAACCACCATTATTCAATGCTAAGCATTTGCAAGGCACTGGGGTTACAAAGACCTGTAGAAATAATTCCTGCTCCAAGGAAGTTACCTTCTAATGATGGCAGGGGGAGCCTAAGGTGTGGATTGTCATGATTCATTTTAACAACTTTTTGTCCACTATCTCTTTGACTGTTTCATTTGTTCTTTCATCTGTATTTTTTTTTATTTCATCTGATTGATTCTTCTTCCCCATAAATAAAAATAAGATGATAAAATGAACCACTGATAAGAGAAGTGACAGTGACAGTGGTACCTTGCTGTCTCTAAGTGTTATTATTAATATCTATATTTTTGCAAAATAGAGAAATAATCCCCTTTTAAAGATGATATCAGCAAAAGGTAACAGTCCTGTTGTTTTAGTCGTGGGGGTTTTCAGTGTTTCTTCCTATTTTCAAAGGGATCTGCTGGGTGGGCCTCTGATAAAGGTTTCAAATATTTGGATGTTAATACTTAAAAGGAATGAGAGACCCATTGCCTTTAGCATGTGACTTTTTTTTTTTAAATATAGCCCAAATGAGGCCTTGAAGATGCTGTAAAAGTCTGAACAGTCACCTGGGGTAAATGATGAAATTTTTTTTAAAAAGACTTCTAATTTCAGTAGAGAATATTTTCCTCCAAGCTTACAACTTCACATGGCATTTGAAAGTCTTTGGAGATTAGGGTTGTACAGTAAGATATTTTTCAAAATAAAGAACATCAAAGGTTGAAGCATCATTTGTATTTCATATTGTTTTAACCAACTTTAATTTAAAACATTTTGGTTTTTTTAAAAAGAGGATTTTTTTTTTGGTTTATCCTATTTTTGTAGCATTTTCGTTAACTCAGAAGTCTGGAATATTATGCATTTATAAGATGGAAAACTAAAAAAAAACTGATTTTCTCCTTCCCACCTTGTTCTCACCATTAGGAGGAAAAAACCAAAATGAAACATTAAATGGTGGAAATGACCCTGAAACTCATTTAACTTGTTTTCCTTAGTTGCCCTGTTTTCCAAAGGTACTGGGATCAGGGTATACAAAAGAATTGTAAGAAGCCAGTGATAATGTCTCCTGAGCAGACATTAAATGAATCTTTGCATCTTTGAATTCTAACTAACCTTTCAGTACCCTTGAGAGAGAAGTCAGCTACAAGACAGGATCTACCCAGTCTGCACCAGACTATTTGTGAAGTTAGGACTTTTCAAATAAATGAGAACACCCTGCCTCTATCATCTAGCAGATCCAGAGAGGGACTACTTGTTCTTCTCCTGTATCTTTTCCTCCCATTTTAGCTACATCACATAAATACCCAAAGCATTGTCACACTCTTGGGCTCCTTTGTATTTTCTATAAATTATGCCTAATATGCATATCATTGTCTTATAATAAAACATTACCATTCAACCTATGTTGATCTCTTTGAGTCATGATTTACAGGCTGACAAATAAAATATTCATGTATGAAAGGATATTCCTCAATATGTAATCTGAGTTCACCAACACAATGTCAGGAGGTGAAGCAGTTTCTGGAACTCATTTGTATACTTTTATGCATTTTTATATTATATATATATATATATTTACATATATAAAATATATAATATATAAAATGTATTTTATATATTTTAAGAGTTCTTAAGTCAAGAAACACCCAGGAGCTATATGAACATAATTACAAAACATTTTGCATGCAAATAAAGTCAAATCTAATCAACTGGAAGAAATGTTAATTGCTTATGGGTAGGCTGAGCTAATACAATAACAATGACAATTCTGTCTAAATTGGTCTACTTCTTCAGTACCACACCAATCAATCTGCCAAAAAAAAATATTTTAGAGAGGTTGAAACATAAAGAGAAAATTTGTCTGCAAGAAAAAAAAAAAGCTCAAGGATATCAAGGGGATTAATTAAAAAAAAAAAATTCAAAGAATGGTGACCGAGTAGTCTGACCTAAAACTCTATTATAAAGCATCAGTCATCAAAATCATGATACTGGATAAGAAATAGAGTAGTAGATCAATGAAATAGAAAAGATATACATGATATAATAATCAATGACAATAGTTATCTGGTACTTAATAAATCCCCAACTCCAGCCTCTAAGATAAAAACTATTTCACAAAACTTGTTGGGAAAATTGGAAAATAATATGCCAGAAACTCAGCATAGAACTACATCTCCCACCCCAAACCAAAATAAATTCACAATAGGTACATGATTTGAGCAAAAAGAGTGAAACCATAAGCAGATTAGCAGAGCAAGAGATAGTTTACCTCTCAGATCTTTGGAGAAGGAAGATATTTATGATCAAAGATTAGAGAATATCATAAAATGCAAAATGGATAACTTTGATTAAATATACTAAATTAATAAGGTTTTGTACAAGCAAAAATAACACAGCCAACATGAGAAAGGAAATACAAAGCTGAGAAAAAAAAAATACACTCAGTCTTTCTGATAAAAGCCTCATTTCTAAAATACACAAAGAACTGTCAAATTATAATAATACAAATCATTCTCCAATGAATAAATGGTCAAATATTTGTACAGATTGTTTTCAGGTGAAAAAGTTAAAGCCATCTATAGTCATATGAAAAAAAAAATGCTCTAAATCACCATTGATTAGAGAAATGCAAATTAACAACTCCAAGATACCACCTTGAAGCTCTAGGATTGGCTAAGATGACAGGAAAAGATAATGATAAATATTGGAGGGGGTGTGGGAAAACTGGGATACTAATGAATTGTTCATGAAGTTGTGAAATAATCCAACATTCTGGATAGCCAATTTAAATCTATGACTAAAGGGCTCTACAACTGTTCATATCCTTTGAAACAACAGTGCTGTTACTGTATCAGTATCCCAAAAAAATCATAGAGGAGGAAAAAGGAGCCACATGTGCAAAATGTTTGTCACAGCTTTTTTTTTGTGGTGGCAAAGCATTGGAAAATGAGTAAATGCCCATAAATTGGTGAATGGCTGAATGAACTGTGGTATATGAAGGCAATGGGATATCACTGGTCCCAGTGATATAAAGTGATGAACAAGCTCATTTTAGAAAGGCTTGGAAAGATTTACATTAACTGATGCTCAGTGAAACAAGCAGAACAAGGAATATATCGTACACAGTAACAGCATGATTATGGGTTGATCAACTATGGCAAACTTTGAATTCTCAATAGTTTAAGTGGTCCAAGGTAATCCTAATAAACTTTTGATGGAATTTGCCATCCACATTCAAAGAGAGAACTATGGAGACCAAATGTAAATCACCACATGATATGTTCACTTTTTTCTTTTCCTTCTGGTTTACTTTACTTTCATGATTTTTTTCCCTTTTGTTCAATTTTTTTCTTCCAACATGATAGATAAAGGAATATGTAAAAATGAATTTGCATGCATAACATTTTATTTTAAATAAATAAATTTGGAAAAAAACTTTTTTTCCAAAAAAAGTATTTTTCGGTAGGGATGGGGGTGGGGGTGAAATTTAAATGACATTTTCTATCCAAAGTTTATTGGGATTACCTTGGATCACTGAAGCACTGAGAAAAACCAAATCTTTCATAGTTGATCATCACACAATCTTGCTGTAACTGTGTACAATGTATTTCAGGCTCTGCTTGTTTCACTCCTTTATGATTTCCTTGGAATATAGACCCAGTAATGGCACTGCTGGGTAAAGGGTAAGCCTTTAAAGGTATAGTCCTTTGGACATAGTTCCAAATTGCTTTCTAGAATGGTTGGATCATTTCACAACTCTACCAACAATGCATTATTGCCCCAGTTTTCCCACATCCCTTCCAACATTTATTATTTTTCCTGTCATCTTAGTCAATCTAAGAGTTGTGAGGTGGTACCTCAGAGTTATTTTAATTTGAATTTCTATAATCAATAGTAATTTAGAGCATTTTTTTTTTCATATGACAATAGATGGTTTTAATTTCCTCATCTGAAAACTGTCAGTTCATATCCTTTGACCATTTATCAATTGTGGAATTTTTAAAAAAATAATTCTTAAGTTTTTCAAAGTTTTATTCCAACAAATTGTCCTTCTAGTTCTGCCCACTTCACTCAATAATTCTATAGTACACACAATTCTTCAAGGTTTTGCTAAAAACATCTTTTATTATTTCTATGGCACATTAGTATTCTATTACATTCATATACCACAATTTGTTCAGTCATTCCAAGCATCAACATTTTCCCATTGCTATTAAGATAAAAAATTGACTACTTTTCAGGATTTAAAATGTTTCACCATATGGCTCCTGCCCACCTTTTCAGGCTTATTCCATGTTACTTTCCTTCATATAATCTGGATTCCTGTCAAGTTTTATCTTGTTTTCCTCATTTACAATATTCTATTTCCCATCTTGGTGCCTATGTATAGTCTTTCCCCCTTCCATACCTAGAATGCTGACTATCCTCATTTTTGCCACTCAGACCCCCTTGCTTTCTTTAAGACTTTTTAACCCATTTCCCTCAGGAAGCCTTTCTTGACCCTCCTTTTCTATTAGTAATCATTGTCCACTCCACACACATAACTTCTTATTGGTTTCTCTTTTGTTATGTTCCAGTCATTCCCCAGCTATAAAACTCATATAATATAAAGTAACTTTTCAAAAGGGAAGAGACTTTTATTATTTTATCTTTGTATCTATGTTAAAATTGTATCTTGTTCTACCCCCAATCCCTTCTAGTAAATAGCAAGTATATAAATAGTAGAAATGAGCAATAACAAGAAAAAATAAAGCAAACAGAGACTAAGAAGACATAAATAAACCTTCACAAAGATCAAAGGATAATGAATGACAAATTATGTCATATATTAATTCAATATGCATTTAATATGTGCTGACTCAGAGGAAGTCATCTACATGCTGCTATAAAGTTCAGACTTTAAGGATATCAGCAATGAGATTAACAGAACATAAAAAGATACTAATAAATTTTAGATGATATGGACATATTAATTTAAGGTTTAATTAACAACTTTGAGATGATTTGAATATGCCAATCAACTTATCCCAAGATAGCAATGGTAGGAGTTAGTATTTTCCTTCAAAAAACTATAAAATTGAACCTCAAACTTTTATCCTCTGGTTCTCTCCCATCTCTTAATATTCCAGCTGCTCAAGTACTACCAACTGTAAATGACTCATCCCAATCATTCTCTTCTTACAGTTTGTCTTCACCATCCTCTGTACCTCTATCACTGACCTCAGTAAATTTTTCCCTGTTTTTTCACCCCCACACCCGATGTGCCTAATTATATTATGATTGCCAACTTACTTCCTTTTGTAAATTGTGGTATTCCCATCTCTTAGTAACCAAAGAAATAGGCATGACTTCTCTAATTTCATAAATTAATCATCAGTTCTGTAGCTAGTATATATTAGATATATAATAAATACTAAATAAATTTATGAACTCAAAAGACTCAATTACCAAACATAAATACTATTTTTCATTGATTCTACTTCTCTCAATGAAAATACTTTCTCTGAAACCTCACCTTTGATTTGCTAGTTCCTCCTAGAATTTTCAGTAGAAGGAAAGCCAGGGCAGAGATCTCTTTATCTCTCTCCAGGTTTCAACTCTTACTCATCTCCATAGAATTTTTTAAGTATAGCATAATTTTTTTTTATCCTGACAAGTTACACCACACCTTCATTACTTCTCTCATAAAATATACTCTCTGGTTCAAAGTCTCATCTTCTAATTGGTTCCATCTAAAACCTCCAATTTAAGAAGACTTAAAGCAACTTCATAGGACTTTCACTGCAACCCATGCTTTCAGCTGCCTTCTATTTGTTGTTTTTCCAAATTAAAATGCAAGCTTTAAGAGTAGGGACTCTTTCTTTGGTTTTTATTTATAATCCCAGATTTGTGACATGACCTAGTACATAATAAGTGGTTATTAAATGTTTGTTGACTCATGAGACTTCACACTGAACATGAGAAATGATGTGCTTGGAATAAAGCAAAAAAAAAATCACTTTGAGATTATATTTAGGATGCTTGGCAATATTTTAACATACAAAAAAGAGAACTGAATAAATCTGTTGTGAGGTAAGGACTTTCAAAACCTTCTCATTAAAGCTTTCTGTGTATGTGAACATACACAATTATAAATAACATTTATAAGACCTATATTTAATTTCTGTATTTTGTGTTAATAAAACCTTTATTTCACACTTTCCATTCTCTACTAAAAATTAAAAAAAATAAAAAAGGAAGAGAAACAAAGCAATTAAACACAATTAACTGACATATCGAAGCTCACCATATCTGTGGTGTTCAATAACCATTGTATATAGAGTAAGGAAGTAAGAATGAGGTGCATCTCATTTCTTTTAGAGATTAAATATGATTATTATCATTATATAACACTCTTTATATTTAATTGTTGCTATTTTATTTACTTTTTATGGTCATTGTTTAATTTTCTTAGTTTTTCTTCTCTTGGAATGTCACCTATTTTTCCACTCTTTGTTTTCTTTAATTCACTTTCATTATTTGTTAAAATACAGTTATAGTTCATCATCTACATGTACCAAAGTTTAACTATCATTTATTTGAGGGACATACACTTTGTTTCTAGTTCTTTACTGTTACAAAAAGTACTGCTGTAAATATGTTATATTAGATCTTTTTATCATTGACCTCTTTAAATTAGATGCTTAACACTGTGAACACTAAATCATTGAATATGGGCTTTTAAGTCACTTTATTAGTCCATTTCAAAATGCTTTTTCACAGAGTTTAGACAAATTTGCAGCTTCATTAATGGCATATTTGTGGGTCAAGTTTTTCTATAGCTTTTATGTTATTTATAATTCTCATGTTTTATTATCTATTGTTTGCTGAATTGCTTCCCCCCCCCTTTTTTATTCTTTATTACAACGAATATTTCTCTGTTTGAGGAAAGAAGTGGAATATTGTGAATTGAAAATGATGTAAAAGTAAAATGTTGCTTATTTTCAGTAATATAATTTTTCAAATTTATATTATTCCATTTGAATATTTTATGGATTTTTAAAAATAGTCTTCAATTTTCCTTTTGGGAATTGTTTGTTTATATTACTTCTCCAAATATCCACTGGATATGGCTTCTTATCTTAGATATTTGTATTAATTACATTTATGCCTTAGACATAAATCCTTGCAGTAGATTGCTAACTTTTTCCTTCAGTTGATGATTTTCATTCTTATTGTAATTGTGTTCATGGTGTTTGATAAAAACTTGATCATTTCATACAATATGATAATAATATTTTCATATGACATATCTCCTGATCTATTAAAACTTATACACAGCTTTGTATTTCAGAACAGAATGACTTTGGAGCACAAGTTATAATGACTCCTATGACAATAAAAAAGCTAATTGCAGTTCCAATCATCAACTATTTGCCTTTTTCCAGAAAGATAGTCATGCCAAACTTGCTAATGTTATTACATGTTCGTAGAAATTGATGGAATTATTCAGTTGTGTTAACTCACAAAGATTTCCTATCTATAAGATGTAATTCATATCTATAGAAGGACTCCCTATAACCATGGAATTACCTATTTTTGGAAGTCCTAAAGCATGTATTGAAGTATGTATAAGACCAGTGATTACTGTAAATAGTACTACTGTAGCCATGAGTATTACAAACTCTATGCTGAAAAACTAGGAATTTGGATTATTATGGCATACATTTGATGTAAAAGCTGAGATCCAGAAGAATCCCTTGCAGATTTATAACTAGGTTAGTGGCTATGAGTTTGAAAAAAAAATAATACTTTGATGGGTTATTCTGTCTGTTCCTTTTACTCCATCTACCTATATATCCCCAAGATCTTTGCAGGTAAGTGGACTCATGCTTTACAATTGAGTATTTTGCATTTCAGTGTTGGCAAAAGGTCACAAAGGACCATATTTTTTCACAACTTTTATTTTCCTCTAATGTGCTTCAGTGACTGAAGCAAAGATAGGAGAACACACAGGAGACAAGAAACTGCTTAGCTTAAAAAAGCTCTTCTTTCAAGTAAACATATTTTTCCTCTTCCCAATCTTTTTAAATTAAGTGATCTGGGGGAATAGTAGCAGCAGAGTGTTCATTCCTTGTTCAGTATAAATAATATATTTTCACAGGAGAATATGCCGAACTTTGAGGAATGTGCAGAAATGTATATGGAAGAAGCCAAATAAATTAAAATTTGACAGTTTCTCTCCAAGTCATAAATTCATTTCCATATTCAACTTTGAAAAAAATGAATTGCAAATGATCACATTTTAACAATCCAAGTATATTTCATGCATGGGGAAATAAAAGAAGAAAGCGAGTTAGCAAGTCTACAAAAGATCCCCTGATGAGGTGAGTATTTCTATTCATCATTCTTTTCCTTTAAGTAAACCGGTACAGAGACTTTAAACTCAATGTAAGGTGTATTGTCAAAGGAATATATTTAACAGTGGGGGTAAAGAAGAAGAAGGAGATACACTGAAGTAAGAAGTCTTTGAAGGTGTCTTAGCAAGACAGTGAGCTCTTTTCACACAAACTTTGATTTCGTGGAGTGGCTAAGTTAAGTTTAAGTAAAAAGGATCATTCCTCTCAAGTGGTCCTCAGCAGGGGAGAGACAGAAACGGGGGGTGGGGGGGAAGGGTTGGGGGGTGTTTCAAATAGTGATTGTGGGCTATTCTTGCTTTACTTCTTTAAAAGAAAAGAGGATTTTATTATGCATTGCTTTACAACCTCAAGTGTCAGTTCCATGCATCTGATCATTTTGTTAAAACATCCTTGTTATTACTTTAAATACTGATACCCACTCAATGAATACTTCTTACAAACAGACAAATAAACAAAACAAAGTTTGTGGTGTTGATTTTTTTTAAACTTATTATATATTTGGTATCCAAAGGTAGTATCTCTAAGGGAGGTGGATAAAAATACATAAACAAACAATGATGTATCTCTTTCTGATAACAAATCAGATATTTAAAATAAGAAGGAAATGAAAAATCAATTTATTGTTTTATCTAAATGCCAGGAGGTAAACAGTATGGCTGATCTTTTTTCTTCCCTCTAAAGGGACCATATTCAAAAGGAAATATTTTAACAACTATAATACACAGACAATATTCCAGGATCTGTGAATATAAAGGAAAAAAAAAACCCTCTTTCACTGACTGAATTTTGGAACCAACTTATTAATGGGTATGATAAGTAAGTAAGACTGTGTATACTGTAAACTATGAAACTCTTTGATTAGATTGGGCAAGGGAAATGGTATTTGACTAAGCAAATAAGGTTACCATACCTCTGGGAGGAATTACATTTAAATTCAACCCTTCTTGAATTGCAAACTTCAGAGATTATTTTTTTTAAACCAAAGACAGATTTATCAAGAATAACCACATCGCTTCTTTTTTTTTTTTTTGGATGAAATTTTGAAATCATTAGATGAGGAGAAAATTGTTGATTTAGCTTTTCTATATTTCCACAAAGCCTTTAATAAAATATCTAGTACCATTCTAATGGGGAATATGATAAGGTATGGATTAGATGTCAATTAAATCATTTGTGTCCTTGAATAGTAGATTATTTAGATTCACGGGATAGCCATTATTGGTCCAAACCCTATCTGATAAGAGATTTCAGGTAGAACAAACATCCTAGGAATGTGTATGAAGGGCTTTATAACTATCTTCAACTATTTGAAGAGTTTTCATGTAGAATTCTCTTTGTGTCCAGAGGACTGAGTTGGCAGCAATGTTTAGGAGTTGTAAAAAGGTAAGTTTAGGCTTAATTTAAGAAAAAAAAAAAGCCTGAGAAATTGATCTGTCTAGAAGTGCAATGGCCAGTCTACAAAGTTTTTCAAATATCATCCTTTGAGGTCTTCAAGGAGAGGCATTGTGATAGCTTCTTAGGTATGTTATGATTCCAATAACTTTTGTGTATTTTTTATTATTATTATTATAAGATAGAGGATGAGGTCCCGTCTAACTCTTACATTCAGGGATTTTGTAAAATTTTGTAAAAGAATGCCATTTAAGTCATATGACAATGGATGAGTGCTGCAATGATAAATCATTATAATTATGTCATAATTTTACCACATATTCATAGTAATTGGATATATACTTTATTATTTTGTTATCTCAAATAATTCTATTAGGAATATTTCATTTGTTTATTTACTTATTTTGGAAATTTTAAATACCTTCATTGTAATATAAACTAGTAATTATGAAAATGAAATGACATAAATTAACAATTTTTGTATCTCTTATGGTTTAATTCTATAATGGTCACAGAAACTCATAGTTTAGTTAAGGAATAAATTATAAAGTGTTCCAACAGTTTTGCCAATATTTCATTTTTAATTTCTAACGTTTTGAAAAATTATACTTGTCTAAGGAGATATTTCTACATCTATCAAGTTTACATATTTAATTATTAGTGATTTTGAACATTCTTTAGAAAACTGACTACTGATATTCTTTGGCTTATTATCTATTAGGGAATAAGTTTGTAAGATGCTGTGTCATTAGTTCTCAGAATTTTAAAATATCAGGCATTTAACAGAGATGTTTAATACATGAATTTCCTTCTGTCTATTTTTCTTAATTTTGACTGAACATATTTTATGTGTGCACAATATTTTGAAATATTAAAATAATCAGAATAATCCATGTTTCTTTTATAATAGCTTCTATTTTAATTTGCTAGGCATTTTCTCCCTATTTGTTGTTGTGTAGCCCCACATTTCATAATCACCAGCACCACCACTTTTTTTTAAAGGTATAACAATATCTGTAGAGTATTAATGCATTTCAAATATATCATGCATTTGATATATGACTCTATTGTACACCTATTTTGCACACAAATAAAATCCATCATTGCCATTTTCTTTTTTCAAAACATTTTCCCCCAACATTTGAGTTCTTAAGACTACTTTGCACTCTTACTACAATAGATGATACATTTTAAGAATAATGGAAAAATAGGTAGAAACAGATTTTTTAAGGAAGCATTACAAGCCAAATGGAAGATATCAAAACTGATTTTGAAAGTAATAAGGATCCATTGGTGTTGATTAAATGGTGGAGAAGGATATAACATAGTACATGTATGTTTTAGCAATAATTTGAAATTTCAGTGAAGGAAGGGAGGAAATGTATAGCTGCAACTATATGCCAAGCATTGTGCTAAGTATTCGTAAATAAGTATTAACCATTTGTTCTTCACAATAATCCTGAGAGATAGGTGCCATTATAACTATTTTAAAGCTGAGTAAACTGGGACAAATAGAGGTTTAGTGATTTGCCTTGAGTCATATATGTAGTAAGTGCCTGAATCTTGATTTGAACTCATGTTTTCTTGACTCCAGGCACAAAAGTATATTCACTGAATCACTAGCTGCCCTTAGTGGGGGCAGAGAAACCAACCAGGAAACTTTTTCAATAGTCCAGATATAAGGCAATGAAGGTCTGTCTTGATCTATATGTTGCCACTGGACCCAGATGTCTCTGAAGGGGAAAGTGAGGCAGATGATGTTGCACAGCCCTCCCTTACTTGAATCCAATTTATTTGCATGCCATCACATCACCTTTCTGATATCATGGACCTCTTTGAGAACAAAGGCCAAATAACAACAGTAATAACAGCAGCAGAGAAGAGAAGTGGGTGTTTATAAGAGTTGTTATAAATATATAAATAACAGGACCTGGCAACTGAATAAATTTGGAAGATGAGAGAGCAAGCAGTTGAGGATGACTTCTAGTTATGAGGCTGAATGACTGAAAGGATGGTACCCTCGACAATATATATGAAGTTAGAAAAAAGGTGACAAAAAAAAGAAAGAAGGTGACATTTAAGAGGAGAAAATAATGATATCAATTTTGGACATGTTGAATTTAAAATATCTAAAATATATTTCATTCCAGATTTCATGTAGACAGATGGAGATTTAAGAATGAAGGTCGGGAGAAAGGCTACAGCTAGATCAGTATATATGAGAATCATCTAAATAGAGATGATGGTTGACTGGGTTGATGAGATAACCAAGTGAAATTGAATATAAGGGAGAAATAAATCTATAGAATTTTCAGGAAAACATGATTAACAAGTATGATTATGATAAAGATCCAACAAAGCAAACTATAAAAGAGTTCTCAGGAAGATGTGAAGAGAACCAGAAGAGAATAGAGAAAATAGGGTATCAATGATAAGAGGGTGTTTAACAATGTCAAAAACTATGGGAAGGTCAGCAAAGGTGAGGATTTTTTTAAAAAGTCATTAGATTTGATGATTAAGTGACCATTAGCAACTGAAGAAAACACCTTTAGTTAAATAATGAAGAAAGAAAAGGAGGAGGAGATGCAGGATGGGGAGATAGAGGAGGAAGAGGAAAGGATGTAGAAAAGAAGTAGGAGGAGGTGGAAGAGATTGAGAAGGAAGAGAAAAAAGAGGAAGAAGGGGAGGAGAAGGAGGAGGAAAGGAAGGAAGAGGAGGAAGAAGAGATAAAGGGCGAGAAAGAAGAGGAGAAGGAAGAAATGATCCAGGGAAGCTGTACAATCAATAGTTAAGTAATGAAGTGAACCTTGGTGAATACAAAATGAATGGAGGAATAAAAAATAAAAAGTTTGAGATGAACTAGTTTTAGTTTTTGGTTTTAAAAATGGTCAATATACTCCAGAGAACATAGTAAAGGAAAGGTTATGTTATACTGCAACATTTGTTGTATTGTGTTGAGGTAGATGGAAATAGGAACTTAAAGTGGTCAGAGGGGTAGTGAGAATATAGATTAAATAGTGGAAGCAAGGAATTAGGAATAATTTAGAAAGTGAGTTATAACAATTTGGAAAAAGCTAATCATTGGGGAATTAATTGGAATAAATTACCATTGTACATAGGCATTTAACTTGGGGACAGAATCATGCAGAGGATCAGATTATAACTGGAAATGAAGGCAGGGTGGGAGGAAGAGTACACTGAAAAAAGGGAACAAATGTGGAATTTAGGAGGCCAATTGATATCAGGTACACATTGGATTGTATAGTATGAGAAACTACCCACTGATCTGCTTTCTTTTTATTCAATAGCAAATTTAATAATTACTTCTTGATAATTTATTTGCCACTATTTTAGCTAAGTATTTTGTGCCCCATTTATATTAAAATTGTTGTCAATTGTTTTAAATTTATTCATTAAATGTTTTTCTTATTGTTATCTTCATTAATTAAACATTAACACTTGTATATTGAATACTTTTCTAGTTGGTTTAATTCTTCTTTATTTGTATGAAAATTATTTTTTTTTATTTAGGTAAGGCCCAGTTGTATGGTGGTAAGTTAAGTCTCAAATAATGCATTTTGTTACTACCTTAAAAACTAATTCTTTTTTAATCCATTTTTCCTGTTGTTATTCATATATAAGGAATTGATTTTGTGGACTTCATTTATCAAGTTACTTGTCTCAATTACTTATTTTTAATCAATTTTCTTGGATTTACTTAATAAAACAACATGTCTATGAATAATTTTTTCTTTCTACTGATCATTTTCTCAATTTATTTTTTATTATCATATTTCTATATATGGTATTTTTATGATTTTGACAAGTATTAATAATGTTAATATGCATTCTTGATTTTCCCCAAGTCTCAGTGGAAGAGCTTGCCTGCAAACAATGGTAATATTTGATTTCAAATAGTTTTTAATAATAGAGTGAAGAAAGCCCTTATTTGTCTTTTTAAAAAATTTTTCAACATGAGTGTTGAATTTTGTCAATTTTTCAACTTCCCTTGATATAATGTGTTCAGGGTTTTTTGAAATCATTATGACTTATATGTTCAATGTTTTCCTAATAAACTCCTAGTGTAAATGCAACTCAGTCATAGTGAATGGCTTTTGGGATATAATTATAATCTACATTTCAGGACATCATTTAATATTTCATATCAATGTTGATAAATTATAATTGTCTTAGTTTCATTTTTCTGCCTTACATTCTCCTTTATTGTATAGCAAATAAAAAAAATTTAGGGAAGGAATTTGATGAATAGGCATTTTTATTTTTTAAAATAGTATTTTTTGTGTGTGTGCCATGAGAATTATTGGATCTTCTATTGTTTACTAGAATTCATTTTTAAGGCAATTTGATATTTGAATAAAATTTGCCATGGAAAGGTTCTCTTTGTTTCATTTTTTTTATTGTTTCAGCTATTTCTCCCTTATTGTTAATGTTTTAATCTTTCCCATTTGATATTCAGTATTATTAGCACCTAAACATGTATAAAAATTAATAATTCTTCTGGAAAAGAAATTTACATTCCTCTTCATTTGTTATGTTTTCTCTTTTAATTTCTCACAAATTTCATTTCTCACAGTTTCCTCACAAAAATAAAATTATTGATTTATCAATAATCTTGGTCTTCTCAATATTGTATTTAGTTATTCTGTTATAATCTCAATTTTAAAGTTTTACCTTTAAATTTCAAAATGGCTTTTTTTGTTTCAATTAATTGACTAATTGCTGGTCTCATATTTTTAGCAGTATACTAAATGTATTGAACCTCAGTTCTCCAGTGGTCTCAATGCAAACTTTCCAGGATATACATTTTTTTCTAAGAACCATATTGGCAACATCTCATATGTTGTGACCTTATTATGACTATACGTATTATGACTTTTTAGATTTAAATGAATCAGGTTTTGACCCACTCTCTATGTATGCCAAAGTCTTTTCCCAGTTTGTTATATTTGTAGATCCGTACCAAGTTCTGTGATCATATAAAGATGTCATACTTTATCACAAAAAAATAAATTTATCTAGATAAAATCCCCATTTTACTAACTCCAATCCTTGTGCTCTGCCCACTACTCTGTACTAAATATAATTCATTGCTCATAAACCAGTGAATTAGAATTTTTTCCAATTTGTTCCAGGGATAGGTATGTTTTCCTTTCTTTTTTTCAATAGTTTCCCTGATGCTCCAGAGTTTTCATATCATGCCACAAAAAATCTTTTTACCTTGGAAGTTTACTTTCCCTCTTCATCTCACAATGGAAGTACCTTACACCATTTCCCTTTTTCTTTGAATGGTTACTTCTTTCAAGAGCTCATTTTAAGGGCAAGGAATGTTTTTCTTTCTTTTTGTATTCATATTCTCATCACAGTTGCTGGCACATAATAAATCAAAAATCAGTGGTAATTGACTTGCTTTAACTCATTTACATACATCTCAACAGGCCCATTTCCCCCATTTCTTTAATAAAGGTGTTCTTTTACTTCATTAGGAGATTTTTTTTCTTTCTTTTTTTCCTTTTTTAAGAATATGAACCAGGAGAGTTAAAGTTTATCATGAAAACTCATTCAACTATCCTGCTGGCAATCCCACCAGATAATTCCTTAGGTCCTTCTGACAACCTCCAAACCATATCACATTCACTCAAAACTGGATAGCATCTCTTTTCAGTAATCTGAACACTCTTGAGAAATATGCCTGCTTCTTGTGATGTCTTGACATTTTTTTTGCCTAGAGCTAAGAAAAAAAAAAATTGGCTATTCGCCAAGGTTGATGGTATGTTTTCTAGTACAGTAGAAACAGGATACAGTACTTTGTATCTAACATATCTCTTTGATAGATCTTGCATCCCATTAAAAAAAAACATTTGTATCTTTATTTTTTCCAGAATTCACAATCATCGTGCCTTCCCGAAATGCTGCAATTTGCTTTCCCAGTTGTAGAGCAAAGAGAATACACCATCTGCTTGCAAAGATCTATAGCTTGTTTTATTTGAACCAACAGATTGAATCAAAATTTGCTGCTGGGGGGAAAAGTGATATTACAATGCTATTGTAATGAGATTTGTAAATCCTTATTACTGCTGAATAAATGGCGCCCAAATTGCCTAAATATTTAAGAAGAATGGTCACCACCCATTTTCTCTGGGCATATATTTATACATATAGCAAATTTTACACAATGAAGCTGTTCACATATATAGTCAAATCTCAATAATGTGTGGTAAATTGCATATGCCAGCCCAGTTTCCATCCATAAAACAGTCTATCCTTAAGGAACACATCTTAGTTCAATACTAGCATTAAGTGAACCATAATTAGCAAAGTAAATTCACTGAAAAAAAGTTTCATGTTTTATAAAACTAAACTTTAAAAAATAAAATTTTCTTTTACTTCTTATCCTGGAATTTAAGGCCTGCTGAAACCTAGACACAATTTACCTTTGAGCCCCCAAATTCTGTGGATACTCATGTTATAACTGATAGATTACATGACCAACTCAGATTGACAATGAGTCATTAGATGTTCACAATTCACAGATTTGTTGCCTGGATATATATAATTTATAATAATTATTTGCCTAATTAGAGAAAACAATAAATACATGCATACACACACAAAAAAAAAACCGTCAAAATTATCATGGTCTCATACCTACACTGGAGATTGCTGAGGTAACACAAACACCCCCACTTCCCTCACCTAAGAATTTAAAGCAAATCTCATTATTCAGATCTTCAAAGGAAAAACAAAAACAAAAACAAAAGATTGTCTCCTCTTATGCACAATCAAATATGATTTGAAGATTTTAAAACATTGAATATTGCAGTTTCAGAAAAAATCCAAATAGTTTTTTTTTTTCATCATATACTATCAACCTCTGAGTCACTATGACTCCTCAAAAGCTCTTTAAAATTTCCATGTAGTTAGAATGGAAATATTTATGTAAAGTATCTAAAACATTATATATATATATATATATATATATATATGTAAAATATATCTATTATATACATACATATATGTTTATACATAAACACAGAAATATAAATAAATATGAATGTTTATGTCTATATAGCCAGATTAAAAATGAATAGAAGAGATCAGCATTAGAACTCAGAAAATCTGGGGTCAAGTCCCACTTTTGTCATATTGACTATATATCCCTGGAAAAAATCATACAATTTTATCACTTACTGTCCCAGGGATCCCTCAAAGATTTCAAATTATGAAGACAGCAATAACAATTATTTACCCAACAGTCACCTGTCACCTATGTCAGTGAATCACAGGTCTATTCTGTTTTTAAATACACACACACACACACACACACACACACGCACAATCCCAATTATATATGGTACACACATACTCATATAAGTACAAAGAAATCATGTATATGTTTATATATGCAATAGTCTTTATAATACTTTTATCTTTGAAGTTTCTAAGCTATCAAAGCTGTCCTCTGATAAATAGGCATATAGAAGAAACTTTTTTTCCCCAAAACAAAATTAAGCAGATAACCTTCTCTGTGTCTACTGTAGAGAAAGCATGAAATATGTATCTATAAACTAACTTGTATTTCATTAGTACATTTTACAAAGTGCTTTTTTTCTCTCAACAGCCTAAAGGAACATATAATAAAAATATACTTGCTCTATCATCTCCATTAAATATAGGGACATTTATAGAGTATATAACTCACCAATCCATTTTTACATAGATCTTTTCAGAGATGAGATTCAGACCCAAATCTCTTGAAACAGGCTTCCTCTTTCCACTATGCTATAGACCCATCATAAAAACACATCCTTCCCTTTTATTAAGAATTCTCATCATTGTATTGTATGGAATAATAAGAGAGAAAAAATGAGGGATGAAAATACTGTGCATGCATACTTGATACTGGCAAGAAAAATTTAGAAATTCTCTGTTTGATCAATTACAACTAATTAGATGATAAAATGATTTTTTAAAACCAGGTAGGTGAGTAAGAAATTTAGAGTCAAAACTGAGGCAGTGTTAATTGGAAGAAGTTGATATTAGATTCTATCATCTTCCACTGAACAATTAGTCTAGTTTTACCACCTTCTTAATATTGCATTTATTTCTGTGGGAAAGGATAATGATCATCTGGAGAACATCCAGTGAAATATATGAAAAGAGTTTTGAGGAATTTTGTTATTTAAATTGTACAAAAGTCTTGGGGTAGGAGGAATAGGTTTGGGAACAGTACAATTTCAATAATATCCTATTTGCCAGGCAAGAAAAATCCCAAGCTTAACTCATTAGAAAACATTTATGAGGTAATCATTCATCTCCATGTCCTCTCCACTGCTTATCAAGTTATTTCAGACTTTTATTGTTTATATACTTTTCAAGTCATTTCATGGCATGAAACCAATCACAAAGAACCATAAGAATAAAATTAATGATTTAAAAATTGATGGTTTTCACAAACATTACAAAAATCAAATGCTAAATTATCCCCATCTCATCCCTTCTTCTCACAAGTATACTATTATTTTCATCTTTAGCAAATCTTTTCATAATTCAGCTTACTTTTGATTTTAACTACTCCATTTCTTTTATTCATTTTATAGTGTAGGTTAAAGCACCTACAACCAAAGAAAGTAGTCCTTGAATTTTCTATTCACAATATTATTTTGCTTGGCTTTCTATATGGTCCGCAACTGTTCTCCTTGGTTAATCAATTGGAAATATGAAAATAATGGATTCATTGAGGTGGATTATATTTGGTGAGCTTAGAAGAGAACTTCAAACTGATCAAATCTGCTTATTGTGTTAGTAGTAGTGCTCACAAGTATTTTGCTCAAGAGAATACCGAGACCCAAAATGGGAGAATGTCTTAGACCTATTATAATTGAGGGAAAGTGTGATGACTGTGCTAGCACCCAGGATACCTCAGAATCAGCGAGATTCAGGATAAGCAAAAGTCCTTAGTCTTTATTGTTGGTCTTTAGGGGTAGAAGTGAAGGGGATCTTCCCCAACTTCCTTCTTCCTAGTCCACCACAAAAAGTAACTCTGGCTAGTCTTACTCCACCCCCTAGTCCCTCCTATAATCCTCTTTATACACCAATGATTGAGCCAGCACAGAATAGTGGGAAGGGCCATTTTCCAAGCATATGACCATAGAATATTGTCCAATCCATAGTTAGCCTCAAGTGCTCTGCTGTTCTGACCTCAGTGCATCAACTCAAGAGTTTCAGCCCTCCACAGGAAAGAAAGGAGGGGGAATGAGCATTGTGTGAATCTTAGTCTCATAAGATTTGGCTGAAAGAGAGAATATCATACATATTTGGTTTCACAGAGAAACTTGTCTCATCTTACAGGAAAGTGAGAGGGGAAAGAAAGAGGAAAGCTAATAGAAGGGAAAAGAGAAGTTGTAGAGGGAAGGAGTAAAAAAGGTGGAGGGACTCTACAGGGGGAGGGTTGTTTGAGGGAGGTGGTTATCAGAAGCAAAATACTGGGATGAGGGCAGGGGAAAAATAAATAGAAAATCATAACAGGGTAAATAAAATGGCAGGGAATACAGAATTAATTATTTTAATTGTGAATGTGAGTGAATGGAATGAATTTTCCCATAAAATGGATAGCAGACTGGCAGTGGATAGTAGACTGGATTAAACCCAGAATCCTATTATATGTTGTTTACAAGAAACACATTTAAAGTAGAGTGATATATATATATATATATATATATATATATATATATATATAGTCAAGGTAAAGGGTTGGAGCAGAATTTATTATGCTTCAGGTGAAGTTAAAAAAAAAAAATCAGGGGTAGTGATCCTGATCTCAGATCAATTAAAAGCAAAGATAGATCTAATTAAAAGAGAGAAGAAAGAAACCTACATCTTGCTAAAGGGCATCATAGATAATGAAGCAATATCAATAATAAACATATATACGCTAAGTATTATAGCATCCAAATTCCTAGAGGAGAAGTTAAGAGAGATGCAAGACAGCAAAACCATACTAGTGGAGGATTCAACCTTGCTCTATCAAAACTAGATAAATTGAACCACAAAATAGATAAGAAAGAAGTTAAGATGGTAAACAATATTAGACAAGTTAGGTATGATAGATCTCTGGATAAAATTGAATGGAGACAGAAAGAACTAGGCTTTTTTCTTGGTGATTTATGGAAACTATACAAAAATTGACCATGTATTAGGTAATAAAAAGCTCAAAATCAAATGCAGAAAGGCTGAAATAGTAAATGCATTTTTTCAGATCATTATATAATAAAAATTACACGCAAAAAGGGCAGGGGAAATAAACCAAAAAATAATTGGAAATAAATAATCTAATCATATAGAATGAATGGGTAAAACAACAAACCATAGACACAATCAATGGTTTCATCCAAGAGAATGACAACAATGAGAAAACATGCCAAAATTTGTGGGATGCAGTCAAAGTGGTTAGTAGCAGAAATTTTATATCACTAGATTCTTACTTGCATAAAAGAGAAAAAAAAGATTAATGAATTGGGCTTGCAACTAAAAAGCAAGAAAATGAACAAATTAAAAACCTTCAATTAAACACCAAATTTGAAATTCTGAAAATAGAAGTGGAGATTAATAAAATAGAAAATAAGGAAATATTGAATTAATAAATAAAACTAAGAGTTGGTTTTATGGGGAAAAAACCAAAATAGATAAACTTTTAGTTAATTTGTTAGAAAAAGGAAAAAAATGTTAGTCTCAAAAATAAAAAGGGAGAACTTTTCTGTTGGTGTTCTTTTCCCAAAACACAGCCAGGTGATAAAAGTTCAGATCTTTTATTTTGTCCTTCAATATAGCCCGGTTAGCTCAGGCCTATCTCTCTGCTTGGTTCCAAGAGCTCCCTCTGAATGTCTCCAAATCCAAAGGTTTGTCCTTCTGACTCCAGCTGCAACCAAGGTAGAAGATGCAATGAATCTCTTTTGCCTCGGACGCAGGGCTTGTGGGCTTCCTCGCAGAGTGCTCCTCTCTGACCCCTGGGAATGTTCCCAAATAAATCTCTTGAGTGGCTCACTGGAGCTGTATTTATGCTGCTTCTCCAAGAGTGGAATTGTGGGATATCTCCCAGCATACTCTCTGGCCCTAAGAGCTTCAAGGGAGGTGTGAATTCAGATCTCTTTCTAAACCCTGAAATCTCCTAAACATGTGAACTCCAATGAGTACTTAAATATTTCTTGCTTCTATGAGCTCTCTAAAGGTGTGAACAAAAGCATGGTTTTCTATCAGTTGTACTTAGTACCTTGTTTCAAGTTCTGGCCCAAAATATCTCCTTCTAAGATCAAATCAATCATATTGAACCATGCTAAATTAGATAATTATTGTCTCTATCAACTCTAATGGCTTAACACTTTGTAACGATTTCAACACTTTTCACCACTGAAGAGAAATCAGAGCAATAATTAGGATTTACTTTTCCCAAATATGCCAGTAAATTTGATAATTAAATGAAATGGAGGAATATGTAAGAAAAAATATAGATTGTCAAGGTTAAAAGAAGGGAAAACAAATTATTTAAATAGCCCCATTTTAGAAAAAGAAATAGAACAAGGTATTAATCATTTCCCTAAGGCAAAAAATCCCCAGGGCCAGATGGATTTACATGTAAATTCTATGAAATATTCAAAGAGCAATTAATTCCAATATTTTATAAACTATTTGAAAACATAGGGAAAGGAGGAATCCTATCAAATTCCTTTTATGACACAGATATGGTGCTGATACCTAAACCAGGTAGGGTGATAAAAGAGAAAGAGAAGTATACACTAATTTTTTAATGAATATTGATGCAAAAATCTTAAATAAAAATACTAGCAAAATTATAGAAAATCATCTCCAAGAAAATGCAATATGATCAAGTATGATTTATACCAGAAATGTAGGGCTGGTTCAATATTAGGAATACTATTAGCATAATTAACTATATCAATAACAAAACTAACAAAAACATATGATTATCTCAATACATGCAGAAAAAGCATTTGATAAAATCCAACACCCATTCCTATTAAAAACACTAGTGAGTGTAGGAATAAATGGACTTTTCCTTAAAATAGTCAGTAGCATCTATTTAAAACCATCAGTAAGCATCATATATACTGGGGACAAACTCAAACCATTCTCAATAAGATCAAGAGTGAAACAAAGTTGCCCACTATCACCATTACTATTCAATATTGTATTAGAAATGTTAGCTTTGGGAATAAGAGAAGAAAAAAGATTAAAGGAATTAGAGTAGGTATTTATCACTTTTTCTAGATTATCACTCTTTCTAGATAATATGATGGTATTCTTACAGAATCCCAGAGAATTGACTAAAAAACTACTAGAACCAATTCACAATTTTAACAAAGGTTCAGGATACAAAATAAATCCACATAAATCATCAGCATTTTTATACATCACCAACAAAGTCCAACAGCAAGAAATACAAAGAGAAATTCCATTCAAAATAATTGTGGATAGCATAAAATATTTACGAATCTATCTGCCAAGGGAAAGTCAGAAACTATATGAACACAACTACAAAACACTTTTCACACAAATAAAGTTAGATCTAACATGTGGGAAAATTTCAATGCTCATGCATAGTTCAAGCTAATATAATAAAAATGACAGTAATATATAAATTGATCTATCATACCAAAATCCTAAGAAAGTATTTCGCAGATCTAGAAAAAATAATAACAAAGTTCATCTGGAAAAACAAAACATCCAGTGTCTCGAAGGAATTAATGAAAAAAAAAAAATGCAATGAGGGTGTCCTAGCTGTGCCATACATACTATGTATGTATACATAGCTATATTATAAAGCAGCAGTCATCAAAACCATTTGGTACTGGCTAAGAAATAGAATATTTAATCAGTGGAATAGGTTAGGCTAACAAGACAAAAGAGTCAATAACTTAACAATCAAATGTTTGGCAAACTCAAAGACTCCAGCTTTTGGGATAAGAACTCACTATTTGACAGAAACTACTGAGAAAATTGGAAAGCAGTATGACAGAAACTAGGCACTGGCTCACACCTAACACTGTATATCAAGATAAGGTCAAAATGGATTCATGATCTAGACAAAAAGAATGATATTATAAACAAATTAGAAGAACATAGAATAGTTTACCTCTCAGATATTTGGAGAAGGAAAGAATTTGCAACCAAAGACTAACAAACTCATAAGTGAATATCATATAGATAATTTGGGTTATATTAAGCTAAAAAGTTTTTGTACAAACAAAACTAATGTAGACAAGATTGGAAATTAAGCAATAAATTGGGAAAACATGTTTACATTTAAGTGTTCTAATAAAGGCCTCATTTCTAAAATATGTAGATAACTGACTCAAATTTATAAGAATTCAAGCAATTATCTTATTGATAAATGATCAAAGGATATGAACAGATACTTTTAAGATGAAAAAAATTGAAAGCATTTGTAGACACATGAAAAGGTGCTCTAAATCATTATTGATCAAAGAAATGCAAATTAAGACAACTCTGAGATTCCACTACACACCTTTCAGATTGTCTAAGCTGACAGTAAAACAAATGTTGGAGGGGTTGTGGGAAAGCTGGAATACTAATAAAATGTTGGTGAAATTGTGAATGGATTCAGGCACTCTGGAGAGCAATTTGGAAAAATGCTCAAAAAATTCTCAAACTATGCATACCCTTTTATCCAGCAGTGTTTCTACTGGACCTGTATCCCAAGGAGATCTTAAAGGAGGGATAGGGACCCACATATGCAAAAATGTTTGCAGAGCACTTTTTGTAGTGGCAAGAAAGTGGAAACTTAATGGATGTCCATCATTTGAAGAATGGATGAATAAGTTATGTTAAATTAATGTAATGGAATATTATTGTTCTATAAGAATTGATCAGCAGAATAATTTTAGAGAGGTCTAGAGAGACTTACATGAATTGATGTTAAGTGAAATGAGCAGAACCAGATCATTGTACAAGGCAAAAGCAAGATTATATGATGATCTATTCTGGTGCATGTGGGTTTTTTTAACAATGAGATGATCAAGGCCAGTTCCCTGATCTTATGATGAAGAGAGCCATCTGTGCCCAGAGAGAGGACTGTGGGAATTAAGTATGGATCACAACAAAGCATTCTCACTCTTTTTATTATCGTTTACTTGCATTTTGTTTTCTTATTCGTTTTATTTCTTTTTCATTCTGATTTTTCTTGTGCAGCAAGATAATTGTACAAATGTTTACATATGTTGGATTTAACATATATTTTGACATGTATAACATATTGTTTTGTTTGCCATCTAGGAGAGGGAGTGGGGGAAGGAGAGGAAAATTTGGAACAGAAAAGCATGTGAGCATCAATATTGAAAAATTAGCCGTACATATGTTTTGAAAATAAAAAGCTTTAATAAAAAAGGGAAAAAAAGAAAGTAATAATACTGACATAAGATATTTTAATCATCCCACCTGCAAAAGACATGTTTGATTATTTATGGAATAAATTGATTGTTTTGTAGACATCCTCCTTATAATTCAATATTCCCACCTAGCACTGTCTTTGGTGCACTGAATACAACGATTAAATTAATGCATGCTGAAATAAAAACCAATATACAGTTCTGTAGCATTTATATATTTATATGCATTTATATGCATCATCATGGGTTTTTTTTGCTTTTATACAATCAATTCCTTTAGCCTCGTGGATCAAATATAAATTCCTCTGTTAGCTTTTAAAGTCCTTCAGGATCTGATTCCATGTTTTCTTTCTAGTCATTGGATTTCTCTCTCCCTGCTATGTGCTGGAATCCAGCCAGCTGATCTCTTCTCTGTCTGTCACACATGAAACTCTCCTCATGCTTTAGATAAACTTCCACCTTACTTTTTCCTCATGTCTTTTAAAATTTAACTTGATACAAAGCCTTTCCAAATTCCTCATATTGCTAGTGTCCTTCTTTCCAAATTACTTTGGATTTAACTGATATCTGTATTGCTTATGATCTATTATATTATATCATATATTAAGTATGCCATATAAATTATATATTTGCATTCATTTACTTTTAGTTGTTATTGTTGAGTACTTCAGTCTCATTTTAGTTTTCATGACCTCAGGGACCATAGTTGTTCATGTTTTTGCAAAGATGCTAAAGGGATTAGCCATTTCCTTCCCTGTTGAATCTCCTCTGGATTCTTTTACTAGAGAATCAGAGTTAAATAACTTGTCCCAGGTCACACAGATGGAAGTATCTGAGGCTAGATTTGAGCTGAAGCCTTTCTGACTATAGGCCCAGTTTTCTATCTACTGAGCCACCACCTGCTTCAAATATCTGTGTGTATGCACATATACACAAACATATATATATATATATGCATACACACAATACATGTGCAACATGTATGTTGCATATATAATGTGTATTATGCACATATGTGTGTTGTTGTTCTTCAGTTGTTCCAGTCAAGTTCAATTCTTCATGATTCCATTAGAGATATTCTTAGCAGAGATCCTGAAGTGTTTTGTCATTTCCTTCTCCAGCCTGTTATTTCTCCCAGTAGAAGCAAACTCTTTTCAAAAAGAAATTTGTTCTTTACATTTGTTTCTCCAGAACCTGACATGATGTTTGACACATAGGATACACTTGATGAATACTTGTTGCCTCTTTGATTGATATCAATATCATGTAGATATTACAAATATATTGTCATCATTTTTACAGATTAGTACAGTGATGATCAGAGACCTGAAGCAAAATGCCATTGGCCACAGAGCTAAGTATTGCACGTGGCATTTTAGTACAAGTCTTCTGATTTCAAATACAACACTCTGTCCATCTGGTCACAAAGTATACTAATGTCACATATGTATACATATAGAAATTTACCATTTTCCTAAGTGATGAAATAAAATAATAGAGCACATTATCTAGTTGCCTTTACTCCCCAGTCATACAGTTATCTTGGCTGTCTTGCAACTTTCTACTGGCTAAATGTTCATTTTAAAGCTTTTGGTATTTGCTTTTCATGAGCATTATAATTCATTTCCTCCACTAAATGCAAACAGTGCCAGAAGGGGGAACATGCCAAAATAGAAGCCATTTTTGCTTTTAAAAATACTCAGACTAGCACTTAAAACCAAGGATGGGAAAAGGGAAAGTTGAATCATGATGATAATTGGTTTATTTCTTTTCTAACTCAAATATAAACCATCACCTATGTCTGTAGTTTAAAGACACATAAGTAGAGCAAGAAATCTTTCAAGGAAATTCAACATATCAAAGACATATCCTGAAGTCAAAATTAGATATAGCAGATTGTTCATAGAGAAGGATACTTAATGTGATTCATAGAACTTTAGAGATGAAGGGGACTTTCATACATCCAATATTGTTCATAGAGAAGGATATTTAAAGTAGTTCATAGAAACTCAGAGATGAAGGGGACTCTTATAGATCCATATATTTATAGTTGAAAGAGATAATGAAAAATCATTAAAATGAAGCTAAGGAAAATTAAGGGGTCCAAGACTACTTAAGTACTAAATGGCAAAGCAAAAATTTAGACTCCATTTTCTTGAATCCAAAGCCAACACATTTTCCATTGCTCTAAGCTTCCACAATCTAGTCTAGCCTATGTTCAAGCAAATATTTAAGCAACTAGCTTGAGGATCTTCAGGCCCATCAGTAACTAATATTTCTTTACAATTCACAAAAGGCTTTATAAATATGAACTCATTTGGCTTTATAACATTTCTGACATGGAGGTGACTTTATTATCTTCATTTTACAGATGAAGAAACATAGTTGGAAATTGTCTGAGACTAGATGTCATCCTGACATGAAGACTATATGTCTATACATTGCCTTAACTGGATGCTTTCATAAGCATTCTCCTATAATCCCTATTTACTCAAGAAATTCAGGTTACTGAGAAAATCCAGGATGAGCTATTTATAGGGAACTGGTAATTATGTGGATGTACATGAGGAAAGCATTATGCTATAATTTAGTTAAGTAATCATTAACTATTATTTGCCATACACATTGTGCATATGTGCACATATGCAGGAACATATACACATAGTGTTTTCCTAGATGTTTCTTAATTTTTTTTTTTTTTGTAATTGGGGGGAAAAATAAAAATGTATTGGCCAAATTAGGGGGAAAAACTTTCAGGAAATCACTTCCCAAGCAAGGGAAATTCATTTAGTTGCTAATTATTCATTAAGTAGCTATTATATTCTAGACCCTGTGCTAAATACTGGGGATGCAAAGAAAGGCAAAATAAAAAATTTTAAAGCTTTTTCTTTTTCTTTTTTAATTAAAACTTTTTCTTTTTCAAAACATATGCAGAGACAATACTTCAACATTAGTTCTTGCAAAATTTCCCCTTCTTTCCCCTGTGCCCTCCCCTAGATGGCAAGTAGTTCAATATATGTTAAACATGGTAGAAATATATGTTAAATCCAATATATGCATACATATTTATACAATTATTGAAGGCAAGATAAAATAAAAAAAAACAATAACAACAAGAAAACAAGAAAAAACAACAAAAGTGTCTTTTTTTTCCCCAGAGATCTCACATCCTAATGTGAGAGACAAATATATTAAAACTGGTATTTTAATTTCTATTTGAAGGAAGCATGGAGGTATAGATTATTAGGGGAGAATATTCTATTTATGAGGTAAAGCTTCAAAAATTATTTGAGTCTACAAATGAATTTTCTTGTACAAAGTATAACAAAGAAGTGTATCACTGGATTATAGAGTGCATAGAGAGTAGTCAGGAAGATTAAGATTAGTAAGAAGAGCAAATTGGAAAGGGCTTTGAATGCAGAGCAGCAAATTTCATAGTTAATTCTAGAAAAGTTAAGGAATTGCTAAAGTTTATTGAATACAGGTGTCAAATGGATAGACATTTTACCTAATTTTACTTTTTTTTTCTTTACATTTTACTTAAGTAAAAAATAATGTGATAACTGAATGGAGAATAGTCTAGAGTGAAGAGAGTCTTGACTTTGGTTTATTCAGTGTATGATATTCACTACAGTTACTGAAAGAATAGAATATTATGTGATTAACAATTACTACTTCATGGTGACTTGAATGCCAATATTGGAATCAGGAAGATATGAGAAAAGGGTCTACATTTAACATATGTTAAAAGTGGGACCACAGAGAGGTCTTAAACTTAACATGTATTAAGAAATTGTCTAAGATTGGGGGAGAGGGGTAAAGCAAGAACCATGAAATATTTTTGCAGGTATGGGTTTTGATTGATTTAATTATCAATAAATTGATTATTTTCTTTGAAAAATGTTATTTTATTTTTGTTAAATATTTTGTAAAGAATGTTGGAGAGTATTGGGAAAACTGGGACTAATACATAGTTGGTGAAATTGTGAACAAATCCAGCCATTCTGGAGAGGATTTTTGAACTATGCTCAAAAAGTTATTAAACTATGCATACCATTTAAATCACCAGTGTTTCTACTGGGCCTGTACTGCAAAGAGATCTTAGAGAAGGAAAAGAGATCCATATGTGCAAAAATGACAGCCCTTTTGTAGTGCCAAGAAACTGGAAACTGAGTGGATGCCCATCATTGGAGAATGGCTGAATGAGTTAGGATATATGAATGTTATGGAATGTTGTTGTTCTATAAGAAGTTATCAGGAGGATGATTTTAGAGAGGCCTGGACAGACTTACATGAACTGATGCTAAATGAAATGAGTAGAACTAAGAGATCATTGTACACAGCAATAAGAAGACTATATGATGATCAATTCATAAGGACATGACTCTTTCCAACAATGAGATCAGTTCCAATAATCTTGCGATGAAGAGAGCCATCTGTACCCAGAGAGAGCCCTGTGGGAACTGAGTGTGGACCATAACATAGCATTTTCACTCTTTCTGTTGTTGTTTGCTTGCATTTTTTCTTTCTCAGTTTTTCCTTTCTTTCTTGAGCCAATTTTTCTTGTGCAGCAAAATAAATATGTATACATATATTGGATGTAATATATATTTTAACATATTCAACATGCATTAGATTACCTGCCATCTAGGAGAAGAAATGGGGGGAAGAAAGGGAAAATATGGAGTGTGCATGAATTTGCATAGAATCATTTGTAATAATCCTTGATATTATTATATAAATTTAAAAATGAAATTCTCATGACTTTATAAGTTTCACCAGAGTATAGAGAAGTCCATCTCACACACATAAGTTTGAGAATTATTGCTTGTTATAAGATTTCTAACTCTTCTTCGGTCTAAAATTCCATTTGTGAAGATTCAAAGTCACATTTCTAAACCAAATGTTAAATGCACAATACCTTTGTTTTGTTGTTGTTGTTGTTTGTATGTTTGTTTTTTTTATAAAACTTCCCTGAGTAACCCAGAATACAGCATCATTGATCTATAGTGGGAAAATAAACTTAAGACTTCTCCTTTTTTGCTACCCAAGGCATAAAAATCTAAAATCATTTTGCCTGGAGTTAAATGCATTATCTGCTTACTAGTAAGACTCAATGACTATGGACGTTAAAGATTACTTAGGCAAATAAGTCTCAGGGAGTTTTTGTTGTTTTATTGTTTGTTTGTTTTCTAAATTGACAGTTATGATGCTGATATTTATTCTATAGATAGATAGCTCTTGGAAAACTTAAAGGACATTTCCCCTTTTTGCTGTTTTTTCCCCACTGGCTTGGTTTTGATAATTGTACACATGAATATGCTGATATAAGCAAGTAAACAAACAAATAGTTATAGAAACAGGTAACATATTAATATTTTTTGCAAAACAAAAACCCCATCCATAAGGTAAAATCTCAACTTACTAACACTCAGGTAACATTTTCTTTTTTAGATCAGGAAATGTATTTCCTGATTAAAGAAGTGAATTAAAGCCAAGGGGGATGGGAATAAAAAAAGAAAAAAAGCAGAGAAAGGAAGAGAATAATCATTGATAAATCTACTATGTATGATATTGTGGTAAGTGATTATTACATATCATCTAATTGTTTAGTGGAGACATCAATGACTTTGACACAGTCTTAAAATTCCAAATGTCACAAAAAGACAAAGTAGATACAGAAGTTACTGAAGACGCTTCTATATGTTAACTGTAGTCATTAAATGATATAATATTAGTAAAGAAAGCAATTTCATTTTCAATTATGAAAAAATAAAAGTAACTTCTTGCTTTATGAAGTTCAAGGGAATAACAATTCTCTATTTGGTTTTAAAAGAAAAAATTGCCTGACATAATGCAAGCTTTGGGGATACTATAGTAAAGTTCATAGTTTATTAATTTTTATCAATTTAATTTATCAATTTAATTAGTTTTATCAATTTGTTTCAAGTTATCAATTTAAATTTTTCAGCATAAATATAAGATTAATTTAACTAGGATATTCAATGTCTTAGAGCAGAAGTATCAAATACCAGATTGACATATAACTCCTGAAACAGTTTAAAACATAATTTAAAATATTTAATAAAATATAAATATATTAAAACATAATGTTACCATGTGCTTTCTTAAATCAATATAAGGACTCCCATGGATAGTATGTTAGTGTCTGTCATTTCAGTTATGTTTGACTCTTTGTGACCCCATGTAAGGTTTTCTCTGCAAAGATACTGGAATGGTTTTGCATTTCCTTCTCCATTTCATTCCTCAAATGAGGAACTGAGGCAAACATGTTCTAAGTGACTTGCCCAGAGTCACACATGTAATAAGTATATAAAGACATATTTGAACTCAGAAAAATGAGTTTTCCTCACTCCAAGTCAAGAATTCTAGCCATTCAATGACATAGACAACCTATGTATTATTTATTACCTCTTCTCTTAATCTGGGCTTGAGTGGTGATTTTAAAGAAAAAATAAAATTAAAAAGGAAAGGATCATCATTAGGCTTAAAGAAGATAAAACCAATACTGGCCCATATTTCTTTTTGAAATGTACCCTTCTGCATACTCAAAAATGAAGTTGGAAAACAAGAAATAGGCTGAGGAAATGAGCCTGAGCTTCAAAAGCTATGATAGGGACAGGGAAGCTGGAAAATTCATAAAGAGAAGAAAGAGGAAGAGGAAGAGAAAAAGAAGGAAAAAGAGGAGGAGGAGGAGGAGGAAGAGGAGGGAGAGAAAGAGGAGGAAGAGGAGGAGGACGAAGAGGAGGAGGAGGAAGACAAGAAGAGGAGAAGGAAAAGCTGGAGGAGAGGACAGATTTTAAAAGTCAAATAACGAGAGTAGAGGAAAAAGTAAGAAAAAGAAATCAATGAAAGAAAATTACAAAAAGAATGAATACCTTATATAAAAAGACACAAAACCTAGCTAAAGTAAATAACTACTTAAAACCTAAATGTGACTAAGTGGTAAAAGAGGTACAAAACTTCACCAAAGAAAATAATTCCTTTTTAGAAGTGATCATGCAGAAGCTAATGACTCCATGAGACATAAAGCAACAATAAAATCAAAGTCAAAAAATGAAGAAAAAAAAACTAGAAGAAATGTGATATAACTCATCAGAAAAACAATTGACCTGGAAAGTATTGAAGAGAGATAATTTTAAAATTATTTGACTGCTCAAAAGCTATGATAAAATGAGCTTAAATATCATATTTTAAGAAATTATTAGAAAAAACTGCCTAGATATTTTAGAACAAAAGAACAAAATAAAAATTGAAAGATTCCACTCTTCATCTCCTGTACAATATACCAAAATAATAATTGCTAGCATTATTATGTACAAATTCTACAAGTTTCATAGTAAAATAGAAAGTACTGTGAATTGCCAGAAAGAAAAAAAAACTCAAAGTGGGGATTAATGTATTCAGCAAAATTAAATATAATACTCCAGTTGAAAAGAATAGACATTTAATGAAATTAGTGAATGTCAAGCATTTTTGATGTAAAATCAAAATTTTTTGAGGGGAGAGACATTCAAATATAAGATTCATGAAGCAAAAAAGGTAAAAATTAAAGAAAATGATAAGGCATTCAATAAGTATAAGCTGCTTAAAATTTAAAATTTTTTTGCATGTGGAAAATTTAATACACATAACCCCTAAGAACTTTATTTAGTAGAGCATTTAGATGGAGTATATTTGACTCCAGAAGGCATGAAATTAGTCAATTATGCTGGGATGAACTCAAAAAAAAAAAAAGTAAAGGGGATAAAAGAAATTATGCTAGGAAATAGGGTAAAGAGGAAAGAGGGTATTATTTCATGTAAAAGAGATATGCTAAGAAAAATTGATGTGTGGAAAAGGAGAATGGGGGTAGTGCTAATACAAGAAAAATCAGACTAAAAGGAAAAAAAATCGGGGGTGGGGGGGTGGGGTGAGGAACAAACCATGATCCACAATCAGTCTCCATACTTCTTTCTCTAGATGTGTTGGCATCTTTATCTTTTTCTGTCCTATTAGCCAATCTGAGAGGAATGAAGTGTTAAGGAGTTGTCTTAATTTACATTGCTTTCATCAATAGTGATTTAGATAATTTTTATTATATTTTATTTTTTCCAAATACATTTAAAATACTTTAAACATTCATTCTTGTAAAACTTTGAGTTCTTAATTTCTCTTCCATTTTTTTCATCAATTCCCTTGAAAATCTTGTTCTTCCAGATGAATTTTACACTTTATACCTTTATATTTTTTAGCTTTATAAAATAATTTTTGGAAGTTTGATTGCTATGCCACTGAATCAGTAGATTCATTTAGGTACAATTATCCTTATAATTATTATTATTAGTTTAGTCTATCCATGGGCACTTGTTTTTTAGAAATAACTTTATTTGTGTGAAAATTATTTTGTAGTTGTATTCATATAGTTCCTTTCTATGTTTGGGCTGATAGCCAAATTTTTATATTATCTACAGTTATTTTAATTGGTTTTCTTTTTCTATCTTTTGCTATTCAGCTTTGTTGGTAACATACAGAAATGTTTATTATTTGTGTGGGTTTATTTTATATCCTGCAACTTTGCTAAAGTTGTTATTTGTTTCTAGTAATTTTAGTTAATTCTCTAGGATTCTTTAATACACCATATCATCTGCAAAGAATGATAGTTTTATTTCTTCTCTGAACTCTGAAAAGGTGTACTTAACTCTAAGTTAGCAAGGTACTTATAGTTAAGTATATACTTAGTACTTATTATAGTGATGTAATGGTTGCCCATGCAAAGTGTGTTGTAATGATGTAATGTTCTATAGATGGCACATGCTCAGTGTGGTGTAGTAATGTACTGAAGTATTTAAGGGATTTAGGAGGAAAACAGAGGCCTCTCAGCCACAGTTCTCAGCCACAGACATAAGAGAGGATACCAGATTCCAGACTCCATCTTTGACCAGCTACATGGCCCTCCTGTCTTCTTTACTCCTCCACTAAGATCAAGGACTCAGATTGATCTCAAAGTTCTCCAGAGAGCTAGTCTGGACATTACACTTTCTGATGGTTTTTAGATGGATGGCATTTATCATTTTAAGGAAAACTCCATTTATTTCTATGCTCTCTAAAGTTTTTTTTTTATTAAGAATAAATGTTGTATTTTATCAAATTCATTTCCATATCTACTGAGATAATCATAAGATTTCTTTTAGTTTGATTATTGATATGGTTAATTATGTCAACAACTTTCCTTATATTGCTGTTTTCCTCTTATAAATTGCACTTTGTCATAGTGTATTATCCTGATGATAAGTTGCTGTAATTTCTTTGCTGATATTCCATTTAAAATTTTAAAATTGGGATATATATATATATATATTTTTTTCTGTTTTGTCCTTCCTGATTTAGGTATTACCATCATATCTGTATCATAAAAGGAATTTGATATAGGATTCCTTCACCTATTTTTCCAAATAGTTTATATAGTATTGGAATAAATTTTCCTTTAAATATTTGGTAGAATTAATTTGTAAATTTATCTGCTCTGAAAATTTTTTTTCTTTGGGAGTTCATAGATGGCTTGTTCAATGTCTTTTTCTTAAATTAAATTATTTAAATATTTTGTTGCCTCTTCTCTTAATCTGGGCTTGAGTGGTGAATTTAAAGAAAAAATAAAAATAAAAAGGAGAGGATCATCATTAGGATTAAAGAAGATAAAAAATTTGAGAAGAATAAAGATTGGAAAAAAAAAACTACCTGCCAAGACAAAGTTGAGAATTATGTGAATACAATTACAAAATAATTTCTATACAAATAAAGTCAGATCTAAACAAGTGGAAGAATACCAAGTGGTCATGGGTAGGCCTAGTTAATATAGTAAAAGTGACAATTCTATCTAAATTAATCTACTTATTCAATGCCATACCAACCACACTACCAAGAAACTACTTTACAGAGCTAGAAAAAATAACAAAGTTCATCTAGACAAAACAAAAGGTGTAGAATTTCAATGGAATTGAGTGAAAAGAAAAAAGAAAAAAAGGTGGCTTAGCTAATCCACATGTACAATTATACCATAAAGCTGCAGTCACCAATTATTTTTGGTGCCAGCAAGAGTGGAATAGGTTAAGTTCACAAGACACAATAATCAATAACTATAGTAATCTAGTATTTGATAAATCCAAAGATTCCAGCTTCTGGAATAAGAACTCACTATTTGACAAAAAAAATTTCTGGGGAAATTGGAAAATAGTATTGCAGAAACTAGGTACAGAGTAACACCTAACACATTTTACCAAGATAAGATCAAAATGGGTTCATGATGGTAGACATAATGATATTATACTCAAAGTCAAAGAACAAAGGATAGTCCACCTCTCAGGTCTTTGGATAAGGAAGAAATTTATGGTCAAAGAAGAACTAGAGTACAGTATGAAATACAACATGGATAATTTTGATTATATTAAATTAACAACTTTTTGTACAAACAACACCAATGCAGCCAAGATTAGAAGGGAAGAAGTAAACTGGGGAAAATATTTACATTCAAGGATTCTAATAAAGGCCTCATTTCTAAAACAAACAGAGAATTGACTCAAATTCATAAGAATACAAGCCATTCTACAATTGACAAATGATCAAAGGATATGAACAAGTAATTTTTCAGATGAAGAAATTAAAACTATTTCTCGTCATAGAAAAAATACTCTAAATCATTTTTAATCAGATAAATGAAATTTAAGACAACTCTGAGATATTACTGTCAGAATGATTAAGATGACAGGAAAAGGTACTGATAAATATAGGATGGATGTGGGGAAACTGGGACATTAATGCATTATTGGTGAAGTTTTGAACTGATTCAACCATTCTGGAGAGCAATTTGGAACTATTCCCAGAGGGCAATAAAACTATGTATACTCTTTGATCCAGCAGTGTTTCTACTGGGTCTGTATCCCAAAGGGATCATTAAAAAGGAAAAAAGGACCCTTATGTGCAAAAAAATATTTACAGCAGCCCTTTTTATAGTGATAAGGAATTGGAAACTGAGTGGATGACCATCATTTGGAGTATGGCTGAATAAGTTATGGCATATGAATGTTATGGAATGTTATTATTCTATAATAAATGGTCAGCAGTATGATTTCAGAAACGCCTGAAGAGACTTACATGAACTGACACTAAGTGAAGTGAGTAGAACCAAGAGAACATTGTACACAGCAACAACAAGAGTATGTGATGATCAATTCTGATGGACTTCACTCCTTTTACCAATGAGATAATTCAGACTAATTCCAAGAGATTTGTGATGGAGAGATCCATTTGCATGCAGAGAGAAGACTGTCAGGACTGATTGTGGATTGTAGCATAGTTTTTCATCATTTTTGTTGTTGGTTGCATGCTTTTTTTTCTCATTTTCCCCTTTTTGATATGATTTTTCTTGTGCAGCATGACAATTGTGAAACACATATAGAAGATTTGCACATGTTTGACATTTACTTGATTACTTGCTGTCTAGGGGAGGAGTTGGTGGAAAGGAGGAAGAAAATTTTGGAACAAATGGATTTGCAAGGATTAATGTTGAAAAATATCTTTGCATGTATTTTGAAAATAAAAGCTATTCTTAACAAAAAAGAAAAAAAGATGCATTTGATCATTAAAAATTCATTGGTAACTTTGGAGAGTATATTTCCAGTGAAGAACATAGTTGTAGCCATTCAACAATCCCAGAAACAGATGGACAATGACTAAATCTATCATTAAGTCCTGTCTCTTATTTACAATTGTTTTGAGACAATTATTTAACCTGGGAAATTATTTAACCTCTCAACGTTCTAGGCAATTTTTAAAAACAGAGAAGGTACTGATCTATAGTGTAAGGGAAGCTCAACAACTATGAAGGTTTGTTTTGAAACATTGAAGTACTCATTTACTAAAGCAAATTGTGTCAGCAATTTGATTTAAAAATTCATTAAAGTCCTCTGAAATGCAAAATTTTACTATTATTTGTCATGCTTGTTGAAGAAGAGAAGGTTATGAAGAATGGGGAAGGAGAAATGAGAAAAGAGGAATGGAAGAGGAGAATAAAACTTGGAATGGGAGAGATTTCCTTTTGATGAAAAGGTATTTATTTATTTAGGCTTGAAGATTCAACTTATTTTATAACACTTCTTTCGGAAAAAATATTTTAATATGACCTACATTTTCTGTGATCCAGTCAAACTTTTATAATGTATAAAATCCAACTTGTTTACAATGCACCTGGCAGCTTCAGTGGTATCTTTATTGAATCTACAGGATATTGAAGTGTGTGAACAAATGTCCAGGGGGCTCTGAAGAGATCTCTCCAAAAATAGAGAGAAGGTCTGGGCAAACACACAATATTGGACTTTTGTGAGCAATGACACTATGTTTCTTTTTCCTTCTTCCTTGAAAGTTTATCTTTAATATTGTGTGCACTGATACCCTGAGAACTCAAAAAGTAAAATAAATTTTATAGTATCAGGAAAAGTGGCCCATGTGGAAATATGCATCACATATGAGAAGTACCCAAGCTTCTCATCTAGGAACCTTGCTTTAATTTTAAACAAATGTTCTATGACTGTTAACATTTCCAGTTTTGGGGGCAGCTAGGTGGTGCAGTGGATAGAACACCAGCCCTCAAGTCAGGAGGACCTGAGTTCATATCTGGCCTCAGAAACTTAACACTTTCTAGCTGTGTGTCCCGAGATAAGTCACTTAACCTCAATTGCCTCAGGAAAAAGAAAGAGAACATTTTCAATTTTTAATATTTTCAACAATACAATTTCACTAATAGTTTACTAAAATAAAAACTTCAAGGTTAATGGTTTAAATTTCAAATTTTGTTATGTTTTTATATACCTATTTTCAATCTTTTTCAATGAGAATTCTACTGAAAACCTGGAGGATAAGGTGGTTATTTTGTATATTCTAAAGATACTGAGAAACACTGTGTTGTAGCTTAGCAATATTTGAATTCTGTAAACCCCAAATATTCTTATTCTCATTCATTCTCTGTCTGTCTATCTTTTTTAGATTCTCTTTCTCTCTCTCTCTCCCTTTCCATCTCTCTCCATATCTTTCTACTCACCAAAAGAAAGAAACTGTAAGCTCTTTATAAGAAATTGGCAGTTTCTTTTTACAGCTTAGTGTATTGCCTTAGATGGAAAAGGTGTTTAATAGATATATGGATAATTAAATTTTAGGATTATAAATTTGGAGCCATGAGAAACCTCAAAGGCTAGTTAGTTCAACCTTGCATTTTCCATTTTGGACAGTTAGGTGGCACAGCAGATGTAAAGGCAGGCACACACTGTGCTAAATACTTTACAAATATTATCTCATTCGATACAACAATCTTGTGAGTTGGTTTTGTTATTCTTATTTTATGGCTCAGGAAATAGTGGTAGTCATAAGTTAACTGGCTTATCCATGTTTATACAGCTAGCAGTGTATCTGAGGTCAATTTTAATTTTAGGTCTTTCTGACTATAGTTCTAGCACTCTATGTATTGCTTCATATTGATAATAATGATGGTAATGACAGTGATGGAGTTGATGATGGTGATAGTGATAATGGCAGTGGTATTGGTAGTAGTGATGATGATGATGATGATTATGATAATCATGGTCTTGTTGAAGATAATGATGGTCATGGCCATGGTGATAATGATAATGATGGTGCTATTACTTATGATGGTGGTGATTATGGTGGTATTGGTAAGAATGATGATAATGGCCATAGTCTTGGTTATAATGATGATGATATACTACTAGGAAAATGAGGCTCACAAATGTGAAGTGACTTGTCCAAAATAGTATAGGTAGGAAAAAAATACAAAATCATGATATGAATCCAGGTATTCTGAATCCAAATAAAGAACTCTTTGCATGGTAACAATTAGATAAAGCACTATTCTAGTCACTTAGTTTATAACATTATAATCTGCCATCAAATTATTGAGCATATGCCTCAGGATTGATTTGCAAACAAAATTGAAATAGGAGTCCAAAAATTTGAATTTCAATTCAGGTTTTGCTAATGAGCTTCATGGCTTGGACTTGTCGCATCATATTAGGAAAAAAATATGACCCCTAACCAATATAGCATTGTAGAAAATTCTTAAAGAAGAAAGGACCTTCAAGACCATCTACTACAACATCTTCATTTAAGAATATGAGCTCTTTAAAGCACAGGAATCATGACTTTGACTTGTTTAATGGTGTTTCCCCAGTGTTTGGCACAGTGCCAGTCTCATAATAAACACATTTCTATAGCATTGTTTGTTAACTTGAATAATTTTCATTTTATAAATGAGGAAACTAAGGCATTGAAGGGTTATATCCTGCTCAAGGCTACAAAAGTGCCAAAAGTAGAATTTAAAGTCAGCTTTCCTGAATAAAGCATCATCCACTGGTGATAATAATATATTTAATGGAATCTAAATTGTCTAATTTATATCTAGGTTCCACCACAGTTTCACAAATGAGTCTAATCTCTCCACACTATGACTTCTCTAATGTGTATTTTGAGAACATCATTGAAAGAGAAAAATCCCATTATTTTCAAGGACAAATTGTGATAAATTAATGACAGTGCAGAGTGAAGAAATTTTCTCTTTTTGTCCTCCCATGTAGAGTGGCTGTGGGTAGATTTGGTGGCCATAATAAGGAAATATAAACACAGCCAAAATGGTTGGGGGCAAAATATAATCCGTTTGAAAAGATAAGCTGATAGGGAGGAGAATAAGTCTTATTTGATTTTATGTTTTTTTTTTCCCTTTAAATATGACTTCTATATAGATTAAAAACTTAAATGACTTCTAAGCAAAGAGTCATACTCAATTTGCAAAGTCTTTGGGGGCAAATTTAATTCAGAAATGTAAAACAAAAATGATAAATGATTTGGCATGCAGGATATTCCATCAAATTCTCATTGCAGTGGCCATTTAAGGTTATGTACACAGGCAATATTGTTCCCTCAGTAACTATTTAAATGCATATTAGTTCTTTCATTCTTTTGTGTTGATGATAAAGAGCCCAGAATGCAGTTACTAAAAAAACTAGAGAGAAGGTGGGACGTTTTGAAATGAATGAAGATTATCCACTGTCTTCTAAATTGAAGATCTTTTTCTTTTCCTCTTTTTTTTCAAGTTTTTCAATTGAAAAGTGCATTTTATGTCATTTTTTTAATTTAGAATCATAAAGGTTTTCTTTTAATAAAAATAATGCCTGAATTTATTTTTACAGCTTTTTAAAAAGCTGTGTATTTTCAAAAGATATGGATAATTTTCAACATTTGCTCTTACAAATCTTGTGTTCCAATTTTTTTTCTCCCTCCATTCCTCCCACCCCCTTCCTTAGATGGCAAGTAATACAATATATGTTAAACAATAACAATTCTTGTATACATATTTCCAGAATTGCTATGCTATACAAGAAAAATAAGATCAAAAAGGAAAATAAATGAGAAAGAAATAAAAACTCAAGTAAACAACACCAAAAAACAAAATGAAAATACTATGTTGTGATTCACAATCACCACAGTCTTCTTTCTGGGTGCAGATGACTCCATCACAACACCACTGGAAGATACCTGAATCGTCTCGCTTTTGAGAACAGCCACATCCATCAGAATTGATCATGATATAATTTTGTTATTGCTGTGTACATTCTTTTCTTGGTTTTACTCATTTCACTTGGCATCAGTTCATGTAAGTGTCTCCAAGTCTTTCTGAAGTCATCCTGCTGATCACTTTTTATGCCACAATAACATTTCATCACATTCATATGCTATAACTTATTTATCCATTCTCCAACTGATGGGTATCCACTCAGTTTCCAGTTCCTTGCTACTACAAAAAAGTCTGTCACAAACATTGTTCCCTTTTTTAATGATCTCTTTGGTATACAGATCCAGTAGAGGCATGGTTGGAACAGAGAATATAGAGACAATGATAGCCCTTTAGGCCTAGTTCCAAATTGCTCTCCAAAATGGTTGGATCAGTTCATAACTCTACCAGTAATGCATTAGTATCCCAAGTTACCCACACCCCCTTCAACATTTATATTTTCCTCTCATTTTAGTTAATTAGAAAAGTGTAGTGGTAGTTGTCTTAATTTGCATTTCTCTGATCAATAGTGATTTAGAGCTTTTTTTTCATATGATTAGAAATGGTTTTAATTTCATCTGCAAATTGTCTGTTCATATCCTTTGACCATTTATCAATTGCAGTATAGCTTATAGTCTTATAAATTTGAATCAATTCTAAATATATTTTAGAAATGAGGCCTTTCTCAGAACACTTGAATGTAAAAAAAAAAAAAAAATCCCCAGTTTTCTGTTTCCCTTTTGATCTTGTCTGCATTAGTTTTGTTAAAGTTTTTAGCTTGATATAATCAAAATAAGCCATTGTGCTTTCTACATTGTACTCTAGTTCTTCTTTGGTGACAAATTCATTTCTTCTCCAAAGATCTGAGAGGTAGACTATCTTCTTCTTCTTTTTTTTTTCTAATTTGCTTATCATTCTTTATTTTGAGGAATTATCTTTATATAGTGTTTTAGCTTTGGGACAGTGCCTATTTTCTGCCATACTCATTTCCAATTTTCCCAGCAATTTTTGTCTGAGAGTTCTTATACCAGAAGTTGGAGTCTTTGCATTTATCAAACAATAGATTACTATACCCATTTACTGTTGCATCTTGTGAACCTAACCTATTCCACTGATCAACTATGCTATTTCTTAGCCAGTACCAAATGGTTTTCATGGCCACTGTTTATAAAATAGTTTTAGGCTTTGTACAGCTAAAGCCATCTATATTTGCATTTTTATATCAATTCCCTTGAAATTCTTGACTTTTTGTTCTTCCAGATGAACTTTGTTATTATTTTTCCTAGCTCGGTAAAATAATTTCATGGCCATTTGATTGGTACATCACTGAATAGTACATTAATAAAATAGAATTGTCATTTTTATTATATTAGCCTGACCTAACCAAGAGCACTTGATATTTTTCTAATTGATTAGATCTGACTTTATTTGTGTGGAAAGTGTTTTGTAATTGTATTCCTATAGTTCCTGGCTTTATCTTGGAAGGCAGATATCCAAATATTTTATATTTTCTACTATACTATAGCAATTTAGTGTTTGACAAACCCAAAGATCCTCACTTTTAGGATAAGAATTCATTATTTGACAAAAACTGCTGGGATAATGGAAATTAGTATGGCAGAAATTAGGCATGGACCCACACTTAACACCGTATACCAAGATAAGATCAAAATGGGTCCATGATTTAGACATAAAGAACAAGATTATAAACAAATTGGAGGAACATAGGATAGTTTATCTCTCAGACTTGTGGAAGAGGAAGAAATTTGTGACTAAAGACAAACTAGAGACCATTATTGATCACAAAATAGAAAATTTTGATTACATAAAATTAAAAAGCTTCTGTACAAACAAAACTAATGTAAACAAGATTAGAAGGGAAGCAACAAACTGGGAAAACATCTTCACAGTTAAAGGTTCTGATAAAGGCCTCATTTCCAAAATATATAGAGAGCTGACTCTAATTTATAAGAAACCAAGCCATTCTCCAATTGATAAATGGTCAAAGGATATGAACAGACAATTTTCAGATGATGAAATTAAAATCATTACCACTCATATGAAAGAGTGTTCCAAATCATTATTAATCAGAGAAATGCAAATTAAGACAACTCTGAGATACCACTACACACCTGTCAGATTGGCTAACATGACAGGAAAAAATAATGATGAATGTTGGAGGGGATGTGGGAAAACTGGGACACTGATACATTGTTGGTGGAGCTGTGAACGAATCCAACCATTCTGGAGAGCAATCTGGAATTATGCCCAAAAAGTTATCAAACTGTGCATACCCTTTGATCCAGCAGTGTTACCTACTGGGCTTATACCCTAAGGAGATACTAAAGAAGGGAAAGGGACCAGTATGTGCCAAAATGTTTGTGGCAGCCCTGTTTGTAGTGGCGAGAAGCTGGAAACTGAGTGGATGCCCATCAATTGGAGAATGGTTGGGTAAATTGTGGTATATGAATGTTATGGAATATTATTGTTCTGTAAGAAATGACCAGCAAGATGAATACAGAGAAGCTTGGAGAGACTTACATGAACTGATGCTAAGTGAAATGAGCAGAACCAGGAGATCATTATATACTTCAACAATGATACTGTATGAAGATGTACTGATGGAAGTGGATTTCTTTGACAAAGAGACCTAAGTCAGTTTCAATTGATCAATGATGGACAGAAGCAGCTACACCCAAAGAAAAAAAACACTGGGAAATGAATGTAAACTGTTTGCATTTTTGTTTTTCTTCCCTGGTTATTTTTACCTTCTGAATCCAATTCTCCCTGTGCAACAAGAAAACTGTTTGGATCTGCACACATACATTGTATCTAGGATATACTAGGACATATTCAACATATATAGGACTGCTTGCCATCTAGGGGAGGGGGTGGAGGGTGGGAGGGAAAAATCGGAACAGAAGTGAGTGCAAGGGATAATGTTGTATAAAAAATTACCCAGGCATGGATTCTGTCAATAAAAAGTTACTATAATAAAAAAAAAAGAAAAAAAAATATATGATCTCCCAAAGGTTGACTCCTCCTGGAGGCAGGGATTAAGGGAGGTATGAATCTCCCATGCTTGTGAACTCTAATGAGTACTTAAATACTTCTTGCTTATGTGAGCTCTCTAAAGGTGTGAACACAAGCATTGCACCAATTCCACTGAGTTAACACTAAGATTCTAACATCTCTCTCTCCCTTGAGTTATCACCTTGTTTCAAATTGAGTTAACACTAGGATTACACCAACTAAAGGTGATAGTAGGCAACCTTTTTTCACCCTTGATTTTATTGGGAATGGTTCTATTTTATTACCATTACAAATTATACTTGCTGATGGTTTTAAATAGATGCTATTGATCATTTTAAGGAAAACTCCATTTATTTCTATGCTCTCCACTGTTTTTAATAGTTATGAGTGTTTAATTTTGTCAAAGGCTTTTTCTGTATCTATTAAGATAATTATATAATTTCTTTTAATTTGGTTATTGATATAGTTGATTGTGCTAATAGTTTTCTAATTTTGAACCAGCCCTGCATTCCTGGTATAAATACTACTTGATCAGTGTTTTGTCCTGATGATAACATGCTGTAATATATTTGCTAATAAATCATTTTATGATTTTTGCATCAATATTCTTTAGGGAAATTGATTTCTAAATTTATTTCTCTGTTTTGAGAACAGAATAGGTAACCAAACAAATATGAGTAATGTCTGTTGTTATTGTGATGTTATATAAATAGGTATATATGTGAGTGTGTACTTAAAATATTTGTAAATCCAAATTTTGCTTTAATTTTTCATGTTTTGGTGATTTGAAAGCTCTGTTATGTTATCAATGTGAAGGTTACCTTCACTAAAACTAGCTGTATATTCAGAAGTTATAACTTAAGATGCTATTCAGAATAAAAATAGGCCTCCAAAATTTCATCTTTTTGGTTGTTGAAATTGGCAGGCTTTAGGATCTTAGGGAAAGAGGGTCAGAGAAATTTGGACCCAGGTAACCTGCTACAGCTTTGTGGCTCAGTGACTAGCTCACCCTCCTTGCCAGAAATGCCAGGGATGAGGTGACATTCAAAGATGCTGGGGCAGCAGCACAAACCACAGAAGAGAAGAATTCAGGTCAGTCAGGGACACCAGCTTGGCCAGGATACAAATATGAGAATCCTAGAAAATTCCAAAGAGGGCAGTTTTTTTTTTTTTCCTTCTGCAGTTCCCCCCCCCCCCCCCAAAGGCTCAAGTTCTGGCCCACAGAAAGCTTTTAATCATGTAAATTAATCCTATTTAAAAATACAGTAGACCAACTTAGCTGATAGGCATAGCCAAGCAACTTAAAAGTTAGTCTCAAAAACCCCCGAATCTACTAAAATGTTTTAACAATTCTTCAACCTTAACTATTTTTGCAGACCTAAATTAACTAGTTCTAGGTCCACATAACTTATTTTTTGTTTTCTTTTAAATTTTTGATCCGATTTTTCTTTTGCAGAATGACAATTGGGGATTATGTACAGAAGAATTGCACATGTTTAACATATAATAAATTACTTACTGGTTAGGGAAAGAGTTGGAAAGGAAGGGGGGGGGGAGAGAAAAATTTTGGAACACAAGGTTTTACAAGGGTGAATGTTGAAAACTATCTTTGCATATATTTTGAAAATAAAAAGCTATCTTTTTTTTAAAATGAGAGACATTTGCTTGGCTTTGTAACCCTTTGCAATGTGGCTTCAACTTACCTTTTCATAATTGTTTTTTCAACATTATTCATTTTCAGGTTCTTGACATTCCAGTTATACTTGTCTATTTTTTCTTCTCAAAATTCAGTATCCTATCTTCTTTCTTTGCACACAGGGTTGTGACACAGACCAAAAATATGTTCATTTAGAATCATTCTTCAAAGATTTGAATTATAAATTTTATTGATTACCCATATTTTTTTAGTATTTTATAATCACAATTGTTATCTAGTCCTTGTATTTTATGCTGTATCCTCAAATAGGATGAAAGTTCCTTGAGAACAAGAACTATTTCTTTTTTATATTTGCAACTCCAGCATCTTGAAAATAGTAGGCAGCTAATTAATATTTGTCAAATTTAAATAATATGATTGGAAGTAAAGCAAAAAGGAAGATTTAAATGGAGACTTTATCAAAGTAAGAATTTAATTAATATTTGTTGATGTCCCACAGAGAAAATAGGATACAACAAAAATATATGAAGCAATAAGGAGAAGAATCACAGAAGTTGCAAAAAGATAGATAGACTACAATCCAAATTGATGGATTATAGATGCATTGCATGAGTGATTAAGCTTACAGATCCATCAGATAATTGAAGTATTTGGTTTATGTTTTCCCTTCAACTGCATGAGAAAACATTATTTCACAGATTCCTTGCCAGTAGAAACAAGTATTAGTTGGTTGAAATGTGGTAACTTTAATAGTGATTTATTTATATTTTTATCATCCTGAAATACTGATTTTGGGGTTTCAATTTGATGTAAAGTACAAATAGATCATGTGCCAAAATGTCAACTCTATAGCTAGTGAGCAGGAAAGTGAGATGCCAGTTTGATTATGCAAATGGTATTACTATTGGCTTATCGGTCAAAGCCACTGCCAGAATGACTCAGAGAAATATTTCAAAAAAGGGAGATATAGTGTATTTCAGCCACACCGACATTAATAATTTATGATTAATCAGTTTATGAAGATTTTTGAACAGTAGAATGAAAAGCATTCTTTCTGTTCCTCCCACCATGTTCATTTTCTCCCATGCAGAATCTCTTCATTTCTTCACTGAAAAACAGCAATAATGATATCAAAAATTACTAAAACCAACAAAAATCATAACAAACCACTCATGTAAGATTTCTAAGAGGTCACTAGTGACTCAGCTACTATTCTCGGAAATTGATCAAGGTAATTTGAATAAAACTGATACCTCTTTTCTGATTGCCTTGCTAAGGAATTGGCAAAAATAAATGACTGATTGCCAAAAAAAAAAAAATAGCCCTTTTTTGAGAATTAGTATTGGTAATACAATAATAGTTATTATTATAATTATACTTATAAAATAGTTGTATTATTATTCCCATTTTACAGGGGAGGCAACTGAAGCTAAGTGAGGATCAATATCTTATACATAATCAGCCAGTTAGTGGCTGAAAAAGGAATTGAACTTAGATCTTATTGATTCTTAGTTCAATTCTCTACTTACTTTGTGTCCTAGTTAAATCTATAGAAAAAACATTCAGTGAATTCATAGACTCAACCAGATTCACAGAATCTGAGAGTAGGAATGGCTCTCAGAGACCAATTAGTCCAACCCAATATGAAAGAAATTGGCACTATAACATCCAAAACATGGTCATTATGCCTCTGCTAGAGAACCTCCAAGGGAAGAGAAATCACCACATCTTAAGGGAGGTTGTTCTACTTATTGACACCTTTAATTGTTAGATTTTCCTCAAATGAGTAAACCTTAATTCCTAGTTCACTTCTGACATTCACTAGCTCTGTGACCTTGAACAGTGTAGTTCTCTTTTTAGCTCAGTTTTCTTATCTCTAAAATGATATAAAATATTTAATACCTCAAATCTTAGACTATTTCATCCAGATCTCTTATGTGTTCCTATAATTTTCTATCTTCCCTTGAATTTCCACTCATCTATGTAATGTATAATATATGTAGTAGTTATTCTATATAATGTAAACTTTTGGAAGGCAGAAATATTAATTTTCTATAATTGTATTTTAGAAAAAAATTACTCATAGTAAATGATTAATAAAATGCAAATGTCTACATTGTACAAATTTTAAATTCATCAAACCTTACGTATTCCTATTAAGAAGGAAGAAGGAAGAAAGGAGTGAGGGAGAGAGGGAGTGAAGGAGGGAGGAAGTGAGGGAGGAAGGAAAAGAAAAAGAAAAAATATACCTTTGATCTCAAAGAGCTTTTATTCTCTTTAGGATTATAAAGTATACACATATACAAATTATAGGAAATTTTAGGTTTCCCTTTGGCAGACCTTATTTGTGGTTCTGCCCTCTAAGGACAAATAAACCAAGTATCATCATATTTATAAATGATAAGTTTTCAGACACTGAAAAAGAGTTATATCCTTCAGGTCTCTCTTTTGCAGGAAAGCACTTTTAGTCCTTTCAACTGTTGCTTAAGTGAAATGGATTCAATAAACTTTGCCATCCTGACTACCTTCCTCTGGACATTGTGCAGTTATTAAATTAGAAGATGTGTAGAGAAGTTCCAGTTCTCAAAATAAACAGAAAATTCTCAAAGAGGTATATTTTCAGATGAAATAGAATAAGTTTCATTTGGTATGTATTTGAATTTCAGATATCTATAGCATGAACATAAGACAAGAATCAAATAAGCAACCGATATTGAAATATTATAGTATTTTAGGATCAATAACTATAGAAAGAGGTTATATCTCAAAAGTATATGACTAAATTCACCACCATACATGTCTATATTATATGTGTGTATCTATAATCAATTTTTGACCTGTGATTTTACTTGTGAAAGAAACTTCCTCTTAAAAATGTAAATTTACAACTCTTGTAAAACTTATCATATTAAAAATATGCTTGAGGCACTGAGATGTTAAATAACTTATAATGAGTCATGTGGGATTTGAAACTATTCTTTTGTTATTCCAAGGAGAACTCAGTGTCCAATTAGGCATATGCAAAAACACATATAGATACAAACACATAGATGTAAAGGCATATATAGCCACACATGTATGCATTGCATGTGTTTATTATTATAACTGGTATTAATAATAATTTGAATAAAGATGACAATTCTTGCCATGGTCATTAATGAGATCACCATGATACAGAATATTGAGAGAGAAAAGAAGAGAACTGTCCAATATAAACTCTCAGGGGAGATCACATTTAGTTTCAAGAAAAGGATGATTATCTTCTAAGAAAGAGTGAGATAGAATTTCTAGAGTAAGGAAAATCAATGTTGAGCAATAGCAAGAAGCAAAAAAAAAGGGGGATGTTTCTAGGAAAGTTAGTAGATGCAATATCAAAAGACACAGAAAGCACACGAGCGATGCAGATTAAGAAATAACCATTAAATGTAACAGCTAAGAGAACATCGATAATCTTGGGAAAGCAATTTTAATTGAGTATTCAATGAATCCAATTGTAAGGAGTTTGAGAAAAAAAATGGGAGATGAGGAGATTTGGGCAACATTTCTAGAAGTTAGGCCATTAAAAAGGAGAAGCTATATGTTATGATAGAAAGAGTTAATGCCAGATTCAAGTGTTTTGTTTTGGTTTTGGTTTTAATATGAGGGAGAAAAGGATATCTTTATAGATTGAACTTAAGAAGCCAATGGACGAGAAGAAAACTACAATGAGAAAATTTGGCAAAAATTAAAAAGCCTAGCTCTTGTAGATGACTAAAAAAAAAAAGGATTGGATCAAGAGTTCAGAGAGAGGGAATGCTCTGGGAAGAAAATAGATCCCCTCAAGAGCAGATTGACACACAGGAAAAGAAAATGGAGAATAAAACAGAGAGATAAATCAGAGAAGAGTGTGCTTTTTTGAAAGAATCCTCTAAGTAGAAAAGGCAATGACATCCTCAAAGTCAAAGTTTGAATTGTGTTGTGCTACCTTCTTCATGTAATATTGAAATCATATTATGGGAAAAAAACAATGCAAATGTGAGTAATAATAATATTCATTTTTGTTATTATTGTTCTGTTATTATTTGTTCTTTTGGTTCATTGTTTTTTAGAATGGGATATAGATGAGTACAACCCATGGCAATTTTTATCATTGATAATAATACTTTTATAAATTTATTTTTTTTCAGATTTTATATCTTCCCTTCCTATTCACTCCTCCTTCACTCCTATTCCACTCCTCATTATTAAAATAACGAGAAAAAGTAAAATTATTCAAACATAAACAAGACGGCCATATGTGCTGTCCATATTCAAAACACACATAAACTTCAATATGAACCCTGAGTACAGCATTTTTCCATATTAAATATTTTAAAATCTCTAGCTCCAGTCAAAGTTCAGTTCAAATTTTACCTTATATGTGTATGACAAGTTTCGGTAGTAGTTAGCAACAGAATAAGGAATTTATTTTTTTACTCCATTCTTTCTTTAACTATAAAACTACTGATTGTAATGTATTCTCAGTAGACAGTTAAGTTCTTTGAACACAAAGAGCCTTTTCCCCATTGTCTGTTTCATATTTTTAAAATCCTCAGTACATAATATTATGCACAGTACACAGTAGGCACTGATAAATGCTTGTTGAATTGAATAAAATTATATTAAGAAGAGGGATAATGTGATCTAATTAGGAGGGGCAGGAATGAGGAACTTACTATTATCATGACTTTGAATATCTTCCCTATGAATAAATATACTTGTAAAAATGAAAGGGTTGGGGCTAGAAGACCTAGTTTTCTTTATCCCCTCAATGTCTTATTTCAATCTCTGTCAGGATTCTTTAAGGCAATCATTCTATTCTATTTGTGAATAACAATAGGCAGTTTGCCTAGCTAGAAATCCATTTGAACTTGAAGATTTCATTTTATTGGGCAAAATATAGTTTTACTTTTCTAGAGAGAAAATTAAAAAGACAAACACATTAAAGGACTGCTTTCAAGATAAGTATTTGATAAAATCAATTATAAATTAATTAGGAAAGTATTATTATAGGTCCATCTATGCACTATTCAAGAGAAAGAACCAAATGGTGGACAACATTTATAAAATATTTAATGAATCATATTTGAGCATTTTTTCTTCAGGATTAAGATTTAAATTGTTATATCTAAGAATCTAGAACAAGACCTATAGGAGATTTTGTGAGAAAGGTCAAAAAGTTTTTGTCCTTTCATATCAGTTAATAAAATTTTTTGCAACAATGATAACTCCATACATACAAATTCAAAATATATCATTGGTCCGTTAGTGTATAAGAAAATGCTATGTAGATAATCTATCATAACTTATACCTCTGACAAATGGTAAAAAATGAACCTATAAAATAACTTGTGCAAGATCAGAGGTTATACTTATATAATCTACACTAACAAGTATGCAATACATTTTAAGGTACTGAAAAAAAAAAACCTTGTAGGTCTTTTGACGGGGCAGTCATAATTAATTTTTAAAAAATCTTGGTGAATAAAAGAGGTTTCATAGACCTGGATAAAGCAGTGTTCAAACTTGGGAGGTAGAATAGAAACAGAGGGTGCAACCTGCCAACTAAAGATAAATAAATAAATTCTATTCTGAAAAAAAAAAATTCTAGCACACCTTATCAACAAGATGATTTGTGAGCTTTTAGAAAGAGTAGTGGTGAAAAGAAAACCATTACAGCTTCATCAAAAACAATTCATGGTAAACTAACCTCATGGGTTTTTCTGACGGGATCCTTGAAGGCACAGGGCAATGTTGTATCCATAGTATACTTGGGAAATACTTTGTTGAATTCTGAGTCTCTCATACAATGATGGTGGCTAGGATGAACCAAGAAAATAATTTAATTAGGGATATTTGGCACTGACTGAATGCATATGCCCAATGAGAAGCAAGAAATGAACCACTGTAATAAAGGAAAGATATTGTCACTTGAGTGCCCTAGAGAATTGGTCTTAGCCCTACACTGGTCAATGTTTTCAAAAGTGACTTAGGCTGAGGCAATAACTTGTCATATTTTCATATGTCAGTTTACTTACTAGCTAGCTATTAGTTTTCACTACCAGCATGTAGATGCAAAAACATTTATTTAGAATTGTGGCCCAACTGAAATCTATGTGTCTATGCATATGTATACACATATGTATGTATTGTTGCTAGTACAACACAAATGGGCTAGTGGGTATTGAAAACAAGGAATCAGGATTGCTAATAATTCAACAGAGCCATTTATTGAGAGAAATCATATTGCTTATATATCTTAAAAACATATGTTACCATGAAAAGGCATTGTTCTATAACCAACCCTGGTTTCTGTTTTTATGATCTAACTCTCTGAAACATGTTGTGAGTTTCTAGGGATTCAATCTTATTTAAAGATCACAATGCCCCAGTAATTGTGCCAGCACCTTATGTTTTCCCATGATTTCAAGCTTAAATGCACTCTTAATCTTATGAAGAGAGGAACCCCCTCCCCCCCCCGTTACCAAAGTTTCTAACTTTCTAGGAGTTCTCTACCTGTATGTATTTATGTATGTATGTATGCATGTGTGTGTGTGTGCATGCGTGTGTGTGTGTATGTGTGTATGTGTATTAGGATGAATGGGAAAATCTATATTTGCATTCAAAAATTATGAGCATATAATCAGGAGGCGTTGTTCAAAAAAAAAAATCTTGTAAAACGAGGTAATATTTTGCCTTGGTAAAATCCTATAATAGTAGGGTCATATATTGAAAAACTAAGGATTTACTTCAATCACATAGTAGAAAAGAACAGGCTTACTTGAATAGTTTCACCATCTTTGATAGTTAATGGTCCACAAAGAGCAGTGAAGTGACATTTTCTTTGAAAGCCTTACTTTCACAATAATGGTGAAGTGTCTGTAGTATGGTTAGCAGGTAGGATTAATTCAATACCAAATTGTTTAAGTCCTGAGAGAAAAATATCACCTCCAAAATCTCAAATGTAACTCATGACTGTTTAATCAAAGAAGAATTTTTAGGGAAATAAAACAATCATCCTAGGTTTTGTGGGAGACTGTTTTATAGCTTAAGATGAAGTAAAGTTTGGATCAGGGAGGTGTGAATTCAATAAACACCTTTATATTTATTTCCTTCATCAGCTCAGTTTAAAACAGCACATCCATCTTAATTAAGAAAATTAATAGGTGTGTGTGTGAGATATATATATATATATAGAGAGAGAGAGAGAGATAGATAGATATAGATAAAGAAACACAATAAGAGAGAGAGGAAGACAGATAGAGATGGAGAGACAGGGACAGACAGAGAGAGAAGAGAGAGTGGCAGAAAGATACACAGACAGAGAGAGACAGAGAGACAGACAAACAGAGAGAGAGAAAGAGATGGAAGTTGTTGCCAAGGAAGATTATAAACTTATCTCCAAAATATTAATTTAATGTTCTCCCCAGATTATCCTCTACTTTCTAATCAAATGTGATTGGCTTCATTGTCTTTAGGTTCATTCTGTACTTCACTGTCAATAAGAGGAAAGCAATTGCCTGTCTCAGCTCTATCTCCCTGGATTTCTCTGTCTCTGGATTTCTGTCGTTTTCATTGTCTTCTGTGTGTCTGTCTATCTGATTTTATTTTTCTAAAAATTTTTTTCCAAAACTATCACTTGTCCAAAACTAAAGTGTTATAATCAGGGATTTACAATAGGGTGCACAGAGTGTTCTGAGAACACTTGTAGCCATTTATCAGCATAGGAATCACATAGTTTAGTAAACATAAATAAAATTGGAAGATACTATGTAGTAGGCTAAGGAAAAAACTTGTACCCTGTCTTACTCTGACCCACCACCTGCAGTTTATTCTCATCACAAAGCAGCCTCCCTAGAAGTAATATCAAGCCCCTTGTCTCACTATTATCACCACAAAACAAAGTTGGCATTTCCCAGGTTCCCAACATTTGTTTGTTCCAGCTGTTACTTTTGACACTTGCTGCAATTGAAATATTTTTTAGTTTCAAGTTCAAATTTACCTGCCAATGCATTTGGCTCATCAGCATGTTGGGAACCATTGGCAATCTAGTGGTGTTCCTTGGTCCAGACTCTTAAAGCAGTGAAATATGAGAGGAACAGAAGCTGATGGTGTAATGGAACAAGCCATCTCATAATAGATAAAGTAAAGGTGGTAATATCCTTTGTTATGATCTATGATTGCATCTATGTCCATAAGTACAAGCCTAAAAAGTCCTCCTAATGGTACTCATTGTTTCTAATTTAAATAGAAAATACTTTCACTGCAAAATGCTTTATCCAAACCGTGTAGGTGCAAATTTCCACCAGTTCTTAGTAATATTTTATCAAAATAAATTCTAGATACTACCTGGCTGAATTCTCCTGAGTGAAATATAAACTCCTCAAGGAAAAGTTACTTTGCTTATTTTTGTTTCTGTGTAAAGTTTTGCCTCTGAGAAACAAACATTTTTCTTGCTAAAAGAGGAATAAAAATTAAATTTGTGTAAGGAAAAATGATAAAAATCAACTCTGAAAGAAAAACTACCTCTTAGAAAAAATGGGGAGACTGTTTTGAGAATAAAAAAGAGAACTTTACTACAGATGGAGTTGCTAAAATTTGTGTGAAGGGCTAAGAAATAAAATAAAATAAAAATTAGTTGCTTGAAGGCAGAAAATTACAAAAATAACAGTGGTTAATGGCATTATGGTCCATCAACTATTTGCATATGATGATTTGCAGGATTTTGAAGATTATATCTAATAAACAAGAAACGAAATAACTGGGATTATATCTAATAAGCAAGAAACCAAATAACTAGAAATCTTGGGAAAATTACAAAATAATAAAATAATTGGAGTAACTAACAGAAAGGCAGAATTGTCAGGTTTCATATTATAAGTTGGAAATGAGTCACTGCTTAAGAGGAGAAACTGATTTGAGAAAAGAGAAAATAAAAATGAAGCAGGAAAGCAAGATAAGTACAGGAAGTGTCATGCAAAACATAAGAGACAGGGCAACAAGAGATACTGCTTCCAACAGAGACAACTGATTATTGATGACAGGACCAATGGAGAATTCTTTTTGGCTGCTACCATAATTAGAAGAGACCTATCCCTCTGCTGTATACAGTTTTCTGCACTTTACTATCTATTGTTATCTATCTATCCATCTGTCTGTCTGTCTATCTCTCTATCACATACATATTTATATATACCCATATGGATGTTTCTGTATGTTGCGTCTTGTGTTGTACATTTTTAGCGTCCTGTTAAAGGAGGCTGTGAACTAAAAGATCTTGTTACTGCTTCAACATTTTGAAAAAAAAGGAGGAGAATCTTTGCCTAGAATAAGAACATTGAATACAAAATAAAGAACAGTTATCAGAGAAATGGGCTTTGTGTATTGTAGATTGTTCCTGAAAGCATCGAAGAGGAAATTATAGTTCAAATATTTTAGTTTACTTGGATTTATGTGCTTCTATGTGATGGGCCAGAACTCTGGAGAAAAATAGTTAGGCAAGGATTCTTACAAGGCCTTAACTCAGAGGAATTGATAAGACAATGGTTATTTAGTTTAGCATGTGATTCATAGTTCTCTAGTTCAGTACATGTACTTTGTACTTAATAGTTCTACAAGATTCATACCTACGATGATGTAATTATAATAGAGTATATAAGCTGGGACAAACTCAGCCAGAGACATTCATTCCAGCTCCGACCTTTATGGTGGCTGGAGGCTGGAGCACAAGCCCTGGAATTCAGAGAGACATTCATTCCATCTCTCACCTCCTGGAGGACTAGAGACAGACTCGGGGAAGACAGAGGACTAGAGGCTGTAGCACAAGCTCCCGCACTCAGGGAGACTTCAAGACAAAGACCTTCATGGTGGTCCTCCTGCTTCCTCCACAGAAACCAAGACACATTCTGGAGGACCTCCAGTAAGCTAGCCGATGCCCAGGCAAAGAGATAGACTGTAAAGGAGACAATAAAGACTTTAGGACTTTATCTCTGGCTATTCTTGTGGTGATTACTCTGCTGAAATGAAGGCTGGTTCAAAGTCATCTAGGAAACCAAACAGAACACTACCCTTCCACACTTAACATACATCCCTCTTAAATTCCTAAAAGTCTGTGCCATTCTTCCCCAAGGAGATTATATGAATTTGTGGAGTCTGTGAATCAGATTTGTTGAGGAACAATATTTAATTATTAGTGTTTTATCTTCTATTGACTAGGTGTGATGTTTAATTATTCATACTTTTACATTCTATTGTAATATTTTATATACTGACTTTATAAATGTCTTTGTCCTAGTATTTATTAATATATAACATTTAAAGGTCAATTGTGGCATTGCTGTAGTGATTTATTTAAATGGAAAATAAAAGTATTTTTAGTCCCTGCTTTTAAGGAGCTTATATAATGGGAAGATAACAAATATAGAAGGTTCATGTTCATGTTCCATGGTCTCTAATGTGCGATGGTAAATCACATAATAACTACTTTTCTTTAATGCTATTTCCACTGATAAAATCATCAGTTACTTGTGTTGAATCATTTGACAATATCAAAGATTTTGATGATCAAAAAATAGGATCGAGGTCTTTAAAAGATGTGACTGTGGCAACAATAATAGTAGTCTGGCTACATGTCCAAAGGAGTTGCTTCTGAGGATAATGACTGTCAACAATAAATTGGAAGCAATGTTATTTTAAAGCCTATCAGGTTTTGGGTCCTGGGCTCTCTTCTTTGGAATCTGAGGGAAGTTAGTGTTCAAAGTGATGGTAGTTTGGTTTGCCTGGCAGATGCTACCTCCTATCATTCCTAATCTGGCAGTAAGGAGTAATGGTGGCAACTAATAAGAGTACCACTCCTAAAACAATGTTTTCTCCTAGTACTCTGGGACTAATTTTGAATTTGTCACATTCCCATGGCCAAAAAAACCCCCTACTAACCATCAGAAAAACTCCTCTGATAAATAAATGTGAGAAGACATTAGAGTTATGAAAGCCAGCCCAGAAATATAAACAAGGGTTGTGACTGTCATATGGAGCACGACGAAGTTGGGCTACACTTTTCATATGAATGGGTCAAATGTCACACCTAAACTGAATTTGCATGCCCAGTATCCACAGCAGGGCCATGCTCATTGAAGATGCTTAATAAATGATCGATGAATTGAAATGAACTGAATTTTTCTCAAATTGACCAAGTATCCCCAACTTAAAGCATCTGAAAGGCCAGGTTTCTACATGGCTGTATGGGATAGGTGCATAACCCCCTTTCCAAAATTAACTAATCAGAGACAACTTCAGGTACAAAGAGAAAGCATGTGTTTAGTCATTGCCAGAAAAGGCCAAACAAGCACACCTGGGAGGCATCCCACCTCCCACCATGTGCTCTTGGAATCTGACAAACAGGAAGCTTGTCAAGATTTAAATAACAAAAGACCCAAGCCTTTTCATTGGATAGACTAAAAGGAAGTAATCATCCTTGACCAATGGTCACTAATGTTGTCTGCTTCCTGTGGGTCACATCACTTCCTGTGACTTCCTGTCCCTCACTTGGGAGTCTGACTTTTAGAGACCTAGGCCCAGAGATCATGTGACTTGCAAGCCGAGGTCCGACTCTTGGAATAGGGATCATGTGATTTAGGCCTAGTCTCATAAACTGAGAAAATTTCATTTAATCAGTCCCATTCATGGCAGACAACAAAAAGAGAATTAATCACAACTGAGGGGTCACATTTATTTTAAAATTGCTTTGAGTATTGAATTCTTCCTCTCTCTACTGCTTCTCCTCATCCTGTCAAGAAAGCAAGAAATATAATGCCAATTATATATGTGAAATAATGCAAAACATATTCCTATTTTGATCATTTTGGGGAAAAAAAAGCAAAAATAAAGTGGAATAATATGCTTTAATTTGTACTCAACCTCAGACTAGTTCTCTCTTTGGAGGATAGTATTTTCACTGTTAAGTCCTTAAGAACTGCCTGGGTCATTGTATTATTTAGAAAAACTAAATAAATCACAGTTGATCATGAATGATTATTGCCGTTACTGTATACAATAGTCTCCTGGTGCTACTACTTTTTTTTTTTTTTGCATTAGTTCATATAAGTCTATACATTCTTTTCCCTAAATCTATTCTGCTTGTCACTTCTTACAGTACAATAGTATTCAATCATGTATCACAACTTCTTTAACCAATTGTCAAGTGGCAGGCATCTCCGTAATTTCCAATTCTTTGTCATGACAGAAAGAGCTTCTATAAATATTTTTACACATATAGTTATTTTTAAAAATTTCCTTATGCTTTAGTCTCTTTTGGATATAGATCTAGTGCTGATATTTCTTGGGCAAAAGGTAGACAGAATTTGAGAGCACTTTGGACATAGTTCTAAGCATAATGAAAGGACCAACTCACAATTCCATCAATAATGTATTAAAGGCCTAATGTTTCCACAAACCTTCCAGTTTCTCATTTCCCCTTTCTATCATATTAGCCAATTTCATGGGTTATGTGGTAGTTCAGAATTATTTTAAGTTGCATTCTTCAATCAATAGTGATTTTAAAATATTTTTTTCATATAACTATAGATTCAATTTATTTTGAAAAATGTTCATATGTTTTTGAAGGGGGAGTGAAACTGTGTTCCCCTTAAAATTATCACTATGAAATTGTGTCCCCTTTTGATCTGAAAGATCAGGATCTCCCAGCTTTCAAGGAATCTAGAGAGAGGGATCATCCTCCCAGGATGAGAGAAGCAATGCTATTCAAGGAAACATCAACTCCCATTGATCTTTTGGAAAAGTCACATCCTTATTCAGGAAATTTTAAATTCTCATTCAAGTGAGAAATCCTGGACTGATCAACCCAGGATGCCCCAGCTCCTCCTCCAAGAGCTATTCATATAACAGGTTTCCTTTTACTCATTTCTTTACAGAGGGTCCAAAGCAGGACCCTGCCCACTAAGAAGGCATTCTCTTCTCAATGCCAGCCTCCATTTCCCTAATAAGACTTTGCTACTAAAGAAGTCAGTCTCTTGGCAAAACTGGCTTCCTATCCAATAATAAACTTCCATTTTTGCCAATTAATATTTTGAGTTCATGAATTCCTTCACAAAGAACCTGTGCCAACTAAAAGGGAATTTTAACAACTTTCTGACCATTCTAACCTCACCACTTTGACCATTTTAAAAATGGAAAATTTCTTATTTTTTTATAAAGTTGACTCAGTTACATATTATATGAAAAATGATACTGTTATCAAAGTATGTTATACATGCTATATATATATGTGTGTGTGTGTGTGTGTGTGTGTGTGTGTCTCAGTTTCCTACTTTCTCTCTTAGTTACATTGATTTTATTTGTGCCTTCCTTTTCTTTTTAAATTTGATTTATTCAAAATTATCCAGTTTACTATTCTACGATCATTTTAAAGCTAAGGTCTTTAACAGGTCTCAGTTTGACTGAGGTAACACCCAAATCACTCTGGCTTTCCGAGATTGACCAAAAATAGGTCCCAGGTCAAGTCCCACTTGGTCATTGTTTGGACTCTGATTAACTTATATTGAAAGTATATAACAATTGTTTGTATTTTAGCCAGAAACCCTATGGTCTTCCTCACCTGGACTGATAATTTTTGACTACTTAAAAGAAGGCATTCTTTGAATCTTTTCTCACCTAGCTTTCATGACTGGAGGTTGCCTTAGGCAAACTGAGACTAATTAAAGATTTTAGCTTAAAAAGGCCAAGGTCTCCCATTATATCCTAGGCTATCTCCAGTCATCATGATTGATCCACTTTATCCAGATGGCTCAAAGGAGAGAATGAGGCTGATGACGTTGCACAGTCTTTCTCACTTAAATCTAATTTACTTGCATGCCATGACACCTTCCTGATACCATGGTCCTTTGTTAAGAATGAAGGACAAAAAACAACATTTTCTTATTACTATCACTAGCATTGCTAGTACAATATTGAATAATTTTTCAAAATGAATGCAAAGCTAGTTTTTAACATTAAACCTTGGAAAACCTTCTGTGGCAAAATTTCCCCTCATCCTCTCTATTTGCTCCCTCCCTTAGTTAGTAATTAATCCAATATACATTAAAGATGAGCAATTCTTCTATATATATATTTCATGCTGAACAAGAAAAATCAGATCAAAAAGAAAAAAAAGTGAAAAGGAAAAAGACAAGCAAGTAACCACCACCACCACCAACAACAAAAAGGTGAAAATGCTATGTTGTGATCTAATTCAGTCCCTATAGTACTCTCTATCTGGATGAAGATGGCTCTCTCTATGACAAGTCTTTGAAATTTCCTTGAATCAACTCATTGTTGAAAAGAGCCACATCCTTCACAGCTGATCATCACATACTCTTGTTGTTGCTGTGTACAATGTTCTCTTGGTTCTACTCACTTCATTTAGCATTAGTTTATTTAAGTCTCTCCTGGCATTTCTAAAACCAGCTTGCTCATCATACTTGATAAAACAATAATATTCCATAATATTCATATAACATAACTTATTCAGCCATCTCCCAACTGATGGGCATCCACTCAGTTTCCAGTTCCTTGCTACTACAAAAAAGGCTGCTACAAATATTTTTGCACATGTGGGTCATTTTCCCTTTTTTATGATCTCTTTGGAATATAGACCCTGTAGAGACACTGATGGATCAAAGGGTATGCACAATTTGATTGCTCTTTGGGCATAATTCTAAATTGTTTTACAGAATGTTTAGGTCAGTTTACAACTCTGCCAACAAATTATTAAATGTCTCAGTTTTCCCACATTCATCATTATCTTTTCAATTTCTAGCTTTTTATACTCATTTTATAGTTGAAGAAACACTCCAAGATGTGAAATAAATTGTCCAGGATTATACAACAATGGTGGCAAAGCAGAGCCTTGAACCTAGGTCATTTTTGCTCTCTTAAACTAGAATGTTGCAGTCATGGCTGAAAAAAGCATAAAAGCATAAGTTATGAATGATTTACTTAATGGAACCATGTAAAGAATTTGTTAAATGAAGAAAGTTGCAAGTATGAGAGAAAGGGGCAGGAGGGGACTTCTATAATGAGACTATCTTAGGATTGATAGAATCAAGGATGTAAAGAAATAAAAAATGCAACACATTATATTTTAAAATAGTATTTTATTTTTCTAATTACATGAAAAGATTGTTTTCAATATTTATTTTTGTAAGATTTTTGAATTTTAATTTTTTTTCTTTCTCCCTTTGTTACCTTCCCTTTCCCTAAGACAACAAGTAATCTGATATAGGATGGGCATGTACGATTATTTTAAACATTTCCATATTTATCCATATTTAAGTTGTGTATGAAAAAAAAACAAAATAAAAGGGAAAATGGAAAAAAAGAAAACAAACAAAGCAAAAACTGAAAATAATATGCTTCAACCTTCATTTAGCCTCCATAGTTCTCTCTTTGGATGCAGATGGCATTTCTCATCCCAAGTCTCTGAGAATTGTCTTGGATCAATGTATTATTGAAAAGAGGTAAGCCTCTTATAGTTGATCATTACATAATCTTGTTGTTGCTGTGTACAATGTTCTCCTAGATCTGCTAATTAGCCTCAGGATCAATTCATGTAAATTTTCCCAGCATTTTCTAAAATCTGCCTGTGCAGCATTTCTTATAGAACAATAATATTCCATTACATTCAAATACCATACCTTATTCAGCCATTCCCCAATTGACTCCATAGAATTCCTTCCCACCACAAAAAGAGCTGCTAAAAACATTTTTGTATATGTGGATACTTTCCACTCTTTTAGGATATATTTGGAATACAGACTCAGTAGTGACATGGCTGGATCAAAGGGTATGCACAGTTTTTTAGTCCTTTGGGCATAATTCCATATTGATCTTCATAATGGCTGGATCAGTTCATAACTTTATCAACAATGAACTAGTGTTCCATTTTTTACCTGTGCTATCCAACATTCATCATTATCTATTCCAATTATCTTTGACAATCTGACAGGTATCAGATGATACCTCAGAGTTGTTTTACTTTGCATTTCTCTAATCAATAGTGCTTTTGAGCATTTTTTCACATAAACATAAATGCCTTGAATTTCTTCATCTGAAAATTATCTGGTTGAATCCTTTGACCATTTATTAATTGGGATATAAAGCGTATTGTTATAAATTTGACTCATCCTCTATATAAATTAGAAATGAGGCCTTTATCAGGAAAATGGCTATAACGATTCTTTCCTAGCTTTGTACTTCCTTTTTAATCTTGACTGAATTGGTTTTGTTTGAATGTGTTACATTTTGCATTATCAGAGTGGGCCTTCCTAAATTCGTTATTGTTTTGAGTTTCTGTATTTACATTTATTTTTCCCACTTTCACATTGAAATCTAACCATCACTTATTATTATTTTCCCCAGAAGCCTTACTTTTTTTTTTCCCTTTGGCTTTTCAGTGCTTTCAAGCCCATGCTAATTGACTCCACTGTAATTAAATTGTGCCACATTGCAATGCACAATACTTCTGGAACTGTCCCTGGTGAAGCTAATTGATAAATCAACCCATAATTGACTTGAGATAATGAAGCTGCTCTCAGACTTTAGTAAGGTGGTCAGTTAATTAACTTCTTAATATGTGTTTACCAGTTGAATGGACAGTCAAAACAGGGCAGATGATAGCACAATAATGTTAATATGAGTAGAGTTAATGCGGAATGAAATGTATCACAGACCCCATGTAATTACCCTAAAATGAGATCTGAAATCCTAGGAAAGGAATAACTTTCCTTGGTATGCTTTTCCCCATATTTCTTCTTTACCTTTTTCCAAAATTGAGAAAATGGACTTTTATTTTGTTTTGTTTTTCTTTATATCCCAAACTTTTATCACAGTGGGTGACATACTGTAGACACAACAAATATTTGTTGTGCAAAATGAGTAAAGATGCTATGTCAGAGGTACTCCCTTCAGTAAGCTCCAGTCCCTGAAATGTTATTTTTTATTATATGAATTATCTTCATTATCTCTCTCAACTGATGATCATTCCAATGATTTTGCTTAAAAGGATAGAGGAGCTAAGTAACAGAATCATATATCTCAATATATGATTGAATATCATAGAAATAAGGAGGAATTGGTCATTGAATCCATCTTTCTCATTTTACAGATAATGAAACTGCAACCAAGAGAAGATGCCTTGCTTTTAGATCATGAAGGGAATAAGTATTTGAAGTAAGATTTGATCCCTTGTTTCCATGAAACCAAGAGGAATGAAGTCATCATAGGGTAGGTGGTGTGAAGCACAGTTTGAAAACATCAGTCCTGAAGTGCTCAGGTTTACTCATGTAGTCCAATTCTCAAAGGCTTGTATGGCTAATAGAAAAACATCTAGCTTTGATTATATGGACCTATTGAAGACTCAGCTTGAGAAGGCCAAGGTCTCCCACTGTTTTCAGGTTAATCTCCCATCATCTTGATCTACATCTGGCCACTGGGTACCAGATAGCTCTGGAGAAGAAAGTGAGACTCGCACAGAACTCCCTTACTTAAATCCAATTCACTATATCATGACATCTCCTCTCTGAAGTAATGGTCCTCTTTGAGAATGAAAGTCAACAACATCCTTTGTTGATGAAGTAATATCTCTAATTTTTAAGTTCGCTATCCAGATCTGCCATAGCTTTTCTTCTAAGGAGCAAGCATCTTTTACTGCCATGGCTGCATTCATCAACTGCAGTGATCCTTGAGCCAAGGAATGTAAAATCTGGTACTGTTTCCATTTATTCTTACTCTATTTGACAGGAAGTAATAGGACCAGAAATCCTAGGTTTTTGTTGTTTTTGTTGTTCTGTTTTGTTTTTCTGTTAAGCTTCAAGCCAGTTTTTACACTTTCCTCTTTCGCCCTCATCAAGAGACTTCTTAATTCTTCCTCACTTTCTGCCATCAGAATTATACCATCTACATATATGAACTTGTCCATATTTCTTCCAGTAACTTTAATTCTGCTTTTTGATTCATCTAGCCTGAAATTTCACATGCTGTATTAAGCATTTAAGCTAAATAAGGTTGACAGTATATAGCCTGTTACACTCCTTTCCCAATCTTAAACCAACCACTTGTTCCAAGTTTGGCTCTAACTGATGCTTTCTGACCCATTTATAATTTCCTCAGGTAACAAGTAAGATGATCTGATACTCCCATTTCTTTGAAAACTTGTCACATTTTATGATCCTCATAGATAAAGACTTTAGTATAAAAATGTAGTGAAAGTAGGTTTTTGTTTGTTTGTTTTTTACTGGAACTCCTTTGCTTTCTCTATGATCAAGTGAATAGAGGTAATGTGGCCTCTAGTTCCTCTGCCTCTTCAATAACCAGCTTACTCTTCTGATAATTACTAAATACAGCTTTTAGAATTTAAGGGTAACTTTTCTGACCTGTGAAATTTGCAGAACTTTTCAATAATTTGAACAATCTTTGGCATTGCCTTTCTTTAAGATTGAGATATCAATGGAACTTTTCCAATCTAATGGCCATTTTTGAGCATCATCTTTTAGGATTTTTAAATACCTTAGTTGTAATTCCATGACATCTCTTTGTCTTATTATTAACAATGATTCTAAAGTTTTCCTTGACTTAATTCTCCAGAAATTTTGGCTCTATATCAGTAACCATATCATCACAGTTATTGGTGATGTAAAGATTTCCTTGTATGGTTCTATTTACTGTTTCCACCTCTTCTAAATCTCTGATGCTTTTTTAAAAATCCTTACAATCTCGGGTATCCCTAGCTAACGTCTTTCTTCTCAAAATAATATTATAGTCATTTTTGCATATAGTCAGCACTTATTACATCTGTACATGATTCTACCTTTGGCCTATAAAGTTCCTGGAAGTATTAGTTCACTTTTGTCTTTGGATTCTCCGAGGTTAACCTAATGATCAATATACACTAGGAGCTTAATAAATGCTTATTGCTTAATTGATTGTTTAATAATTGAAATGAACTGAATGACCTATGGAAATATTTTCTTTTAAGCTTGAGATATTAATAATGGCAATCTATATTTTATTGATACCAAGAACTAAGAATTTTCTCTTGTTTACATGTACATGCATAGTCAAAAGTAAGATAACTTCTCAGTATTGAGTATTAGAAAATAATCTCAGAGGGGCATCTAGGTGGTGCAGTGGATAGAGCACCAGCCCTGAAGTCAGGAGGCCTTGATTTCAAATCTGGCCTTAGACATTTAACACCTCTTAGCTGTGTGAACCTGGGCAAGTCATTTAACCCCAATTGCTGCAGCAAATAATAACAACAACAATAATAATCATAATCTCAGGGTCAGGTATGAACTAAATGAACAGATCTGAATAAGGCAAAAGAGCAAACTTCCTCAAAAGACTTGAACTGTTCATTGTAGGCTAACAAAATCTTCCTGTAAAAATGGGCTCACCTTACATAGTATTATTTTATAGAAAATCACATCCTTCTTCTTACATGTTGCCTTCTGCTGAAAATTTGTCTAATATGTCTCCTTTTCCTTCAAAGTCTTTCTCTGCCAACTAATGAAATAAAGGCAGCATGAGGTCAGAGAACGTTTCTTGTCTTAGGTCGTTTGATATATATTAAGGCTGCAGTCTTTAGATCAAATATTAGAGGTTGCACTCTTCACTAATGATTACATTTAGAAGAAAGAAATAAATTCAAATGTAAAAAGCTATTCCCTCTCTATTCAAACAGCTTTGGAGACAGCCGTTCATTCCATGGTTCAGTTCAAAGCTGACCTGCTTGTTGCTAAATCTCTTTGTGCCCTAACCTACCTCTTGGAGCTTGCATCTCATTACTCCCCTCCACGCTTAGACCTGTCTCTTCTTCCAATTTTCTCATAATTCACCACACTCTGTGGGAGTCTTTTTCTTCTACAGCTACAGCTATTTCAGCAAGACTCTAAGATGAGCTTTTAAAATCACCTTGCTCTACTTCCCATGGAATATTACTTATCTCAAAGCATAGCTCCTGCCCAAAGAAAGTCTCCTCCTTTTGGTTAATGCTTTTGGCTTCTTTTCTCCCATTATTGTTTTTCAAATTCATATTGTAGACAGCTTCTGCTTTTACATGATGGTTATTTGGGGATTTTATCTCCCCAGCATCCTTGAATTCAATCTGAACTCTTTTTTTGTAACAGAAGAAGAGTCAAGTAAAAATGTCTCATACAATGACTGTGGGACAACAAATTCAGCATTCTTTCATGACGGTGCCATATTTGAGTGCCAAGAGGAGGCAGACATCAATCTTTTACTTCTCTCCAGGACACAGCTGGATCGTCACAATAAATCAGACCTTGCGTTCTTTTGAGTGTTGTTTCTGTTTACACAATGTTGTTCACTGCCTAAAATTGTCTTCCTACTTCCGTTTATTTTATATCAACTCATATATGACTTCCATGTTTCTCTAGGCCTATAGCTCAGACTAGAGCCTATGATTTCACTGGTACAGGTGACTCCAGATAAAAGAACTAGTTCTACCAATGAAGAATATCACTTTCTTTACCACTTACATTATTAAGTTAACTAGAGTGATGAAATGTTTGTTGGCTTGTCCATTTATTCAATCAGTGCAGGTCAGACTTGAACCCACATCTTCATGGTGTCATCCATGCTGTCATATTACATTATGTTTCATATGTTTTTTAATTCTTTATTTAATTGATCATTTCTTTCTGCACTTGAATATTCCCTTATTTTAATGAAGTAATGTTTTCAGCTTTTCTCCCATCAAAAAAAGAAAGCCCATTTTGGATATTTGGCATGTGCAGTTTCCTTGTCTGTCTTCCTTGGATTATATGTCCTTTAATAAAATTTCTAAGTTAAAGATTTTGAAAAACTATTTTTCTTGTTTAATATCTGAGAGACAATATAGAGTTAATCAGCAAGGATTTACTAAGCATTTACAATGTACTGACAAATATAAGACTACTAATATAAGCAAAAAGAATTATCGTATCTGTCCTCAAAAAGATTACATTGCAACAAAAAAAGCAACACATTCAGCTAACATTTATTAAGTGCCTACTATATGCCCAGGACTGTAGTAACTGCTAGTGATATAAAGAAAGGCAAAAGCTATCTCCTTGTCTTGAAGAGTTCACAGCCAAATGGATACAGCATGTAAACAACTGCTTACAGATATACACAGAGTAAATAGGAAATAATCAACAGAGAGAATTTTTTTTATTATAGCTTTTTATTGACAAAACATACGTATGGTAATTTTTCAACATTGACCCTTGCAAAAACTTCTGTTCCAACTTTTCCCCTCCTTTCCTCCACCCCCTCTCCTAGATAGCAGGCAGTCTCATACTTGTTAAACATGTTAAAGTATATGTTAAATACAATAAATGTATACATATTTATATAGTTTTCTTGTTGCACAAGAAAAATCAGATTTAGAAAGAAGGTAAAAATAACCTGGGAAGAAAAACAAAAATGTAAGCAAACAACAAGAGAAAGAGTGCAAATGCTATTCAACAGAGAGAAATTAATAGAATCAAGATAAATTTGGAGGAAAAACTTTAGAAAATTAGATTTAGGCTTGGACTTGAAAAAGAAAAGAAGCCCAGAGATAGAGATAAGGAGAGAGAGCATTTCAGGCCTGGTTGACATCCAGGAAAAATGCTCAGAATTGAGTGACATATTATTTTGTTTGAGGAATAACAAAGATACTAGGATGCAAACGTTATTGGATTGAATGCATGGTAGAAGGTAGATTAAGGTATAAAAATGAAAAGATGAAAGGGAGCTCTATTATGAAGAGACTTGAATGTCAGACAATATTATTTTTATTTGATCTTGGAGATAATAAGGAGTTTATTGAGTAGGGGTGGGGATGGCATAATCTGACCTTTCATATAATGAAGAGATAAAGCTAGTGAATTTCAAATGAGTGCAGCCTAGTGGACAATGAAGTTCATCTAGGCACCCTTTTTAAATGGAGTTTCTGGGAAAATCCCTCTAATTTTAAAGGAAGGAAGCAATTAAAAGGCATAGTTAATCAAATGCTACTTCTTTCCTACAATTCTTTTCTGATACTGTTAATCTCCAATAATAGCAGGATTCTGAGGAAAATCTTTCTTTACTGGTCCTTGTCTCTATTCATTTACTTCCTCCCTTTGTAATGGGTAGAGATGGCCTAAAATGCTCCATTTAAAATTTTGAGGAATCAAAGATGATTTCCTGGATTTTATCAGAACAGAAACCCCAAATACACAAAGATTCTTTCTCCTGAATAAGTTTTCTCTAATCGTTATCTCCAAACTGGAATCATTACCCTATTTTAGTCACTATATACCTCCTTATTCATATAATATTCTAAGAAGACATTAACACACAAAGTACAGAGCAGCCTGGGTCAACCATATCTAGTTTTAAGAAATAAAATAATATGAAAAATATAGAAACCCACATCTTACAGCAAAGGCAACAATTCATAGTTAGGCACCAGATATACTAAACTATGTAAAAGAATGTTAAGTAGAATAAGGGTAAAAATATGAAGCAGCCTTGCTGCAATTCTTATTAGGGTAGTCACATACCAAACTATTCTAACCCTATTTTCTTATTATGTCTGAAGAATTCAAAACTCAGAGAGATTACCTGAATTTCCTTAGAAGATCCACCTAGTAAGTAATAGATGAGGAGTTGAAACTACTTCTTCTGCCTCTAAAACCATTAGACTTTCTATAACACCATGGTACCATGCCTATTTTTTCTCAACTCTTATAAAACTTTCTCTTTATCATCCTTGCCGAATTTTAAAATGTGATGTGAAATATGAGAGATGTTTTAATTTGCATTTCTCTTTTTAGTAATTTAGAATACCACCACCACAACCAGTATCATTAATATCCTTTCATTAGTACTACATATTTTCCATGAGAGGAATAAGAAACAAGTTTTACAGCATTGGATAAAATGACTTGGAGTTTCTGGGAAAATCCCTCTAATTTTAAAGGAAGGAAGAAATCAAAAGGCATAGTTAATTAAATGCTACTTCTTTCCTACAATTCTTTTCTGATACTGTGACCTCCAATAATAGCAGGAATTTGAGGAAAATCTTTCTTTACTGGTCCTTGCCTCTATTCATTTACTTCCTCCCTTTGTAATGGGGAGAGATTGCCTAAAATGCCCCATTTAAAATTTTGAAAAATCAAAGATGATTTCCTGGATTTTATGAGAGCAGAAACCAGAGCAGATATAAAAATAACCTATACAGCGTTACACTCAACACAAGCCAAATGTCTGTCTCCTTTAGTATTTGAATTATTTGAGGATGTAGGTGATGGAGGTTGCCTGCTTGGAGATAGTGTCTACCTTCATCACACCTGTTTCTACTCTCAGTGTCAGGAGAGATAGGAAATAGCAAGACAAAAACAAAGACTGAGAAGTTGTTTCTTTTAGCATTTACCAATTTTCTAAAGCTGCAAGGAATAGGAGATCTCAATCTATTCTTGTGAGATTTAAGTTTCTATTTCTGACCCAGCAGTGTGGAGAAGTATTATAAATTCAGCATGTTTCCCCCCTTTTTTCCATCCTGCTTTTCAAAACAAATTTTTATTTTTCCATCAATCATGTAGAATGATGCACACTGAAATGTTAGCACTAATCTTATCACAATATTTACCTTATCTAGGTGCAAGTAAGTCATAATATTTTTCCTATTCCCTTAAAAGAAATATTTCAGAAACTTGATTTATATGCAGCAAAGTAATTACTAACCTTTACCCATTCTCCAGAAGTAGGGAGCTGGGACAGATGTCCATTATAAATAAAAGCATCTGTCTGAGCAGAAAATACTGGATTTATTCTGTAAACTGCTTTATTAATAAAACATTCAACAAAATATTTGAGAAATAAAACATCAACTCATGAACAATTGGAAAGGAAAGCAATTATTAATGAAATACAGGGATTAACAAAGATAATTATAAAAAAGTAATGTTATTATTTTCTTATTAATAGTTTTGGTTCTTAGAAATGGTTAATGGGTTCAATAAATAGAACATAAACCCTAGAGTCAGGAATGACTTTAGTGAAAATCCATTCTGACACATTTATTGTTTATGTAATCTGGGGAAGACACTTCACTATCCCTCAATTTTCCCAATGGTAAATGGGAATGATATTGACATTACCTCTCCCAGTTATGGGAAGCATCGTATGAGATAATATTTGAAAAGCACTTTGCCCACCTTAATGTGTTATATGAGTATGATCATCATTTTCCTCACCCCATCATGTTTGTCATCATCATATAATGGTCATCATCTGTGTTTAATTAACTCATTCTCTTTTCTTTTTAAAGTTATTGAATTAAATACAAAATGAGGGAAAATAGAATACACACAAAAAAAGGAAAGATAGAAAAGGAAAAAATAACAAAGCAAAATGAAACATTGTCATGTGTCCAGCAGAACTTCAGAGATATTTTAAAATATATAACAATAAATTTCTATTTCAGGAAAGCATAGATAATAATAGAAGAAATTATATTTATGAGTATCCATCTTTTCCTTGTTTCCCTGTAGATTATTCTTTTGTTCTCTGCTTTACTTTATTCTTTTTCCCCCTTCATGCCCTCTGCCTCCCCCAAGCAGGTTATAGTTAAATATATGTATCTCTCAATATATGTATGTATATATACTTATACATACTATATATGTGTATATACACATATATATGCACATTCATACCTACATAGACATATACACATATCTCTCTCTATATATATACATATATAGACTATGTGAATATATAACCACATAACTCAGACACAAATATATGCATTTGTCTTTACTCTTATGTAAACATATATTTAAAATAATAATAATATGGCTGACATATAATGTAGATTTCTCTCTTCCTTAAATCTTCAAGTCTGATTTTGTGTAATATTAATGATTACTAGCCCTGCTTTTTTTCTAGTAAATTCTATTCCTGATTCTTGCTATCTCACTTCTATACATCTCTCATTTCCTATTCCTGATAACTTTTCTATTTTAATTCTGCTCATTAACTTGCCTTGCTATTACTAATCTTTCCCCACCATGGATCCCTCCCTTATCTTCTCCCCCTTCTTTATCCTTTCCCCATTACTTTACACATCTTTCTGTACCCTATCTTATATTCATCTCTTACCCATTAATCTATATACTTAATCCCATTGCCATAAATTTATACATTCTTCTATACCCAAACATCCTATTCCCTTCCCCTTATGTTTTTTTTACATATTTTGGAGGGTTTTATATCCTTCATGGTGCATATGTAGTGTTGCCTATTTAACCCATTCCTAATGGGAGTAACTATTCAGAAGTCAGCTCTCCTCCCTTCTCTAATCCTCTGTGTCTGTTCTTCCTCTCTACCTCGTTTATATAGCATAATTGCTATTTTTACCTTTTCCTAGACAGTTTTGTTTTTTAGAGTCAGATAATATTAAACTCTGCCCCAATATTTCTTTTAAGTTGCCCAATTACTGATGTCAATCTTAAACATACATTATCTATTTTCATATACAAAATATAAACAATTTATCCATATTAAGTTCCTTGAAATTAATCTTTGGTATTGGCCCTTATATGTTAAATTTTCTATTAAGTTCAGGTTTGATTGAAAGTCCTTAAAATCTGCAAGTTTATAGAATGTTATTTTTTATTCAATATTTTGGATAATTTTGCTGGATCTGATTCCTATTTCTTTTGATTGCTATTATATGTGATTCTAGTACTTATGGTCTTTTATTGTGGCTGTTGATAAATCCTGCACAATTGTAATTGTAGCTCCAGAATATTTGAATTGTTTGTTTGTTTTTTGTTGTTTTTAACAAAATCCTCTCTTTGATCTAGGGGTTTTGTAATTCAGTAAATATGTGTTTATGTGTTTTTTATACAAAGAATCTCTTTGAGGTAGTGATTGGTGGATCAGTTTTTTTTTTCCCACATGTTCTATCACTCCAAGACAATTTTCTTGGATTATTTCTTACATTTCAACTTATTGTTTCAATTTTTTTCCTTTGGGTAACAGCTTTCAGGTAGTGCAATTATTATTACATTTTCTTTTCTTGATCTGTTTTCCATATCTGTTGTTTTTCTTATGTTTCACAGTGTTCTATTTTTTTTTCATTCTTTATACTTCCATTTGTTATTTCTTGGTCTCATAGCTTCACTCACTTCTCTTTGCTCCAATTCTAGTTTTTAAAGAATTATTTTCTTCTTCAAGACCTTGTATTTCCTTTTCTTGTTGGTTATATCTGTTCATTATCTTCCTGCTTTTCTTGGGTGTTGTTTATCGTCTTTTAAGTTTTTCTTTAATCTCTTTCATTTGATTTTTAAAGGTTTCTTTGAGTTCTTCTACAAACTAACTCTGAATGAATAGCTATTTAATATTATTCTTTGGAGTAGAAGAAACTTTTTTTTTTTTTTTTTACTTTACTGTCTTCCTCTGAAGATAAGCTCAGTGTTCTCTATTCTCATAGTAAATTTCTATGATTGGCTTCTTTCTTTTTTGCCATTTCATTTTTTTTTATTAAGAACTATTAGTGTAAGTATCTCTAATCAATAGGTGAGATGGTGCATCAAGCTTTCCTTCAACTTTCCCCTTTTATACGGAGTCCTAAACCAAAAGTTCCCCCCTTCTGCAAGTGCCCACAGTTAGCAGCATCCCTGCCCTGCTACCTCTGCACTCACCTGGTGTTGGTTCTTTCTCCACCAGGGCCACATCTCTGCAGCACAGATGAGCTAGGTGTTCCCAATCAGCTGAGGTTCCCTCAGTCTTCAGGGACTCAGACTCCAACTACACAAACAGTCCAGAAGGTGCATGTCTCAGTGATTCCTATTTAGGCTCCAGCTACTACCAGCTAACCTGAGGAGTCCCCACTTGGTGTTTCTGCAGAGCTAGCTCAGAGGTGTTTGGATTTTATATGGATTAATCTCCAGCCTGGGGTCTTTCTTTCAGTCTTCTTGGATTGTGCTTTAGACCCCTGTTCTTCCCCATATCTTCTAGATTTTTCACCAGTCTGTGTTTGCCCTGATATAAAAATGTATTCTATTTGTGGGAAAAATTGGGGGAGCTTGAAATTTACCAACCTAATCTGCCATCTTCCCAGAATTCTCTCTTAGCTCATTCAATACAGGTAAGCAACTGATTGGTTAGTTTATGCTTTCAGAGAGTTCCTTGTGGTTATTGATGTATTAAATACCTTTCCCATGATCACAATGGTGTGGGATCAAAGTGGGACCTGAATGTAATCAACAGTAGTTGGCTATTCTATATTATATGTATCATTTATGTAGTGCTTCATAGTTTACTATGTGTTGCATGCTGTATTAAACATTTTACAATTATCTCATTAAATTCTTACAACAACTTTGAGAGATAAATACTATCACTGCTCCTCTTTTATAGAGGAAGAGCTGAGACAAGTCGAGGTGGAATGACTTATGCAGGGTATAAAAGGTGTCTGAAGCTTGATATGAACTTCAGGGCCCAGTGTTCTATCCAGTGTGCCCCTTCATATATGCTACTTCCACTACACTAGATCAAAATTCCTCTATCACTTAACAAATTGTTTCAAATAATTTTAGTGGATAAATTTACCATCATACTATGGCTATTTAAAAAAAATAGAGTCTATCTTTGGGTACATATTTTAAGACTTTCCAACCAGATTGTATCTTCCCAATATCATATTCCAAAAGTATTGCCTTTGAGAACTTAGCATCAAATCCATTCCAGGATGAGGCATAGAGGATTAGTTTTGCCAAATAGATATGGTTAATGATAATGGATACCCTGGTAGATCAAGATATCTGCTTAAGGATTCACAAAAAATATGATCTTTTAATTTTTAATTTACTAATCTTTATTTGGGGATAAAGGGAAAAGAAGAAAATTGAGGGGAAAAATAGTTGCATTTCATATGATTTTCTCCTCATTTGCCCTCATTTCCAGAGAAGTGCAAAATGTGTGTCCTCTATTTATATAAATTCTATAGCTAAAATATATATATTTTTTCTTTTGTAAAGTGTCCATATTTCAGTCAGATAGCACCAATCGACCAATTCTCGACATTTTTTTTAATAAATTAAGAATATAATTACAAAAGAAACAATTTTTATTGATATACAACTATCACAATTCATATATACATACATACATATATATATATATATATATATATATATATATATATATACATACATACATTTGTGTTCACTGGCCCCAGGTAAATAATCCCTGATCTAAAAGGAAAGAAGTATTTTCCCCAAATATTCAAGAACAGAATTTTATTAACAATATCTTTCTTATTCCCCAATCTGGTTGAAGTTAATGTTTAATTATTTCAGTATTGACTGACTCTTTGTGACCACCCTTTTGGGGTTTTCTTGGCAAAGATATTGGAGTGGTTTGCCATTTACTTCTCAATATCATTTTACAAGTGAGAAAGCTACTAAAGCACAAAGATCTGGTCTGAAACCAGATTTGAACACATGAAAATGAGTCTTCCTGACTCCAGGCACAACACTGTATTCACTGTGCCACCTAGTTGTCCCTTGATTGAAAATAGAAATTCTAATTAAAGCTCCAGAGCTTTAAAGTCCCATACAACAATCAAGCAATGAGCAGAGAATGGACATGACTGATATGTATGGAATAAATAAGAGATTGGAGAATCAGAGAATCCACTGTGTAGGAGAGAGGTTCAGTTGTCTAATAAAAAGCAAAATAGGTCAAAATTCTAAATTGTTTATTTGTTGTGGACATACAGCCTATCTTATTCTCCGTGGCATTTTAGACTAGAATTTCTAATAATCACTCTTTTAGGGAGGGAAACCGAAAGCACAAATTATGATAGATATAGCTATAGATGTATGTATGTATATGTATACACATATACACACAAACACATATATTTCAATTTCTAATTACGTATGTATTTCTTTACTTAAAAAAAATTGAGTTCCAAATTCTCTCTCTCCTCTACCCCTTTCCCCCTCTATTTCATATCAATTACACATGCAAAGTCATACAAAACATTTCCATTTTCTGCAAGAAGATATAATCTTGACATGCTTTGAGGGGCAAATTACACAGACACCACACCATTGTCAATCTACCTCTTTATTGTGGGAGAGGATGTCTCCTCTCAATCTATTATCACACTGGTTAAACAAACAAAACACCTATGAGGTAGCAGAGGATCACCTCACAGTTACATCTGTAGCTTTCTCCATTTCTTTTGAGTTACACTCAATTTAATTATCTCTATAACAAAATCAATTCTTTCCAAATGCAACAAAGTTATAGCCAGTCATATCCACCTGGAATTTTTCCCTTTAAATGGGATCAATTGATATAATAAATATAAGTTCTTTGAAAACCTTCAAATGTTACATAAATATCAACTTGAATTATATTTGTTATTATAGGAGAGTAGGCCAGTTATTTCGCTGGTATAGAGAACTCCTTGGTGGGAGAACTCCATTTACTACTACAAGTCAATATCTTCTTTACAACCTATCATAGAAAACTATCTATTTATCTGAGTTGAACTAAAATAATAACTGGGAAGACAAACTGTAGCTAAGTCTCTCTGCAGGCCATATATTGATTTTTAAAACCACATATTAAAATTATCTGTATTCTAATGTTGTGATAAATATTTCCCAATCACATTTTAATCTGATTTATTCCCCACTGGGAGAATTGCTGGCTTGTGGTCAAGGCCAGCTGGCTGTACATTTGACATCTCTGCTCTAGAACAATAATAAATTGAAAGACTTACCCAAGTTTAAACTCTTAACACATATCAGAAGTAAAATCTAAACCCTGCTTTTCCAAACTAGTATTCCATCCTTTATAGTTATTATTATTTAATAGTAAATATGATTAAAAAAAATTTAAACACTTAAATGTCATCTCCAGAGTCTAGAACCATAAGATTAGGATTGCAATTACTTATAATACCTTTATTTGCCTTTCGTTGACTGCACTAGGCTCTCCTAGGAATCCTTCTAAGAAGCACACACATGCATTCTAGAAACACCTGTTTTTCCAGAAATCTGTGTGGAATGACATTAGCTCTGAATCTCACTAAGAAGGGCTTTGTCTTCTGTCTGACAGATGGAGAAGCTTCTTGTACCTTATCCAATACTCAAGAACTAACAGGAGATTTTTTTTTTTGAATCTCTAATGTTAATTGAGTTTTCGCTTATCTCTGCATCTTACATAAAGTGGCACTTTAGCTGCACCATTCACTTATAAACCAATTAGTCTCCAAACTATTCAACACGATGTCGTTCTTTCCTGAGAAAAGATATACTAATTGGAGTTCTGAGATATGAAAGTATGCTCATTGGTAAAATATAGATGTATCATTATTCCTTTTAATAGCAGAACACTTGAGGGAAGACTGTTTTAGGCACATAAAGAACTTCTAACTCAATGATATAGTTACTCATTCAGAAGGCTCTAGAGGCAGAATGTTTTCAAAAACCTTCCAAAAGTACTGCATCAGAAGTGTAATTTATGTAACACTTGGAGGAAAACACGTTAAAGATCTATTTGGAATGCTTAAGTTTTCTGTCTTAAACTCTGGTTTTAAAATGTTTTAGGCAAGAAATACAGACTCTGAAGATGTCATTTATTATGGTGGATATGCAGGTTATTGAAGAATATTTTTTAATTGGAAAATCATAGATTTAGAGATAGGGGGAACTCAAAGGTCACTTAGTTTAGGCCTCTCATTATATAAAGAAAGGAACTGAGGCTCCAAATTTAGGTGACTTGGACAGGATCAGGCAGAAAGTGTTTGAGGTAGGGATTGAAACCCAGTCTTTCTGATTATAGTCGACTGTATTTGCTTTTCTTAAATGAAACTTGGGCTAATGAATTTACCTAAACCGTGCCCTGTGAGAGACCTGAATAGAGAAAATAGACTCTTCAATTAGGGTGGGAGTGGGCAACCTCTTTTCTGCCAAGGGATATTTAAATATTTAAAACATCATTTGCAGCTGTACAAAATTTTCAATTTATACAACTCAAGCAGTGGGAGTATTGCACCTAGCTTTCAGTTCATCATCAACTGGTGGGTGTTTTACCAAATGATTTTGTGGGTCTTTTACAACCTATAGGTCAGATTTTTCATATCCCTCAACTAGGAGAAGGAAAAATCTGTTATTAATATCATAAGAATGAGGAATTATGTTTTTGTGAAAGAAAAACATATATGACTACAGTATAGATCATATAGCTGACAGGAAATTTGAAGAGCCAAAAAATGTCATTTCTTTTAGTCAATCAACTATCTCTTTACAAAAATCCTTTATCAAAAGCAATGGATTATTCTATTTTGTTTCCTCACCACAGAAGTAGAATAGAATAATTGGTTAGAACTATAGTGAAGAGAAGGCCTTGGCAGAAGAAATATCACTGAAAGGGCTTTTAATATCAACTTGACTTGCAATACTTGTAGTTCAGGAGTGGTTTGAAGAAGCAAAATGACTCTCAGAGCACTGAGTAGAGGGAAAAGGCATACAGGACAAGGTGACAACTATGATACTGAAGGCAAAAGAGATAAGCAGCAGAAACCAAGAATCAAGGAAGAATATGGATTCCAAAGTTATAAGTAGTTTAAAATCAGTAGTTCAACCAGTAACATAGATCAAAGTCAAAAGGTGACTCAAAACTACTCAGTAATAGATGATAAATACAAAAACAAAAACAAAAACAAAACAAACAAACAAACAAAAAAAACAAGAGAATGTGCTAGATTAACTTCACAGAAAGTCATCTGGAAGTAGGGACTTTAAATAAACCAATGAATCAGGACAAAATGACCAGAATAGGTGAGATGTACCAGCACCAAAGAGATTTTGATGCCCCTCAATGAACTAAAAATGGAAACAGAGAGATTTATGTCAAATACAGAGATCTACAGGAAACTAGGGGCATAGAAATTTCAAATAAAACTTCAGATTGCTGACATGATCAAGTCTTTTATCAAAATTAATTGATTTATTAATTGATTTATTTTTAATACTCAAATTGGGAGAAAAAATCAGAGCAAAAGGAAAAAATCATGAAAGAAAACAAACAAAAAAGAAGTGAACATATCATGTGCCGATTTATATTCAGTCTCCTTAGTTCTTTCTCTGGATGCAGATGTCATTTTCTATCCAAAGACTATTGTGATAGTTGGATCACTGAGAGGAAATAAGCCTTTCATAATTGATCAGTGACCATTCTTGTTGTTATTGTGTACATGTATTCCCGGTTCTGCTTGTTTCTCTTAGCATCAGTTCATGTAAATCTTTCCAGGCCTTCCTATAATCAGCTTGTTCATAATTTTTTAAAGGACTATAATATTCCATTATATTCATATACCACAACTTATTCAGCCATTCTCCAATTGATGGGCATGTAGTCATTTTCCAATTCTTTGCTAGCACAAAAAGAATTGTTACAAATATTTTTTTTACATGTGGATCTTTTTCCATCCTTGATAATTTCTTTGATTACAGACCCAGTAGTGGCATTATTAGGTCAAAGGATATGAACAGTTTCATAACCTTTTGAGGATAGTTGCAAATTGTTCTCCAGAATGGTTGGATCATTGCACAACTCCACCAACAATGCATTACTGACACAGTTTTTTCACAATTCTTTCAAAATTTATCATTATCTTTTCCTGTCATCTAAGCCAATCTGACAGGTGTGAGTTTGTAACTCAGAGTTGTTTTAATTTGGATTTTTCTAATCACTAGTGATTTAGAGCATTTTTTAAATATAATTATATATTGCTTTAATTCCATCATCTAGAAATTGTTCTCTTTTAACCTTTGGCCATTTATCAATTGGGAAATGATTTGTCTTCTTATAAATCTGAAAAAATTTCTTTGCATATTTTAAAAATATGGGCTGTAAAATATTTTCTCCAGTAATATACTTTCCCTTTAATCTTGTTTTGGTTGATTTTTTTTTGTTTGTTTGTTTGGTTTTTTTTTTTTTTGTTGTTGTTCAAAACCTTTTTAATATAGTCAAAATTGTCCATTTTGCCTTTCCTAATATTCTGTAGTTCCTTTTAAGTCAAAATTTTTTTAAAGAAATTGTCTTCCTTTTCCAAGCTGTTGACTTTCTTGCATAATTATCATTTCTTTTCTATTTTTTTCTTTGACCTCTCTTATTTGTCTTTTAAAGACTTTTATGAGTGCTCCTAAGAAGCCTCTTTGGGGTTGAGACTAATTCAAATCCCTCTCTGAGATTCCTCTATGGATATTTTTTTTTTCACTTGAGTTGGTGTTTTAATCTTCTCTGTCACTCTAGTACATTTCTTTGGTCAAGGTTCTTTTCTTTTTCTTGCTCATTTCCTTTCCTCTTCTTTTGGTATTTTCTCCTTTTTTATTTGTAAGCTTGAGAACTCCTTCTGGGGTAAACAGGGCACTTTTCCAAACTTCCTGTGCAACTCTGAGCCCTGACTTTGGGCACAATGGCCCCTGTGTTTGCAGGGGATATCTTGGTCTGCCCTTTCCAGGAAACATCCTAATTTCTTAGAATTTGCCATTAGAACCAGGACTGGAGGCTGGTCAACTGGTTTCCCCTGCTCCTAAGTCAGGACCCAGGGTGTCAGTTGGTGATCGGCTGTGATTAAGACCTCTCTCCGCCTTTTCCAGTCTCTGTCGGAGCTGGCATAAATGCCTCTTTTGTTCCAGAGAGCCTGACTTTTCTTGAAATTTTCCCAATTCATCTTGAGCTGGAGAAAAGTTTAATTCCATCAGACTCTATTCAGAGGTTTGGTTTCATGTGTTTTTTGAGGGAAAGTGGGAAGGTTCAAGTAGCTTTCTGTCTTCACTCTGCCATTTTGGTTCCATGTTGAAGTCTTGAGTTGGGGCATAGAAGACAATTCACCATAACATTAGAGAACAGAAAAAATGAATTACTGGTTTTGAGGTTTCAAAAAAGAGAGAGAGAGAAAAAAAAAGATATAATTGACCAAGAACATCTCACATTTTTATCACATGGTCCAAAGGTCAACAGACCAATTAGTGCCAATCAAAAAAAGGGCATTTTTAAGTTTCCTGAATTAAGATTTATATTGAATATAATGTGATTATGCTTTGAAGCAGGTAGCAAAGGAGAGAATGCTACTGGGTTTTATTGACACATAGACAAGCCATGTGGGAAGGGGAAATACTTGAAGTTTTGCAGAATGCTTTTATTTATAACAGCTAGTATTTACATAAAATTTTAAAGTCTGCTTTATATGTGTTTTAGACTGTTTTGACCAAAACAGAACATATAGTTACTTTAATGAAGGTTAAGAGAGGTTCAAAGTCATCAAATTTTTCTAGGTATGAACAATGATAAAGTGCAGACTGGAGATGATAAGTTATTCACTCACAACACTAAGGTAACACATTTTGCCCACTAAACAGCTATTTCAACACCTGTCCTGAACATCCAGGGAACAGAAACAGAAAGCTATTTTGAAATAGCAGCCAGAGAAAATTGGATATAACCTATTGGCCTCAGAAAAATTTAAGAGGCTATGAAACAGTCTCTTTGTTGGAGGACACTTATTTCAAAATCTCAATAAAATATGTCAGTCTGTATGTATAAGGGAAGTACAGTTTCTCAGGCACTGCAAGAAACTGCTAATTAATAAGGTAATCAAAGGCTAACAAGACAGATTTTTGAGACTTTTACTTATGATTTGTGAAAGGTGAAAATGATATTCGTGCATCTATCCAGGATTCTGTTCCAAATTATCTAGTCATCTTGAGTTTGAGTATTTGCAACTGAATATCAACAGGATGCTTTAGTCACTAGCCTGAGACAGCCACAATAAATTGCTTGCCATTTTGAGATCATAGAGCATATAGAAGAACATATAGTAGAAGCTAGCAATCCAAAGGTTCCCATTTTACAACTGGTTCTCAGGGAGAAAGAGGGATTTTCACAAAGTTACATACACAGTAACTAAGAGTTCTGGGATAAGAAGTCAAATATTCAGATACTAAAAATTATAAAGTACTGGCTAGCTCCCTGGAGGGCCCCAGGATCAGTCAGAGTCAGGATAAATCAAAGTCCTTGGTCTTTAGGGGGAGAAGTGAAGGAGGCAGGTAAGCCATCACACAGCTTGCCCAAGATGTATCCTCGATCTTGGAGTCTGGAGTCACTAGTCTCTCTCCTCTTTGTCCTGCAAGTGACCCTGACTTTTCTCCTTCAGTCCTCCAATCTTTGCCTATCAGTACCTCACCACCAACTATTCAGCAAGCACCAATAGTGAGAAAAGCCACCATCTAATATATGCTTATAGAGCCATTATCTCACATCAAATAGGTAATTAGCCTTAAGTGTTCTCTTGTTTGATTCAAGCGCACCTTTTTCAGAGTTTCAGCCCTCAACAAAAAATAACCTTTTCTTTTTTTTTTTATTTTTTTTAAAAATAGTTTAGTTCTTGTCCCTGAATCTTCTATCCCTATATAGATGAGGTTAAATACTGGCTTGCATTTATACATGTATGAATTTGGTCAATTTCTTACACCTTTCTAGACTTCATTTCCTCATCTATAAAAGTGTGAACTGAGAATCTAGAATCTATAAATTTCCTTGCCCATTTATATTTTTAATCATATTAGAAAAAGTTGAATAGAAACAGTTTGTTAGAACTAAGTAAGATAAATTAATTCTTTTTTTTTTTTTTCTGAAAGACTATTTGATTGCTGTTTGTCACCCTGGATTTTCCCAGAATTCTTGGGCACCTCATCCCAGAATCAGTATTCACTATGGCTGATCTGTTGTTTTGTTTGTTTTGTTTTTTGTTTGTTTGTTTTCTTTCACTGGCTCTATTTAGGGGACTGAAGACAAGGCTTTTCTTTCTTCATTCCCCTCCTGGCTCTTCTTATTTCTGTATTTCCACATCATACCTTCATCAATATCTTCCCTCTTGTCACTATATTTTTCAGTTTCTTTTTATATTTTTGTTGTTTCCTGCTGTTTGAATGCAAACTCCTTGAGGACAAGAACAGTCATTCTGCTTTTGTTTTTATCCCCAGTACTTATCACAGTGTCCAGTATATAATAAAAATTATATAAATGTTTGTAGCCTTTTTCTTTTTTTTTATCCCAATGCTTCTAGCTAGGCAAGTATAGAATTCTCCTGAGTCACAGGCAGATATCCTTTTTTCTCAGGAGGTGAGAAATGTCTGTTAAATGCTTTGACTAGGGCTGTTGTTTACAATAGGTTATTTCTTGCTTGAGTTCAGTCAATCAAGAAGAATCCATGGTGTGCAAAGCCCCATACCATGCTGAGATGGAATAGAGAAGTGTAAGCTTATGACAGAGACACTTTCACTCTTTTCTGTCAACTTGCATCTGTTCTCTCACACACTATATTTTCATTTTGCATTGAAATGGGTGTGGGAAAAAAAATCTCCTTTTCAGAAATCTTGTATTTGTGTGTGTGTGTTTCTCTGTCTTGCAAGCTGAATGTTTATTCACATATCTCCACCCACATTTGAGTTTATCCTTTATTTTTGTTTCATCTGGATAGATCTGATCATAATGGATTTTACAATGGCAACCTAATCTTTTCCTGTTCTGCCCTAAATTTTCATTATTAATAATGACTAGCATTTATAGAATTCTTTGCATTTTAAGGCCCTTTAGAAATGTTGTTAATTTTTTTTTTCAAAAATCATGCAGGCAGGTGGTGTAACCCTCATTTTACAGATAACAAAACTGAGGCAAAGAGATTATATGGCTTGCTCAGCATCCCAGAGTTTTTAAGTTTCCAAAATAAAATTTTAATTCAGACCTATGAGAATTTCAGTTTTCTATTTTCAGTATTCTATTCACTATGCCAGCTAGCCACCTACAAAATGTTAGACCGTGAGAACAAAAAGAATAATAGTCAATTAAAAGACCCCATTTCTTTCTTCCATGAATTTATAGATTAGTTGAGAAGGAAATAATTCTATTTTTCTTCATCTCTACTTATTCACTTTCTTAACAGTAATAATCATTTATGCCAAAGTATCCATGGACTCATGCCTCAGTGAATAAATCCTTACCTCAGACAACATTGTTCATTTGATTCTATCATTGATTTCCTTTTTTAATGTGGCCTTGAATGTACTTTAAGGGAGGCATGGATAAACCAATTTAATACAATGTACATAACTTGAAGGGAGAACTTGTTTCATTTTTGTCTTTCTGTGCCCAGATTTTAGAAGTTGACTTGTGAATAGTTGTAACAACAAAATTTTTTTTGAATGAATGAATGATAGTATAATGTATTGCAGTTATAGTTCATACTTTGTTTCCTTTTATCCATCATTGGCCCATTGTAAAAAGGTAATGATATATACTGTAATGTTCTCTGTTGAGGTTTTCTTGGGGTCTCTGGGAGCAGCCTTCATTTCAGTTCAGTAATCACCACAAGTGCAGCCAGGGATTAAAGTCCAAACCCTTTATTGTCTCTTTCCAAGTCTTGTCTCCTTTCCTGGGACCCGGTTAGCTTTCTTAGATGCCTATCTATCTCCTTGGTTCTGAGTGCTTGAGCCCCTTCCTCCTTCTCTGCCTTTTAAATCTCTCTGAATGTCTCTGAATCCAAAGATTTGTGTTTCAGCCTCTAGTCACCACAAAGGTGGAAGATGGAGTGAATATGTCTCAGCCTCCAAGAGCTTCTAGAGCACCTGCTTTTTCTGGTCCTGAGAACTTCTTGCCTATATGCGCCACACTGAGTATACACAATCATTATATCACTAGAAAACCATTACTTGTTGTAGGATTAAATCAAAGCTAAATTAGATTTAACCATTGTCTCCTCAATTCCACTTAGTACCTTGTTTCAAGTTCTGGCCCATAACATCTCCTTATAGGATAAATTAATCATACTGAACCATGCTGAATTAGATAACTATTGTCTATCAATTCCACTGACTTAGTACCGTGTAAGACTCCTTTGTTTCAAGTTCAGAGTTCTGGCCTATAACAATATACTTTTTTTTTTTTTTAATACTGGCAAGAGAAGTCCTCAGGTTTTCTCTTAATATCTAAAAACCTATTCCCTATGATATGGATCAGGAAGGCACCTTAGAAGATGGGCCTCCTCCACAACTGAGGCATAGTGAGGTTTATTAACAATCCCTATGATTCAACTGATAAGTGTCTAATGCAAGATTTGAATTCAAGTTTTTCTGACCAAAGGTCCTAAACTCTCTCTAATGCTCCATACTTTCTCAATTTATCTTCTCTTAATCTTATGTTCTCAGAATTCAGAAGTGAAATAAACTCCTTAGCTCTTTTTTTACAAAAAGAAATACTGGTAAATCCATGAACATAGAACCACGAAACCTTAGATCACATAGGGCCCTAGTGGCCATTTAGTTCATATTATTTTATTTTCAAAACATATGCACAGAAAAATTTTCAACGTTCACCCTTGCAAAACCTTGTTTTCCAAAATTTTTCCTTCGCCCCTCCTTTTCCCCTAGATGGCAAGCAGTCTTAAACATGTCCAATTTTTCTATACATATTTACACACTTATCATGCTGCACAAGACAAGTCAACCAAGATTTGTCAAGAAATTGAGTTTCCTAAGGGCAGAAATGAAAAAAGAGACAACTCCAGGAATATAAAGTGGATTGAGCAACCCATTTAAAGATCTAAAGACAGAATGGAAAATCATACATGGAGAGGAACAAATAGACCAGGAGAGCTATATGTGAATCTATACATGGAAAGAACTAATGTAAGATCAGCTTAGAAAGTTGGTCAAAAGGAAGATTTTTTAAAGGTTTTGAAGTACTAGACTAAATATTTTATATTTTGATCTCAAATAGGGAGTCACTGAAGCATCTAGAATAAGGGGTTGATGTAGTCAGAGCATTGCTTTAGAAACATCATTTGAGCAGCTTCTGGAGGAAGTAAGCAGGAAATGCATGTTAGGACAATAACTAGCTATTAAAATTACATATCTGGAAGAAGATGATGCTTTAAACTATGGTAGCTGTGGAAGAATTGGAGAGAACAGAACTGGAGTTGACATAAGAAGGTTTATGTAAATAGTAAACAAAGCAATGTAGTCTGGGGAAATTGACTTTATGTGGGGGGATACACACAGACACAATTTATTTATTTACATTTAAAAATCTTTATTTATTTATATGTATATATATACATATATATACATATAAATACAAATTAACATTTCAGTTCAAAAAACTAAAAGTCTTAGGGCCTTTGAAAGAATCTTACCATTAAAGGGGACTATCAAGTTATTTTTGGCCATAGAGAGGAAAGGAAATGTAATGGTCCATTCAAGGTCATTTAGCTGGCCATTGGCAGACCGTGAAGTTGCCCCACATGAGGCATTCAACATCATGTATAATATATGGAGGCACACTGTTCAACTGCATGGTGGTTCCAAACAATTTGTCCTTGTCAAAAGAGTTGAGGAAACTTTAAAAGGAAAATAATAGCCAAAGTACAGTGGTATCACTAAGACAAAACTCTGAGAATTACAGAATCTCATTGTCCAACTTGGAAGAGACAATATATTTAATCCAAACTGATGTGTGACAAGAATATCTATAATATTTTTTGTAGTTCTCATCCAGTAATTTTATTAGACTTTATATAGTAGGATATCTACCAAAGCATCCCATTCTATCGTTAGATAGTTCTAAATAAATACCCCAGAATGGTTACACTATTGAATTTGGACTCAGAAAGTTGTTTTCTTTCTTTTTTTTTTTTTTTAAAGAAAGTTCCTAATGCATACCATACCTCAGGTACTATACCACACTATGACTTGGTTTCCTCATCTGTAGAATGTAAATAATTATAGCACCTTGCTCACAGTTAATGATCAAATAAAGCACTTTTCAATCCAAAAGTTCTGTGTAACCATTAGCTATTATACCAAAGCATTCCATATCTGTTGTTCTTCATGTATTTATTATGGCAAGTCTGTTCTATTTGAAACTAATTTTCTTGTACAAATCAATCATGACCAAAGCTTACATTATAACAAAGGATCATGAAAGGTTACAGTTGGAAGGGACATTAATAATCTTCAGTACATACTCTCATTTTTCAACTGATAAAATAGAAACCACTACCCAAGGGATTTGACCAAGGTTTCTCAGTGAATGAATAGTAGGCTTAAGGCTAAAACTTCTGTCTTCTGGCCCCATCAGTTCAGTACTCTGCATAATTAGCTTATGTCCTTTGCTTTCTGAGTCATTATTCTTTTGAAGAAACATGTAAAAAAGTATTACATTTGAAGCCATGAAGAGACCTGTATTCATATCTTGTCTTTAATCATCAATTGATATGCAGACAGAACAATATCTTAATTATTATGAAACTCAGACAACTTCCTCAAGACTTAAACTAAACATAGATTTTGACCTGGATCTGCCACTGATATTAGGAGGTCTCTCACTGATGAAATAGCAGATTCTTGAGAGCATAGGGTTTGAAGTTAGTAACACTAATAACAGATAGATATTTGTTGAATATTAATGGAATAGTCTTGGCTTATGACATTGAAGACACTGATATAAAATCTATCTAGTAGATTTAGGGATGATCATACTCAAACTTACATTCTCTCATATTTATTTTATTTCTAATAGGCTGAGTAGTCATGCATACATTGCAATGTTAATCATTGAAGTTATTCCCACATCTAGGAGACTATAGATTCATTAAAGCATAAGAGTTCTGTACTAGCCCTAGAACTGTCATTGTGGCATTGACTTTGGGGAGAATAAAAACATGATGAGTAAAATGCTGATATTATTAATAATTGATCATTTTTATAAAAGTTTAAAAAGCATTTTGCTCAAAATAGTGGTAGAAGACACAGAATGAAAATAATTTGCTTCTAATTTCTGTTTCCTCCAAAAAATATTTACTAATCAACTCTGTACTTTTTTGTCATTACTCCCTTCCTCCTGAAGGCCTTGGACCATAATCACATCAACTGTTATTTTCACTAGCCAGATGTGTTAATCTAGTCCCTTTTAATCCTAACTATTTCTATAACTTTCTAAAATAAAATCCCTCTCTTTGGACAGCACCAGACTATGTGAGTTGTTTCCCTTGTTAAAATATAATTTCTTCAAGGACAGAGATTGCATTTGATTTTGTATTCATTTTCCCAAAGCAAGTGCTTGGCAAATAAATACTTGATAAATGCCATTTCATTGATTCATTCATTTATTAATTCATTTGTAGCAAGCATACAAATATACTCTGTCTCCTTCTCCCACAGCCAAAACACTTGCTTACTGAGAGAGTGTCAGGGGCCTCTATGAGCAGTTTGGATGTATCTTTTCATGAGCCCATATTGCTTGTGTTCTTCCCAGTGTTAATATCAGAATACAGATTTTCAGTTTTATTTAATCACTTCCAATGAACTGGATTTTAGAAAATAATAATTATTTCAAAGATATCAAAATAACATAAGCATTCACCTAACCTAAAAAACCTGGAAGAACACTCTCCCCTATGCCCCTTTTATCCTTGAGGATATAGAGGGAATGATTATTTTTAGTTTAGTTTTTAGATACCATTTGTTCCACCAATTTCATGTCAAAATGTGGTATAACTCTCATGTTCATCTTTGTCCCAGCTAATTCTGGTCTGAGTCTGAAGGTTACTTCTTATGCTCAAGGTGTTGATGGTAATATAGTTGGATAATCTGGATATCATGACATTGGTTCTCCTGACCTTGGTAACTAACAAGCTCAAACCCAGCATATTAATCCACCTCATCCACAAGAGAAAAGAATAAATAGCAAGAAAAGCCAAAAAGAACAACACCTGTTTTCACAGGACCATATTACAGCCTCTGAACAGAGAAGGCTCATATTATATCCCCTTATAAAAATATCTCCAAGAAAAAGTATCCCTAGTCTACTCCCTCATGCTAATTGAAAAATTTTCTCTTTTGAAAAAAGTTAACATACAAGAATCAGTTTACAAAATGTCTATACATCATGATCCAAGATCATGCTAGTGTTTCATGTAAATAGTATTAGACTTGACATCAGGCATCCTGGATTTCCAGATAATCTCTTTTCTTGGATATATGTATGACCAAGTCCTTTCATTTTTCTTAAGTTTCAATTTTCCCAGGTGTAAAATAACGGCCCCCTATTAATGGTCTCTAAGTTCCCCTTGAAGTTATAGATCTAGGATGCTTTAATTCTAAGAAGCATCAAATTTGGAATTTAAACTGTTCCACTTATAGATGCAGACTCAAAGTACTATATATATATATATATATATATATATATATATATTTACTGAACTACCTTACATTTTATTTTTTCTTTCTTATTCTAATAATATTTTGAAACTCATAACAAGCAGACACATCTGGGCATTGTATGTTTCATCAGTGTGAGCTCACCTTAGGAGAACAGCAGTTGCCAACTAATGAGTACAAGAAGAATATAAGAAGATTATCTGTTATTTAATTTCCAAATGGGAAGTTGATAAATGTAATTCAACTACAGTTACATACATTAATCCACTATGTGGGAGTACAGCACTTTTTCATATTCCACCATGGCCAATTGTATTCATAATCTTTCTAACCAGAGAGAAAAGCATGACTACTAGCCTGATGGTCCTTCCTGGATAAGTCCAGTATATGTCTAAACAACAGAAAAGCAATCATATCTTATAATGGACATCCATTAACTCTCTGGATATACATTGTAACATATGATTGTTTTTATTATTTCTGCCATTTTGGGAAGTCTCTTAACTATTCAGATCCTTAGTTTCGTCATGTGTAAATAAAGTGTTGGACCTCTAAGGTCCCTTTCAATTTTAAACTCATGATTTTCTGATCCTTTTTAAAAAAAATACTTCTAAATATCACTTTAGTTCATCCATTTTTTTCCTCCCTGACACTTTGCATAGTTACGGTTTTGTATTTATTTTTCATTTTTACATGTTGTAAAAGTATTCTTAGTCTATTGCTTAATGTAAACTATGTTCAGTAAGGACTCCAAGAATATTATTCTGTTCAGCCCTCCCAACTTTTGGAGAGGGGTGAGGTTTGAGATGAAAATGTATGTTATTAAAATCCTAATGTATAAGGGCACATCTTTATTCCTCTACTAATAGAATCATAGATCTGGAGTAGAAGAGAGCTCAGAAACTAGTTAGTCTGGTCATTTTGAAGATAAGAAACTGAGATCACTTTACAGATGAAAAAAACTGAGGTCCAAGGGTCTTAAGTTATTTGCCCAAGGTCACACATGTAGTTTAATAAGCATGATTTTAATTCATGTTCATGAATTCCAGAACCAGTGATTCAACTTTTGGTAGGTTACTAAGAGGTGAAAGGAATAGAATTCTAGGCTTGCTGTCAGGAAGATCTGAATTAAAGGTCTCCTTTGGAAATGTCTTGGCTCAAGTAAGTTTTACAAGTGACTCAGTCTCTTTCTGATTCAATTTATCTATCGATGAAATAAGGATAATAATATGTTACCTCATAAAGATATTGGGAAAATAAATGTTAAGACATGTAGAAAGTATTTCTAAAACTTAAAATGCTATATATTAGTTTACATTATTATTGCTATCTTAACAACAATAACATTTTAATGTCTGAGGAATGTTTGTTGTTGGTTTTTCAAAATATATCCATCTTGCTTTTTTATAGTTTCTTTAAAACATTTCACAAGGCATATATGTATGTTTTCTTGAAATGGTCAATGAAATCTCAAAGTTACGGTTTATAAAAGCTATGTGTAAGAGTGAGCTCTGGTTTCTATATTTTAAAGCTTATTTTCTAAGCCACTTAACGTATCCTAAGAAAAATTAAACAAATTTCCTTATTCTTTTTTTTAGACTTCACCTAATTCTTTTGACTCTCTAAACAAAATACATGTCAACTTTCGTATCTGATAGCAGGCCTCATCAGCATGTCTACACAGTGCAAAGTCAAATTAATGGTTGGGGATTGTGGATGTTAGAAGCAAACATATATGTGTGTATGTGTATATACATATATACTTATACTTGTATATACATATATACACACACATGTATGTGTACACACAAACATACAAGCATATGCATATATGTATGTATAGGTATACACTTCAACATAGTCTGAAACAAATCAATGAATGTTTTTGGGTCACTAAGTAAGCCAACATTACTAGAGAGTTTTCACCTGGACATTTCATATGGTCCATTTGTCTTAGCCTTTGTTTTTTGCTTCTGTGTAGTAGAAAATGATCCTCAAAGCCCTATATATCATTTATAATAAGATTTTGTATGGATTATAATCACTATTTACTCTTGAGCTATGAAGACAACTTCTACTGAATTATAGAGAGTAAATATTTTATCCCTAAAATTTGGGATTCTAAATCATTCTACATTAAAAAAAAATCACACAATATAAAACAAAAAACATTGTATTTCAATTGTCAACTATCTTTCTCTAGTCACTGCACTAAAAATATCATCATTATCACTATATCATTACCCAGAAAGGGCAATATAACATAGTAGAGTAAATAGTATGCTAGGCTTGGATTTGGGAAGACCCAGTTTCATAACCTGCTTTTGAGACTTACTAGCTGGGTAATGCTTATCAATCAGTTAGCTTCTTTGTGATTCAAGTAACTATCTAAGACTTATTCTAGTACATACCAGGAATGTTGCAATCTGCATTAAGGAAGGCTATCTCCAAATCAAGATTTCCCCATGCTGACAAAAATTATAGTTCTTTTGCTTATTTTTATTAACCCTTCACACAAATATTCTAGGGTATTATTCACTCAGAATTTATGCTGCAATTTGAGTAATTTATTTTCATTAATAAAAATCCTTTTATGATAAATCCTAGTCAACTGAAATCAATTTTTTGGTCAATGGATTTAATAAAATTTAATCCTGTTGAGAGTTTTCCTCTGAGATTTGAAAACCTTTTTTATATCTCCTTTTGTTTCTTTTTCCCTCTGGTATAGTTTAGAGACTGACTAGAAAAGCATTGATCTGGATGGATTTATTCTTGATTTTTAGATACAGTAATCCTAGGGTAGTGGTGAATTTTTGCTTATTTTTTTATCTATTTTCTATAACTCAGCTTATAATTTTAGTTTTATTTGCACAATGTCCAAAACAACTGCAAATTTCACTCAAGACATATAACCCATGCAATGAAAAGTTAATCAAGTTAGTTGCTGCATGTCAATTTGGCTAAACCATTGATGAACTGTTATATATTTCAACCAATTATTCTGGAGTCACATAGGGAAAGTGAAAAAACTCAATCTATCAAATCATTGTTTAGGAACTGAGCAAATTGACTAACTGCTCCACTCTTTCCCACCTCATATTGCATAAAGAGACTTCAATGTGGAGTCAGAGAATGAGAAGGTTCGAATCTGCATCTTGTCACTTGAAGTAGCTGGTTCTCTCTAGGGCTCATTTGCCTCATTAATAAAATAAGAGGGTTGTATTATATAAACTAAAATTCTATGGTCACTTCCAGTTCCAAATCAATTATCCTATGATCCTAAATGAAGAGTAATAAAAGATGTGGATGTCTAACATTATGACTAACATAATGACAAGGAACTGTTTAAGGCACTGGTGATTTTTACTCAAAAGGAGAGAAAAGTTTGAAAGAAGGAATGATATTGCATATTTCTTTAACTTTTGAAGTGTATCATGTGAAGGAGGAATCAGGATAATTCTGCTTGGCCCCAGAAAGCAAGACTAGCAACAATCTGGTTGATTTTACATATATAAATTTCTCAATAAGAGAAAACTTTTTTCATTCATTAGAATTGAGCAAAAAGGAGGAAAACACTTTTAAGAGGTAATGAGTTGTCCACAATTGGAAATCTTCAAACATAGACTGGATGTTTCAATTAGGGACAGGAGAGAGGGAATAGGGACTAGTTTAGGAATGACTCAGTCAGACTTCTGAGACCCCTTTTAATTTGGGAATTGTGGATATGTCATTGTCTGAATAAACAATGATTATGTAGGAATGCATAAGCAGTATAGGTTACTTTGTCAAAGGAAGAAAGTCATATCCATCTCCATCCAAGAATCAGATCTCAGCACTGCATAGATTAGCATTCAGTTCCCACTCTTAGCCTCAATTCTTGGCACTGTTTTATTTCCCTATGACATATCTTGCAGTATTCCACGAGAGTTAATTAAAAAGATCAATGTGGCTTTGAGGCATTGCAGCATGTAGAGTAATGACATTCACTGATATTGCCTTTACCATCTCTTTCTCTGGACTCATGCTTTGTATTATAAGTAATATCCTTCTCAAGATGAGTCTCTGACACAAACTGCCAGGATAAAGATGAAAATGGCAACATTAACTCATGTTCTTAATTTTAGGGGGTTATGTGGTTAACAAGTATTTATTGATAGCCAATAGGTACAAAATGTTTAGAATAGGTAAAAATAAAGGAGGCTAAAGGGAAAGTGTTTTTTTTTATCTGAATTGATTCTTTATTATCAATCACATTAATTACAGGTTAATGTCATTTTCTGTCAATGGCTAGCAACTGTAATTAACAAGAAAATGAAGAAAGATTGAACAGATGAAAAAACAAGGGATAGAATATTCTCTGGCAGATAAGGGAACATCACTCCAACAGCAGCAAAAATCAAAAAAAGTTAAAAAAATGCTGCCTCAAAGAAATCTATGAAGAAAAACCAAACTGATTGAGTCTATCAGTCTCACTGTATTTATTGAATTATAAGACCCAACAAGACCATTTCTAACTGATCCAGGTACCAGAATACTCATTTAGACTAGGGTGGATAGTGATGGCTTCCTTAAGACCAAGAAAGTAGGTAGTTGCTCCAGAGTTAAAAAAAAAAATGTCCTCTCAGAGAGACTGTAAGGAAAATCAGTCACATACTAGTAAAAATGACTTACCAAAAGTCATCTAGGTGGCAAATGGCAGAGCCAGGATTCCAGTTAATATCTTCTGGCTCCAAAACATTTTCCTTTACAACATGCTCTTTTGTAGTTCCAACATGTGCTTATGTTGTTCAAGTTTAGGAGAAAAAGAGGGAGGGAGGGAGAGAGGGCGAGAGAGAGAGAGAGAGAGAATATAGATAATAGATTAGATAGATAAAAAGATAGATATATATATGCAAAAATTAACATATAGGTAAACACCTATTATATATATATATATATATATATATATATATATATATATGTGTGTGTGTGTGTGTGTGTGTGTGTGTGTGTGTTTATTATATGACTCGTATGCATTTACACACATCCAAATATAAAAGGATGGTGAATTAATGGCATTAAACTTTATTACAATTTGATTTCTAAGTAGTTACCCTGTGGAATAAATGTAACTAGAAGGAAGATACTGTGTTATGTTGCCTTTCTTTTCTAATGGATAGTGCGATATTTGATACAAATTAGATAACTAATAATTGCTAGTTGAATTGCACTGAATTAGGGTTAAAAGTTATAACTCATAATTTCTTACTTGTACATAATCATTCTATGAAGTATTGGCTCACCCACTATGTGATTTGGTAAAGACAGGGAATAGACCTGTGATGGAATGGAATGAGAAAATCCTTGTTGAGGAAAAATCTGCATACCAATGCATATTGCCACTTCCTTTACAATGAATAATCTGAAAGACACACAAAGAGACACACATAGAGAGAGTCAGACAGAGACAGACAGACAGGGATAGAGGCACACACACACACACAGACAGAGAGAGAGAGACAGACAGACAGAGAGACACAGAGAGAGAGAGAGACAGAGAGAGAGACAGAGAGAGAGACAGAGAGAGAGAGAGAGAGAGAGAGAGAGAGAGAGAGAGAGAGAGAGAGGAATAGAGTTCCCTGAAGTCCTGAAATATTAAATGACTTGTCTAAGATTACAGAAACAATAGGGGTCTTGTATCAAGTTCTTCCTATATTTGATGCTAGTTCTTTAGGCATAATATTACACTGATTTTTATTTTAGTTGCTATCCATTCTGTCAGCAGGAATGGGACAGTTCACTTGGTTAAATAGGCCCCTCTTCTGTCACAGACTTCAGAGATAGGGGAATTTGGACTCAAATACATAGTTACTGTCTGTATTATTGGGTCCCATTCAGTAAATCATAAGAATTGTAAAGAGAGATTAAAAAAAATAGCAGAAAGGATTGTGATCAAGTATTGTGAAACATGAAAAACAGGCTTGAGAAAATAAAGCTTAGCATAAAGTAAAAGGTAAATTAGGTAGTACATGGATAATTCAGAAGAGATGGAATATGTAGGTCTAGGAAAGGTGAAAATAATATTGACAGGATGCATTAAATTCAGATGAAGCTAAATAAGATGGTGAAAAAATCATATCATAAGAAATTCAGTGGAAGAAAATGAGGATGAATAAATTCAAGAGGAAATTTGGGGATCAGAAATAGTGACATTGATAAGTGTCTTCAAGTCTTAGAAGAACAGCTTATTATGTGCATTAATCTTCAGTCTTGGTCCCAAAAAGAAAAGTTATGTCTATGATACAGATAGATTGACTTAAACATGATGAAAGGAAAAAAAAATCATAACAATTTGAGTCATTTAAAATAGAATGAGCTGCTTCATAAAGCAATGAGTTTTTTTTTTTAATCTCTTAAAGCCATCAATCTAAGACTAGATGCCTATTTTCTAGAAAATTGTGCAAGGTATTACTGTTTAGGTATGTGTTGGACAAGTTGACCCTAAAAAATTCTTACAACTTCTGATTATTACCTCTATTGCCATCATGCAGAGTAAGAATCCAAATCGAAATGTGTCCTCCTTTGTTGTTTTTATCAATACCAGACACTAAATAATAAATACTGTTTGGCAAGCCAGTAAACCAAGATGAATGCCTACAGAGATAAGGAGATGGTGTGAGTTGAGTGGATGAGGTCTCCACTAACACAACCACCACACTATCTCATAGCTTTCAAGGAGCCTAAGAGCTTTATGATTAGCTTCTTTTCTAACCTCGTCACAATCCCTTGCTTTTACACAAAGACAGGGTCCATTGTTCAGTGAAGGAAATAAGCTCAATATAGACAGAGCCTAACAATAGATTTTGCTGATTTCATTGGATCAAAGTCTAAAACAGATATTTTGTTAGCTGAAATGCTCTAAAAAAATTCATTAGACTATGTCCTCATATCAGTTTTTCTTCTATACTTCATCCAAACTGTATTAATTATCCTTTGGGCCACTAAGTCTTGTCATTTGTACTTGCATTTGACTCTTCTCCTATTAACTTAGATGCTCTTTGAGAGCAGGGACTATCTCACTTTTGGGGTGGTGGTCCAGGTGGTAGTATTATTACTAATGTGTTTATCTGCTTGATTATTTGTTTTGTTTTGTTTTTCAGAATTGTTACTCCCACCCACCTCTTTTTGAAATTTATTGAAATGATTGGTTACAAATACAACTAGAGATTAACAACTAAAAAAAAAAAAAGAAATGATTGGTTACTAAAATGTTTATATTGGTTAGTAATCCTTTTAAGTATGGATGCCTTCTTCCCTACTCAGCACACAGTGGCAGCCTTTTACCAACTTTTGGGTCCCCCTTATGACAATTTCATATGAAAGTAATCATTTAATTACTTAAATGTGCACCCCTTTTTAGTCAGTGTGAAAAGAAGAAATGGCAAAAAAAAAATAGAATTACTTCTAATTTAAGTTTCCAAAATAACATTTCTTTTGCAATCCAAAAAAAAAAATAATAATAATAATGTTGGAAAAATTGAAAGGCAGTTATCTTGCAAAAGAAACAATTTAAAAAGCTGAAGAGAAACACAGTATTTTATGCCAAACTAAAATGCTTATCTCTCTGTCCTATTGCTCCTCTGTTCTCTGGGAACAATTCTTTTAAAATATAATAACGATTATGTAAATGTGCAGGTTAACCATAACTATAAATTATACTGGCTAAATGTTATGTATGGGAAACATTCAAATCAGTCACTGGACTGCTTGTGCTCTAAAAAAGAAAGTATGAATGGGTGGGTGAATTCCTAATTCTAAATCCAAATTCCATGATGAATGAGTTGCGGATGAAGCTTGATCAATCCCATTCTTTTAAAGATAGAATTAGATTTGGATCATAGCCAACAATCATGCTATATTTGGCCTCTTTGAATTTCTCTTGATGAGTCATCTATGGTTAAATGGGGTGATCTTTAGCTGAAAGTCCTTATTAAATCTTAGTTTACCCTAAGAATGGGTGAATGATAAATGAAAGAAGCTTTTATTGAGGATTTACTGTGTGCAGCACTGTCTTTAATGCTGGAGATACAAATAGAAAAACAAGGAACACTCAAAGATATCATTTGCAAACTGAAGAAACAACACATATAGAAGCTTTTCAGCTGTCAGATGAAAAGGTCCCATGTTCCTAAGGTATTGCAACAAAGCAAATGCAAATGGAGATATTATAATGTAATTCCTACTAATAATCATATTCATTTCTAATGCTAATTCATTGACAATACCAAGGGTTTTGGTAGTGAGGATCTTATCTTCAGAGGATAAGATGGAGCTGGCCACTGAGGAGGAAGGGACTCTAGAAGACATGATAATAATAATAATAATAAAGGATTTATTGGTACTGTTGTACTCTATCCTAGTGAAATTGCATACACAGTACTGTGGCATAAATGGATTAATGCAATGATAATTGGAAAAAGTCCATTGACGAGGATAGACAAAGGTCTCCAGGTAACTCCACATAAGGGTAGACTGAAGAAAATGGAGGTTTTAGCATAGAAGAGAGAAAAGAAGTTAGGTTCAAGGACATGAGTTGATATCAATGGGAAAATGATTTAGAATTATTCAATTAGCCCCAGAAAGTGAAACAAGAAATAGTCAGTGGAAGTTACTAAGCCAAATTTAGACTGCTTGTATTTAGTGGGTGAAATCTGAAATAACTGAGAAAACAAAACAAGCTTTTCAGTATATGAATTTATTAAGCAATGCATATCAATTGTATAACAATTCAAGATCAGACCTATTCAGCTTGGCAGTGGACCCTACAGAGGCAGACTGATTCTTATGCATTTAAAGCAAATAATTAACAGAATCTAAACCAGACTATAATATTAGGTCATCTGATTTCTAATTGAAGGAAAAATTAGAAATTTTCTGACTTGGGAAGGAGTTAAGTGAATTTCAGGGGTAGAGAGGGGTAGATTTAAGCAGGTGGATCTTCCCAGATGTAAAACAGGATATCTTCCAATTCCCATGGTTAGTGAGCAGATAGAATTTACATGAAAAAATAAACTTAAATCTCAAAATGGAGTTTGTTTTATAAGATGGAGTCAATTCTGGTTCATACAGTTCCCTTAATAAAAAGAGATGTTATAGCACTTGAGGTGTCTAAATAGAATAAATTGTCTGGGCAAGGAAAAAATCTCATCCCAGCCCTTAATGGAGGGGGTGGGGTAAATATTGAATGAACAATTCTTGAGTATGTTGTAGAAGTATTTTTTTTTTTCATCTATGGGTTGGATTTGATGACTTAATATGGTTCTTTTAACCTCTGAAAATTCTGATTCTGTGAAATATTACCCTTGCAGATGTAAAATATGAAACACAAGTAAGCCAGTTGTATAACTTCTTAGTGGCAAAAAAGATGATATTATAGCACATAGAAAAATTGATGATCATAAAAAAGAGATGATATTTTCCATGATGTAAAGAAGGACTTCTTAAGCTGGGGTCTTAACCTTAACTCCAAAATAAACTCATTAATTATATATGTATATGTATGTATATATACATTATAACCTGTACATATGTAATATCTTTCACTAACAATGGCTCTGCACATTGCCCTTTCAATAATTTTCTATTTTAGTTCCTATACAAGTGGAAGATTCACATAATCATATACACATGCACATGTATCTGTGCATATATAAGTATATATACATATGTGTACACATGACTAGAATTCAATAAAATTGTTTTTATTTGCAATTCTGTGTTTTTATTTTATATTTTGAAAAACTTATTTTGAGAAGGGGTCCATAAGTTATACCAGTCTGAGCAAAGGGATACACCCATGTAATAAAAAACTTTAAAAGTCCATTGTTTAGAGTTAGTATTATGGAATTTAATCTTTTGCATAGCTAAGAACAGAAAAACAAAACTTGACAATTACCTAAGAAATCACATTTATATGATTTTTAAAATATTTTCCTATATATTATATTTGTCTAATACTATTTATAATTATGATTGTTCTGTACATTTATAAATATTATTTATGCTTATATACACATATTATGCATACATAAATATATTTGCCCATAAATGTATATAAATTAAATATATTGTATATGCATACATATACAACCCCTGGATATATAATTTTTCCAACTGACAATGACAATGACTCTATATTGCCCTTTGGATGATTTTCAATTTCATTTCTTTGCAGAATGGAAATCAATGTTCCATGAGTCACACGCAAAAGATAACAGTGACATAATCACACTGATATTAAAAAAGATTGGCCTTCATTTCAATGAGATGCTTGGGAGAATTAACAATAAAGTATAAATTTCTGCTTCATTATTTATAATAGTAATAAAATATAATCTCTATATTTCTCTCTCTATATATATATAAATATTGCTAGACAGGTAGACAGGCAGAAATTAGAGAGATACATAGAAGGCAGACATGAGTTTTATAAACTCTCCACTTTTATATAATCTGAAATACAGGTATTCTTCAACTACTTTTTTTTTTAAAGGGAAGTCAGGCAAAACTTTTATGTATATATGTGTGTGTGTATATAAGTGTATATGTGTATACATATGCATATGCATACAGCCAATGAATTCATTGGTGTCCTGATGATATGGGGAAAAAATAATTATACTTGGCAAAAAATTGGATGGACTGTGTGGTAAAATGTGGTTAGGATTTTTTTTTTTAATTTTTTTTTTAAAAATTAAAAAATGTAGTCAGAGTGTTTTCATGCTAAACAATAACTGTTTCTCTTGCAAAAAAAAATACAAACATCTCTGTGTTTATGTGTACACATGTGTGAATACAAATGCACATTGGAGGGTAGGGGATAAAGTATGTCTGTAATACATATATATGTATTATATATATATATATATATATATATATATATATATATTAATTTGTCATTAATAAGTCAAAAAACCTGGTTGTACGATTATGGGGAAATCAAGTTCCCAGTGATCTAAGTAGATGGCTCTCTAAATTATAAATTTCAGAGAAGAAATTGACTTGCATTTGTGGATGGAGTTTCCTCATCCAGGAATTCTAGATATTTAAAGAATGTGAAAACTTCATTTCCCATCCTGACTATTGAAATAAAATTTTTGAATGCAACGTTAATTCAAGCTATGTCACAGTGCATCTAATTTAATTTTATACATTTATGTCCTTAGGCCTTTATCACCTAGATACTGTCCAGAATCGAAATGCTTTACAACCTAACCTCTCTCTTTAACTAATAAGATTTGTTGTTATTAATGTTATATTGGACTGAGAGGATTTTCTTTGAAATGATGTCAAAATGTTTGAATGCTTTGGGATAATACGGGTCTTGTGGGGACTGGGAGGGGGTGAATTGCTTCCTCAAGTTTTTCTTCATATTAAGCCAAAATTAAGGTATAGTCTCAAATTCTTTGAAGACAAATTTCATTATGGATAGCAAAGATTTACAATTAGGAAGGGAAAAACAATTATAGCAACATTGAAATGAATGGTAATTCTTTGTAAAATCCAGTCTCAATAGATTAGCTGCCACAGATGTCTAGAAAAACCAAAAGAGTTGGGATGTTAAAATTTTCTATTCTGGTCAATATTTAAGTGGGGGATGATTCTATATATAGCATGAAAATGAGCAAAAGGTCAAGGACATTGTGTTAAATCAGAGAATCCAAGAGTATATCACTGTCCTTGATAATAATAGGGAAAATATCAAAGGAGTAGGAATTCATTATGTTTGTTTATAGGGGAAAAAATTCTTGATATTTTTCTTGAGGAAGAATGAAAGATGTGCCTTACCTAAACATACTGTAAGATCATTCTTTCTGGTTGTGGAAATTTTGTGGTTTGGTGATGGTTTTATATAAGAAAAGTACTTCCAGTATTTGAAGACAGGCTAACTCACCCTCAATTCACCTTCTCTTCTGCAACAGTGGAATTTGCTGAAATTGGAACTGAATCCTTCTTAGCTCATTATTTTCTACACTTTTCTTAGCTAGTCCCATTAGTTCCATTTTATGTATTTTTATTCTCTGAGGTCCTATGCCATGGGGAAAAGGGAAAAGTTTTGAGTCCCCCCACAGTAACTATAAGGATCCATGTCAACCACAGCAATGCTTGGAAAATGGTATATAGATCCAATGAATTCATTCTTTGTGAGAAACAATGAAAAGTCTATTCACACATGTTTCTGTGAATAAACTGACTTCACAATAAAGAAAACAAAATAATGCCTCAGGCTTTTTAAAAATGGAAACTCCAGTTTTTTTGTTTGTTAGTTTGTTTGTTTTTTGTTTTGTTTAAGTGATACCTTTATCTCCACAAGATCCAAGGTCTGGAAATTTTCTATTCCTGCATCAATATTCAACATGGAAAAATGAATTTCAGCTTTCAAACAGATTTTTTTTTTGCTGTTTGTGACCTAAAATTTGGAACAGAAAAACAACAGGAAAAATTATTTTTTGCCATTTATAGCATATCAACTGAAGAAATGTACATAAGTAGATAAGAAATATATAAATGATAACCATATAATTACATTGAATTGCTATATGGATTTGCATATTCTAATTAAGTGAGAAATCAAGAAAGACCTTTGCTGAATTGTATTTTTGTGGGGTTTGCTATGTTTAGGATTTCCTTTCCTCCCTCTTTTTAAAGGTAATAACTGCTGTAGAAAATGACATATATACTAGAAAGATTGACAGTCTGTCAAACCACCTTCAGAGAACAAGGGATAAGTTACAGGTAGGGGGATGCTGGGAGACAGATGAAGTGACTTTTGGTAATCAAGGTAAAAATTGCTGCCTGATGGAATCCAAGCAGCAAGGACCTCATTTTGTGAAATACTTAATGACTTTTATAGTGCTGGCACATTTTGGCTGTAATTTGTAAGATATTCTCCAAGTGACAGGCTGACCCTCTTCTCCCCCAAGATGTTATCAGCTCCCTAAAGAAAAGTAATTCGGCCGCTGTCTTCCCAAAGATGAACTCATGAATCAGTGATGTGGGCAGAGGTGGCATTCCAGATAGTGTTTGGAGAAACCCATAAATCCTTTAAGAACTACTGTTTCTCAGCTGTTGCAGAGGGTTTTTATGCAGAAATAATGCTATTCTATTTTGAAAGTTGAAGCAGTCTAGAAAAGCATTAAAGGAGCCCAGAGATGACAAAGGACAAAGAAATGTTAAGGAAGAGAACATTTTAATAATATTGCTCAGAGTTCACTAGGAAATTCCATCCTGCACTTTGGCTCTGATTCAATAGTCACTTTAAATATGGGTCTAATGTGCATCAAGGCCTTGCCACATTGCCAAGTATAATCAAAGAGAAATGGCATGAAATGGGTGTAAGAAGGAGAACAGAAGTTGATTTCTCTCCAAATGATCTAATCAGAAAAATTCTAGGCATAACGGATAGAAGAAAATGCTCACATCTTACATTGAGTAAAATAAGTTCAGCCAACATGGAAGTGACTTCTATTCTCACTACCTCACTACCTTCTACACTCACTACCTTGATCAATATCCTGAATGTCTGGTAAAATGGTCCCTTTCACCCTCTGACACTGTCCAAGTTTGGAATTAAATTAATGCCCCTGAATATAAAATCAATAGGATTTTACCTACCTGGCCTAGCAGGGTGGAAGGTGGGGTAAGAATGAGGGGAGGGGTTAGTTAACCAGATTTTTGTTTTCTTCATGATGTTTCAAAAATAAACACTTCATTTTAAAGCTATGTTCATGTTTCCAAGAATGAAAACCTTTGAAGAATATGTCTGAATACCACCATTTTATTCTAAAGTTGATAAAATGTACTAATGTGATATTTTCACATCAATTCTTTTATGGGACATTAATGGTCATCCTCATTCTACAGGAAACAAACAAACAAAACAAAAGAAAAAACAGAAGTAGGATCAGAGATAAGGGAGTTGTGGGTATTGAGGTGTTAAATTTTGTTGTAGGGAAACAGGAATTAAGAATTTTATCAAAATAGTTATTAACTATAAACTCAGAAAGAATAGAGGCAGCAGAGAAAGGGCCATGGATTTAAAATCCGAGTACATGAATTCAAATTCTAATTTGTTATTTTCTACTTCAGAGATCTTGGGCTAGTCATTTGTTATCTCTGATCCTACTTCTGTTTTTTCTTTTGTTTTGTTTGTTTGTTTCCTGTAGAATGAGGATGACCATTAATGTCCCATACTGTCTAAACTGAAGACCATCATTAAACATTTATTTGGTGAAATGCAGTATGCTACTTATTGGGATGAAACATCCAATTAATATTAAACATGACCTCTGCATTTGTGGAACCAACTTTAATGTAGAACTATGCAATTTATCCATAAATATCCATAACACACAAAATTAAAAAAAAAAAAACTGTTTAAAAGCATGCAAGTAATCCAAAAGAATAATCAGAGAAGGCATCCTGGTCATTTGGATTTAGAGAATATTAGTTCAATGGTTGAAGAAACATGGCATTTTAGGGAGAGGGAACGTGATAGTAACTGACATTTATGTGGTATAATTTAAAGTTTGCAAAATACTTTACAGCCATAATCTCTATGAGCCTGACAGCAAATCCATGAGATACTTTACTGAAGGAATTATTGTCTCCATCTTTCAGATGGAGAGCCCGAAGGTCACAGATTTAAATGAACTCCTTGTGGCCAGTTAATAGGTGGTATTTGCTTGAGCCCAGATCCCTCAGATTCCAAATACAGCAAAAAGAAGGAAGAGAGGTAGGCTTCAGGGAGACATGAATAAGAAATGATGAGTGGTCATCATGATATGTCAATGTGATAAGGGAGAACCTATAGGGATATTAGAACATAAAGGTTCTGAATTGGCTTTCTGGGAGTGGGGAAGGTCCAAAATTCGATTCAATGGATAATAGGGAAGCACTGAAGCATTTTTGTGCAGCTATGACTAGACATATGCAAGAGCAAGGTGTATTTGGCAATGGTGTGAAGGATGGTTTGAATCAGAGAGTGTGTGGGGGGGAATACCTGTTTAGTGTCATTAAAATAATCCAGATAGATAATAATAAGGACTTGGCCTGAAGACTAAAAGAGATATGATATAATGTAAAATAGAGATTGTAATAAAGGGGTTTGAAGGTTAATTGGTGGTTGCAGAGAATTTGCATCTGGGTAGTATTAACCAAAGTCTGACCCTATGTGTTTCCATTGTACTCATCCCTCTATATTATATAAATATCTGCTCTTACCCCAATCCCAACTAAAGAAGTCTTATCAAGAAACTAAAGGATAGATGTGTACCTCTTGAAAATTACAACCTGTCTTGAGTAGTTTCATCATTTTACAACCCTATTCTTCAAAATTTCTCAAAGGTTTCCAGGAATTTCCTTATGATTACATCTATAAGTGCTTTTAATATCCTAATATGTCACAGCATGGAGATCTGGAAACTTGAATTGATTTTTAATCATTTATGTATTATTGTACTATTTCATAGTATCTATCTTTTGTCCTGCTTCATCATTTCTGTTCTATGACAGAAAGGAAGCAGAACAAAGTAAAAGAAAATAACTTAATGTTTTATGCTATCTGCAAACATTAAAACTTCTCATTCAGAAAATGAGGGGATAAACCGCTGCATTCTGACACTAAATATTCCTTTGGAAATTGCTCTAAAATCTTTAGTAGATTGACATAAATAGATAGATAGATGATATAAATATAGATATAGATGACATAAAGAAACCCATCTAGTTATAGTCTCTCTCTGTCTCTGTCTCATTCCATCTCTTTCTCCTCTGTCCTGTCACACTGTCACTCTGCATCTACCTGTCCATCTATCTATCCATCTGTATATCTCTTGGTCTCTGTCTCTGTTAATCTATTTCTCTCTATCTATGCCTCTATATCTCTGACACAGTTTCTCTCTCTCTGTCTCTCTCTCTCTCTTTGTGTGTGTGTGTGTGTGTGTGTGTGTTTTTCTGTGTTTTTCTATCTTTTTCTGTGTCTCAGCTATTTATAATTCTTTAACTCATTCTGGGTTTTAGACTTTCTGAAATAATTTTCCCAATTTCATGCAGCATTTTTTGCAGTGAAAAATAGAAAATTGTAATTCTGAAGTTTTACACATTTATATATATATACATATATATATGCAACTATTTTTAATTCATCATTAGCCATCAGTTCCAGTTCTTTAAGTGTCCTCATTGTGCATTGTTATGGGGATAATAATTATACTTATTCAAATACTGACCCAACTTCAGCCAAGACATAATAGCATTTGACAAATTCAAAGACAACTCCCTTTGTCACTGTACAAAGTAATTGAGTAAAAAATAGTTAATGCCAGAGTTAGATGAGATAATAGAGCTTCCCTTTCTGCCATTATAATTAGATTTGAACTCATTCATTCCTTGTCTTTCTACCCACAACATTTGGAATTTGAAGAGCATCTCACACTAAATAAATGATGAGAGGAAGTCAAATGAGAAATGTGAATCCTCAAGTTCCCATCCCTGGATATGATATGTCATCTTGCATTACAATGATAATTTATGAGTAAACATTAAATTAAATGCTTGGAAATGGAATCATGCTGCTCTATTAATTATTCAAATAATTTATCTGGTAAAATGGAGGCTCCTGAAATATGATGTATTATTTAAAATAATTTCCTGTCAAGAAAAACTAAATTAGGAGCAACTGTAGTAAGCAGCACAGAAACAATAGGAAATCTCCTTTCTTTTCTTATCTTTTCTTTTATTTAAAAGGCTGAAGTTTGTACAGTTCACTTACTCATAGAGCCTGAAAAATGTTACTGGTAAATGAATGCTGCTTCTCCAATGACCTCACGTAAATTAAGGTGGAACCATTTCCATGTTGAACATCCCAGTCTTATAGAATAGACCTAGGTAAAATGCAATGACAATCAAAAACAAAGCCCCCCCCCCTTTTTTTTGAAAGATGAGTCAAAGGAGGCAAAGAGACATTGGGGGACATATCTAAGACCACATGATCAATAAAGTAACAAAGCTGAGATTTGAACCCCTACCCTCTGATTTCATTTGATTTGATTTTCATTGCATTGTTTCCTTTAAAACTGTCACAGGGCTGAATTAGAGGGTCTTTTAAACAAAATGGGAGCAGAAAGCTTGCTGATTTTTTCATGTGTTTTTTTTTTTCTAGAAAAAAATTAAGAAATAAAGTATGTATTTTTTTCTTTTACAATCTGCACATTTAAAAATATTTGTAGACATTCCAGATTTGAACCCAAAAATAACTCCATAAAATAAGTAATAGGTTCATTAATATAGAGCTGGAAGAAATCTTACAGGCAATTGAATCCAATCCGTTCTTTTTACAAATTGATAAACTGAAGGATAGTTAAGTGAATTGACTTGCCCAAGATACTTCAAGTCATAGAAATCTAGATTTAGCCTTCAAATGTCAATTAGTAGAACTTTCTTCTTCCTCAGCTTATATCCCTACCTTTAAAAAGGGAGTGGGAAGCCTTGTGGAAATCAAGTTCGTTGCTTACATGACTATAGAAAATGCACCACACAAAAATCCTAATTGGAAAAGGAAAGTCACATTCATTGTTCCAACCCATGTTAGCACAGAAAAGTGATCAGAGGTCTGCAGACACTAGGGACTGAGATATGTCCAGGATCTGCTATTTAGGGTAAATTTAGGTGTAAATTTAGGTGTAAATTACAATTTAGTAGGGCAATAAGTAGTTCTGAATTCAGCAAAGAGAAAACAAACGTTGGAAAGTTACAGCAATAGATGACTACAGTTAGTTCTATTTAATTTATTACCACTTCAAGTCACAAATCCAGCCTTAACTGAAGGTTATAATAAAGGGTATGAAACGTCATAGGCTTTAGATTGTAGCATGAAAAAAAGAAACAATTTCATAAGTAAATAGCATCCTTAAGCTTCTGAAATCTGATGTGGTTCAGAATCTGACATCATAGACCAAAGTCTGTGGCAGGATAACCAGTCTTGTGACTTTGCACTTAAATTCAATTTACTTACTTGTCAAGGTATCACTTTTCTGATGTCATGATCCTCTTTGAAAATGAAGGATAAGCAACAAAGTCTCTGACTAGGAGAATGAACTGCCCCACTGGGGAACCAACTAGAACTGGCTAGTTGGGCAACAGATATTTTTAAAATTTCTTTACTTTTTCTTTTTTTTTTTTCTTTTTTCTTTCTTTCCCTCTCCTCTCTTCACATAGTTATCATAGTTTTACATGCAGGGCCTCTGCACAAAGAATGTAAATTTTTATAATTGAAATCTCATGTTTTGTCTTGAACCCAAATCACTCTGGTACTTACTGATTGACCAACAATAGGTCTCAGGTTAGGCCCCATTAGATCATTGTTTGGGCTTAACTTGGTTCAGAATGAATGCAAATAGTAATTGGTTCCATTTTGACCACAAATGCTAAGAATCTACTCCTCCTAAATTGAGACTTTTTTGATAAATAAAAGGGTGTTTTCTGTCTTATTTTTTACCTAGCCTTAATCATTGATTGGGCATTACTTTAGTCAAACTGAAATCTCTTTAAAATCTTATCTTTAAAAGATCAAGGTCTTTCCCTGCATCCATGGCCATCTCTAGTTATCCTGGTCTTTATCTTGCTACTGTACCCAGATAGATCAAGAGGAGAAAAGATGCTGGTGATTTTGCCCAGCTCATTTACATCAATTCACTTGGATGACATGGCATCATCTGCCTCATGTCATGATCCTCTTCCAAAACAAAACATAAAGAACAATAACAAGAAGAATCATTACTAAATCTGTATCCCAAAGAATTTTTTTAAAGGAAAAGAATCTAAACATATAAAATATTTAATGCCCCTTTTCTGGAAATTTTCTGGAAATTGGAGGGATGTTTCTAAATTGGGAAATGACTGAATAAATTATATGATATGATGAAATACTACTGTACTATCAGAAATGATAAGCATGATGCTCTCAGAAAAAAAAAATGAGACTTCCATGAGCTGATACACAGTGATATGTACTGTGCATAAAATAAGAACAATACCATAAGATGATCAACTGTGAAGGACTTAACTTCAGTAATACAGGACAACTCTGAAGCATTTGTAATGATAAATGTGGCCATATATAAACATAAGTGGGCAACTGTTCTCTGTTGTACTAGGTATTATTTTTGAGTCACAAAGACTTGCCAATGGGGTATGGAATCCTGATTGACTTTATTTAGTCTAACATTTACTCTGTAAGAAATTCATCTATCTAGCAGACCTGATTCTAGGGGTTGTTACATATATCTGCCATTTAAGATAGAAATGGTATGAATCACATAACCTTTATAAATTCCCTTTCTGAATTTGGTTGTTTTCATCTAGGGTTGGAGCCATTTCTTAAGGTAACTTTCTTTGTCCTGTTACTTGAGTGTCTCCAATCAGTATTCCTTAGTAGAAAAAGTACATGAGAATCAATATCTAAACATACACTTACTTGTATGTCTTGAGGACAGTTAGGTGGCAGAGTGTACAGCATATAGGGCATAAAGTCAAAAAGACTCATCTTCCTGAGTTTAAATATATCCTTAGAAAAATGTTAGATATGTGTGACAGTGGACAGGTGTCACATCCAGTTTGCCTCAGTTTTCTCATAACTAAAATGAGTTATAGAAGGAAATAGTATTTAAGTATTTTAAGCATTGTTATCAAGAAAAACCCAAATAGGGTCACAAAGTGTTGGAAATGATTGAACTTTTTTTTTAATTGGTGCGTGGGAACTATTCTGAACAAAATTCAGATTACTTACATAGAATGGCAAGTATTAAAGTGGATAAAGTACTACACATGCAAGTAGGAAGAGCTGAGGTCAAATCTTTCTTCATGTACTTAGTGGCTATGGAATCCCAATCAAATCATCTAACTGTTATCTGGTTCAGTTTCTTTATGTGTGAAATGTGATTAATAAAACAGCCCAAACAATATTGTTGTGAAGACTAAATGAAGTAAATTAGAAAGCCTTTATTAAATCTCAACTACTATCTGTATTATTACTATTTGACCTTTACTCTGATAGGCAATGTAGTTCAGTGACTAGAAACTGAGGAGCTAATCTTCACTGGCTATATGATTTTGCAAATCACAACCTTTCAGGTTAATTGCCCTTAAATAGGGAATGTCTAAGTTTAAAAATGGAGTGGGTGATGATCTTCATTGCTTGAGAGTTTCTTCATTGGAGCTTGTACAAATGAAATTACAAGTTAAGCCAAGAGCTATTAAATAATTAAGAGAATTAGAGTGCTATCTCTGCAATGCTATTGGAGCAGTACCATAATATTTTTCCTCTGTACAAGGAAAGAACTTAGAGATATTATTTAGTCCAGCTTCTTCATTTCATAAATAAGACCGAAAGAAATAAAATAATTGGTTTGAAATTACTTCATTTCACTGGGAAAGAAATTACAGCTGAGTAATATTGACTTATCCCAGACCAAGTAGGTAGCAAGTAGTAGACTCAAACTGGTCCAATGCTAGTGTCACTTCAACAGTACTACAATTCTTACTTATAGACATTGTACCTCCCTAGCTAGGGTTTAAATGACTTGCCAAGATGCCCATTACTTTTTAGTGGCAGAATCCAAATTCTTCTATACTTCTTCTGACTCTTAATTTCTTTTCAACTGAATTTTACTATCACCTAAGTCATGAATCTCAAAATTCATGAAGTTGTCCACTGTAGGCATAAATATAGAAACATTATTGGTGAAGGCAAATTGGTTCATTATAGCTATAAAGGAGAAAGTGAAAAGCAATTAGGATTTGTTTAATGATTGGAGTGATATTGGAGAGAAAACTCCACTGGTATGTTAATGAAAAGGTCAACACAAAGAAAACACTATTGGCTGAAAACTAAAGAGTTTGTGAAGAATATGATTTAGATAGATTGGATCTCATTATTAAATCAAGGACTTATTTAACTTTTTATGACTTCTAAAATCTTATAGTCATGGTGTCTAGAGTTTCAAAATTCATTCTCCACTTCACGAGAAATTGACATTTATAAACTTTGGCCATAAATTTTGCTCTAGCATTATGTGGTATAAACTGATATTTTTGCATTGTCCCTGTTTAGGCTTCCTGATAGATGAGTTATCATCTCACCAATGGAAGTCTGGTCACTTAATTATTGACCTAATCATTACTCTTACTAAGTTGAACTGGTAAATTCATTAAAAAGGCTATTCCCTCCAAAATGGCAGTTCAAAACCTATCTGTGTCTTTGATTCCTATTCTACTTTTTCTAAATCTTCCCATAAGTCAATCTCAGGAAGTCCATTCAGTGGGAGAATTCCTTGTTTCTTTATATGCTAATCCTAGTTTTGCTATCTGGAATCAAGCAGAATAAGTCCAATCCTCCCTTCCTGTGATAGTATATTAAGATAATTATGATGGCGAAGTCACTTTATCTTTATCTGCTCAGCATCATACAGATAGTAAGTGTCTAGGCTGAATCTGAGCTCAAATCTTCTTAACTCCACCCATAGTACTCAATCCATTGCATCACCTGGATGCCTTGACATGCTCCTGAAATTTGCAGATGGCTTAAAGAATAATAAGGCACCAAACTGGTGGGGTTAATGTAAGAAACAAAGGAGATAATATTTGCAAAGTGCTTTTTAAAAGCACTACATGATGATAATAATAAAGACAAAGATGATGATAATTTAATTCTACTAAGTGATTTAGTCTTGTGTCCTATAATATGATTAATGAAGTTTACTTATAACTTTTATCTCTTAGACCCAACTGGCCTAGAATTATTAATACATTTTGATTATCTCATCACCTTATTAACATAAAGCGGGCTATCAGGAGCTGTTATGATGCAGAAGGAAAGGGGTAGAGGTGGTTTGGGAATGAGAACAGTCCTGTACTACTTGAAGTCTATCTCTTGCAGATTCAAAGAGACTGTGATCTGTGTTGGTGAAGAGATTTGATGGAAACATGAAATCGTGTCCACAGAAGCTAAAATAATACAGTCAACAGATACATGTAATTGTTTTTAATCCAGATGGCCCCTAAGACTATGACAGTGGTGTTTCTCCCTTTATTGAATAATTCTCTATCTTTCACATATCAACTAGGTCTATTCAGGCCAAGTGGACTGAAAGCTATAGCAGCTGCTCCTGAAAGAAGTGTAAGGGGGGAAAAAAATTCTTCCCCAGTCTCTGCTGTGTTCTTTCTTTTCTGCAAATCTGCTCCTTGCACTGTGCCAAATGCCATCTGCTTCCTTGCCCAAGCAGTGTCTGTTTCCAACATTAGCAACTGCCTTACTCACTCCTTCATAAAGAATTTGTGGAAGCAAAATCTTAGTAGTTAAGAAGCAACAACATACATACTACCATTCCAGTCTAACTAGAGTTATTTGGTTAGTGAGAAATATTTTTTTGCAGGGCAATTTTGGAACCATGGCCCATTCCTGGGAGTGCAATTGATGTATTTAAATTAAATTATTCTTTACCACATATTTTTTTCATGGAATTGGGATGAGTTGAAAAGGGACAAACCATCAAGTGTAATGCCAGAGAAACTGAGCAAGATAGAGATTAGAGAACAATTTAATAATTTATTTAAAAGGAAAGATTTACTGGGACCAAATGGATCCATGTTTTGTCCCAGGGCTGAATGACACTATCATCTCAAAGAATCCAGCCCTGAATGTCAAATACAAGATTCTTTTATAGATAACAAGAACCATGACAATGAGGGAGGTATCTGGATGGAGATGATCTAAGGGGGGGAGGCACCTAGGATGACATAATGGGAGGTACTGGAGAGGCTTCTGATATGCTAATGACATCTAAAATGGATAAAGACCTTTATCTCATTAAACATTAAGAGGGAATAAATATAGCCTAAGGTCTAAGATATAAGACTTTTATCCTATCAAACATTAAGAGGCTATGGTTATAACCTGAGGCAGAGTAACTGAATAGGACAATTAGGGAAACTGGGTAAGGATATTAAAAGAGAACTATGGCACAACATTCCACATTCTCTCTCTTCTAACTATTCAAATCTTTGAATTACCTTCCTCTAGAAGGTTTTAGCATTATAATTTTGACCAACACTATGGGAAGCGATTAGTCCAAATAAAAATCAAAATAAAGCTAGAACAATGCAAGGACTTATGGCAAGGGCAAGTCTCTCCTTGATTACCCCAGAGTTAATCAGCAATACACAAAGCTCCTTATAGCAATAATGTCAGGTCCTCTGCAGTTGGAGAGCATATGGACAGTTAATTGTGAGTTAGGTCTGTGGTCATTTATGACTCATCCTCTGCTTACAGAGCAGCAGGGCTCAAGACAGTTGAGCTACCCATTCAGAGGGGCAACCCACTCCAGGGGGAAAAGGGTGAGGCTTGGTGTAGGTCCACCTGTCCCTGCCCAGCGGAAAAGACAGGGTTGCAGAAAGGATCAGATTTCTTAGCAGATTATGCAGTTAGACCAAGGCAGGCAAACCCCAAACTTTTAGAGGCCTGATACCAAACTGCAAAGTATGCTGAAATACTAATTAAGGACCTGGGGTAACAGGAGTGGAGAAACAGATCAGCGAGACTGCCAGTCCCAAGACAGGTGTCTTATTTCTGGTTGTTTCTAAAAAATAATCCCTAAAACTGAGTCTGCCAGGGCAATTCCAAAGAATAAGGGGTTCCAAGGTCAAAATATAACCAGCAAATCATAGTCCAGTAAATTTAATCAAGGAGTAATAAAATGAAAAGGATTGCTTAAAGGACTTCCAATTAAATCTGAACTAGTAAGATAGGGGGTGGGGCAGAAGTACCTAAGAAAATACATGTTTCCCCAATTTCCCATTTCTTCCTCCCCCCCTTTTTTTTTTCCTCACGGAAAGGAATTATCAAATAACCATCCCACATATAAATTATATACATATACGTATACATAGCAGACTAAAAATCCCTCATAATAGCAGTAGTTACACAAGTTTAACAATTTCCATCCCAAGTCTTAAACACAGTAATACAGTTAAAATTCTGACAATTCAGCCACTTTCTCACATCCCCATATCAGTCCAAATTACATCAGGAGCAGGGGCGATGTTTTTTTCAAAAACTGCTTCCTGCTGCAGATGGGCGGAAATGCTCAGTCTGGGGAGGGGGATGGGCGTAGTGTGGTGTGCTGACAACCAAAGCTCAGATCTAGGTCTCAGAAGCAAGTCACTAAATCTGTAATTTGACCAAATCTAGAAATAAAAACAAATCTAACAAATTCAAATTAGAAAAGTCTGGGACAGAAAGACTGGTCCACAAGGACTGCTACAAGATGTGGTCTTTCATTAGTTATAAACCTTAAAACAAAACAAAACAAAATAAAACAAAAAACTTGAATATCCAGACACAATATCTAGTAACTGATAGATGACCAGATTAAATACTTATTTGCTCAAGTGTTTAGGGTATAATGATTACAGATAAACCAGGTATAACATATAACCAGATTGGAAATAGCAAGGTATAACATAATTGAACTGCATTAAAAGATTCTTATTGACCATTGCTCTGATTACAGAAATCAAGATACAGGAGGAAACAATGCAGTGACATATTAACTACAAACCCAAGAAATTTCATCTCCAATAACAAATCCCATTAACCAAAATTTTGGACAAATCCTAAAGATATTTACCATAACTTTATATTTATATAAATAAGTTTGCCCCTTTTATCCAAAACCAGAGGGCTACAACTTGATTAAAAAAGTCTGGAACAGTTTGTGGGGAAGGAAGGAATTCCACATGGCCACTCTTCCTCCCCACTCCACCTCCAAAGAGGCAGGAGGGAGGGGAGGTGAACTAACCTGCACTCCATGCTAATTAGATGCTCCATAGAAATAGCAGAGAGCAGTGGAGGGTGAGTTTAATCTTCACCTTTGAAGACAAAAGATTCCTACCCCACTCAACATTTAAAGTAGCAGATATCAGTGGGGAAATGGGGGGGGGAAGATATTCCATAAAACCCACATGTCCAGCAGAGCTGTATTTAAAGCATAACTTACAATGTTATAATATAGATAACAAACTCTGACCCAAAATACAACTTTAAATTCCCAGTAATATAAAACTGCTTTTCCTATCAAATTTCAAATAATGAAACAGCATAGTTTTTCTTTCTCTCCCTCTGGTCCCATGGGACCATTATTCCCAATGGACTCCTCCTAAGCTCCAACTTGGCCAGAGTTGAAGCCTTCAGAAGTCAGATCCTTTTTGCTACATACTTTACCTAATTAGAGGCACATGACCCCTTTTAGGCAAGTTAACAGAACTTCTTTAACAAGTTATTTTTCTTTTAAGATCTTATACTTAAAGATAACTCAATCTAGCCAGCAGAGGCAACAGTAAAATTATTTCCCACAATTTTAAAACTGCCCAAAAGAATACTCAGAACAAATCTGGCATGCAAAGGCAAACTAATAAATTTCCCAAATTTAGGATCATCCTAAAATTCCTAATCAAATGTTTTCTCCAGCTGGAGTTCAGAATTATACTAAATACATTGAATTTGATCATTGTTCTTAAACTTAACAGGGCTCTTAAATTAATAAAACAGACAAACAAATCACACAGAACACAGAATACACATAGACTGTGCAGTCAAAACATTTAATACAGACCATGGGCTATCTGGAAAAAAAATATTCCTGAGGGAAGTTGTTGGCTCCAGTTTTCCCTCCCACAATCCAAGCGAAGCCCCGCTTTTTCTTTTTTTAAAGCCAGATGATATCTTTAAAAAAGACACCCAGATTTACACTCTGGAATGCCCAGAGTTGTGCCAACTGGCATACAGATGTGTCTTAGACACCCAGGTAGTGTCCCCTGCATCTAGAAGCCTCTACTCCCAGAATTTATGCCCATTAGCATTTCATAATTCTGGGAATCCAGATGCTAGCAAGCAGAATAGAACAGAACAGAACAGGTCTTATACAGATGGAACAAAACAAGTCTTAAGACTTAACCAGATGGTACCCCAAAAGCTAGTGGCCGAAATGGGGGTGTCTACCATCAGGCTGTTGTGGCTGGAAATTGCTCTCTTTCCTGGAGGCTCTGGAAAAACAAATCCAGAGGGGCTCTGGCCTCTCCAGGCCAAGAATTCAGATCCACAGCCACCCTGCCCAAGGCAGAGAGTGGAAAGTCTCTTATCTCCAATCCTGCTCATTTTCTAACATCTCGCTGGGGCCTCCAAAATGTAATCCTGGAGAAACTGAGCAAGATAGAGATTAGATAACAATTTAATAATTTATTTAAAAGGAAAGATTTACTGGGACCAAATGGATCCATATTTGGTCCCAGGGCTGAATGAGAGTATTATCTCAAAGAATCCAGCTGTGAATGTCAAAGACAAGATTCTTTTATAGGATAACAAGAACAATGACATAATGAGGGAGGTACCTGGATGGGGATGATCAAATGGGGGGAAGCACCTAGGATGACATAATTGGAGGCACTGGAAAGACTTCTGATATGCTAATGACATCTTAAATAGATAAAGACCTTTATCCCATTAAAAATTAAGAGGGAATAAGTATAGCCTAAGGTCTAAGATATAAGACCTTTATCCTATCAAACATTAAGAGGCTATGGTTATAACCTGAAGCAGAGTAATTAAATAGGACAATTAGGGAAACTGGGTCAGGACATTAAAAGAGAACTGTGGAACAACACAAGGAAGCTTCTAAGATATGAAGACTTCTCTGAATTTCATGTTTTTAATTACTTCCTTAAATGTTCAAATGAACACATTCTTCAACAGGATTTCTATTTACCTTAGAATGTATCAGGCAGACTTACTCTCTTCAATATATTTAGTAGTTAAGACTACTTCTGAGGAGATACTACATAGTGCTTTTCCTTTCTAAACTCATGTTTGTTTACTTAAACCTTGACTTCAGATGTCCCATAGTGAACACCCAAGTCAAACTATATTTCAAAATATATATTTCGTACCAAAATATATTTAATACTTATTACTGATATATTTTCATCCACACATCTTTTCTTATTACTGTCTTTCTTTTTTATTCCATCTACTTTTCTTTTTCTCATCTTTACTTTTAAAGTCATTAAAATCTTATCTTCTGAAGATAAGTAGGACTCATATTTTTCTTCAAACTCTTATGTCATCATTTATACATTTCCCAATGATTATCTGATCCTATTCCAGAAGCTGTGTGCCAAATAATAAATCTTTTTGTTAATATTGTAGGTCAGTGGTTCTTAATCTAGGACCCACAGTCTGTTAAGAAGTTTGGTTCTAGATTTTAGAGCATCTGTGAAGTTGGATGGGAGAAAATGCATAATTGTATTATGACTATCTGAAATCTAGCATTTAGTTCAATTATAAATGTAGACAACAATTTCAAAATAATCATATTATTTTGATAATCAACCCATATATTTTATCAGATAGTCAACGATTATTCATGATATAAGGAATGTTAAGTACTTCATGTTTTCAAGAATGTGTCACTTGAGGAATAGTACAGAATCATATTCATAATGTTTCTTTAGGGCTTACCACTACTGAGGCAATTTCTAATTAATAATATCATGGGATTGAAAATTCAAAGACATATCAGTAACTAATCAATACCACCCCATCATTTTGATAGAAAATTTAGGGGTGCTAAAGGAGTCATCCAATGTCACTTAGATAATGGTTTCAAACATGTAGGCTTCTGTGTTAGAATAACCTGGATTGTTTTGACTTTGGAAATGATAAAAGTCAGCTCAAAAGTTAAAAGAAAAGCATAAAGAAATGGTGATGGGGCATGGACATTATGCAATTGTACTCATTTTCTTCTGGATGTTAGTTTTAGATTTAAGATAGAAAGGTGATACTCCACGGGAGTTAACCTTTTGTGCATTTGGCAAGTTTCCATTTTCTGTACTGGCATTATAGAGAAACAAAGCCAAATACATTAGCCATATTAGCATCCTGAAATCAATTAACACATTCATTAGGTTCCAATTCACATGGTTATTGTGGGAATCACATGAGATAATATATGTAAAGTGTTTTGCAAATCTTAGGGTGCATCTACAGGTCAGATGTATTTATATATGTATGATTTTATATATTTCTGTGTTCTATTGTGCCACAGTTCTCTTTTAGTTTCCTGACCCTGTTTCCTTAATTGTCCTATTTAGTTACTCTACCTCAGTTTATAACCATTCCCTCTTAATATTTGATAGGATAAAGGTATTATATCTTAGACCTTAGGCTATACTTATTCCCTCTTAATGTTTAATGGAATAAAGGTCTTTATTCATTTTAGACATCATTAGAATATCAGGAGCCTCTCTAGTACCTCCCATTATGTCATCCGAGGTGCCTCCCCCCATTAGGTCACTCCTATCCAGGAACCTCCCTCATTATATCATTGTTCTTGTTACCCTATAAAAGAATCTTGTATTTGACATTCACGGCTGGATTCTTTGAGACAATAGTCTCATTCAGCCCTGGGACCAAACATGGTTCCATTTGGTCCCAGTAAATCTCTCCATTTAATAAATTATTAAATACTCTCTAATCTCTATCTTGCTCAGTTTCTCCAGCATTACAGTATCAAGTGTTAAGTATACAAATATGTATATTACAAAAAATGTAGAAATGGATATGGTGGTGTGGTATAGTGGATAGAGATTCAAACTTATATTCAGAAAGTTGGAAAGTTCAAATCTAACCCTAATTACATCATAGATATAGGATGTTGAAGTGGTCATTTCACCTCTAAGTGCTCCAAACAAACATCTACAACAATAAGATTCAGTGGAAGTGCTGATTTGCATTGGCATAAATATCAAAGGATCATAGGTGATTCCCCAGATAACTTCACAGCTTAAATTTAAATGCATATTCTGTTTCTCCATATAAATACACATTCATACATATATGTAAAAATCTGTAATCAAAGTTTAAGCTCACCTGTAAAATATTACAATGCATTACAATTAGGAAGGCAGAGTTTTCAAATTTGGGATAGAAGAAGGATTTTGTTTGAAAAGAATGTAGAAAAATGGTTCTAGAATCAGTCAAGTTCTGAATTTTAATTTTGCCTTTAATATTTTCAAGTATTACTATGAATCAATTACATTTTTTCTCAATTTGTTTCTTCATATAGCAAATGAGAAGAATAATACTTATAGTTCCTACCTCACAATGTTCTTATCAGGCTAAGATGAGATAAGGAGTATGGAACAAATGACAATTATTAGTAGTATTGTCTGTTTCCTTTGAGTATATATGTATGTATGTGTGTATATGGGTATTTAAGAGACAAAGACAAACACAGACAGACAGAGAAAGAGAAGGGGAGACAGACAGAGACAGAGAGACAAAGACAGAGAGGGAGGAAAGAGACAGACAGGCATCAACTTTTGAGCTGTAACACTGAGTTTTGATATCTCCAGAGTCAAAAAAAATCCACGTTATTCTAACACAGAAGCCTCCATGTTTGAGACCATTATCTAAATGACTTTTGATGACTCCTTTAACACCCCTAAATTTTCTATCAAAATGATGGGGTGGTATTGATTAGAAACTGATGTCTTTGAGGCAGAAAGACAGAGAAGGGAGACACAGAGACAGAGACTGAGAGATATTAAGTATTTAAAGAACCATTTATTAAAACACTATGGGCCTACTTCACAAAATCATCAATGGCTCTCATTATTCCCTTTTTGAAATAATTAATTTTGCTTAACTATGCCATGAGAAAGTTAGATTTTTGTCTTTATATCAAATAACCTTAACTAAGTTGAACTGTGAAAGGGAAAAAAGAAGCTAAGGAGCTTTCTTCCAATTCCAATTCTATAATGTTTAGCATTCAATTTGGGACCAGAAAGTATGAATAGAAAATTCTGGCTCTGCCCTTTATAATAACATCTGCATAACTTTAGGGAGTTTACTTTCTCTCCCTGAGCCTCAGTTTTCTTATTTGTTAATGAGGGGATTAGATTCAATGATTCTCTAAGATCCCTTCTAGTTATAACAAATCTCTGATTCTCATTTCTCCACCTCCTGCTAAAGTAATGTGAGAGACTTGATGATATTTGAGTTCTTTCTAGCTTTTACTTTTCATGGTTCTCCTTTCCTCTCCTTTATTGGTAAATTCAATCATTTTTAAGTACCTCCAGGATCTCACTTTCCATGATTCTATGATCTTATAACTTTTCTTTGGAACTTAGTTCCTTTCTCTGGCTCTGCAAATAATGAGTTCTGTTGTCCCATCCAGGTCTAAATCTATTATTTACTACTCTGAAATCACTAATATCCCTCCGGAGCTAAAAGTCAACAATGTTATGTTCCATTTCATCAGATAATCAAGCAACATAGTGAAGAAAATCAATTCAGTCAATCATCAAACATAGTTAAACGGCCAACATATCCAAATTAGGAACTTCATGTCATTACTTTAAAGCCAATTCACTGTTAATGGCTGTAGCTATCAGCTATAGTGATTTGGGGATGAGAAAAAAAAGAGGCCTAATCATATATAAAAAGTAGTATTTTAAATTTGGGATAGAAAAAAATTATTTTGTCCAAAAAAATATTAAAAAATTGGTGGGTGTAGTCTAGTAAAAGATACACAACCTGAGTGACTCCCTGGCACCCACAGAATAAAAAGAAACATAAGAAAGGGGCTCCAATGGATTGAGTGCATCTTTGAAGGACTGATGGGGAAACATGGTTAAGAATAGAACAGGAGAAAAAGACCTGGTTCATCTTTTTGTAATGATATAGCGTGTACCCACATCACTGAATTAAAGTAGCTATTAAAGTTTTGATGGGTTAGAGATACAATGAGGAATAAAATATGAAAGAATGATCTCAGAATCAAGAAATAAAGAGTTTTAATCCAACAACAGGCACATAGTTAATAATTCTGTGACCCTTGGTAAATCCTTGAAGTTTAATGAGACTAAATTTCTCCATCTGTAAAATGATATTTGAATAGCAGCTCCCTCATATGATTGCGGTGAAGATCAAATAGATAATATATATGTACTTTGCAAATCTTAGTGTGTTATAATCTTAGTGTCATTAGCTACTATTATTTCTAATCTTCCATTAAATATAGTACATTTATTTTAAATGTCCATAATTCTCTATTAGATTTTGTAGTTGATTTTACATTTATTACTTGATTTATATCACTGTTTCTTCAGTATTAATTTCATTATAGAGCTCAGAAATAAAGAAGCAAAAATATCTCATATTGTCACAGAAAAAACTAGCAACCTATTAAAATAATTATTTCAGAATGTCCCTATTTCATCTATTTAGGGAAACATTTTTACATTCATTTTAAACATTACTTACTATTCTCATATTTCACACAATCATAGAATTTCCAAATTGGAAAGAACTTCAGAGGCAAGTTAGTTAAAACCACAGTTGAAAGACTTCCCAGTTCTAATATATATCTGATGAATAATGAGTGGGTTATTTACTCTACTGTCAAAGTCCCCTCTACTTTGGGACAGCTCCAAATTAAGAGAATTTGTTTTTATTTTTTAATTCTTCCCACAAAATTCTTGATATTGAAGCAAAATTTTCATAAACTTCCAACTTTCCTTTGTTCCTGATTGTGATAAAAACAAATATAGGATGATATTATTTTTCTAGGAATTCTAGAAAGACTGGTATTGAAATAGCAAAATAGAACCAATTAAAAAACAAAGCTCACCATAAAGAATTAAACAAAAATAGAACAATTCTGATTTTATATCAGAGAAGATTTCAAGTTGAATGACTAGGACAAGAGATCAACATTCCTCTTGGAAAGAAATTAGTCATGATATTGTGAGCTTGAAAAGAACTCTGATGTTCAATCATCTAAATGGCAATTAAAAAGAATGGGGCAGAGGAAACCCTTCTATTTGACTCCAGTGGACAGAATTAAGAGAAAGCTTTGTGTGTGTGTGTATGTATTTGAGATGATTGTTGCAGGATGCTTCTAACAATTAGAGATGTCCAAAAGAGAAATTGATTCTTTGGGATGTAATAGGGTATGTAAGCTGCTATCTGCTAAGTACTCAAGAATACTGAAGAGATAAATCTCATTTATCTATGGGTTGAACACAGAGAGAGTTCTGAGGTTCTTTTCAATAATATGTGACTCTAAATTCTATGAGTCTAAGGCCATACTTAGTAACAAGTTTATTTATTTTTTGTAAGTCATTTTGTACCCTTAAAACATACACATGGGGACAGCTAGTAGATAGGAACACTGGCCATGAATTCAGGATGACCTAAGTTCAAATTTGACTTCAGACACTTAACACTCCATAGCTGTGTGACCCTGGGCAAGTTACTTAACCCCAATTGCCTCAAAAACAAACAAACAAACAAACAAACAAAAAACATACATATCCGTCTCGTATGTGTGTATGTCATTACGATTATTCCCATTATAAACAGCTTTTCAAACAAAAAAGACGATGGGATATTGCCATTTCAGTTTTCATTACTTTCCCTAATTTCTTTTAATTAGTGAATGAAAATTAGGGAAAATAATAAAAACTGAAATTTCAAACAAATAAGTATGTATAAAGTTCAGGTTCACTATTCTAATTGTTCTATGAGTAAAAGGATGCTATTTTCCTTAGGAAACCATGACAAAGCAAAAAGAAATATATTTGCTTTATATTCACATTCACTGAAAATTCACATTGGTTTCTAAGGTTAAAGCACTTGACAGTACAAAGGATGTTGGTCAGATGGACTCTCTTTACAAGATTTTGTTGGCTGTTGCTGCTAAGAAGCAAAGAATACAGAACTTGAAGAAGCAGTTATCAAATTATCCACTAGTATTTTTCTGGAGTATGATTTGGATGGAGAAAGGAACAGCTCAGAGTAAACATAGTCATCTGGGATAACTGTGATTATCAGATGACCATCCGGTAGGCCTTGGTTATTTAATTAATCCCATAGACATTGGATGAAGGTTCCTAAGTAATCTTAATATATGTCTCAGCAGAGATAGTGACTGAGGTTTAATTTCTTCTGTCACATTCTACTTCCTGTTGCTTCACAGACTTGATTTCATAAGACTGCCTGACTCAATGGTGGTAATTGAAAGCTGTTGGCAATGGTTGACATTGTAAACCCCTTGTACACAATTACCATCTTTCCACTATAGTACATTTGGTCTGTGATCTTGGAGATCGATTAATATACCTTCATTTTCTCATTTTACAGAAAGAGGACAATAATACCCATAGAAAAATATTACCTTACCTCAAATCAATGGTTAATTTTTGAAAGAACTAATGTCAAATATCAGACCAAATATAATATAATAGAAAGATCCCTGGAGTTTGAACAGAAAACTGTAATTCAAATTCTAGCTCTCAGATTGAAAAAAAAAAAAGGAAAAGGATAGACATATGAATATATATATATATATATATATATATATATATTTGTTACAGCCCTTTTTGTAGTAGCAAAGATCTGGAAAGTGAGTGGGTGACCAAAATCACTTGGGGAATGGCTGAATAAGTTATGGTATATGAATGTAATGCAATATTATTATTCTGTAAGAAATGACCAGCAGGTTGATTTCAGAAAAGCCTGCAAAGACTTACATGAACTGATGCTAAATGGAGTAAATAAAATAAAGAGTACATTGTACACAGCAACAAGATTATGTAATGATCAACTCTGATGGACTTGGTTCTTTTCAACAATGAGATGATTCAAGGGAATTTCAATAGGCTTGTGATGGGAAAAGACATCCACATCCAAAGATAGGACTATGGAGATTGAATGCTGATCAAATGATAGTATTTTTGTGTTTTTGTTGTTGTTTGCTTGTTTGCTTGCTTGATCGTTTTTTATTTTCTCATGTTTTTCCCATTTTAATGTAATTTTTCTTGCACAGCATGATGAATATGGAAATATGCTTAGAAGAAATGCATGTTTAACATATATTGGGTTTTTTGCTGTCTAGGGAAAGGAGGAGGGGGGGAATGAAAGAGAAAAATTTGGAACACAAGGTTTTGCAAAAGGGAATGTTGAAACCAATCTTTGCATATATTTGGAAAAATAAAAAGCTACTATTAAAAAAAAAATCCAACTCTGAAAGATAGTCATAGTCCACATTGGAAGGAGCATTTGCTCAAAAGTCAGAGGACCTGGATTTCAATCCTTCCTCTCATATTTACACCCCATTCCATCTTAAATTATAGTAAATGCTTGATGAATATTTGTTGACTGACATTTCCTTAAACCTTAATTTCATCATCTTAAAATAAAAGGATTTAAATAAATAGCCTCTGGGATACATTCTAAATCTCTCTATAAAATCCTATGCTCCTGTATTAGCTATCGGACATTGCGCAAGCCTCTTTTACAGTTATGACTCTCATGTTCCTTATTTGCAAAATGAAGGTAATGATATGTGAATCACTAATTTCAAATGTTGTTGAGAGAAATAAACAAGCAAAATTATGTACGTTTATGTTGCAAAAAACACTATACTCTATTTGAGGCATAAGTATACTCCAAAATCTAGCATTCAACTAAAATATAAGCAATTTTAAGAGAAAAAGAGGATATAAAGAGATATGGACAGAGAGACAATGAGAGACAGAGAGACATACATATAGAGACAAAGAGACACACATAGAGAGAGACAGGACAGAAACAGAGACAGAGACAAAGAAACAGAGAGATAGAGACAGAGACAGAAAGAAATAGAATAACAGAGGCAGACAGAAAGAGAAAGTGAGAAATAAAGTAGATGTGTAAATCTACATAGTCTACACAAATAAACCTCCCATGCCTTTGTACATATGCCTACTCCAAGCTAAGTCCTTGGTTATTTCACTAAGAAGTGGTTTCTCTTCTCTAATTTTTCCTTTGTAAAATTTCCACAGAGAGCCCAACACAATGCTTCTACATAAACATTTGTTAAGTGATAAAATATACCTTGAATGCACATATCCAAACCATAATGCACTGTGGGAAAAAGAAGTGGAAGCTGGAAAGTTTCCCTCAGAAACACCCAAAAAGTAAATGAGTAAATACATGGCTGCTTTCAACAATTCAGTGAAGGACAACAGCTGCTCAGTCTGGTCTTTATTCACATTTATTCATGTTGCAGACCAATCATTTAGTTACTGACTTGCCTTTTAATATGTACATTGAGAGCATTTAATTTTTTGTAGACATTATCTCATATACCATTGAGATAAAAAATGTATGAACAGCATTATTATTTAAGGGAAACTGAGGAATGGAAAAAGAACATGTCTTACATTACATGATCATTACAACTTCAATATCAACCCAGTGATCAAAGGGCTAGTGATATTATCTCTGTCCTCAAGGTTATCAATCCCAAACAAATCATAGTCAATATATTAATTTCCTTAATCACATTAAAAAGGTCCTTATTGAATGAGTTGATAAAAAGCCTTGAGAATTACTTATCAGAATATAAGATGGTGTCTGATCCTTGGAATTTGTACTCTAATGTTGTCTATTTTAATACAATCACATTATGTAATTAATGATTTTACATACTATGGAAACTAGTACATTTCCTTTGTGTCAAAATAAAATACAACCAAAATTTGACCTGAAAAAAAGGAACAAAACTGTTTTAATTAACACATTTCAAGTCTTCTAACCTAAAATATGTCTCAGATTGCCTTTAGCAAGTCTCTCCTAAAGGAACAGCCTTGTTGAAAGGATGTTTTTATAGTGTGTGAATTTATCCATTTGACAGATTACAATGTGAAGCAGTCCTGAATATAAAGTAGGGCTGCTTGTCTCTGCTGCAACATATCTGGTGATGCTCAGTTGTAAAAAGAGGGCACTTTTCTGAATAGATTACAATGATATCTAATTGAAGAAAAGTAATGCAGTTTTTAAAAAAGCAGTACATTTGGAAATCATCATGCCTGAACCAAAGGAGCATACAGGGGAATGTGTGAGAATATTTTTATATACTCTCCTTTAAAAATAGAAACAAATCAATTAAAATGAATATTTAAGTGTGCAATAAAAATAGAGACACTATAACATTTGTTTTGCAAGACAAGAAAATCAAGTTCAAATTCCAGCACTGACACATAGTGATTGTGTTATTTCCAGACAAGTTTTCTGATGTCTAGTGTTAACTATAGGAAGCCCTCTAAGATAATAAATGGAAGATAAAGCACTTATCTTCATTGGTAGATGGAGTGCCATTCCTACAAATTCATTATTTCAGTGAAATGACAAGACTAATCCCAGTTGCCATATAAACAAAACCATATTTTAGGTTTGTTTTTTATTTGTTTGATTGGTTGTTTTTCCTAAGGATTTCAAATAGCTTCACCCAAAAACATCAATAGTTAGTTTTCCTTTACCTTCCTGTTACTGAGTCATATTCAACTCTTCATGACTTCATAAAATATATTGTCCAAGGTTTTTGTTTGTTTGTTTGTTTGTTTTGGTTTTGGTTTTGGTTTTGGTTTGGTTTTTTTGTTTTTGTTTTTGTTTTTTGGACAAACATAATAGAGTAGGTTACCTTTTCCTTCTCTAATGGATTAAGGCAAATAGGGGTTACGTGACTTGTCCAGAGTCACAAGAGATAGTGTTTCAGTTCATATTTGAACTTAGGACTTCTTAACATCAGGGGCAGTGCTCTATCCACTGAACCATTTAGCTGCCACTTCCTCTATGAATAGCCCTTATTTTTTTCAGAGCCACATTTAACAAGTCATTTGTCTTGTTTTATTTTCTTGAACTTTATTAGTTATTTTTAAATACGTGTTGCCTTATGAATGATGTTGGGAGAGAAAAATCATTTAAAAAGGAAAAAAAATGGGAAAGAAAAACTACAGAAAAAAGAAGTACATATAGCATATGTTGGTTTACATTCAATGTCCACAGTTCTTTTTTCTGGATGCATATGGTGTTTTCTATACAAAGTTTATTGGGATTGCCTTGGATCACTGAACTACTGAGAAGAACCAAATTTTTCCATAGTTGATCATCTCAAATTCTTGCTGTTATTTTGTGCAATGTTTTCCTAGTTTTGCTTGTTTCACCTAGCATTACTTCATGTAAATTTTCCAGGCCTTTCTAAAATTAACATGTTCATCATTTTTAAAGAATAATAATTTTCTATTATCTTCATTGCCCAATCTTATTCAGCCATTCCCCAGTTAATGGGCATGCATATGAGTCATTTATTAAAGGTTAGTTTGGTGAAAGCCAGCTGGGCATTGACAATATCCCTGAGACTTGAGCTTGGTCCACAGTTTCAGTGAAATAATCTATATTCAATGTTCAATGCAAATCAGTAATAGCTGCCCTGCCCTAATTACAAGTTCCACTTGGTGTTCTAATGACAGGCATTAATGGGTTGCAATATTTATTTTGGAGGGAACTCCCAGAACAATGAGATCTTGACATATGTGTTTACACATATGTCATATTTACACAATATGACATATTGTGTTTGATGATTTAAGATTTGTAACATTACTGATAGTCCTAGCCATTTTACTGGAACAGGAACTCGGCTTAGAAAGGCTACATGGCTTGCCCTTTATCAAATAACTAACAAATACTTGTTGGGATATGAATACATTTTTTAAATAATAGTGCTTATTCCAAAATATTTGTAATGGAAAGTGTCATCCACATCCATAGATAGAACTATAGAGAATGAATGTCAATCAAAGTATTTTCACCATTTTTCTTCTTGTAATATGTTTACTTGCTAGCATTTTTTTTCCTTCTTATGTGTTTTTGTCTCCTTTTGATCCAATTTTTCTTGTGCAGCATGACAAATATGGAAATATGTTAAAGAAGAATTACACATGTTTCACTTATATTGGAATCCTTCCTGTCTTGGGTGGGGGAGGGATTTGGAACACAGGATTTTGCAAAGGTAGATGTTGAAAACTATCATTGTATATATTTAGAAATACAAAATATTATGATATAAGAATGTTTGATATTTATACAGGAAAAAAAAGTTTAATGCTCTAGATGAGAAAAGGATGTTTAAATTAAGAAGATTTTATTCAAGTCATGGTGATAGCTTAATCAATGAAAAAGGGGTAAGGGATATGTTCATGCTTTATGCCAAGAAGTCTGCTTTCTATATCTATATATTTTTCAAACAGAATAACAAAGAGTATTAATGGCTAGGGAAGAATTTTTCCAATGAACAAGAAAAAAAGAATGGTTAATTAATTGATATGCTTTTATAGGGATAATAGTGTCAATTTTATGATAGATGTCAAAGTTTAAACCTACAAAAAAAGATAGGGACTTCACACTTTTCAGATTTGTAAGATAAGAGGAAAAGATAATCAATGTTGGGAGGGATATAGGAAAACTCAGACACAAATACATTTTTGGTGAAGTTGTGAAATGATTCAACCATTCTGGAGAGCAGTTTAGAACTATGCCCAACATATATAACACATATTAAATCGCTTGCTCTTTAGAAGAGGTGGTAGGAGGAGGGAGGAATAAAAATTTGAAAACACGATTCTGCAAAGGCAAATGTTGACAACTATTTTTGCAGGTATTTTCTTCTTTTTTTTTCTTTAATTAAAGTTTTTCCTTTTCAATATATATGTGTGTATGTGTGTGTATTGTATTTTCATTTGCCCCCCTTTCCCCAATCCCTCCCCTAAATGGGAAGTGATCTGATATATGTTAAACATGTACAATTCTTCTATAAATAAATACTCATTTTCCAATTTTTTGCTACCACAAAAAGAGCCACTGCAAATATATTTGCACATGTAAGTTTTTTTCCCCTCCTTTATGATTTCCTTGCAATACAGACCCAGTAATGGCACTGCTGGGTCAAAGGGAATGCATTGTCATAGCCATTTGGGCATAGTTCTAGAGTGCTTTCCAGAATGGTTGTATCATTTTGCAACTCCATTACCAACTCAGTGTTCCAGTTTTCTCACATCCCCTCCAACATTTACCATTACTTTCCTCAAGCCATACTTTTCTCTTTCCTTTCCCCCCTTTTCCTCTTCCTCAATATTTTACTTCTGACCACCACTTCTCTCAAACAACCTTCCCCTTTACAATCCCTACCTCTTTATTATAATTTACCCCTATTAGTTCTGTTTTCCCTTCTATTTGTCTCCCCCTTTCCTTTGCCCTTTCCCCTTGTAGTTCCCTATAGGATGAGACAGGTTTCTCCGTGAATCCAAATATGTCTAATATTATTTCAGCCAAATCTGCTACAAGTAAAGTTCACACAATGTTCATCCACTTCATTCCCTCAATTATAAGTCCTTGTCTCTTCATGAGATGTAATTTCCCTCACTTAATCTCAATTTTCCTCTTCTTACAGTACAATTCCTTTTCCATCTTTAATTTATTTTTTATATTATCACAATAAAATCAAATTATACCTGCATCCTCTAAGTATACCCATAACAGATATATAGTTCTCAAGTTCTTTTATTTTTACCTTTTCATGCTTCTCTTCAGTTCTGTGTTTGAACTTCAAATTTTCTGTCCAGCTCTGGCATTTTTATAAAAATATAAATGAAACTCACTTATATAATGATACAATATAATGAATTTCCAACTTTTCTGAAAAATAATGATCAATTTTGTTGTATAAGTGTTTCTTGGCTGCAATCCAAGTTCCTTTGCTTTCCAAAATATCAGATTCCAGGCCCTTTGATCCTTTAAGGTAGAAGCTGCTATGTCCCGGGTAATCCTGATTGTGCCTCTTTGATATTTGAATGGTTTCTGGCAGCTTGCAATATTTTCTCTTTGATCTGATAATACCAAAATTTAGCTTTGACATTCCTTAGAGCTTTCATTTTGGGGTCTCGTTCAGGAGGTGATTGGTGAATTCTTACCATGGCTATTTTATCATGTGATTGTAGGACATCAGGACAATTTTCCTTCATGATTTCCTGAAAGATGGTGTCTAGGCTCTTTTTTTTTCCATCATGGTTTTTAGGGAGTCCAATCATCCTTAGATTCTCTCTCCTAGATCTATTTTCCATGTCAGTTATTGTTGTTTTTCCAATGAGGTTTTTTTTTTACATTTTCTTCTATTTTTATTTTTTGTTTTTTGTTTTGTTTGATTGATTCTTGATGTATCATTGAGTCATTTATTTCCATTTGTTATATTCTAATTTTTAGTGAAGTATTTTCTTCAGGTACCTTTTCATGCTCCTTTTGTATTTGGCCAATTGAATTTTTAAATGAGTTATTTTGTTTAATGGATTTCCCCCACACATTTTTAATTTTGTCAAATCTATTTTGTAAGGAGTTACATTTTTTTTTTTTTTTGCATTTCACTAAATCTGTTTTGTAAGGAGTTTTCTTCTTAATTTCTGCATTTCCTTTTCCAAATTCTCCTGCAATGTTCTCATTTCCTTTCCCCATTTTTTCCTAGCTCTCTTTTAAGATCCTTTTTGTATTTTTTCCAAGAGAGCTTTGTGAGATAAGAACCAACTTATATCATCCTTTGGGACTTCATTTGGAGATGATTTGCTTTTAGTGTCTTCAGGTTTTGAAGTCTGTTTCTCTCTTTCTACATAAAAACTATCTATGGCCAGAGATGTTTTTGCTTCTTTGCTCATTTTTTTTAAAGGTTGAGATATGATTTTTAGGACAAAGAAGAGGTTGTCCAAACTTCTGCAGGTGACAGGGGCTGTGTTGTGTTGGTGCTGCTGAGTTCCAGTTCTATGTAGGCATGGCCAAATACTGCATTACTCTAGGGTTCAGAGGCTCACTATTTGCCTCTTGTATTTGTGTTGGATGTCTCACAGCTAATCTGCTGAATCACAGGCTTGCAATAAAGGACAAAGTAGCCAATATTGCTGTAGATTTCCTACACATAAACCTCACATTGCCCTGGATCTCTGAGCTGCACTTGTGCTCAACTGCCTCCCTTATGAGGGATTGAAATAGACCCTTTCTGAAATGCTTCCAAAATATCTTCCACTGGAAATTTGTTACATTCCAAATATCTGTGGGTTCTGTCACTCCCAAAACAGTTCAGAGGTTTTATTTAGTGTGGATGTGAGGGACATTATGGAGAACTCAGATCCAGGCATGTCTCTTCTCCACCATCTTGGCTCCACACCATTGCATGTATTACATGCATAAAAAGCTATTGAAAAAATAACTATAGCCAAAGAGTTATAAAGCTATCCATACCCTTTGATTGAGCAGTGTCATTAATGATCTATATCCCAATGAGAACATAAAAGAGGGAAAATGAACCACATGTGCAAAAAATATTTGTAACAGGTTTTTTTTTTTTTTTTGGTATTGTCAAGAAATTGGAAATTAAGTTGATGCCCATCATTTGGGGAATGGCTGAACAGATCGTGGTATATGAATGTAATGCAATATTATTGTTCTATAATAAGTTGTAAGCAGACTGATTTCAGAAAAGCTGTTCCTGAACTGATGCTGAGTGAAGAGAGCAGAATCAGTAGAATATAGTACACTATTATAATAACAAGTTTATGTGATATTCAACTCTAGTGAATTTGATGGAGAGCGGTGTTGTAATCCAAAGCAATTTCAACAGACTTGGGATGGAAAGTGCTATTTGCATACAGAAAGAGAAAGAACTGTGGAGACAGAATGTAAATCAAATATTTTCATCTTCCTTTCTTTGTTTGTATTTATCATTCTTATGCTTTTCTCCCTTTTTGTTTGGATTTTCTTAAACAAGATGAGAAATATGGAATTATATTTTAAAATATCATACATGTTAAGGTATATCAGATAGCTTGCTATCTTAGGAAGCGGGGATAAGGGAAGGAGGGAGAAAATTCAGAACATAAAGGCTTATAGAATGAAAGTATAAAATTATATTTACATGTAGTTAGAAAAATAAATACTAATCAGAAATAAAAAGAAAAGGAAAAAATGAGGAGGGAAATAGAAAGATGGCTTTGGTAACAGTCATGATATATCACTGTAACCTGAAACTGGACAAAATAAGGTGAAATGCTTACCAATTAGATCCAATGGCCATGGCTGGACATTCATTGCTGGACAGAGATAGAAATTAGAGAGCAGAAAGCAATAATATGGTTAAGAAGTCTCTAGAGATTAAGTGTTATTTATTACAACTACTATAATTTGAAAGGAAAGGTGGGTGAGTACATGAAGGGGAGTAAAAAAAATACTTTTGGAGAGAGAGATGGGAATCACATTGTAGAATGATTTAAATGGCAGGCTAATTGCTATATTTTATCTGTGAAGCAACAGAAAGTCATTGTTAATTTTTGAGCAGGAGTGACATGGAAAAATATAGTTTACAAATGATAAATTGATTCATGTAGATGATGGATTGGAAAGGGTAGTAAATTGAAGCAGGAAGGCCAATTTTGAGGCAATTGTAATAAAGTAGGCAAAATATGAGAGACTGAACTAGAATTGTGGTTGTGTAGTTTGCAAAAAGGTAACAGATGCTAGAAATGCTGTAGGTGAGTGCAAACATGGTGCTAATATCAGTAGAAAGATGGGAAGTTTAGAGAAGGGACAAGTTTGGAGAGAAAGAAAATTAGTTCCATATTTTCTGTGTTGACTTTTGGATACCCATGAAATATTCAGGTGGAGTAGTTCAGTAGGCATTTGGTAATACAAGACTGACATTCAGGAGAGAGATTAAATCTAGATGCATATAATCATGAGTCAACTGATTATTCAGCATGTATAATTTGTGCACATTGTATGTCTGGTATTGTGGTAGTTACTGGGAAATCAAAGACAAAAATTAAACTCCTGTCCTTAACAGTTTAAATAATATTGAGGGAGGAAACATAGACATATATCAATATATGAGGGGGAAGAAAAATAAATACTGAGCAACTTTGGAAAGGCACTATCTCTGGAGGATCAGAAAAGAACCTGTATAAGAATTCGTGTTTCAGCTCATATTAGAAAGAAACTACCAATTCTACAGGGTGTAGGTGAAGAGGAAATGAATTTCAGTTATTAGGGAAAAGAGCCTTTGCAAAGGTGCAGGAATTATAGGTAAAATTTCAAGTACAAGAAATCATAAGGAAGTCACTTAAAGTTTATAAGGAAAAATAAATAGTAAGTCCTAAAAAAGTAGACTAAAGTCAGAATTAAAAGAATTTTTAAAGACATAGAATAGTTTATATTTAATCATTGAGTTAAAATGGAGTCAACAGTGATTATCGAAGAGGGGAAATGCATAGCTGTAGTCATTTATTTGTTTTGGAAAAAATTACATAGAAATCTATGTAGATGATGGAAGAGAGAGAAAGAAAGAGACAGACAGACCCAGACACAGAGACAAACAAAAAGAGAAACAGAGGCAGAAAGAGAAAAAGAGATAGATATAGACAATGAGAAAGACAAAGAGAGACAGATAGAGAGGACAATTTTTTTGAAAAAATGCATTATATGGTATTACAATACAATAACACATAGGGAAGCAGCATGGCCCTGAATAAAGTTAGTGGTGGTAAGAGTAAAGAAAAAAAAAACAATATATGCAATGTTATGGAGATATAAATGAAAGACTTAGAAAATAATAATATTTGGGGACAGAAAAAGTATAAAGTCAGTGATGACTAAAGTTGAGAACATAGATGACTAAAAGAATTACAGTATCCTTGAGAAAAATTCTCTTGAGGGAAGGATAATAAATAATGTTACAGATATGTTGTGCTTAGAATTACTAGGAGATATTCAGTTTAAAATATTAAATGAGCAGCTAGTGACATGAAAAAGAGTTTGAATATGGAAAACTGGGAATCATCTGGGTAGAAACTATGACTAATTGCAAGTGGGTTGATGAGCTCTCCTCTGTAGATATGAACACAGAATATATAGGAGGAAATAAGATTCCTACGAAAGAGAATATAAAATAAGGATCCCAAAATTAATGGGAACTTGTTGGTTGCTTTCACAATGGGGAGCAGGAGGGATGGTAATATAGTAAAATGAGAAAGAAAATTTGGACTAGTATGAGGGTAACCAAGGTAGAAAAGGTTTAAAAAGTTAAGAAATGAGAAATAGTCATGAGAATTGATCATCCATTTTATTTAAAGATACAAATAGGAAACATAGAATGATGGCTGAAAAAAAATGTCAACAGATTTAATGATTAGGAAATGTTTGAAAGCCTTGGAGATAACAATTTCATTTGAATGGTGGAATAAAATCTGAATTTCAAGAAGGAGATAATTTCATTTGAATAGTGGAATAAAAATCTGGATTTCAAGGAGTTGGGAAGGGAACGAAAAAAGAAAAAAAATTTAGGGAGAAGACTTTCAAAAATGTTATCATGTGATTTTCAAGAATTTGTGTTAAAATTTGTAATTTTAGGATTCATTTAAAAAGATATTCAATTGCTACCAATAGCAAATGCCAAATTACACTGGTTCATTTATAGTTCACCTATGAGAACTAAAGTTTATATGGGAGCTACTTAGACAAATCTCTAAAAGAAAGATTTCATTAAAATGTTTAATCAATCAACTGATTTAGAAGGTAGGCTAGACAGAAAAAAAAAAGTTTCTATATTAGGAGTGTGACATTTAAAAATGAAAGTATTCTAGAATGGCACATAGTATTATAAAATGGATATAGATGTATATACACATATGCACACATGCACATACATATATAGATACATCAAAAGATCCCTTATCTAACTGCTTTTCAGTAGACTAAAGGAAAATTGAAGTTGTGCCTATGTCTGCCTATGACAGTATGAAAGCACAAATATAAATTCATCTCTACTAATTCCATCAATCATTCTTATTGATTTTTAAAAATAAACTTTTCCCAATGAGAATCAAATGTACTTGGTTCCATGTATATGACCATATTGCTATATTCATGGAGAGAGGTTGAGCAGAGTTTTGAATTTATCAAGGAAAAAAATGGTTAAGTGTATGTGTTTACTACCAATTTACAACTGCAAATTAGTGTGCATCAGTTTAGGAAGCACCAGGTGGGCTACTTAGTCACCATTTATCATCATAGAGCTATAGTGAGCCACCAGAAATATTATCTCTCACAATCATTCTGATGAAGTGGGTGTGCTAATTAGCAGGGAGCAGATTAAACAGATTCTATTGTATTGCCTGTGTTCTCAATTCCTCATTATCTAATTTCATAAGAGTAATCTTAACTTTAACTGTTTGTTTATTACATGCAATTGGTAACATACAGTTTTTGACCTATCAGCCAAAAATAGAAAAATGGTATCTAAACCCTTTTTGTTCTCTTTAGCCTAATATCAAAAAGGTATAAAATTATTATTTCTGTTATCTTTTATTATTATTATTATTACTCATTGAAAAATACCCTAGTTTATGTCATCTTGTGTAGAAAATAGCACTTTAGACCACTTGTCTATATACAGAAATTAACGTTCCACCTAACCGCTCTTGGCATAGACTAAAAGAAAACTAAAGTTGTGGCTAAGCATCTGACTGAATTTAATTACAGACCTAGATTCATCTTTACTTTATTTGTTTTCTTTTGTTTTTGCAGTGACAAAGAATAGGCTATTGCTGGGATGACAATCAACTGGGAAATGGATGAACAAGTTGTGAGATAAATGAATATAATAGAATACTACTTACTGTTCTAGAAAAAAATGATGAGCAGGCAGAATTCAGAAAAAGCTGGAAAGACTTACATGAACTGATTCTGAGTGGTTTAGCAGACCCAGAAGAACTTTGTACGTAGTAGCAGCAATATTGTGTGAGGATCAACCAGGATAGATTTAGCTCTTCTCAGCAATGCAATGATCCAGGTTAATTCCAATAGACTTGTGATAGAAAATTCTGACTACATTCAGAGAAAGTACTATGGAGTTTGAATGCAGATTAAAACATAGTATTTTTGTCTTTTTTTCTAGTTTATTGTTTTTCATTTTTTTTCCATTTTGTTCTGAGCTTTTTTTCCCCACAACATAACTAATGTGAAAATATGTTTAATAATTTATCAGATTGCTTGCTGTCTTGAGGAGCGAAAAAAGGAAGGGGAAGAATTTGGAGTATGAAAATCTTATACAAATGAATGTTGAAAACTCTCTACATATGTAGTTAGAGAAAATAAAACACTGTTAATTAAACAAAAATAACAGATTGCCCTAGGTGACCTCTGTGATTCCTTCCAGATCTAGATATATAATTTGATGATCTAAATAGAGGGTTATGATTTGTGTTGCAAGTACATTTCTCTGACTGAGAGTTCTTCATACTAAAAATAATTTCTGTGCTTACTCATATCAATATAATACATGGGTTTATTTTTTTTTTTACTCTCATTCATACCACATGACTGCCCATCCTCTTTTCCATCCATGTACATCTTTGACTTTTTTCCCTACCTTATCTTGTATTTTACAAATCACTATGGATAATATGTGATGTGGTTTGTGATGTTCTTTCCATTGTACTTCAATTGTTTGTAGAGAAGGATATAACCTAATTTCCAGTCACAAAACAATGAGCAAAACATTTGGTATTAAAGATATAAGGATATCATGGAAAGTGGGCTCTTGGAGTCACTGAAAGTATGTGCAATGGTTAACCTATATCAGGTTGCTTATCTATTGGAGAGAGAGGAAGGAAGGGAGGAAGGAAATTTGGAACACAGGGCTTTGGAAAGGTGAATGTTGAAAGCTATCTGCATGTATTTGGAAAAATAAAACTACCTGAGGCAGATAGGTGGTGCTGTTAGGATTCTTACAAGGTGCTAAGTCACTGGAATTGATAGAAACAATAATTATCTAATTTAGCATGGTTTGGTATGATTGATCTGATCCTACAAGGAGATGTTATGGGCCAGAACCTGAAACAAGGTACTTAGTGGAATTGAGGAGACAGTAATTAAATCTAGTTTAACATTGATTTAATCCTACAACAAATAATGGTTTCCTAGTGAAATAACGATTGGTATATACTCAGTGTGGGATATATAAGGAGGAGGTCTCAGGGCCAGAGAAGACAAGGAAGAGAAGCCTACTAAAGGACAAGCCCACTAGAGGATAAACCCACTAGAAGTTCTGAGCTTCAGCCAGGATTCAGTGGAGGAAATTCACAAGCCATAGAAGGCAGCTTAAGCTCTTGGAACCAAGGGGAGAGATAGGCCTCTATTAAAGCTAATCGGGCCCCAGGAAAAGAGACAAGACTTTGAAGGAGAAAATAAAGGATCTGGACTTTAACTCCTGGCTGCATTGGGGGTGCTTATAGAACTGAAATGAAGGCTGCTCCCAGAAGCCCCCCAAGAAACCTGCTCCTAGAGAAGATTATTCTTTAGAGAAGAATATTATATGGTGTGGTGGATAGAGCACCAGCCCTCAAGTCAGGAGAACCAGAATTAAAATCTGATCTCAGATATTTAACACTGCCTGGCTATGTGACCCTGGGCAAGTCACTTAACTTCAATTGCTTCAGGGAAAAAAAAAGGTTCATAAAAAAATAAAACTACCACTAAAAAAATGTGTTCAGTCCCCCCAAATTCCAAGTACTACTATTCTCTATTTCCTACTGAAAAGGCTTATGGTAACCTGAAATGAAACCTTTGTTATCAGGACTATTAACTCAGAGGCTGTGAAGACATCTTACTTTTTTCTCTAAATGTGAAGGCTTAAATCTCACTTAGAATCAATTACCCAGGATTTTAGAGTAGGATTTAACCTGAGTGGCCATTTAGTAGTACAGCCAATGCCAGAAAAGAAACCAATACCAGAAATTTGTTCTAATTTAGCAAACTAATTCACATTCTCTTCAAGGAACTTTCTGGAGACAATTTCCACCAATTCTCAAGATAATCCATTCTACTTCTTAAGTAACTCTAATTATCAGAAATTTTATTTCGAATTTCTTTTCTTTAATATCATGCTAAAATATGCATATCACTGTAACATCTTTTATCTTTGGTTCTGCCTTTTCAAAATCTGCCAAAATCCAGTTACACCATATCTACAGCATTTCTGTGATCTACACATTTATTAACCTTACCAAAAATAGGAAATGAAGTTAATATAACATGATTCCTTATTAAAGAAGCCTGTTTGCTCATCTTACAATGGCTTTTTTTGTTGTTTTTGATAAACAATTGCTTTAGTAGTATGTTTTAGAAATTTTACTGAGGATTTAAATCATATATGTTGTCCTGTTTGTAGATGTGATTCTCTCTGTCTCTTTCTCCCTATCACTGTGTCTCTGTGTTTCTATTCATCTCTGTCTTTCTCACTCTCTGTCTCTGTTTTTCACTCTGTCTGTGAACACACACACACACACACACACACACACACACACACACACAAACAATATTGATGGATTGGGTATGATGTTTTAATTATTGCTCTCTTTGTTTACCTTCTCTTGAATAAATGTCAAGGTTATCCCTTTTTCTCAACTAATGACAGTTATAATTATTTTTATTTTGCTTTATTTAATAAATGTTTCATATTTAATATTCAATAGTGAAAATGCAATTGATTTTGTGCAAATATGAAGCATACTGGTGGGAAATTCAAGACACACAATAATCAGTAGTGGGACTGTATTCCCCTTATGCTCTGGAATGCCTAGGTACTAGGATGTTGATTTAATTCCCCAAATCAAACTGTCACTCCTTACTACTTGAAAAAATTCTCTGATCTGTAATATGAATGTGGGGGGTGGGGCAAGAGAAAGAAAGAGAAAGAGAAAGAGAGAAAGAAAGAAACAAACAAAGAAAGAAAGAAAGAAAGAGAAAGAGAAAAGAAAGAAAGAGGAAGGAAGGAAGGAAGGAAGGAAGGAAGGAAGGAAGGAAGGAAGGAAGGAAGGAAGGAAGGAAGGAAGGAAAGAAGGAAGGAAGGAAGGAAGGAAGGAAGGAAGGAAGGAAGGAAGGAAGGAAGGAAGGAAGGAAGGAAGGAAGGGAAAGAAATAAAGACAGAAAGAAAAAGAAAGAAAGAAAGAAAGAAAGATAAAGAAAGAAAGAAAGAAAGAAAGAAGAAAGAAAGAAAGAAAGAAAGAGAAAGAAAGAAAGAAAGAAAGAAAGAAAGAAAGAAAGAAAGAAAGAAAGAAAGAAAGAAAGAAAAAGAAAGAAAGAAAGAAGAGGGAGGAAGGGAGGGAGGAAGAAAGAAAAAATGAAAAGAAAAAGTATATGCCTTCTTAGAACTGACATTCTAAAGACATAAACAATGCCTTAAAAAAGAAGCAAAATAGGAATGGAAAAAAGAATAGTAAAGAAGGAGAAAATGTTGGGGGGGATTGTGAGTCTTCTACATTAAAGTCCTTTAAATATTAAAATTAAATCTTATTTCTCTGGGATAAATATGCCAATGTCTTTCTACTCTTTGTTCTTTCGTGTAATCCCAAAACCCTTCATCATTATCTTCCTCAGAATATTCTTCAACTTGTTAAAATCCATCTTAATATATGGCCCCCCACATATTCTAGCATCTAGTTTGATCAAGGTTAACACCATAGAACTATCCCTTCTTTCTAGATAAAATGATCTCATTAACTTCTTTGGTTCTTAATTGTCTTGTTCAGATACTGTATAGTGAATAAAGGAACATCTTCAAGACCAGAAATATGGGTTTAAATCTTGTCTCTGAGAAATATTAGTTGTAGGGCATTAAACAAGTCACTTACCATCTCATTGCCCAAGGGAACTTTCTGAGAATTTTACTTTTAAATGAGTTATTATACATTTGGAGTCAAAAAGATAAATATTTCTAAGCATAGACTTCTAGTAAACTAGCATACTCCCAAGCCTCATTTTTTCTGATAAATCATAACTTTATCATTCCTCCCACATGATAAACCTTGTAAGATTAAATCCTCACGGGAAAAAATGCTTATTTTTTCATTCTTTTCTTTCAATGCATTCATTCAAAACATTTATGATACTTTGTGTATGATACAGAAATAGGTCCTTCATAAATGTAGAATAGGGGGGAAACCATAATAAATAAAGAATATACCTATTCAAGGATATTTCAAAATAGTAATTATGAAACAATCAGAAATGAAAAGCATGTGACAAACTGATATTGTGTTCCAAATTGTAATTACATAAGTACAATTGTTAATTAAAGACTACCCCCCCAAAAAAAAATACACAAAGTGGAATTCTTAGGTGATAATTACCATGGTCCTAGAGAAAGGTTGTGATTTTCAAGTTCAGGACATTTTAGATGCAACCAATATTTCCAGCAAAATACTATTTAAGTTTCTGAATACTTGTGAATGTCTACTCTGTGTTCATCAGTTTACTAAGTATTTCATTTATTACAATGGCTTTGTTTTTCTACTTATTTTTAATTTGGGATGGAGTAGAAAAATAAAAGCTTGTTTAATTGAAAAAATAAAGCTCTAAAAATAATGTTAGCTCCAATGCTCATGGGATCCTTCCAATTATTTCTGAGAAATAATTCCCCATAGAATCACTTACTCCCAAAATGACTTAAACCAAGCAATTTGAGGATGTTTTACATACACATGGGAGATCGATGTGCTTTTTAATTGCTAGTCAAAATCACAAATCTTCTCTCTGACTTTTTATCTTCTATCAATTTTTTATCAATCAGAAAAAAAGTTTGCTAGTTTTATACCTAAGCCATTTGCTTTTGAAATGTATTTTGTATTTGTGTATCTCTGTACATGCTGAGATATAAGATTAAAATTCCCATGAGAACAGGGAGTATGTGAGTTTTCTCTCTGTGTCTACAAAATCTTGAGAGCAATTTCTGCTTTAAAAAATACCAGTTGAATTAGTATTGAATTACTGTAGTTACCAGTTAAAATAAAAGTGGGTCTTGTCATTAAAAAAAAAACCTCATCCATAAGTTGTCTAATAAATATCCCAGAATCCATCAATAATCTACTTTGCTTCACTAGATTTTTTTGTTTGATTGATTTGCATTTGGAAGACATTTTTTTGGTCTAGATCCTAAATTTTGCTGCTGGATCATATTTAAGAAATTTTTGTCATAAGCAAACAACCCCTCCTTCCCCCCAGATAGGACAATCAGGATAAGTTAAATCGTGGTACTTGGAGTTCTCAATCATTTTAGAATAATATAACTGATACAGCTAGATGGGAAAATAAAATATATGTCAATATTTTCACTTCCTTTTCCATCTCTAAAATTTATCCACTCTCACCTGAGTAAATAAACACACAAATAAGTAGATGAAGAAACAAACAAACAAACAAAAAATAAGTGAAATGCTCAACCAACAGTATAAATACTATGGTTGTTTGCTTAAATGCCTTTTTTGGTTTTTCTTTTTTTTTCAAATTGAAAAGTTTCTTTTTTCATAGTAAGCCATTAAAAATATTGCCAACATATTTTTATGACATCTATCTCTTTTTTCTGTCTGACTCTGTCACTGTCTCTGTGTCTCTATCTTTCTGTCTCTATCTCTCCCCATATCTCTGCCTCTTTTTGCATGTGTCATTCTCTATCTCTGACTGTCACTCTCTCTTTCTCTCTGTCCATTTGTTTGTCTGTCTCTGTCTCTCACTATCTCTTTTACTTTTTGTGTGTTTGTCTGTCTGTTTGAATCTCTCTCTGTTTCTTTCTCTATCTCTGTCTCTCTGTCCCTTTCTTTTTCTGTTTCTCTCTTTCTGTGTCTGTATGTCTATGTCAGTCTATTTGTCTCTTTCCTTCTCTCTTTCCTGCTTTCTCCCTTTCCTTCTTCTTCTCCCTTCTCCTGCCTCCCTCCCTGCCTTTCTCTTTCCTTCTCTCCTTCCCTCCCTCCCTCCCTTCTTCTCTCTCCCTCTCTCCATCTGACTCTGTCTCTCTGTCTCTCTCTTTCTCTATAAATATATATTTATATAAATTCAGATATAGCTAAACATAGACAAAGACATAGATATAGATATATGGCTTTTTAACACTGGTCTTTCCCAGAATTCAACTTCTTCTCTAACAATATAATACAGAAAAATCAATTTATTAAAACCATATCAATTCAATCTAAAACAACATAACTAAACCCATAACTCATTCCAACTTGATACTGTACAATAAAATACATTATAATTGTTAAATGATAATTTTCCATCAAATTCAGACACTGTTCTATGTGCTAATGCTAAGGATTCAAAAATAAAATTCAATAATATTTTCCAAGAAATTTATATATTTTGGGGAAGGTAGGTTATAGATAGATATAGATATATCTGTATATATATACATATATATGCATGTGTATATATTATCCATATACATGCAAATAGGCACATACATTAATTCATATATAGTTGTGTATTTATGCACATACACACTATAATTGTGACCCATCTTCTCAAATAAAGACACAGATTTCATATGTGTAATATAAAATATGTCTATGTAGTATATAGATACACATACATAGGAAATTATGCACACACACAATATAATTTAACAAAATTGAGTTCAAGTTGGATAGTGTTAAAATCATCAATTCCTGGAGAAACTAGTGTAGGGGGAATTAAAGTAGAATTAGAACTTTTATTTGCAAAGAGGTAAGTACTCCAAGCCTGAAGGTAAGGAAGGTGCCCATTTGAGATATGAGGATCATCCCATGTAAACATGGGAAGAAAAAATGGAATGTTTTATACTGAGAAAAACAAAAAGTCTTGCCCTTACTTAAAGCAAAAGACAGGGGATGGCATGAATCCATCCTAGAAATAGTGGACCCAAGAGGTCTATATAAAATTTTACATGACAAATAGAGGAGTGTGCATTTTGATTAGAAGTGAAGAAAGTTCCTTAAATTTCCTGAAACAGGGAATAACACATTCTAACCTGTATAGATGACAGATGAACCAGGGACTGGTTGTAATAAAATCAGTTTGCAAGAATTATTCATGTTAGCTAGGTGAGACAACTTGAGGCCTAAATTGGACTTTGTTCATTTATTTGTTTGTTTTCTTAAGAAAAGGTATCAGAGAACAGAGAGAAGAGATGAAGAGAAGGTAGAATCTGCAATACTTGGAAAATGATTAGGATGCTTCTTTGTTAACCAAAGGGAAGCTGCTTCCAGGTGTGGAGCCAAAATGGTAGAGTAATGTCAAGAAACTGTTCCAGCTCTCCCATTTTCCTTTAAAAACCACATGAGTCCAAGGCTCTGAACAGAATCTGATGGAATGAAACCATTCTCCATCTCAAGATAGACTTAAAACACTTCAAGAAAGGTGACTCTCACCAGAATAAAAAGGGTGTTCAATCCTGGTCAGATAGACTCTGGGAAAGGCAGTGAGAGGGTCTTAATCACAGCAAATCAGCAACTAAAATCCTCAGTTCTAGTTCAGTAGAGGAGCAAATCGATGGGGCAACTTCCAGTTCAGAAGGCAAACTCTGAGAAACCAGGCTGTTTCCTGAAAAAGGGAAGCAAAGCAACCCCCTATAAACACAAGGGGCCCCTGTGCTGAAAAACAAAGCTCATGGCTGCACAGAAAGCTTGAAACAATTTCCTCTTTACAGCAGGAAAAAGTTTGACTTTAAAAGTGAAAAGCAAAAGAAACAGAAAAGAACTTTGACCATAGAAAGCTACTCTGGTGACAGGGCAGATCAAAACACAAACTCAGAGGAGGCCAGAATGTCCACAGAAGAAATTTCAAAGAGTGATATAAATTGGTCTCAAGTTCAGAGGCTTCTCAGAAATGCTCATAAAAGACCTGACAAGGGAAAAAATGAGAAAAGAAATGAGAGGTATGCATGAGAGAATCAACAGTTTGGAAAAAGAAGGAAAAAAATTGTCTGAAGAAAACAGCTACTTAAACAGTAGGATAAACCAAATGGAAAAAGAGATACAAAAAAATGTGAAGAAAATCACACATTAAAAACTAGAACAGGGAAATTGAAGATAATGACTTTAGACAGCAAGAATCAGTTAAACAAACAAAAAGAATGAAAAAAAATGGAAGAAAATGCAAAATATCTCATTGTCAAAACAGCCAAGTTGAAAAATAGATCCAAAAGAGACAAATTAAACAGTTTTGACATATCTGAAGGCCATCAACAAAATAAGAGCCTGGATAGCATTCTACAAAAGTTCATTAAGGAAAACAGCCCCAATATTCTAGAAATACTCATTAAAAGAATCTATCAATCATTTCTGCAAAGAGATCCCACAAAGAAAATTTCAAGGAACATTGTTGTGAAACTCCAATAATATAATCTCAAGAAAAAAAGTACTGCAAGCTCCTAGACAAAAACAATTCAGATATCAAGGAACAAGTATCAGGATTACCCAGGATCTGACAATTTCTACAATAAAAGATCAGTAGGCCTGGAATGCCATATTCTAGAAGGAAAAGGACCTCGAGTTATGGCCAAGAATTAACTACTCAGCAAAACTCAGCATCATCTTTCAGGGGAGGAGATGGAGAGTCAATGAAGTAAGAGACTTTCAATAATTTCTGTTGAAAAAACCTGAACTAAACAGAAATTTTAATCTACAAACTTCAAAGAAACATATAAAGGTAAAAAAGGGGAGGGGAGAAGTTATTCAAAAGTTAAAGTGTTTATATCCCTAGATGGGAAAATGTTATCTGTAACTCTTGAGAACTATTATCTGTCATTGGGGCAAACAGAGGGGAACATCACATAGACAGAGGTCAGCCTTAGTTCCTCAAGTTTAAAATTGGAATTACAACAGCACCCAGTCCCCAGAACTCTTGTGAGAATCAGAGGATACATAATATTTGTGAGAATATTAGTACAACTTCTGGTACATACTTAAAAATTTATAAATGCTTAGTTCCTAAATTTTTTAATGCACCCCAATTTTTTTGATCAAAGATCCTTTTTTTTAAAAAATAAGTATCAATATAGTGATGTCAGGTGTGGTTGTGAATGGACTCTGATGTAATGACCTCCAAGAAAAAAAAATATTAAGGGGTAGGCAAGATCTGTACTGGAAAAAGAGTAAAAAGGATGTATAATGGGACAATAAGTTCACATGAAAAGTTGCAAAAGACATATTACAATCCATGGGAAAAAGGGAGGGTGATGAGCATTGTCTGGAGCTTGATTTCATCAGTTTTGTCTCTATGAGGAAATAACTTAATCAGTTGGGTATAGAAATTTATTTAATCGTATAAAGAAGTAGGAGGAGATAAAAAAAAGACTTAAAAAAAGAATAGAGGGGGAGAAAAGCAAAGGAAAGTGAGGGACAGGACAGAAGGGAGAGTAGAAACACTACGAAAAAAATAAGAAAGGGGAAAGGATTGATATAAGATAAGGTAGTGGGTGAAATGGTTTAAAAACACTACTAAGAGAAGTGGGTGATGGGAGATAAAGTAGTAGATGGGGTGAGTAAAAAAAAAACACGGAGCTGAGGACAGGGTGGAAAGAGAGAACAAAAGTATATACAGGGGAGAAAATAGGATGGAGGGAAATACAGAATTTGTAATTATAAGAGTCAATGGGATGAACTTTTCCATAAAATAGAAGTGAAGAGCAGAGTAGATTAAAAAAAAATCATCCTACAATACGCTGTTTACAAGAAACACATTTGATACAGAGAGACACATACAGAGTAAAGGTAAAAGGCTGGAACAAAATTTCAGTTGAAGTACAAAAAAAGGAAGGGTAGCAATTCTAATCTCAGATAAAGCAAAAGTAAAAATAGATGTTACTAAAAGGGATAAGGAAGGTTTTGATAAAGGATACCATAAATAATGATAATAATGATACTAAATGTGTATGCATCAAGTGGTAGAGCAGGCAAATTCCTAGAGAAGATTTTAAGCAAGTTATAGGAATAAATAGAAAACAAAACTATTCTAATGAGGAACCTCAACCTTCCCCTCTAATAATCAAACAAATCTAACCACAAAATAAACAAGAAAGAAACTAGGAAAGTTATTAGGATCTAAGAATCTCGCTATCATAGACATATCTATCTGGAGAAAACTGAATAGGAACAGAAAGGAAAAGGAATACACCTTTTTCTAAGCAATACATGACACCTACACAAAAACTGATCATGTATTGGGACATAAAAACCTCACAATTAAATTCAAAAAGGCAGAAATAGTAAATGCTTCCTTTTTTAGAGCACAATGCAATAAAAAAATTATATTCAAAAAAGGGCCAATTGGAAATTAAATAAACAAAGGGAAGCCAATAGGTTACTTAAGGTAGGAGGAATGAGATTAGAAAAAAAGGACTCCTAAGTCTATTTTATGTAGAGTTAGTTCATAAATGTGTATGCATACCTATGTTTTCGTATATGTAAATGGATATGTATATGTTTACACATAGAACTTGAATATATTGCTTAACTTCTTTGGCTTCCATTTCTTCAACAATAAAAGGGTTGCATTAAATGACTGCTGAAGGATTAAGCCAATGAATCAATTATCCAAAAATTATCCAAAAAACTTTTCAAAAGGAGGAATTCTTCCAACACATTGGAGTGACTCTTCTATAGAAACATGCAATGACAAGAACAAAAAATCATCAAGGACAAGAGAATGGAAATACCTTACAATATACACAATTAGAATGAGAAAAACATAGATTAGCATAGAACTAAGGTATTTTTGGATTGTATTGACCTAATTGCATGCATGTGTATACACACACACATGCATATGCACATGCACATATATGTGTGTATATATACACATATGTATTTGTACTTTTCTATATGTATCTATGTATATATACACAAACATACATGTACATATGTATGTGCATATGTATATGTATGTGTATGCATGTATATAATTGGTCAGTCTCAGAAGTGAACCAAGGGCCTCTGATTACAAATCCTGTGTTTCTTCTACTATGTCTTAATATGCCAGTATTTAATAGCTATTAGGCTCCACAAATTAATTTGATTAAATGGAGATCAGGCCCATTGAAAACATTCCACTACCAGAAAAGTCACTGTCTTTCTCTAACTTAATCTGTAACTGAGATAATGGCACAACAGGAAACTGGCTACTGACCTTTGAAAGATAAAAGTTCAATAAAGAACTAGATCTTCCCATTAATTACTGATACTATGAGTCCTCAGTGCTCATAGGGAGCATATAAAGAAGGAGGATATATCTAGTGAACAGTTTATTGGCCTTTTTGTCTTTAAAACAAAACACTGTCTAATATATGGAAACTGGATTCAATTCAGTGCTAAAGAAAGGACAAAAATAATTAAAGCAGGAAAGAAATTTGAAAATGCCAGAGAGAAAGAAAATAAGTTTTAAAGTATTAGAGAGTGGGAGAAGAGAATGGGAAGGACTAATGCCTCAGTTGGTCTTCTAAAATCATAGGTAAGCTTCATGGGTTTTGGTTCCAGGAACATGTCCAAGAAGTGTAGAATTTAAACCCAAATGGAGATAAGGTACCCTGTGTTTCACTCATTAAAAAAAGCTGAACAACTTCCTAGAGCCAAGATGACATTAAATTGCTGAAACTTGCTCATATTCACTTCTGAACAAGAAAAAAAATAGTCTAAAATACACCACCTCACCCCCACCCCCATCCCAAAAAAAATCCCTGAAGGGTAAAACCAGCAAAAAGAAAAAAGGAAAAAAAAAAACAATATTTGAGCCCAATAAATGTGAAGGATCAGTCAAAAAATTCTGTATCATTTGGGTAAAAGGGGAGCACTGTCCAGGAAAAAAAGGATCTAAGAAAGTCAGCATCAATCCCCACTTCAGCAAACCAGTGAAAGATTCTGACCCTGTGTGTTGAGAAATAAGCAATTATCAACACCAAGATCCTCTTGTACCTCAGTATAGCCAGGAAAACAGGCAGCTTCCAAGTCCAATAAGCACCAGGTACTTCAGCATAGCCTTGGATAAAGAGGCAACCTCCAGTGATCAGACCACCATATGCTTTAGTGTAGCCCAGAGGAAAAGCAGAAACAACCAACCTGCCTCAGCACATTAGATACCAGATAATAGCACCGGACCCTAGCTCATCAGCATGTAAGCTGCCAGATCTCTGCAATCTTCAATAGTGTGTCACTCCTCCCCAATCCCCACCCTCAGCACAGCACTAGCCATATGGGTTCCCCATGGACCTCAGGGCAACATTGTTGGAATCGTAGTGTTAACTCAACTTGAAACAAGGGTGAATATAACATAAATTTGAAGATATGATATAAAAATTAAGTAATGAAAGAGAGGAGTATACTGGATACAGAAGTAATAGGTAGAAGGGTGTAAATTATTTATCATGAAACGGTGTGAAAAAAACTTATGGCAGTAGAGAAGATTGGAGGGTGGATCATAAGTATTGCATGGACCTAATTTATAAGAATATATACCATATACCGATTGAGAAATGGTCAAAGGATACAGTTTTCAGTTAAGGAAATCAAAGCTATCTATAGGTTCATGAAGAAGTGCTCTAAATCATATTTGATTATAGAAATGTAGATTGAAAAAACACTGGTGTACCACTTCACTTCTATCGGATTGACTAATAGGATAAAAAAGGACATGATAAATGTTGGAGCAGATATGAGAAGATTTGTATACTAATTGCAGTGGTGGTAGAGTTGTGAACAGATCCAACCATTCTGGAGAGCAATTTAAAACTGTGCCCAAAGAGTCACTAAACTAGGCATACCATTTGATTCAGCAATATTGTTATTAGGGATGTATCCCAGAGAGATCATAAAAAATGGGAAAGGATCTACCTATGCAAATATATATTTAAAGCAGCTCTTTTCACGGTAGTAAAGTACTAAAAATTGGGTAGATACCCATTAGGTGAATGGCTGAACAAGCTGTAATAAATAAATTAATGGTATATTATTGTGCAATAAGAAATATTAAATGGGCTGATTTCAGAAAAACCTAGAAAGATTTGTGAAAATATATACAAAGTGAAATGAGCAAAACAAGAAAAACATTGTATACAATATCAGCAACAGTGTGTGATGATCAACAATAAATGATTCAGCTCTTTCAGCAATACAATGATTCAGGACAAGTAAAAAGGACTCATGAAGGAAGATGCTATCTGATTGATAGTGGAGGTCATTTTTATTTAGTCCTAATTTTCTCCTTATGAAAGCTTAAAATCTTTCTATTTCATTGAATGACATCCAGATTAAAAAAAAAAAAACTGATGAAATTTGATTGAAGACTCTAGCATATTTTTCACTTATTTTATTCTTTTTTGTTTCTTTTATCAGTTTCTTTTTTCACAATTATGACTAATATGGAAATATGTTTTTGCAAGTTAGCATGTATATAACCTTTATCAAATCAATTCACATTTTGGGAATTGCAGAGGAGCAAGAAAAGGGAGAAAAATGAAACTAAAAATCTTGTAAAAAATAAATGCTAAAAATTGTCTAGACATGTAATTAGGGAAAAATACTACTCTAAAAAAGTGTCTGAAGAGACAGATTATATTATTTCAGTTTTGATATCATCAGCTTCCTTTACTCATTTTCCCACAACCCTATGTTCGGTGATTGACTTCACAGTGGGAGATTAAATCTAGAGCAAAAAGAAATTGGAAGCATCCATGAATGTACTTAGACCCAGATTGTACTTTTAGAATCTTCTTTTTTCTCAGAATGATATAGACTATATAGATATATAAATATTATATAGAGAAAGATACATATATGTATATTTTGTATACACATATATACATATACTCAGATATATGTATGTACACATGTATATATACATATATATGCATATATATATTCCTATAATTTTGGCTCTCTGTCATCCTGAATTTTGATTCTACTTTGTCCTTGAGCGTTTTTCCTCTTCTTCTGCTACTGTAAACAATGATTCGTGGCCAGCAGTCAAGTTTAAAAGAGTAGCAATTTTACCCTTTATAGCTGATATTTTCACACCCAGATCAGGGCAAAAGTATTACTTATCACAGTAATCACTTTGGATAAAGAATCAAAGCTTTGAACAGCTGCCTTACTGAGTGTAATCAGCTTCAATAATATTTTAAACACAAAGCCTTAAATAATTCCAACATTGTGAATAATGGAGAAAATTCAATGATATACCCCTTCCTGTAGAAATGATATAATGAGAGACCAAGATACTAGCTACAGGAAGCAATCTAAAATAGACTTACTTTTTAACCTACTAAATTGTTAGCCTCTTGATGGTAGGGACCATTTCATATATGACTTTGTATCCCAAAATGTAATATATATATATATAGGCTTTGTTCTATGCCTATATTTTTATGTGTTTATCAATGATTCTATATAGGGTAGTTATTTAATAAAAAGTAGTTTGAATTTATTGGAAGGATTTGTGATTCCTTAAGTGTGAATCTTTCCTACAACAGTCAGGAACACAATCCTTCATGGTATCATATTGAATAGAATATTGGACTTGTAGTCTAACTAGTCCTGTGTTCAAATCCAGCTTTAATAATTTGATAGATGTGTAACATTTGGGAAGTCATATAACCTCTTATAAACTCAGTTTTCTCATCTTCAAAATGGACATAATAAACATATATACCTTCCAGAGATCATGTAAAAACCAAAAGAGATAATATATGTAAAGTGCAAAAAAGGATAATTTATGTAAAACATAAAAAGTACAATGTAATGAGTAGTGGGGTTAGAGACAGAATTCTGGAGTTCAATAAATCACCCAGTATGTCATTGTCTATTCTAAACAAAGCACTGGGGGAGGTCTTAGAGAATCTAAGAACCAAATGAATGATTTCCTATCCCTTAAGAGCTTATAGTTCAAGCAATTGACTCTGCCACACATGTTTTGTGTGTAACCTTGCCTCTATTATCTCACTTGAAAAATGGGGGGTGGGGGGTGGCGGAGCCAAGATGGTGGAGAAGGCACATGCAACTTTCTAAGCTCCTCTCATGCCCTCATGACCATCTATTAAATTCAGCCTCAAAAATAGCACATGACTGGTAAAACCCACAAAGTTTGGAAGCACAACAACTTACCAGCTGAAGATAATGTGGAAGATTGCCAGGAAAGGTTTGTCCTGAGGGGCCAGGAACAGACCAGTGCAGGCAGGGAGAGACTAGCGTACCATAACACAGTCCTGCAGCCACATTCTACAGTATGGGACTTTTGTGGGGGCAATTACAAATCTGCACAGCTGGGGAGGGGGGAGGAGACACAGTCCGGGGCAGCCTTTAATTTGCACAGTGGGGGAATAAGGAAGAAGGGAAACGGAGAGAGGAGAGGGAAAGACAAGAGAAGGGGGGGATATTAGAAAAATTAGATATGAATAGTGACAGAAAGGAGTATATTTTCTTCTCAGCCGTTCATGCTTTGAGCATCTAGTAGGACATAAAGAACTCAAAATTAAATGCAGGAAGGCAGAAATAGTAAAGGCTTTCTTTTCAGATCACGATGCAATAAAAAAATACATTCAACAAAAAGTTAAGGGTAAATAGACCAAAAAGTAATTGATTTCAGACTCTTCAATATCTGATAATATAATCAACATTTTGAAAGACTTGTCATGAGCATGAGCTACCTGGATGGAAAGCATATAAGTGAATTGTGACCCCAGTCTTTTCATTTAGTGGGCCCCAGAACAGGAGCCATTGATTTCATCCTAAATACCATAACAACAATGTAAAAGCAGCCTAAGTCATCCTCACATAGGCCTTACTGTTAGCTTCCCACTTTGTGTCATTTTACTTTTTTTATCAAGGAATAATCATCAAATCAATATTATTGCTTAGACAGCAAAGTTCTATCTATCATTGATTCTATGGTTCTACTCACAATTCCTGTCACCGCAAAACCAAAACCAAAAAGTTGTTCCCTGTTTCCTACTCAAGCTGTCAGTTAATAATATTTATTAAGAATTTACTATGACACTGCAGTAAGATCTGGAAACATAAGAAAAAAGCCAAAGTCAATCTTTGCTTGTTGTCAAAAAGCCCAGAATCGAATATGATGAAGAGATTCTATGTCCTCAAAGTAAATATAAGCTCCTTGAGAGCAGGAATTTTTTTCACTCTTGTATTTGCATCACTAAAAACCTAGCAAAGGATTAATTACATTGCTTGATAAGTGCTGATCAATTGATTTTGTTCATTCATTGAATCAATTCATACAAATGTCATGTTTTGCTTAATTCCTCATATCTTTCATTTCTTAAGATGCTCAGAACATCCCCAACAAATGTTGCTAATCTTTGCTTTCGGTGCTTTGCCGTCACAAAATTTGCTGCCTTAAAGATTTTTGTATATGTGGTTCTTTTCTTTATATTTTATCTTCACAGTGAATTGGGAAATAATTTCAACTGACTGGAATCCATGAAAAGAAATTTACAAAGTTGATAGAGATTAAAATTCCCATTCTGAATAGCTTATTTATACACCATTCCCCAAAGAATCTTAGCTTTTGTTTTATTTTACCGCATCATATGTAGATTGTCTTTGGGGGCTTCTTTGATATATTCTGATGATGTTTGTGTTTCTTTCTCATATTTTCCCCTTTTTATCATATTTTATCAAAGACAATCTGATTGATTTTAGATGAGAAAGGCATGGCATTATTGAATGTCTGAGATGAAGTGAATATTAGGGACCATCTAACCTGATTTAATATTACAGGTGAGGGAACTGTGGTCAATAGACAAATAAAATGGTCACACAACTAGATGGCAACTGAACTAGTCCTAGAAACATGGTCCTCTTGACTTCCAACCCATTTGGAATTGGTGTAAGGAACCAAAGAATGTTTAGCATCAAAAGACCAAGTTAGCCATGATACCTGTAGTGCTGTAGTTATATGATTCAGAGCAAATCATTTAAATTCTTAGATTTAATTTCCTTATCTATAAAAATAATTTCAATAATACTTGTAACTATCTTCTTCAAGAGTTTATTAAATGAAATGATGGGTATAAAGCATCACTATAAACAGAAGGTGTTCAAAAAAATCAGAGTGCCGTTTAAAAGCTTACAAAAGTTTAACCTTAAAGTTGCACTGACTTGGAGACCCTGTACATTTATGATCAGAAACAGCTCACCACTATCATCAATTTCATTACAATCACTGTTACTGATATTGCAGCAGTCATAACCTTTACCTCTAGTGAGGAATAAAGCAAAAGAACTAAGTTTTTAGATGTATATTTATGTGTATATAGGTGTAAAATTATATACATATAAATACATATACACCTACATACATATATGTACAAACACACCTATATATACCTAAAATATATATTGGTATATTTATACATACATACATATATGTCTGTAATATACATAGTACGTGTATATATGTGTGTGTGTGTGTGAACCTTGAAATTCTCCCTTTAAGATAGAAATAACAAATTCACACTTTGGAGGCTTGTTCTTTGTTGATTTTTGGTCTAAAAGATGAACAAAAATGACATCACTGTCAGAGTCAATGTATAGTGTATCTGAGTAGTACTAATCAGGCCACCATGAGCTCACAAGTCTTTACCAAAGGTCAGGCATAAGTAGTCCATATGAATATTTTGGATAGAATCTTTGTATCTATTTCACTTATTTACTTCAATTTTTGAGAATTTTTTACTTTTTCTATAAAATTTACATAAAATAAAAATATTTAAAAACTTATAAAACTAAGTTATGTTTTCCCTCTATTTCTACATTCTTGAACACTCACATGAGTCAGTTGCTAGCCTCTGAACATTGAGGTTTTGACATAATTTGTAGCTATTATTCCCTAGAAGATGCCCCCTAGGTTGGTCGAAGCACAAACAATGAAAAATAGTCATAAATGGTAACACAAAGGCAAGTTGTAATAGCTACACAGATCAAAATCTGCCAAAAATATAGAAGAGAAAGAATCCATGTCAGCAATTTTCCAAATATCCAGAGAGAGAAAAGTGGTGTATACTTTTATTTGGAAAGAATATTCTAAAAACTTTAAAGGTTGTATCTCCTAAAGTTATAGAAAAGACAGATGAAAATATTATGATATTTTTTTTTCTGAAAGCTAGAAAGAAAGTTCTATTCTTTTATTTGGAATGGGGTTTGTAAAAATGGTTGGAGAAGATGAGGCATAAAGGGAAAAAATAGCCTCTGGTTTTTACCCTGCACTCCAACTCTTTGTAATTTGATGGACTTACAAACCTCATTTTATTGCTCTTCTGATATGAACTTGTCTGATTGTACCATAAATCCTGCTACTCACAGAATCAAAAGCCTGGCCTGGAGGTGCAGTTCACATTCCCAGTAGATGCTAGTGAAACAATTAACTTTCACCGCTACAGAAATGTATCACTCCACTAACGTTGACTAAACCCTTGGAGTATTAATCAAATTCTAGAATAATCCCCCCATTTAGGTTAAGTATCATCAAATATTAAGATGACCTTTGACAATTTTTTTTAAATGAGAAAGATTTTCTATCAATATATCAGCTATGTCAGTATGATCCCAAAGGGCCTATTTGACAAGCTGAGCATCCAATCACATTTGAAATTCAGGATATCTTACTTTCACAGGGACTATAAAAAGTGAAAAATAAACTCTCTCTCTCTGTTTCTCTATCTCTGTCTCTATTTTTGTCTTTGTGTCTCCATCTCTGCTTCTGCCTCTTATTTCTGTACATCATATATATATATATATATATATATATATATATATATATATATATATGTATATATGTATGTATGCATTATGTATATATAACAGTTTTACCTTTATATGTTTTATAATATGCGTATGTTTATTTGTTTATTTATTATGATCTTTCTAGGAGCCAAGCACCATAGGCCTGTGGCTACAAAAACTAAAATAAAGGCAATCTTGCCTTTATATACCATTATAGCATAAGAAGTTTATACTATACATTTTTAACATATATTGAATTACTTGCCATCTAGGGCAGGAGATAGGGGAAGGCAGGGGGAAAATTTGGAACACAAGGTTTTGCAAGGATGAATGTTGAATGTCATCCATGCATATGTTTTGAAAACAAAAAGTTTTAATAAAAAAGCATATGCTGTGATGGGAGATAAAAAAAAAAAGATTCAGGAGGGTCACTTTAGTCAGTTAAGTTGCATAGATGGTAACTGGAACCATTGTGGGAAATGATAGCACATATTCCAGGCACAATAGCAGAGTTTATTTGATAACTAGGGTGAGGGAGGAAAAAAAAGGGGGGGGAGTTATATAGCTTTATTATGTATTTAAAGGAAATAGCAAATGGCATGTAATAGAGTTGAAGTTCGTTTCTTTTTCTTAAATTCACAATAAAATAAATACAATTTGAAAAGAGAGAATAGAGATAACAGGGGTTCAGGAGGATACACATGCCACAGAAAAACAGTTGGTTAGCTGTCACAAACATGATTAGGAGTAGGAGATTGAAGTAAATGAGGGTTGTGGCCAGCATGAAATACTGGGACAGATTAGTCCATCACCAGTGAGGAAGCCTACTTGTTTATTAATTTCAGAAATAAAGAATTATAGACTCTTAGAATTTATGATTGAAGCTTCCTCAATGGCTTCCTGGTGCAACCCACAGCTGAACAAGAATCCCTTATATAACTGAATAAATGAGTGGTCTTTGCTCGAAAGACCTTCAGTGAAACCTGCAGTATTCAAGTACAATTTTTTTCCCAGAAGGTTCCAGCTGGAAACCATTTTATTTGTTATTGTGGTTGCTATGTTCTTGTTATCTTTTATCGAACATATCTGTGAATCTTTGAATCTACCCGTCTCACTTTTTTTTGAGGCGTACAGATTTTTTACTTGTGTTTAGATGGATTATGGATCCATATGCATGCAATTGAATTATGTTTCTATAAACATTAACCATACATATGGGGGCAAGAAGAAACAGAGGATGACAATGTAGGAACTGGAAATCTCTGAGATTATATAATCTCTTTTTATTCACCAAGAGTAGGAAATTGAAGTCAAGAGCAAAGCAACTTGGGCAAAGTCATGAAGAAGAGATTTTCTCCTGGGTGATATATTAGAAGTATACCCTGATTTGTCAAATGAATTTGGTCTGCTGTCCAGATATAATTACTATTTGGAGGAAAGAATGATTATTCAACATATGTCTGAATCATCTTCACCTCCAAGTCTCAGTTTATCCTACACAGATATCATATTATATTATATTATATCACATCATATCATATAATGTTTGTAAATAGGTGCTTATATGTTGTCTTCCCATTAGTCTGAGATCCTTAAGAACAGTAACTTTTTTTTTTTTACCTTTCTAACCACCATACTTGCACAGTGCCTAATGGGACTTTAATATAAGCTATGTGACTTAAAGTATTATATTAAAATATAATTAATATTTTATTATAGCCCAACTGTCAAGACTGAAGTTACTCTGGAGCTTGGGAAAGAAGAAATCATTTTGTTCCCCATTGGTTCAAGTGCAGACACATGTGGGTCCAGAGAGAGACCAAAGAGAAATAGAGTAGAAGTAGAAGTTAAGTATTGTAAGGAAAAGTCAGATTCCCAAAAGATCTCTTAAACTTCTGCTTTGGAGACTAAGGATCTCCAATCACTCCTCTCTCTTTTCCTCCCTCCCTCCTCTCCTTTCTCTTTCTCTCTCTATCTGTCTCACTGTTTCTTTCTCTATGTCTCTTTGTCTCTTTCCTTCTCTCTCTTTCTGCTTCTCTGTGTCTCTGTCTCTCTCTTTGCTTTTCTCTGTCTCTACTGTGTGTCTCTGTCTCTATCTCTGTCTCTGATTTTCTTCTTCTGCTTCTCTTTCTGTTTCTTTCTCTGTCACTTTATGCATCTCTCTCTGCTTTTCTATCCTCTCTCTGAGTCTTTGTCTTTCTCTGTCTTTGATTCTCTGAATCTCCCTCATTCTCTCTGTATCTCTGTCTCTGTCTCTTTGCTTCTTTTTCTGTCTCTATCTTTGTTTCTAACTTTCAGCTTCTGTCTCTCATTTTCTCTGCGTGTATCTCTCTGCCTTCTCTTTTTCTTTCTCTGAATGTTTCCATATGTGCCTCTCTCATTCTCTCTTTCTGTGTCTCTTTGTCTTTTTCTCTCTTTCTCGGTCTTCATTTTCATCTCCTTATTTCTCTCTGTGTGTCTCTGTCTCTCTCCGTTTCTCTCTGTCTCTCTCTCTATCCCATTGTGTCTTTTCTGTATCCCTTTCTTTTTTCTCTCTCTTCATTTCTCTTCTTTCTCTCTGTCTTCATCTCCATCTTCTCTCTGTCTCTAAGTTTCCATGTCTCCTGGGTTTCTCTGTCTCTATATCTCTGTCTCTGATTCTGTCTCCGTATATGTCTCTTTCTCTCTCTGTCTCTACCTTTCTCTGTCTCTATACCCTTGTGTGTCTCTTATGTATCCCTCTCTTTTTCTCTCTTCATTTCTCTTTTCTCTGTCTTATCTCCATCTCTCTGTCTCTGTAATTCTGTGTTTCTTAGGTTTCTCTGTCTCTATATCTCTGTCTCTGATTCTGTCTCTGTTTATGTCTGTCTCTCTATTTTTGTCTCTATACTGTTGTGTGTCTCTTATATGACCCTCTTTTTCTTTCCATCTCTGTCTCTTTCTGTATCCCTTTCTTTCTCTCTATGCCTCTCTATCTCTAGGTCTCTGTCTCCTTGGCTATGACTTCTGGTAAGCTGAATTTAGACAATTCAGGTATACCTACACATAACCTCCATTGTACATGTGTATCCTATACAAGCAAAAGGAGAACTCTGTCAATTTTGAAGTTTCAGTGAAACATATATCTAAAGGCAAGCTGCTCTCAATTCAACTTTACAAAAAGGCAATTGTTTGGGATGGGCAGGAAGAGACTTTAGGAAATATCTGGCGTCAGAAAAGAAGACACTATTGAGGAAAGGATTCTAGGATGGAGGTCAATGTTGAAGAGGGGTAAAATTCTAGACATCAAAAGGCCAAAGATGGGGAGCCTGCATTTTATGGAGGGAGAATAATAGAGCTAAACAAAGAACAGCCTCACTAAGGAAGCACTGCTGCTGAAGATTAAGGAGAGAGGAGATACCCTAACTCTTTTGTTGCTTCTTATTTCAATTACATATTCCTGCTCATGACTGAATGCTAAACTCAATTGCTCTCTCCACTAAAGGAGCACAAGTACTGCTAACACCCTTTAATTTTTACCCCCTCAGATGGATCTACAGTGACCCTGCCCTAGTTAAAGGTCTGCAAAAGAATACTGAATAGGTAGCTTATAATGACCTCTCAAAATTAACTTAATATACCCCTTAGCCTCTAGTCAGAATTGAATAATATACACCCCCAATAGTTTATTTCTAAAGATATGAGTATATAATATCTTTAATTAATCACACAGCTAGTAAGTGGCTGGCTATGAACTCAGGTCTTCCTGACTTCAGGTTCAATGTTGTATCTACTATGCTACCTAGCCACCCCTGTATAATAACTTTAAACATAAATCTTATAAGCTTGTTTATTTTTGTTTCTTTCATTTTATTTTCTCTAGATAAAATTTATAAGCTTAGATTTTGTTGCATTATGATTATATCACTGGTTATAAAAAGGAAACCAAGATAGGATGCATAACCTAGAATTATGCATTTTTTTCAATGAATTAACTTACACAAAACCACTTGAGAGAAACTGAGATGTAGCCAACAAAGAGACTATCTAGTAGACAAAAAGACCTGAGGTCCGTCTGCCACATATTCATTTGGTAATACTGGGAAAGTCAATTAATTTCATTGTGTTTCAATCAGCTTTCTAAGACTTTAAGTTCCAAAGCAAATTTGATTCAAATATAGCATTCCATCTGCCATTTATGTGCCTTTGTACATGCATATTCCATTCCTAGACTGTACATTTTCCTCACCTGTGCGTCTTAGAATATCCAGATCCCAGTAAGGGCACTCAAGGGCCTCCTCCTATATTGGACAATAAAAAAATGGTAACTGAGGAAAATAGTTACAGTAGAATCACAAGGTTGAAAGCCAATTTGAAGCGCATGATAGGAGAAGAGGAGACACTGAAAGCAGGTGCACTTTTTTCAAGGAGTTTAGCTAAGTAGAGTAGAAGAAATATAGGACAAAAGTCAATAAAGATGATAAAATTTTATGATTTTTGCTTTATTTATTTGTTTTGTAGAATAATGGAGGCATCTATTATTTATAGGTAACAAAGTAGGAACCAATAAAAAGCACAGTTTTGAAAAATTTGAAAAAACGTAGGGAGTGTTGATAATGGGTGCAATCCACCAGAGAAAAAGGAGAGCTAGATATTTTCTAATTTCATAATTTCCCTAACCCTTTTGTATACATGTTATTTTCCTCTTTGAGAGAAGATAATTTCATTTCTGCCTTAATATACCAAGTACCTGGATCTAATGTAAAAACTGTTGGTTCGTTTATGTTTCCTTTTTAATTTATATTTTATGTTTGCTTTATTTATGGATGGAAGTGGATTATATATGCATATAAAGTATTGTTTAATAATTTTAACATATGTTGTTTCATTATTTTGAAAGCTCTTTAGACAAATTCCTTTTTTTTTCAAAAAAATTCTTTGTTTACATTTTCATACAACATCCCAAGCCCAGTCCCTAGCTGTTTAATAAATGTTTGGTGGACTAAGTGTCTACCATAATGAGATCATTTTTAGTGAGATAGAGTGTAGTAAATTCTGAGGTTCCTTCAAATGCAGATTATGAGATATTCCCTCCCTCCCTCCCTCTCTCTCTCTCTCTCTCTCTCTAGCTCTTTCTTGCTCTCTCTCTGTCTCTCTCTTACACACACACACACACATACACACACACACACACATGCACCAAACAAAAACATATTACAATCACTAGCTCACTAACTATGTCATTTTGTTCTCTCATTTCTATAATTCCACTTGTTCCCCCCCCCCCCCAGGCTGTTGTTATAAAGTCTGAGATAAGAACAGAATCTTTATTTCATTTCTTTGATGCATTCTCAATGAGTCAACTCTATATGTGCTTGACCTTTTCAAGGTTCTGCAGTTTGATTGGATGGCTGCCTCCATTATCACCTTTTACAATCCCCCACTACATGAGAGGAAGAGAAGCAGCTTGGAGACCCAATCAAATGCAGAATATTGAAAAGGTTAAGGCAATGCAGCAAACTACTGGCTTTCCCAGCCTGCACTGATCATTAACATTCAGGTGCCTCATTCCAATGACATAGATTGTAATAAGAACAGATGAGAAGAAAGTGCGATTTTATTTGGGTAGCAAAGATCATACAGGAGGTGGCCACAGTCGGAAACCTGCACCTTTGTCCTAGTGCTATTTGGATTGTTTACAATATTGTTTTCCTATGTGGGACTCGGAACAGCTTGTTGAGTGGAGTCAGGGCCAGGCATATAGTCTCCCCCAACTTTGCTCTGTGACATTCTTTTCCTCTGTAATTGACTTTGTCATGTTTTTCTTTTTCCCTTATTCTATCTCAGTTTGGCATTTAACAATAAAATTGGTTTCTGAAATGCTAGCACCTTTTTAAGTAACCAAGAGTCAGAAAACCAGCCATAATAATCCAGGCATCCTTCACAAAAGACAGGGATGGAGCTTTAACTTAATCAATTTCTCAATTTTGTTGTGGTCCTAATGATTTTTTGGAGTGGTTTGGATAAGGATAAAACTTCAAATGTGTTCCTCTAGGAGTTCTAATTTTATTGCCTTCCATTTTATTTTTGTTTTAAAATTTTAGGTAAAACAAATTGATAGTATTCATTGGGATGTGGATAGATAGATTTAAAATGAATAGAAAATAGAAATATTATAGATGATAGTTTGATAGAAGGAGAAAAAAAGAGGGGAGAGAAAGAGACAGAGACAGAGACAGAAAGAGAAAGACAGAGAAAGATAAAGGAAGAAAGAGAAAAGGAGACAGAGGAAAGAAGAGTGAGAGAGACAGAAACACAGCCACACAGAGACAGACAGAAAGAGAGAGATATAGACAAGAGGACAATCATAGAGACACAAAGACAGAGAAACAGAGGAGACAGACAAAGACAGAGATCATTATTGTATTATCTCTGAAGGAGAAACACTTTCCTTTATTGACAGGGAAAAAATAGATAATTATGACAGGGAAAAAAACAGATTAAAGTTAGAGAGACAGACAGATAGATAGGTAGGTAGATATCAAGAAAGACTTGCTAGATATAATTTTGGGGCTAGTGCTGAAGCTTAATTGATACTAGGAACTTCTATCAATTCTGATGGACAATTAGTCTATAACTTAAAATCTTAAAGTGTCCCGGGGGATTTAAGATTAAGTCCCTTGTCCAAGTTCAAATAACCAGAATATGTGATATTTTATTCCATTAAAAATTCCAGGCAAATATCATGTGAAATTATTACAATATCAATATTGTGTTATATCATTTTGGGATGGCAAAGGAAAGCATACATATACAGATATCATGTTATAGGAAAAGACATCTCACTTTCACTTTTGACTGGTAGGAATGAAAAGACCTATATTTGATCCTAACTCTTTAATTTACTACCAATACATCTCTCCCTCCCCCTTTCCTCCCTCCCTCTCCCTTCTTTCCTATCCCTTCCTCCTCCTCTCCTTCTTTCCCTCTCTCCCTCTTTCCTTCCCCCCCACCCTCAGCTTTTGGATATGGGAAAGGAAATAAGTTTTGACTCCCTACCTTCCCCAAGGTAGGTATTCTAGAAGGACAATTTAAAAAAGAGAATGTGGCAAATACTTCAGTGCATGCAGAGAAAGAAATGACTTAGAAATAATAGACATACACAGAAATACACAGAAACGTTTTTCCCCCTTTTTTAATATAACAAACCAATTCATTTCATCCCTAGGAAAAAATATGCTTTTCTGATTAAACTCCCAATGCAATAAATCTTGCTTTGTCATCCATTCATGGCTATTTTGAAAAATCCTCTTTCTTTTCTCAGTAATTAAAGGTCAATTCAGATTTTTTAGCACCTAAGTCTTGGGGTTATTATAAACTTGGTGGAAACCTGGATGGTGCTGACTACTGTGCATTAAAACCTAACAATCTCTGGCTTAGATAGTTTTGGTTTTCATCTTTTCCACATGACCAGACACCTTCTTTTTCATCAATACTACTTCAACATGTGGCATGAGTGTGACTATGCAAAAGGATCATGAACAGGGTCATCTGCCTAGTACATACCCCAATTAACAGAAGCATTTCTAGCTGAATTTAAAAAGATTCATTTGTTAAATACTTACAATGTGAAAGACACTATATTTGGCATGGTGATACAAAATGCAAATGTTAAATTGTCTCTATCCTCAAGGAGCTAACAAATTCTGTTAGGGAAGGGTATTCAAATGATTAAATAAATCATTAAATAAATATATCATGTACACAGATAATTAAGTAATTTTTTTTTAACAATAAAGAGTATAGAAAGCAGAGATAAAGATTTTTCAAAGGAGATGAAACCCAAACTCGTCCTTTAAGAAAGACAAGGGCTTGTAAGAGGTTAGATAAGGAGAGTATGAATAAGGCACAGTCTGTGCATGAGTGGACACGGAGGTAAGAGATGGGATATTAAGATTGCAGGACATCCAATAAGCCAGATGGTCAGAAATAAAGAGCACAAGGAAATAGGGGTGGGGTGGGGAGGGAGGTATTGGAAAATATAATCTGGAGAGATTAAAATCCATATTGTGAAGAATTTTTAGTGATAAATTTATGAGTGTGTATTATTTAATAGAGTAGATGGTGCAATGGATAGAGCACTAGACTTGGAATCAGGAAAACTGATCTTCATGAATTCAAAACTGACTTCAGACACTTATTTATTGTATGATTCTGGGCAAGTCATTTAACCCTATTTGTCTTAGTTTCTTTATCTGTAAAATGAGCTGGAGAAGGAAATGGCAAACCATTTTGATATCTTTGGTAAGAAAACTACAAAATGTGATCACAAAGAGTTGGACATGGATGAAAAGACTCAACAACAAATATGTAGCATGGTCTTTGATTCCAAATCATGCTTTAATTTTAGAGGATTATGTAGATTTTTGGAGGAAAAAGTGGAATTTCTCAGAGGAAACTTTCCTCAAAAAGAAAGTTTATAAAATATATTGGATGATTTAGGTTTGGTCCTCTCTACCACATTACTTGGGGCTGAAAAGAAAAGATCATGTACTATTTTTCTATTTATCTATTTAGCCCTCTCTCTATCAAGATATGTATGTATGTATAATATATATATATACATATTTAGACACACATATGTATACACACACACACACATATGTGTTTATACCTCTGCCTTGAAAACTTCTAAAACACTGGGATACAATTTCATCCACATCTGTGGAAAGGTAGATAATAGAGGAAACTCAATGTGGGGAGTCAAACAAGCTACTGAAATAGGATTTGGAGGAGTGGTCCCTAAGGTTGAAAATCCAAAGTTGGCATGTTTGGTCACTGGTTACGGGAACCACTGTAGAGTTCCATGAATAAGAATAACATGGTCATAACTCTATTTTAAGATTATTTTGCCATCTTTGTAAAGGTGGCATTAGAAAGGAAAGATGGAGCCTAGCTAGGAAATTGTTGTAAAAGACCAAGGGAGAAATGGTACAGATCAGAAGCAGGATGGCTAGTGGCTTTATGAGTAAAGAGAAGAAAACAAAAGCAAACTATAGCTTATGATTTAACCATACCATTTCTAAACAAAAAGAAATTCAATCCATTCTTGAACAAATAGAGGTTTATGAGATATTTAAGTATTGTTTACTTATGTGTGTGCTGTCACTACAGCCACAAGGAAAGAAATAATTTGTAAACATTTAATTTGTTATCAAATACAGGAGACAGGCAACTTAGTGAATACATCACAGTCCTCAAATTCAAAAAGACCTTGATTCCAATCTTGTCTCTGACATATGTTGCCTACATATGTTGACTTTGGACAGGTCACTTAAGTTTTCACTACCTTAGTCAAATCACGAATATAAGTAGCAAAGATGTGAATTTACTTTTTGTAAAAGAGAGACAAGAAAAAGAGAGACAGGGAGACATACAGACACACACACACACACACAGAGAGAGAGAGAGAGAGAGAGAGAGAGAGAGAGAGAGTTCCTTACACTATTGAAATTGGAGGCAATTCATGTCCTTAACAAATATAGAATCCACAGCAGAAATAAAGATGAAGATTTGATTCAGATTGCTTGTAATCAGTAGGGATGGGGTATTTACAGCATAGGGAAGCTAGGAGGTCTAAAGGGAAAAGTCAGAAGGACTTATATTCCTGAGTCCAAATCCTGTCTTAGACAATGACTAGCTGTATGACTGGGAAATCATTTAACTCTGTTTGCCTTGGGTTCTCCATCTGTAAAACGACCTGGAGAAGAAATGACCACTCCAGTATCTGCCAAGAAAACCTAAAAAGTGGGCACAAAGAGTCAGACAAGACTGAAAAGCATCTAACAACAACTTTATAATATGCAACCAAATAACAATAGCTTGACAGTGGAAGTCAGGGAGGGATCATAAAAAGTCAGACAATGACATATAATAAAGAAGGGTTTCACATATAAACTCTTTTTTTCCCCCCTCACAACTCTTCCAATAATTGTCAATAGCTCTCATGATCCATTTATCTCTTTACTTCACAGTAAAAGAACAGAAAAATCCAGTGCTTTTCATCAGTCATAAAAATGTAAAGTAAAATTAAAATAATGTTTCATCATGTATGGTGATGTTAATCTTTAATCTGAGTAAAAATTATATGAAGAACATGTTAATTTCATGGTAATAGGGATTAAATTTTAAATATAGTTGTGATCTCATTTCAAAAGTTAAACTCCAAATACCGTGGGGGTCATAAAAAATATAAATCACATCCTATTTTAATGCATTCATAAGGTGTACACCCACCAGTTTATAGTATTATAAATTTATTCACTACTAAAACATTGTGAGATAAACAAGGCATGAGTGGGACTTGGAAATAATGGGGTTTCCCACTCAATAGTTTTCACTGTACTGGAATTTCTTATGGTGAAATTTGAAGTATTATCTCACTTTTTCAATCAAGCAACACTTATTATGCACCTATTGTATGTCAGTCACTGTACTAAATATTAAGGGCACAAAAAGACAAAAGACAATCTTTGCTTTTAAGGAACTTACAATCTAATTGGAAAAACAACGTATAAACAGATATGTGGGAAATGAACTAAATGCAGGATTAATAAGAAAAAGAATTAAAAGAAAGAAGACACTGGAATTAAAAGAAGTTGGGAAGTCATCCTGTAGTAGGTAAGATTTTAGTTTTTAAAGGTCATATGTGTGTACCTGTAACAGTTCTCCTGTTTTGGTGATTTTTCTTTTTGATGTATTAATAAATAACAAGAAAATATCATCCTTTTTTCATCAATAAATCAAAAGGTTTATAATGTTCATTACTTCAAACAAATTCATGAAAATGGGACATAAGACCCTACATTCAAGTACAGGTTTTTTGTTTTTTTTCTTGAAGACTAGGAAAAAAAATGTAACAAGTTAGAAATCTTGATTATTACAAAATAAAAAATATATTTTAAAAAACTCCTATACCACTTTGAAATTAGAAAAAGGAGTCCAGTAATATGCTTCCAAAGAGTTCATTTTCCTAGAAAGAAAGTTTATGAATTCTATGAAATTATTGATTATTAAGATGAATTTCCCTCCTCAGGGTTTTTTTTTTTAATCATGCTTACCTGAGTTACCTTTCCTTTCATATTTCATTCTATTTCCATGCTGTGTTTAAAATTGACTGATGATTGATTTTGACATGGCTACAGGTATCAACAGAAAATAGCAAGCTGAGAAGCAAGATATGAAATTATGGAGTGAGGGAATGAAAAAAAAATATGTATGTATGTGTGTACATATATATGTGCATACAAACAGATATATTTGTGCATGTCTGCATGTGTACAGAAATTACTTATGTACTCTAGCAACTGGGCTTTTTATGCACATTAGAACTTCCAACTTGTGTCCACACATTGAATGTTTGCTTGGAGAGACACAAGATAATAGGCTCTATTGCTTTCCTTCACTGAATTTTATATTCTGTGAACTTCTGGATATTTCTATTACTGTTATTTCTATAGTATAGTTATTTTTCTTTTTCATGCATCCCCTTCTCACCAAGCCATCATATTATTTGAGGCTCTTATCATCTTTTGCCTAAATGATACTGTGACCTTATAATAGTCTCCTTGTTGTTAATAGTTCCAACTTATTTTTCTCCATATTTCTCTTCATGGACATGGTCCATCCAAACTGATATTCTTTCCCTTTTTAATGCCCAGAAGACCATCAACAATCTCTGTGCTGGTGTCACTGGCTGATCACTATTCTAGAATGTAGTCATTTTCCATTTGTCCCTCTTAGAATTTTTATTTTCTTTTGAGACTAAACCTAAATACACCTTCTACATGTGGTAGCTCCTAATCACTGCAAGTGCTAGTGACTTCTGTCACCTAAATACCTTTGGTATATACCTATATATTTATAAGTTGCTCCCTAACTATATTATAAGTTTTCTCAAGAAAAAGACTATTTCATTTTTGTCTTTGTGCAACTAGAATATAGCACAATACCTGGCACAGAATAAGTACCACATTCTTGTTGATTGGTTGATTATTAGTAGATGTATTTAAATTTTGTTGTTTCTTTTGGTTTGAACTTATCATCATTCAGTTTAAATATTTTCCCTAGATCTCATAAAGATCACATCATTTTTTACTATATTCCTACTTTTCCATTAATTCATGATTCTGGAAATTTGAATCCTTTTTGGCAACACCATTTTTTTTTTTTTTTTTTGCTTTTAAAAATATTATTTCAGAAGTGTTGCCAAGATGGCAGAATAAAGGTAGAAACTTCCCCAATCTCTCCTCTAAACAGCTCCAAATTCCTTTAAATAACTCAAGACAAATTTTAGAGAATTAGAATACTCGAGAGGATGGAATAGAAGATTTTCCAGCTCAAGGATACTTAGAAGCTCAGCAGAAAAAGTCCCTGACACCAGAATGAGAGTCCAATGTTCAGTTGTGGTGTAGGATGCACCAGCATAGTCCCAGCTGGCCTGGCCTGACCTCTAAATCAGTAGTGGTGCAGAGGCTTCTGGCTCTCTCAGCCCCAGGACGCCAGGAAGAATTTGGAGGGTCTGTGGCAACAGGGTAGAAGTCTGGTGTGCAGTTCCAGTACAACCAGGTCAGCAGAGCACCTGCCCTTGCCAACATATTGGATTTTACATCTGTAGTGACATAGGGATCTCCTTAACAGTTCCAAGGCAGAAAAGAGGGCTTGTAATCAGATTACTAGAAGGATTTCTGAAAACAGCTGCACAAACCCTAGGAACTTGGCACAGGACACCCTCTACCTTGTAAACAGAGTTAAAAGCAGAGCAATAGGCTAGGAAAAAGAGCAAAAAACAAACAAAAAATTCCTAACCATTGAAAGATATTATGGTGACAAAAAAGAACAAAACACACACTCAAAAGATGATAACAAAGTCAAGCCCCTACATAAAAAGTCTCAAAGCAAAATAAGAATTAGGTTCAAGCCATGGAAGAAGAGATCAAAGGGGACTTTGAAAATCAAGTAAGACAAATAATGGAAAAATTAAGGAAAGAACTGAGAGAAGCAAAAGGAAATACAAAAAGCCAATACAAAAAATTTAGAAGAATGCTTTAAAAAAGGAAAGTTGGCCAATAGGGAAAGCAGGTACAAAGGCTCACTGAGGTAAATAATTCCTCAAAAATATAATTGAGCATATTGAAGCTAATGAATTTTTGATAAATCAAGATATAATAAAACAAAATTAAAAAATAGGAAAAATGTAAAATATCTCATGAAAAAACAACTGACCTGGAAAACAGATACAGTACAGATAATTTAAAAATTATTGGTCTACCTGAAAGTCATGATCAAAAAAAGATTCTGAACAATGTCTTTAAAATCTATCTTTTTTATAGTAAATTTATTTATTTTTAATACACATTATTTTATGAATCATGTTGGAAGAGAAAAATCAGAGCAAAAGGGCAAATTCACAGTAGAATTAATGATAATAATAATAATAATAATAATAAAACAGAAAAAAGAAGTGAGCATAGCTTGTGTTCATTTACATTCAGTTTCCATATTTCTTTTTCTGCAAGCAGATGGCATTTTCTGTCCTAAATCTAATAGGATTGCTTTGGATCACTGAACTACTGAGAAGAACCAAATCTTTCATAGTTGATCATCACATTCTTGCTGTTATTGTACACAATGTATTTCTAATTCTGCTTGTTTCACTCAGCATCAGTTCATGTGAATCTTTCCAGGTATTTCTAAAATCAGATTTTTCATTATTGTTTATAGAACAATAATATTTCATTTTGACAACTTCTTCAGCCATTCCCCAACTGATGGGCATCTACTCATTTTCTAATTCTTTGCTACCACAAAAAGAGCTGTTACAAATATGTTTGCACATGTAGGTCTTTTTCCCTCCTTTATGATTTCTTTGCAGTACAGACCCAGTAATAGCACTGGTAGGTCAAAGGGAATGCACAGTTTCATAGACCTTTGGGCATAGTTCCAGATTGCTCTCCAGAATGTTTGGATCATTTCACAACCCTACCACCAACTCATTAGTGTTCCAGTTTTCCTACATCCCCTCCAGCATTTTCCATTATCTTTTTTTGTTATCTTAGCCAACATGAGAAGGATGAAGGGAAACCTCAGAGTTGTTTTTTATTTGCATTTCTCTAATAAATAGTGATTTAGAGAATTTTTTCATATAATTGTAGATGGCTTTAATTTCCTCATCTGAAAATTTTCTATTCATATTCTTTGACCATTGATCAGCTGAAGAATGATGTATATTCTTATAAATTTAATAGAATTCTTTTAATATTTTAGAAATGATACCTTTATCAGAAACATTGGCTATAAAGATATTTTCCCAGCTTTTTATTCCCCTTTAATCTTGTTACTTTTGGATTTTTTTTTTTAAAAAAAATTAATTTAATGTAATCAAAGTTGTAGACTTTGCCTTTCTTAATGTTCTCTAGTTCTTTGGTCATAAATTCCTCCCTTCTCCAAAGATCTAACAGAAAAATTATCCCTTGCTATTCTAATTTCCTTATGGTAACAACATTTATGCCCAAATCATGTACCCATTTTTACCTTATTTTCATATGGGATGTGAGATGTAGGTCTAAGCCGAGTTTTTGACATATTATTTTCCACATTTCCTAGCAATTTTTGTGAAATACTGAGTTCTTATTCCAGGAGCTGCAGTTTGAGGGTTTATCAAATACTAGATTACTATAGGTTTTGATTACTGTGTAATGTGTTTCTAATCTATTCCACTGATCCAACACTCATTTCTTAGCCAATACCAAATGGTTTTGATGATTGCTGCTTTATAATATAGTTTAATAATTAGCAGTATCAAGTCACCATGCTTTGTATTTTTTCCTATTAATTCCTTTGATATTCTTGACCTTTTACCCTTCCAGATGAATTTTGTTATTTTTTTTCTAATTCTATAAAATAATTTTTTTTGGCAGTGTGATTTGCATGGCTGAAGAAGTAGACCAATTTAGGCAGAATTGTCATTTTTATTATATTAGCTCAGCCTACCTATGAGCAATTGATATTTTTCCAGTCATTGAGATCTGACTTAATTTATATGAGAAGTATTTTGTAATTGTGTTCCTATGGTTCTTGTGTTTCTCTTGACAGATCCCCAAGTATTTCATTTTGTCTACAGTAATTTTAAATGGAATTTCTCTTTCTATCTCTTGCTACTGGGCTTTGTCAGTAACATATAGAAATGCTGATGATTTGTGTGGGTTTATTTTATATTCTAAAACTTTGCTAAAATTCTCTAGTAAGCTTTTGGATGATTTTCTAGGATTCTCTAAGTGTATTATCATATCATCTGCAAAGAGTGATAGTTTTATTTCCTCATTGCCTATTCTAATTCATTTAATTTCTTTTTCTTTTCTTATTGCTAACACCAATATTTCTTGTACAACTTTGAATAATGTGTGGTGATAATGGGCATACTTGTTTCACTCCTTAATATTATTGGGAATTTTTCCAGCTTTTCTCCATTCAAATAATGTTTCTTGATTGATGGTACTACTTATTATTTTAAGGAAAGTTCCCTTGATCCCTCTGCTCTCTAATGTTTTTAAAAGGAATAAGTGCTGTATTTTGGCAGAAGATTTTTCTGCATCTATTGAGATTATCATATGATTTCTGTTGGTTTTATTATTGATATGGTTAATTATGGTAATCATTTTCCTGATATTGAATCAGCCCTGCATTCCTAGTATAAATCCCACTTGGTCATGGTATATGATCCTACTGATTTATTATTTTTTCCTTTTTGTATTTGATTGTGGTTCTTTATATCCTAATACATCATCAGTTTTTGTGAAGCTGCCATGCACTGCCAAAAAAAGCAGTATTCCTTTCTCCCTATTCAGTTTTCTCCAGAGGTCTATCATATATAGGTTTTCTAGGATTCTATTAGCCTACCTAGTTTCTTTCTTGTTTATATTGTGGTTCAATTTGTCTGATTCCGAGAGGGAAAGACTGAGGTTCCTAAGAATATAGTTGTGCTTTCTATTTCTTCCTGTAACTTATTTAAAATCTCTAGGAATTTTTATGCTCTTACCATTTGGTGAATACACATTTAGTATAATTACCATTTCATTGTTTACAATAGCCTTTATTAAGGTGTATTTTCTTATCTCTTTTAATAAGATCCATTTTTACTTTTGCTTTTGCTTTCTTTTCTGAGTTCAGAATTGCTACTCCTGCTTTTTTTTTTTTAATTTAGCTGAAGCATAATAAATTCTGTTCTAGCCTTTTACCTTTGCTCTCTGTGTCTCTGTGTCAAATGTGTTTCTTGTAAACAATGTATTGTTGCATTCTGCTTTTTAATACACTCTGCTATTTGCTTCTTTTTTATGGAGAGTTTATCTCATTCTCATTCATAGTTATGATTATCAGTTCTGTATTTCCCTCCATTCTATTTTCTCCCCTGTATATTCTTTTATTTTCTCTTTCTACCCTGTCCTTAGTGGTGTCACCCCCACCCACTACCTTATCTCCTATCACCACTCCTTACTTCTCTTAGTAGTGTTTTTTTTAAACCCACTCTAAGCATTACCTTATCTTCTGTCAACCCTCCCTTTTCTTACCTTTTCCCTTAGTCTTTCTGTTCCCCCTTCTACCCAGTCCTTCCCTTTCCTTTCCTCTTTCTCCTCCTACTTCTTTATTGGTTTAGATAAATTTCTTTACCCAATTAAATGATTAAGTTATTCCCAGTTAGGATCAAAACTTCAGACAACTCTTATCCCCCTCTTTTCTTTCCCTCAATTATAATCGATCTTTTGCAGTGCTTCATGTGAATTAATTCTTCCGTTATACCTCCTCTTCCTTCTTTTCCCATTATGCATTTTTCCCCATGTCTTTTTCTTTGATGTCATCACATAAGAATCCATTCACAACCACACCTTCAAACACATAAGAATTCCCTCTGTTTGCCTCAGTGACATACAGTTCTCAAGAGTTACATATATCATTTTCTCACCTAGGGATATAAATGCTTTAACCTTTAAATAATACATTTTTTTTCTTGTTTCCCTTTATATGTTTCTTTAGAATCTTGTGTTTGTAGATCAAAATTTCTGTTCAGTTCTGGTTTTTTCAAAGAAATGATCGAAAGTCTCTTATTTCATTGAATTGCCATCTACTCTCCTGAAAAATGATGCTAAGTCTAGCTGGGCAGTTAATTCTTGGTTGCAACTGAAGTCCTTTATTTTCTGGGATATGGTTTTCCAGGCCCTCTAATCCTTTATTTTAGAAGCTTATGGATTCTGGGTAACCTGACTGTTGCTCCTTTGTATTTAATTTTTGTCTGGCAGCTTGCAGGATTTTTTTCTTTAAGATTATAATTCTGGAGTTTCACAACAATGTTCCTTGGGATTTTACTTGTGGGGTCTGTTTCTGAAAGAGATCAATGGATTTTTTCAATGACTATTTTCCCCTCTGTTTCTAAAATATTGGGGTAATTTTATTTAATGATCTCTTGAAGAATGCTATTTAGTCTCTTCCTTTGATCATAGTGTTCAGATGGGACAATATTTTTTTAAATTGTCTCATCTGGATCTATTTTCTAATATGGGTATTTCTCCAATGATGCATTTTACATTTTCTTCCATTTTTCATTCTTTTTAGTTTGATTGATTGATTTTTGCTATCTCACATAGTCATTAACTTTCATTTTAATGTGTGATTTTCCTCAGTTAGTTTTTATATCTTTTTGTCCATTTCATTAATTCTACTTTTTAAGGAGTTATTTTCTTCAATTTTTTTCCCCTTCCTTTTCTAAGCTGTTTCTAAGCTCATATATATATGTCATTTCCTTTCTCATTTTTTTTTCAACCTCTCTTATTTTAATCTTTTATGAGCATTTCCAAGAAGTGTCTTTGGACTTGAGACCAGTTCACATCACTCTGAGTTTTCTTCAGTTCACCTTTTGTCCTTATCTGAGTTTGTGTTTTGTTTTGCTCTGTTACCATAGTAGTTTTCTATGTTCAATGTTCTTTTCTGTTTCTTGCTTATTTTCTTTCTTTTCTTTTGGTACTTCCTGATTTGTTTGTTTGTTTGTTTGTTTGTTTGTGTGTTTTTACTTTTATGGTTGACCTCTGCTCCTGAACTAAAAGGGGTGCTGTCCCAAGCTTCCTGTGCCTTCCCCTAGCCTTTGCTTTGACACTGGGGTCCCTTGTATTTGCATGGGGTAGCTTTGCTTGTTCTTTTCAAGAAACAGTCTGATTTCCCAGAGTTTTCCTTCTGAGCAGGAAATGGAAACTGTCCCACTGATTTGCTCCTTTACTGAGCCAGATCGGAGACCCTTAGCAAGCAGCTTTCTATGGTCAAAGATGTTCTTTTCTGTTTCTTGCTCATTTTCTTTCCTTTTTTTTTTTTTTGTTTGTTTTGTTTTGTTTTATTTACTTTTTTGGTTGACCTCTGCTCCTAGCAAGTCTCTATGATTAGGTCTCATTTCTCAAGCATAGAAGGAACTGAGTAAAATTTTTAAAAATATAAGAGCCATGCCCCAGTTCACCAATGATCAAAAGATATGATCTGTGCTCAAAGGGCTACAAATTGATGCATATCTTTTTTAAAAAATGTATTTATTTCTAATACACATTGTTTTATATATCTTGTTATGAGAGAAAAAAATCAAAGCAAAAAGGAGAAAAATATGGGAGGAAAAAAAAAAAGTGAACATAATATATATATTGATTTATATTCAGTCTCTAAAGTTCCTTTTCTGAATGCAGATGACATTTTCTGTCCAAAGTCTATTGGGATTACTTTGGATCACTAAATCACTGAGAAGAACCAAGTCTTTTGTAGTTGATCATTGCACATTCTTGTTGTTATTGTATATAATGTATTCCTATTTTTCCTAGTTCTGCTCATTATCAGTTCATTATAAATCTTCCCAGGCCTTTCTAAGATCAGCTTGTTCATCATCTTTTATGAAACAAGAATGTTTGATTACTTTCATATACCACAACTTATTCAGTCATTCTCCAACTGGTTGGTATCTAGTCATTTTCCAATTCTCTGCAAACACAAAAAGAATTGCTACAACAATTTTGGACTAACATGTAGAAAACTGTTTGTAGCAGTTCTTTTTGTGTTTGCACTTTGATGATTTCCTTGGGAAACAGACTCAGTAGTAGCACTGCTAGGACAAAGACTATACACAACTCTATAATCCTTTGGGCATAACTCCAAATTGCTCTCCAGAATGCTTAGATTATTTCAGAACTCCAACAGTTATTCATTAGTTTCCTGAGTATCCCACATCTCCTACAACATTTATCAGTATGTTTTCCTATCATCTTAGCCAACCTGAGGTATGAGGTAGTACTCAGAGCTGTTTTAATTAGCATCTCTCTAATCAATAGTAATGTAGATCTTTTTTCATATGACTAGGATTGGCTTTAATTTCATCATCTGAAAACTGTCCATATCTTTTGACTATTTGTAATTTGGGGAATGACTTCTTATAAATTTGATGCAATTCTTTATATATTTTTAAAATGAAACCTTTATTAGAAACATTGGCTATAAAGATATTTTTTTACCAGCTTTGTACTTCCCTTTTAATCTTATTTCTATTAGTTTTGTTCATGCATTTTTTAAAAATTAATGTAATGAAAGTGGGCCATTTTGCCTTTCTTAATGTTCTCTAGTGCTTCTTTGGTCATAAATTCCTCCTTTTTCCAAAGATCTGATGGGGAAATTATTCCTTACTCTCCTAATTTGATTATGGTATCATCATTTATGCCCAAATCATGTACATGTTTTGACCTTATTTTGTTATAGGGTGTGAGTCATACATATCTTTTGACATAACAACATCACTACTAACCCATGGCATGAAAAACCATTGTTGTAATTCAACTACAAAAACTAATGACCAACCTATGTAAAACTCACCCTCTAATACTGAAAGAGATTCAGGAAAAAAAAAAAAAGAAAAAAGGAAAATTATCTATATGTACAAAAGATATTCAGAACGGCTTTCTTCTCAGGACAAAAAAAATCAGAAATTGAGGGGATACCCTTTAATTGGGTAATGTTTCAATAAACTGTGGAATGTGTTTGTGATGAAATATTATTGTTCTTTGGTAAATGAAAAACAGGACGCTGTCAGGAAAAAATCCTGAAGTTCTCCATGAATAAAGTGAAATATAATGCATACCAAATAATAGCAATATTTTGGGAGGACCAGCTATAAATGAGTTTGCTATTCTCAGCAGTACTATCATCCACTGCTACTCTGAAGAACATATGATGAAAAATTATACCCATATCCAAAGAAAAAACTGATTTGATCTGAATATAGATTGAAGCATTCTCTATTTCTCTCTTTCTTTTTAACTTAATTTTTCTTTAGGGTTTTTATTTTTATTAGGGTGGACTTTATCTGAAAGACTTGCCTTTCTTTAGCAATAGCCATGCAAATACCACCTATGTCTCCAGAGAGTGTCCAATTTTTGCCAAGTACTTGACAATTGTTAACAATGCTGTCTGGATTTCTTCTGGCATTGTCATCTGTTCCCCAAATAATCTCCAAAAATGTTTATAACCACAGTCAGCATGGCTGTAGATCATAATCTTTGTTGACCAAAACATAATTATGTAATATAAAATTTGCCAATAAGATGATTAATTTGTGGTAAATACTATTATATTTCACAACACTGCAGTACATGTATGGCTCGAGAAGACTAAATTCAAAAGGCCTGAATTTTAGGTCTACCTTGGTCATTTAATGACATGAATGTGAATAACTCATTTCCCTTTCTCTAGCATATTATGGTATCTTAGGGCACTAATGGTTTATGAGAATTGAATAGGCCCTATTGTTACAGCATCTGAATAAAGTGTTTCTTTGGTCATTATTCATTTGTTTGTTTCTTTAAAATAAGATCAATTCTTACAATTTTTGATGAAATCTTAACCATTTGAAGCTCCTTTGGCTCTAATGAGATATACTCTAGGAGAGTGAATACTGGGCAGGACTAAGAACCAGCTGTGCTCTTTACAGTATCAAATATGCCAACAAAAAGAGGTCATAAGGAGTAGCAGGCAGCTGGCTTTCGCTAATTTATATGAAGCTTTTAATCCATGTAGACCTCAGAGGCAATTGCTTTGTGAAATGACATCCAAACAGTTGTAGCTGCCAACAGTTATTTTATTCTTGACATCAATTTCTGAAAACATCACCTATGAAAAGTTCAACATTTAGCATTTCTTTATTTTTTTATTTTCTTTTGAGACATAAACCTAGATCTTATGGAAAGTGACAGTCTAGAGAACCAAGCGTATCATTTCTTATCGCTCACAAGTGAGGTAAAGTAGTAATTGTTTATTTGTGATCTAAGGCAAGATCCTCAAGATGTGAGTTCTAGTAGGCTTTTCTATTAACTCTGTGACTCTGAACCAGTCAATTTGTGTCTTGTTTTTTGATTTCTAGTCTATTTCAGGGGGATGACATCTGTCCCTATTTAGTTCTTCAGAGAATAAAATGAGATGATAGTGAAAATACTAGTAGAAAAAATGCTGAAGTTCTTTCCTTTCTAGAATGCATTCTTTAATCTTGTTTATCTATCATTTATCCATTAATTCATTGGTTTGTTCATTAATTTACTAATTCTTTTGTTCATTCATTTACTTATTCATTCATTCGTTTGTTTGTTTGAAGTTAGCTATACTCATACCTTTGAACTTACACTTATAAAAAGGTCAGGACTAAAATCAGGACTTTAATCAGAAGAACAAAATAAAATATACACCTCAGAAATATCTCTCAGATTTGTCTTCATGTTCTGTACTCCTACCAATTTCTTTTTCCTCCAACAGTCTGATTCCCCCATAACCTTGAATTAACTAGATAAACTAGTCCTTATGTCACCAGTTTTTCAGGTAAGGAAGTACAAGTAGATAGTGGCAAGAGTGTTAGATTCTTTAGTCTGGAGATGAGGTTCAAATGCTTGCTCTACTACTTTGAATCCTCAGTTTCTTCATTTGTAAAATGAGGGTGAGAGATTTGATCTAAGATATTTTTCAATCCTGAATCAGTGATCCTATGGACGTATTTTTCATTCATAGTCTTCAAGTCCTATATTATGAAGTTTCTCAGTGTTCATCACTCATTTATGCCTGAACAAGGATCTGCTCTAGAATATAACCAATCTTTATATGAAGATCTCCAGTTGTGGGTAACTGTTTTCTTCCCTGAGGCACTCCATTCCACTTTCATATATCTAATTATTAGGGACATTGTCTTTATATTACATCTGAAATTGTTTTTTAATACCTTCTAGACATCACATTTCTATTTGTCAATCCCCATTCCCCCTGATAGCATCATAAGCTCCCTGAATAAACATTTCAGTCTGATCTCACTTTATACATCTGAATATGTTCAGGGAAGAAAAAAGAATAAATGTGTTGTTATATTTCCAATAATGTGAGAATGCTTCCTAAAGTCATGTATCTGTAGGTGTAAATCAGCCCAAATCCACATTAGTAATAGCAGAACTGTTAAAAAGAACCATTACATTTCAAGCATTTGGTTAAACCAAGGAGCAAGACCCATATACTCAGAGGCACAATCAGCAGAGGCCAAAAACATTTGACTATTTTCATTTTGTTGCTGAATACCTTGAGTGGATAGACAGATTTCAGTCAAAATATTTTTCAAGATTGTTTTACCATAGGAAAAATTTCTGAATCTCTGAGTTAGGTGGGACTACATATTTCATCAGAGATTAATTCATTCTTGACCAATAATCCTTTCTACATTATATCCTTAAATAGCTATCAAAGGCTTCTTTAGGACTTGGGGTGTGTGTGTGTGTGTGTGTGTGTGTGCATGCGCATGTGCATGCATTAAAGTTTTGGAGGAAATCCATTATCTCCAGAAGCAACCAATTTTGCTTTTGGATAACTCTCATTACTCATTAGTTTTCCCATTAAGTTTTTTAGGCAGTAGGAGATAATCAATTTTAGTCTTCTACTATCTGTAATAAAAAGAATTAGTAAAAAGATAGTAGACAGGTTCTACTAAATCTAGAAGTGAGAACCTAGAGTCAAAAAGACCCAACTTAGTTCAAATTCAGCTTCACACACATCTTAGTTGTGTGATTCTAAACAAGCCACTTATTATTTTTTTGTAAAATATAAAGCACTATGTAAACTTTAGTAGTACTAGTAGTATTAGTATCACTCTCTAGATACAGCCTAGAATCAGTTTCTTCTACTTTCTATTTGACAATCCTGTAATTCTTGAATTCAGCTCTTAAAACCTTTCAAAATCTTCTCTTCTACAATCTAAATATTCCAACTTCCTTCAAATAATCCACATAGAATATGATCTTCAGTATTTTTATATTCTGGTTTCCCTCCAGTAAAAGTCTTCCAATGTCTCTGCTACAATATCATACCCCAAACTGAACACAAATAGCTCAAATACCCAAATTAGAATGGAGTAAAAAAAAGATGAAATTCCCTTTCTGCAATAGATCATAGGACAATAGACTTATAGGTGCCATCTTTCCTTAGAGCCTACATCTTTACAAAGTCTAATAATGCATTATCTCTACATCTATCATAAGACCTCTAAAGTTTCTTGCAGCTACACATTTATTATTCATCTTATTATATTTGTATCAATAGCTCTTTTGGAATCCTGATGCTATCACCCTGTATCATTCAGTCATCCAGTATTTTAGGCATCAATCCAAGTTTTGATCATGGTTACCCTGTATAAGATAAATACCATAAAATGAAAATAAATGGACTTGAATCCTATTTCCAACATTTATTATGATTATGAACATCATGTAACTTCCCTGCAAAAAAATTTCCCCAACCATAAAATTAGAATGATGATATTTGTCCTCTCTACTTCATGAAAGTGTTGTGAAGAATAATAACTTGTTGACTTTTAAGATACTATAGAAAATGAGCATTTAAAATGTTTTTGAGTGAGACTGTAGAATGTGAGCTGTTGATCTGTCTAAGTTTCATCAGTTTTCTACTATTTTAGGGTGGATCATAGGATGGCAGATTTGCAGCAAGAAAGAATCTTGAAAGTCATCTATTCATAGCAACATTCATAGAATCATCAATTTCCTCAATTGGAATAAGAAGATAGCTCAGAGTCAATCTAGTCCAAATTGATGTTATAGATAAGAGAGCTAAGATTCACAGAGGAAAGGTAACTGACCCAAGATCTCACAGGAAACAAGGAACAAAACTAGTAGGTGATTGGACTCCAAATGTAGAGCTCATCACAGTGTAGCAGCTACGTGGGTACTGTCTTGTAGAGGTATTCATAAGACTACTCTTCACTAACTGTTTTGGCCCTGCAATAGTCTAATTATGTAACTCATCTAACCTTTTACTTCCCTTCTAATTTTGTTCCCAAATGGCTCATGGTCTGCTTTGTTTGCAGCAATTATTCTGGCCAGCAAGAAACTTGTTGACAGTGTGTGATCCAATCACAAAATACTTTTAAAGTATGGATTTTACTCTTTTTACAAGGAGGGAAAATAGCTTTTTATTTTCAGCTTCCATTTTAGGAGAGTTTTAGGTACATTTGTTAATTAAATCAGAATTGTACATATCATCCCACTCTTCTTCTTCCATTATGAGAGGTTCCTGGTTTATTGACATATATGGGAAATAGAAATTATTTGGCACACAGAGGTAAGGGGAAGATCATCAAGGCTGAGGTATCTTATTTTTTTTTTATACTTGTTATATATATATATATATATATATATATATATATATATATATATCAAGATCATTTTACCTATGAGGAAACTGAGGCAAAAAAGGTTAAGTTACTCGCCCTGGGACACACAGATAGAAATCATCTTAAGCTTAATTTCAACTCAGGAAGATGAGTTTTCCTGATTTCAGGTCTGGCAATCTATTCACTTGTTCTTTTATTAAATATTTACTATGTGGCAAACATTGTACTATGTTGGGGGGACATCCAAACAAGGAAAAAAAACACTATATAATCTCTATTTGCAAGAATCTTTATTATTTTGGGGGGAGACTGTATATATATATATATATATGTATATGTGTATGTATATGCATATATATATTTATATATGTGTGTGTATGTGTGTAATTGTACATATCGAACACTAACTCATATGCAAGTGTGTATATGTACATAATGTGGATAGAATAAATACAAACTATATTAGTTGCAAATAAGGTTTTTGGGGGCAAAATCTGCTTGGGGGGGGTGGGAATCTCTAAAGTCTTTGCAGAGAAAGGGATGTGAAAACTGTTGTAAAGTGAGGGATTCTCTTTGAGAAAGGGATGAGGGAATGTCTTTCCTGACATAGTAGATAACACATGAAAAGGCATCATGTTAAGAGAAAATTGCTGTTTCTGAAGAATAGAGGGACACAAATTTAGATGGGCTAGAGGGTTCAAACAGTGGAATAATGTATTATGATACTGAAAAGATAGTTCATGCTGATTCTGAGGTCAGCTTTCTGAAACATTACTTCTCATACTTCAAACTTCTCAAAAATAGCAGTATGTACTTAGTAATAGAAAGGGTGATAATAAATAGGGAAGCTAGGTTGCTCACTAGAATGCTGGGACTGAAGTCAGGAAGATTCATCTTCCTGATTTCAAAGCTGGCCTCAAACAGTGGCTTAGGAAAACTAAGGATCCCTGTTTGCCTCAGTTTCCTCATCTGTAAAATGAGCTGCGATTCACTGTATCATTTTTGCCATGTTACTTCTCCAAACTAATTTTCATTTTTGTTTTGTTTTGTTTTGTTTTAAATTGGGGAAGTGAAATGGGTTCCATTGACCTCTAAGCTCTGATTCTCACATTCCCATGTGGAACAAGCACCATTATTCTAGGAATCACAATGTTTTGAGGAATTTAATATTGAGCCATTTAAATTCCTTATGACATTAATTAAATAAAAGGTAAAATCCTATTGATTATTAAAATAAACAGTATAGGATTTATCTAAAGGCTTTAATTACAGTAACTGTTGAATTAAGATTTGAAGATATTTTAAATAAAATACTAGTTATGTTAGCTTCATTATTTCTTTTTAGTGATAAAACTATATGACATGACTTAAAGAAGCAAGCTTAATTTTAAAAAGTACTCTTTGGTAAAATGGAACTTTTGGACTAACATTTTAACACAATTCAACTAGAAGTAACTCTAGAGATGATCAATTTTTATATCTAATACACATATCAGATGCCTAATAAATATGCTTATCCCCTTCCCTTCTCATTTTATTAATGACATAACTGATTCCAAAGAGGTTAGGTAACTTTACACCTATCCCAGAGTACTTGATATTTTTTCAATTGCTTAGACCTAACTTTATTTGTGTGGAAAGTGTTTTGTAGTTTTGCTTGTATAGTTCCTGACTTTCCCTTGGCAGATAGATTCCCAAATATTTTATACTATTGATAGTGATTTTAAATGGAATTTCTCTTTATATCTCTTGCTGTTGGATTTTGTTAGTGATGTATGAATGCTTATACAAAAAGTCAAAACTGACTGTTTACTAGCTGAATTGATGTTCTTTATACCAATATGGTCATAGGTTCACACCATTAAAAATGACCTAGAGAAAAACTATATTTAACCAGGACTACAGATATCTTTTGTTTTATTCTCACTGAAGGAAGTAAACATTTACCATTCAGGGAAGTATTTGTCCTATGTTTTGTCTGTTTTAAGCAATTATTTTCCATATTTCTTCCTAAAAAGAAAAACTTACTTCCCTTGATTTTCTAGGTATTCACGAGGCTTTTGAGCATGTGCAATTGCTCTATCTGTAGCCAATCTAGCACAAGATTTATGGAGCCTTCATCCAGAAATCTATGATAGTAAATAATGAAAGATGCTATATTTCCTCTCTATTTTTTTTCTCTACCAACAACAGATGCCTTTCTTTTTTCAATATGACAAAAATTTCAAGAAATATACCTGGGTTGATGGGTAAAAAATAAGGTAGATGAAAAATCCAAGATATTTATAGATACATTTTTAAGACATGCATGGCAGATGTTATCTACGCTTTAAAAATTTTTCCTAAACAATGGAACAACATAAAGTTTTTCCATATAAATTGCACAATAGAAGGAAGGAATTACACATGAAGTTATGATCCTCAGGTAAGTTTTTAAGTCAATTTCTCTCCCTGACTTATTTTGAATCAAGAAAAGAATGAACTGTGGTGGGACCCCAAAAGGAGAACTAACCATTTCTCCCCTCAGAATTCTAGGAATAACCTCAGTGGATTGAATTGTTTTTCTAAAGCTCATAAGCCCCATCTACTGTGTTCCACTTCCCTAAATATCCATTGAGAAGTTACCACCTTCTCAACTATACTCAAGTAACCTGTGATTAGTGCTCCAATTTATTTTGACTAGTTGATATCTCCTCAATATCAATGAGTAAGATTGAATATCAATTATTTTTATCAAGGAATATTTACTAAAGGCAAACAAGAAAAAAAAAAAAAAAGACTGAAAACATCGTTCTGAACCAAAGTATGACAAAGTATGATCCTCCCTATGGACCTTGGGACCTTGGAAGAGTGGGCTCAAGCTTAAAGTGGTTATACAAAACATTCCACCTACCAAGTTCATTTTGGGTACTGTATAGCTGATAGTCAAACATTTTCTTTTCTTGTCAACTCATTTCAATTCTGGACAGAGTCAAGCCGATTGATGCTCAAAGTTGACTCCTCAGAGAGTTTGGCTGTTTGAAACCTCTTATTGTAAACAATAATTCCTAGAACAGTGGTTGCTCTTTCAATCTTTTAAAAGTTGCAGTGTCATAATCTAAGACATTCCATCTTTTTTACTCTTTCATTAAAAAAAAAATCAAAGAATTAAACATAACAGGAAAAGAAATGTGATTGCAAAGGTGCATTCAGGACTCAGTAGTGATTAAGACAGATGAACCAGGGACCGTTTTCTACCCCATCATTATCATTAGAAAACTACCAGTGAAAAAGGGAAGTCAAGTTCCTTTATTGAAATTTTTTGTATGAATAAGCAGTTTCATCTCAGCAGTTAATTTACAATTTTTCTTCACTTCCCAATAGAGAAAGGGAACAGTTACAGATATCTGTTCATGTTCTGAAGTGTAGGGCAAGGCTCTCCATTAGGAACATTGCTTTTCCCTAAAGTTCCCCCAAGCCTCTGTATGATTTGGAACCAGGCCAAATAGACTTTGCATATTTGATGAAGTACGCCTCTAGTGATCAGTTCCCCTTTACATAATGTTCAGTATAAGATGTATCTATTTCTGCTGCTACCTTTTTGCATGACTTAGGACAAGTTCCTCTATTCATTTGTCTCTGCCTCCTTATTTGAAAAATTATGGGATAGGATTAAATCTTTTTTAACCACCTGTTTAGGTGCCTGCTCCCTATTCCAAACTCACATTCAGATTTGACATGACATATGCTTTTTTGTTTTTTGTTTTGTTTTGTTTTTCTTATTGTTGTTGTTTTGCTTTTTTTAACTCTAATTTTCTATATCCTATATTCTGAGATTTCTTCCAGCTGTAATATTATCTAGTCTGTTGTCTAAATCCCTCCTGTCCCCCAGAAAACTCTAAATAGAAATCACAAACTATTCTGCTGAAAGACAATCTTTGAGGATTCTTGTAACATTCCTTTCATGGAACAGATTTTTCTCTTAGTATTCAACATCTGCTAACATACCTTGTAATCATGTGAATGCTATCAGATGAGAAACATTTATACCATCAAACAAGAGGTATCTCCAGTGGAAAAGCTTCAAAGGTTCTAAACTTTCTCTTTCAAATATTAGCTCCATTGGAGACCATTAACATCTATTCATTAATAGATTGATCAATTAGCTTTGAATTCCAAAGTATATGTTGGCTGTGGATTTTATATTTTGCTACTTTATGTTCTCTTTCTTTGCAGCTTCCAGGTTACTAATCTTAGAAGTTCTTGAGTCATTTGTTTCCAATATAGTATTCAATTCCTCTTGATCTGTAAGTTAAATATCAATTTCTCTGATTTGAATCTTAGTTAATGAATTTCTTAATGGGAGTCCCCATCGTTCTCTAAAATCCTGCTGAACCAAAGAACATGGGAAACAGTGCTTGGTTAGGCTACTTATGAGAAGATGCAAAAGCAAGAGGATAACAATAATTTATTAGTTACAACATCAATGGAATATTCCAAAAATGGCATATTTGTGGTCATTACTATTCCTGAGTCATTGATCTTTAGAGAAATAGGAAGCTTTGTGTTAGACTTTTCCTTCTGTAGATCAAAACCTGCATTGAGGGTAGGGAGTATTTCATTTGTTGTTTTTATGTACCCAGTGCCTGGAATATAATAAGTACTGAACAGATGGTTGTGGTTTGATTTATTTCACTTTTTTTTTTTTTTTTTTTTTTACTATGAATGAAAAAAGAGGTAAGATATTTAATTTCTTTGAACTTTAATTTCTTCAAATGTAAAACACAATTGTAATACTTGGGAAAAGTACTTGCCTTAGATTTTTATGAGGATAAAATGAACTAAATGATATTACAATCCTCTAAATACTCTTTGAGTGTTCAACATTTCTATTTAGAATTGGAAGTTTATGTTTGTAAGGTAGCACAAGGCAGAGAAATTGACTTTGATATTTAAAAAAAAAATTGAGAACCATAGCATTTATATGGACATTGTTACCTCTGAGTAAACTGATGTTTAAATTTGAATAGGATTTTAATAATAGCACCTATCATAATCTTTGGAGCTGTTAAAGAATCTATATATTGATCTAGCCATAGAGAATTCAAAGTTAATTAATTAAATTAATTTCATTAATTTTCACTTTTCCACTCTTCAGCTACTCTTTCAAAAATGCTAAACAAAACTTATGGATTCTAAATAAAATCACATAATTTATAAATTTCCATATGTTTTACTTGCTTATGAGCAAGATACCAATGTACATTTAATCCATATCTTCAAAAGGATGTATAAGAAATCCCTCACATAAATATTTACATAATGATACAAATATGAATACACACACACATACAAATAGAAAAAAAATCATAGATTGGAGTTGGAAGAGATTTTAGAATACATCATATCCAATTCTCTTTTCTATAGTGACTGATACTGGACCATAGAGAGGTGTAGAAATGCCCAAAATCATAAAGGCAGAAGAAGCAGAGGCAGAGTTTGAATTGAAGCGCTTTGTTTTCAATTTAGTACCTTCATTGTATCTTTGCCTTCTTGTATTCTATATATATATATATATATATATATATATATATATATATATATAAAATGGCACCTCCTCTCTAAAACCCTCTCTGATACACCGATTTTTGTTACATTCCCATATAGAGAATATTAATTTGTGTGTGTCTGTGTATTTTTTTTAAATCCTAATATCTTTGAAGGAAGTACTATTTTCCATTTATCTTTATCTTTATAAATGTTCCATTTATCTTTGATCCTTCCCACAAATAGTTAACTTTCTTTTTCCTATATTTTAGATCAGGAAAAGACCTGATAAATCATCTAAGCCAAAGGTTTTTTAACCATTTTGAAGTCATGAACAGTTTGGAAGCATGGTGCAATCTATGGACTTTCTCAGAATATGTTAAATTCCCTTCTCCTTCCTTCCCTCCCTTCCTCTTTTCCCTCCTTCCTCCTCCCTCTCCTTCTCTCTCCTTTCCTCCTTCCCTTCCTTCCTACTTCTCTTCCTTCTTTCCTTCATCCCCCCTTCCTCTCTCTGCTTCCCTATTCCCCTTCTCTCTCTTTCTGTAGAAGAAAGCACTAGGGCTGAAGGCCTGAAATAACTTCTCAGAGATAGGAATGAGGAAAAAGGCCAGGAATTGAACATATGTCCAAAGATAATGTTGAGGTTGGCAAGGGGGACCCTAAAAGTTTGGAGTCATAGACCAGTATTGTGAGGTGTCTCAAAAGCATTTGCAGGCTTGAACCCATCTCTTTAGTCAAGAGGCAAAGTTTTATTACAATTGTACTGCCATGAGAAGCAGACTGTATTGTAAGGGAATTCAACAGAGAAACACAAGCAAGGGAAGACATTTATCCAGCTTTTATCATTGATATGCTAATTCTATGGCTCATCTGTAAGAAGGAATTTGGTTCTCATTGACCTGATAATTACTAACCAGATTATCAATCAGCAATGTATTGAGGAGTAGTCTATCCACTATTGCCTCAGGAGTTTGATCTGTGGGATTATCCTGAGGCCAGAAGCTGTCTGACAGTCAGCAATAAATTGAGGAGTTTTCTGTTTACTATTATCTCAGGAGTTTAATCTGTGGGAGTTTCTGAGGCCAGAAAATACCTAAAGAGTGGTCAGAATCAGACAGATTGGGTGTGGGAGTTTCCTGAGGCAGACTCCAAAGTCATAAAATTTAGGACTGCTGAGTCAGTATTAGATCAGAAACCTACCAAGGTCAGAGGACCCCAAAATCACCACTATATTTTCCTAGAAGCTACCATATCTCAATAATAAATCCAGGTTTCTTTATAGTATGATATTCTACGGTACAGATAGAGAAAATTGGGAGTTGTTATAGGAGAGGAAAAGAAGTGACTTATCTAAAATTGTCCCAGTAGTTGGTGAAAGAGCTAGGATTAACTGGACAAGAATTTATTAAGTACCCACTACATGCTGGAACTGTGCTAGGTACTTAGGATATAGAGAAACACCAAACAAAATTTTAAAATATAATCTGTCCCTTCTCTCAAACAGGTCATCTTCTGATCACTCAAACTCAGGTCTACTGACTTAAGATCTCAAGTTCCTTCCACTAAGCCATATTCCTTTATTTCCTCTAACTAGGAGAAAATTAAATCATTGATGGTAAATTCAACAAACCATTATAGACTTCAATATACAAATTTGCATAACAATACTTTACACTCTATTATTACTTCTTAAAAGGTCTTTCATCCAAAGTTCCCTAAGTGCTTAATAAGCATTCATTAAGATTAATAAATTAGACACAAATGATATGCAAATCACAAGTTTTCAGATGCATTAAATAAATTTAATTTTCCTGGCCTTGGGGCCTTTCTTAATTCAGAATGTTTCAGATCTAAAAGGAGTTTGTGTTTCTTTCCGTTGCCCTGGAAATTTCAGAATTTTCTGATTTCATATGCTCAGTCTACGCTCTGTTATGAGGTTTTCCCAGAATTGAGATCTTGAATTAGGGAGTTTGGGGAGGAGAAGAAGGAAATAGGAGTCAGGCAACTTGATGCTTTATTTTTGCCTAAACAATGTTTTACATCTTGTGACTTCAACTAGTATATCAACAGCATTACTTCAGTTGACTTTCCTTATTTTCTCTTGACAGTGTCCTCAGGGTTGACAAATGGTCTTGCTTTAGTGTAGAGAGAAAGTATTTGGGAGCTATATATAAGTTTATGAAATCATCACATTCAACAACAATGACAGAAACAAGAAACAAAAGGTTATTACCTCTTCAACCTTTTGGAGACCGAGTCTGGGGAGATTTTATTCCTATTTTGTCCAATATGTTAACCCTTTATTGGAGGTCACTAACTTAATTTTGTTTGTTTGTTTGTTTGTATTTTCATATGATTTGTTGCTGAGGTTAGAATAGTTATAAATTTAGAGTTATATGGGACAGTAATAAGAAGTAATGAAAAAATAGTAGAAAGAGTTAGGATGATATGAGTGAGAATGAATATGTAAATATATATTTAACAATCAAATGACTCTAGGCAAATCACATAACCTCTCTTAATCTCAATTTTCTCATCAGTAAAATGAGATTAGATTAAATGGTCTTTAAAATGTTTTCCATTTTGAAATCTAGGATCCTATAATCCTGCAAATTATTGTCCTTCCTCTTGCCTCAATATCTTCATCTGTAAAACAGAGTAGATTGGCTTCTAAAGCTCCCTCCAATTTTAAATCTGTGATTCCAGGCAAAGATTCTTAGATGTAAAGCTGGATGTTTTATAATCCAATCTCATTTTACAGGTGAAGAGACTGAGGCTCAGAGAGGGAAAGTGATTTTTTTCTAAGCTCTAAGGAATAGTAAATATCTGGCCTGATATTTAGAACACAGGTGGATCTCCTGTCTTCAACTCCAATGTTCTTTCTTCTATACTGATGTAAACTGTGTCCTCTTTATTCTTTGGGGGAAGGGTGGTCATGAGTCTCAAACCCTCCTGTTTTGAGGAGACCTCCTGACTTCTGGGAGGGGCCCCACCCACCTACAGGGGAAACTCCCAGCTAAGTAAATCTCATTCAGTTAGAAATCTGGGCCTGGGGCATGGTCAAGGCCCTCTACTGAGTTGAAAATTAGTCCCTCATTCATCTGGAGATTGGCCCCTGACTCAGAGCCAAAGAGACCCCATAAAATCATATGCTGTGTGCCCAGACTTTGGCTAAAATGGGTTTACACTGAGAAGCAACTCAGTGGACATTCCCGATTAGGAATTAGCAGCAATGGATTGACAGGTCTCTGGTTATATCAAATTTTTTTTGTCCCCCATTTGGGGAACAGTTTGAAGGAGTAATCTTCAACTCAATAGAGCAATTTGAACATGTTCCAGGCCCAGATTTCCAAGTGAATGAGATTACTTATCTGACAGTTTCTCCTATGAACAAGTGGAGCCCCTCCCAAAGGCCAGGAGAGTTTGAGACTCAGGACCACCCTTCCCCCATAGATTAAAGGGGACACAGTTTACATCAGGGCCTTTCCAACATCCCCCCCCCAAAAAAAAAAAAAATCAGAGGACAGTTTACATTAATACCATGAAACTTTATCTGGACACTACTTTCAATGATACAAAATTATTAGTGGACCAACATTGAACAATTGCTTTTTAAAAATAAATTCAAATAAATATTATTGTGTGATCTTAGAAATTTAAATGAACAAGGTTTGTTGTTACAGTTGTTATTTTTAAATATCTATCATGGGCTTATCATTGTGCTGATTCCAAGGATAACAAAAACAAGAAAGACATTGTTATAGGGAAATGATTAATTATATTTATCTGGTAATTTATGATTATCAAACTGCTTTTCAGATTCTATAGGTTTAGGTCTAGAAGATATTTTGAAAACCATCTAGGTCACCTTCTTTATATTATAAAAGAAGAAAATGAAACTCAGAAAAGTCGAAGATTCAAAGACTCAAAGATTCCACAGGGAACAGAGTAAATGTTCAATTTCCAGTTTTTGGTTCTACTAATTCCATATCTATCATTATTTTTAAAATGTCCTTTGCTGCCTTCCAATCTTCTCTTTTGATTCTCACAAAGATTCAAAGATGTAAGGACTAAAAATGTGTTATCCTCATTCTAAAGAAGAAAAAAAAGTGACATTTATCAATAGGTCAATGTTACAGAATTTTTAAAGAGTGCAGTTGAGGTGCCCAAGCCTCTTGCCTCCAACCTTAGTTTCAGGTATTGTAAAGAAGAAGAAAAAGTGGAACAATGAAAACTATTACATTCTGTTGTGGTTAGCAAGAAGTCTACTTCTGTTTGCTTTGGTTTTCTTATCTATAAAGTGGAGATAATAGCATTTACTTAATAAATTTATTGAACAAATGAGATAGTATTTAAGCAAAGAAATTTTCAATTATTTTTGAAATCTAAAGGCGCTCTAAAAATATTAGTTATTACCATCATTATCATCATTTTTGTTGTACACCAGAAATAATGGTAATTATAAGAAGAGATTCCCCCTTTGTTCCCCCCAAAAATCAAGAAATCCCTATCAGCCATTTTTGCACCAAACCACGTTCTCTATGCAACAAACAGTAAGTAATAATAACCATGTTCCCACCTGCACCTTGAAGTTGTTTGGACTTAATTTAAGACATCTAAGTACATGCAAACAGTTTTTCTATAATATAGCTCTGCCTCTATATTTGATTATCCAATGTGTACAAACAAATATGATTCCATGAACTCATGCAGTATGTATGCCATTTTTTTCCTTGTGTAGACTATCCAGGAATTTCCTAGAGGAATTTATGTTATGAAAAATGCTTTTTTTGTTTGACAGCTTCACGGTCCTCATAAAACACTCTTAAAATTCTTTCCATGCCCCAAGCACAAGTGGATGAAAAATATACTAACAAATATTCCATTAAAATATAAGAAGTCTTAAAAGTCCTTATTAGTAAGTGTGCTATCAAAGAATTAATCTAAAAGTCATTATGCAGAGGTTTATTAATTGGCTAAAATAGTCCCAAAACATTTTGAATTTTTCCCTTCTTTTTTATTTGTCTGCTTCTGTGTCCTCAAAACATAATATTCTTATAACTTTCATAGACCATAAAAATCAAGGAGAACAAGAATTATGCTTAACCCAAGTTTTGTGCCTTCTCTACTTTCTGATTCAGACATTGGAAAGAATAGTTTTGTCCAAAAATGAAAGAGTGCTGCACATATCTAGGGAGCAGAGAGCAGTCAAGAATTATTGGATTTCAGAATGTGTACATGGGGATGGGTGGGAAAAATCTATATTATGTCTGGAAAAAATAAAGTATCAAATTTTATAGGGCCTTCAGTTTTAGGCAAAGGAGTGTAGATTTTATTCATCAGGAAGTAGGAAGTCATTGAAGACTCCGCCATAGGGGAATGACAAGAATGACATAACAATAATGGGAAAAGGACTGAATTTAGAATCCAGAGATTTCAATTCAAATGCCAACTCTATTTTTAATTACTTTGGTGAACATTGGCAAGTCTGACTTTTCTGAGCCACTGCTTCCTCATCTATCTAATGAAGTTGTTAGGTGACATAGACTTCTAAGACTCCTTCCACTCTGTAATTATGACTTGTGAATTAAAATATGCTTCTGGAAGGATGGATGAGATGAAGAAAAGTGGGAGAAATCTATTAGGAGTCAGAAATCTATGAATGCTTTTGCCAGAGTGATGTCAGAAGAAACAGAGACAAGGGAATGGAATTGAGGAATATTATTCTTAACTGGTCAAGAGAAATGAATAAGATAGCATGCACATTTGGATTGAAGAATAGATTCATCAAAGATGCAGTTAGCATATGGATAGCCTACCTTCATAAAGAAATGAAAAGGTAGTTTTATATATATATTTTTTGGTGGAATTTGTTTATAGAAATATATATATATATATATATATAATAACAAAAAAATTTTCTTTTTCTCAAATTGGGTTATATAAAAAAGTTCAATTTCACTTTTTTTCTGTTAATCTGAGCAATTCATATTTTACTGAATATTTACTTATGTTAATTAAGCTGTAAATTTTATTGGCAGAAAATTGAGGGAAATTGCATTTAAGACTTTATTTTGAATTACTTTAAAATTCCAATAGACCTGTGATAGAAAAAGCCATCCCTGTCCAGAGAGAGAACTGCGGTGACTAAATATGGATTACAGAATACTATTTTCACCATTTTTTTTTTGTTTGTTTAATTAATTGTTTTATTTTCCTTTTTCATTTTTTCCCTTTTAATCTGATTTTCCTTGTGCAGCATGACAAATGGGGGAATATGTTTACTGGTTTACTTCTGAAACAGCTAAGATCCTAGAATGGAATGAACATACTCATGAGCTTAGCCAATAACATGTCAAATAAAGACTGAGTCATGTAGATTTGTTCATTGAAGCAAAGAAGTCTACTATGACAATTTGGGACCATGACATTGACCTCAACATTGTAGTCTTTATGGAACTTACAGATAGAGACCAATATAAGTTATACTATGAAATGACAAAAATCATGTAGCACATCATTGTGCTACATGTCACCTTAGACAAGTCATTCACAATGCTGAGGTTATTTCTTCTACTGTGAGATGAGATTAAACTAGATCCTTTCTGAAGTCACTTTTCTAGATTTGTGATTTTATGGTTCTAGCAAAATACAAAGTAATAGCTAGAATTATATACCCGAAGCTCACTGTTTCTTGAAATAACAGATGGCATTTCTCTAGGCTATAAATACAAATCTTAGAATATTCTTGATAATTCAATGAGCAAAATGTACTGGTTTGAAGCCAATATCCTCAAATCATAGGTGAAAAATGGAAGGGACCTCAGAAGCTACCTAATCTCACCTCCTTTCTTTTACAGAAATGAAATTAAGGCCAAGAAAAAGTTAAGGATTCTCCCATTAATCAGCCATTAATTATCTGAGATACCATCTGTGTCATAGAACTGTGGCATCTATCTATCTATCTATCTATCTATCCATCAACCCATCCATCCATCATCTATCTATCTGTCTTTCTATCTTTCCAAATCATTAAGCACAGTATAATAGCTGAACTACATAATAGATACAATCATACTGAGGATTCATAATCTGAAAGCTGAGCCAAACAAAAAGCTTTTAAAATATAGAAACCTGAGAAAATAAACTGAAGTGATGCAGAAGAAGATGAAGTACCTATGATTCCATCTGCTGCAAGGGTTGTCTTGAGTAAGATTTTCAGAGGGGGGATTGAAGGAAGGGAATAGGCATTTATATAATGCCTACTATGTGCCAAACAGTTTGTTAATCATTGTAAAAATATCCCATTTAATTCTCACAACATTGTGAGGAAGATGTTATTATTTTCTCCTTTCACAATTGAGTTGTTTTAAAATTTTATGGTTGAATCACTTATTGACCTTACGTATCTGAAGTTAAATTTAAACCCAGGTCTTTTTGAATCAAGACTCAGAATCCTATCCACTCTACCATCTTGTTGCCTCATAAGAGACAAATAAGAATTTACATGCTAAAACTTTTATTCAACAACTAAAAGTAGTTATTGATTTGTAAAAAAGGCTGTGGAACTCTTATTCAATACAGTATGTCTTTATCACATACTGATAATGTGCCAGTCACTGTGCTAAATGAGGAAGGAAGGAAGGAAGGAAAGAAGGAAGGAAGGAAGGAAGGAAGGAAGGAAGGAAGGAAGGAAGGAAGGAAAAAGAAGGAAAAATACTTTTTTGCTCTGAAAAAGCTTGAATTCTCTTGAAAAGACACCTGTGAATATTTATAAGAACAAAGAGAAGTTAAAAAAAAAAAAAAACAGAAGATAGTTTAGGAAAGAAGATAAGATACTAGTACGTGGGATAACTGAGAAAGTCTTCATTTAAAAGACAGCTTGAACTGGGCAGAAAGCACTTTAATTGACCTGTGTAAATAGCCCATAGAATGTTAAATATAAAAGAACAAATGTGTTATATCACTTTTTCCTGGGGCTCTTTCTTGCTGAACCTACTGAAATAAGTGAGAAGAATGTAATTCTACTTTGAGAGTATATATAGAATGCTAGTCTTAAAATCTGATTCAAGTATCAGATCCTAGTCAAATCTTGGGCATGTAATGATTGGGTATTCAGTCACTGACAAGTCTCTCCAATATCACACTATCTCCAAGCAACTCTATGACACTGGATATTGACTTTCCGCTAAAAGATAAGCTCCTTGGTGCAAAAAATATTTGTTTATTTTGTTGTGTCAAAGCTGCTTAGCAGAGTTTTTGGCATAGGAAGTACTTAATGAGTGCTTGTTTATTGCTAAGTTGTGGTTTCTTTAATAGGAGTACCAATGGGTTTGCAGAACCAATATAACAGAAACAACAGCAAGACAACAAGGATAACATCATGATCATCATAATCCTAATGATAATATCAATAATTCCCACATATATAGTGCTTTAAGGATATAAAAATATTTTTCATTTCACCATCACAGTATCTAGAACATACTAAGTATTTAATAAATGCTTTATCACTAATTCATTTATCAAGTTCTAATCTTCTTTTGTAGAGTATCCCAATGCTCTCTTCCAATTATGTCCTTGAATGCATTTCCATCTTTGATAATTTGTATCCAAGAATTAAACAAAAAGAAACTCCATATTTTACTCCTTAAATGGAGCTGTTATGCTTATTAGTGCCAGTTGATATGTTATTGGGGAGAACATGTTCTAATGGGGGCTTGAGTAAATAGTATTTGAGTAGAATTACCTTAAGTCTTTCCTTAGAGGTATCTCTAGGATCTTGAGGGGGAATTGTAGCCTGCTTTAGGCACTTGAGTGCTTAGAGAAGAAGTGGAATTAGGATTCTCTGAGCTTATGAGAGCTAACATTTAATTGAACAGTATTTTTTAAAATTTCTTGTTTTATACTATGTGAACAGAATAATTTTTGATATGTGTGTATAGGATTTAGCATTTAAGGTCCATCATAGATTCAATAGGGCCCTGTGGAATCAATTGGGAAACTAACATGGTTTACTATAATGGTTTTATGGTTATCCGCTCTAAACTCAAAACAACCGAATTATGTATGAGGTTGTCTTCCTTCTTTTCTTTTCTCTTTTCTTCTCCTTCTCCTTCTCCTTCTTCTTCTTTTTCAAGATAATCCAATTGTAGGTATTTGCCTTCCTGTATTCCCACTCCCAAAGACATTATAATGTAATTAGGTAGTCAAAATGAGTAATTGTAATGCAATGAATCACCTTAGTAGGAGATGCAGTCTGTTTATAGAATATATGCCATGTTGTTGTTCAGTATTTTTTTTTTTTTTTCATTCACATTCAGCTCTCTATGATCCAATCTGGGGTTTTCTTTGCAAAAATATTAGATGGTTTGTCATTTCCTTCTCCAGGTCATTTTAAGATAAGGAAACTGAGAAAAAAACAGAGTTTAGCAATTTTCCAAGGTAACAAGAAAGCAAGTGTCTGAGGCTAGATTTGAAATTATGACGATGAGTATTCTTAATTCCAGGCATGGCTTTCTATCCACTTTTCCATCTAACTGCCCCACATGTAGGAGAATTCATAGTTTTAGAGATTCAGAGCTAGAAGTAACCTAAAAAAAATCTAATCCAACACTCATGTTTTTACAGTTTAACAAACTGAATCCCAGAAATGGGATGTGATTTGTCCAAAAACACAGTGGTAATAAATATCAGAGATCGTCACCAATATCAACACTTTTGCCACAATTGTACACTGTTGTCCTCAGAGGAAAAAGATCTAGAGATAAAGTAGGAATGAAATAATAAATGAAAACGAGTTATAATTCACAATATTTTAGCACCAGTGACACCTTTAGAGATCAAGAAGGAATTGGTTCTAGAACTGGGTTCAGAAATCATTTTATTCTGTGATCTTGAGCAAGCCTTGTTCCTTTGTGCCTCAGTTTCCCATACAATAAATATAATTGAAATAGAACAATTCTAAGATAGAACATCTATATTATTTGTGTATATCATGGACCATTTTGGCAATCAGACCCAATCAATTGATTCCTTCTCAAAATACAATTTTAAAATAATTGAAGAAAGCTAGAAGTTTAATGGAAAAATGATTTTTTTTTTCTATTCAGATTTACAGAGCTGCTACTCCCAAAACAATATCCACAAAGAGTCTGTAGTGAAGAACTTCTGCTCTAAGGTCTCCTCTCTCCTTAAATTTTATGCTGGTAACAGCCCCCTGGATTGCATTTTACAAACAAGGAAACTGAGATTTATAAAGATGAAATGTGGGTCTAAAAATGGATATACTCTAATTTAATCAAAACTAGATCCAGCCTTCAAAACATATTTATTACACTTCCAGATGGTCTACCTTGTCTCTAAGGCATATAAACAAGGGCCTAGACTCAAGCCTTCAAGTAAAGCCATTTGGCTCATAATTCATTAACCTTCTTAACTATATGCTTGAAATGAATCATGTAAATAACAGTTTAAAGTGGATTACCAACATAATGAAGAATGAATGTTTATTAAGTGTCTGTGGCTCCGTTAAACTCAAAGAGGAAAAAAAAATAATTTATATGTCATTTTAACATGTACAGTCTCTATCCCATATGGTAACCAAGCCCCCCCCCCCCCCTTTTTTTTTTTTAATAAAAAGAATTCTGCGGAGCTAAATCCTCCCTGATGGAATGTTGAAGAAGCATTAAGCAGGGAGAAATAAGTGGATGTAATATGACACCATACATAAATTCCCATACGTGGGTTCAGGAAGAGTGATTTTGACCAATTTCTTGAGCTGCAGAATACTAAGGCTCTTACCTCCAAAGATTGGCCAAGAAGAATAGAAGAGCAGCAATTAAGTCTGAACCTTAAATTACTTTGGAAATATGTGGCAGTTCTGCCAGGCCATGCATAATGGGACAATACATCCCTATAAAGTTCATTTCAATTATCACTACTGGGGTCCGTGGCATTTTGGTGTCCAGATGAGACGGTATAGGTAATTCACATCTAACAGCCCATTATGTCTCATCCCTTTGGCAGCCATCTGTATCAGAAGATAAGTTTATCTTCCATTTTGCTATAGTTACACAGGGCAGTGTCCGTTAATCTGCCAGAATGATTTCCCTGTGGTCAGAGATTTATTCTTCCAAACAAACAGTCTTAGATGCAGTAGCTCAAAGCCTCTGTCAGGTATGTGAAAACATCCGCTTTGGTTGGCAAGAACCCTTTACTCTATTTCCTAGTAGGAAGGAGAGACTAGGTGAGAGTGGATGAGCTCAGTTTTACCTGAATGACCTCCTCCTTTCCTCAAATTTCCCATCACCACTCTCCCTGACTTTTCCCACCCTGGTCCTTGAGGAATGTCCAAGTCCCCTGGTGTCTATTTGGAGACCTGAATAATCCACACCAACAATGCCCCATGATTTTACAAAAGGTTCTCTGCTCTGTCAGAGTCCTAGCAAATGCCAATGGCATCCTGTACAACCTTGATGTTCCTTCTCTAATCTAGCCAGCCTGAAGTTTAAATATTAAATGGAGCATATCCCAAACGGTAAACGTACGTCAGGATAGAACAACATCGCTGATGTAACTGTAAGGAGGGTGTTCTGCTTAGAGCCATGGATACCTTCATGTCTTTTGCATATCTTGCTCTATTCATCCCCAACATTTCTGACTGGCAGGATGCCCAGCTGCTAGAAAAATAGCAATCGGCGGTCAGGGGAGCTCCTTGAACTGATGGGGTCCCCATCTTCCTTTTTAACAGATCACCCAGCAGGACTTTAGAGAGAAACCACAATACCCACTTCCCTGGTCTAGGCTGTGATAAACAGGAATGACAGTCTCCTTGTGCAAAGCAAAGAAGAGTCCTCTCATCTGCTCACCCCTGCTGCATCACCAGGCTACTTCATTCTGAGTGACGCACATGAGAGATTTCCTCTGACAGATGCAAGCTGCTTATTCTCTTGATTCACGGCTGGTGCTGCTTTATTTTGGCTGTGCCTGGGCAATGCTGCAGGGCCTAATGCACTTACATCATTTTGTGTCAAACTAATATGAGCCAGTAGGAAGCCCCTCATACATGCTTGTGTTAGACCAGGAAGGCCCTCACCATAAGGATATTAATCAGCATTCACACCAGAGCCTTATTTTCCCCAAACATATGCTGGTGAGTCAACTCGAAACAGTTATTACCAGGAAGATAAAGGTATGGGAAATAATAGCCTGAGACTTTAAAAAAAAAAAAGGCTCACTTTCTTTTAGTCACTTTCATGAGCAGAGTTTTAAAATAGAAATATAATTTTGTTCTAATGAACTATACATCATTGCTGAAATCTTCTATACAGTATACTAATTTATGAATGAAAATGTATTGAGAAGGTAAAATAAACAAACAAACAAAAAAAGAGTTCTAGCTTCCTGCTATTGGATTCAACACCTCTTCTTTCTCCTTTTAAAAGGAACATTCAAGTATAAAAGTATGCTTTTGAAAAAAAATTTGTTGATTTTTTATTTATATCACCTTCATTTATAAAACATGTTCTTCCTTTCCTTCATAACAAGCCATCCCTTGTGACAAAGAACAGAAAAGAAAAGAAAAAAATCACAACATATCTACTGAAAATATATGTAGTGCTATATATACTTAGTTTCCCACTTCAGCAAAAAAAGAGGGAGGTATATTTTCTCAACTCTAATCTGGGGGTAAGTTTGGTCATTTTAATTATATGGTATTGAGGGGCAACTAGCTGATGTAGTGAATAGAGCACCAGCCCTGAAGTCAGGAGGACCTGAGTTCAAATCTGGCCTCAGACACTCGATACTTCCTGGCTATGTGAGCCTGGGCAAGTCACTTAACCGCAATTACCTCAGGGGAAAAAAAAAAAAATATATATATATATATATATATATATATAGTGTTGAATTTTTATTTTTTTGTTTGCTTCTCTTGCTGTTATTATTGTATACATTGTTTTCCTAGTTTCTTCTCACTTTAATTTGCTTTAGCTAATTTATATGAGATCTCATTTCTTTGGATTCTTCACAATCAAACTTATTCCATGGTATCATTTTTTATGTTATTTTATTTTACCTTTTAAAAATTATTTATTTTTAATATGCATTGCTTTATGAGTTATGTTGGGAAAGAAAAATAAGATCAAAAGGGAAAACCATGGGAAAGATTAAAAAAAAGTCAGAAAAAAGAAGTGAACATAGCACATGTTGATTTATACTCAGTCTTCATAGGTCTTTTTCTGGATACAGATGGCATTTTCTGTCCAAAGTCTATTGGGAATGCTTTGGATCACTGAACAACTGAGAAGAAAGAACCAAGTCTTTCATAGTTGATCACTGCACATACTTGCTGTTATTGTGTATAATGTATTCCTGGTCCTGCTTGTTTTTTGCTCAGCATCAGTTCATATAAATCTTTCTAGACCTTTCTAAAATAAGGTTGTTAATCATTTTTTTTAATGGAACAATGATATTTTATTATCTTCAAATACCACAATTTTTTCAGCCATTCCCCAAATCATGGGCATCTACTCATTTTCTAATTCATTGTTACCATAAAAAGAGCTGCTACAAACATTTTCACACATGTGGATCCTTTTCTCTCCTTTATGATGTCTTAGGGATACAGACCCAGTAATGACACCATTGGGTCAAAAGATATACACAGTTTTATAGCTCTTTGAACATAGTTCTAAAATATTCAACAGAATTTTACTTCTCAACACTATTTTACTTTCCCATTTTCTTGTAAAGATAGTTTTAAATATTCATTTTGTAAGATTTTGAATTCCAAATTTTTTCCCCTCCCTTCCTTTTCTACCTCTACCTCAAATCAGTAAACAATCTGGTATTAAGTTACATATTGTATTGGTCCTTTCTTTGCTAGAAACTCTTTGCTATAGAGATTGAGTGTAAAATCATTTTAAACATATTTGCATGCTATTCATGCTGTGAAAGAAAAATCAGAACAAAAGGGAAAAAATACATGAAAGGAAAAGCAGTAACAGTGACAACAAAAATTAAAATAGCATGCTTCAATCCACACTCAAACTCAATAGTTCTTTCTCTGGATACAGATGGCATTTTCCATCAGAAGTCTATTGGAATTGGTTTTAGCTCACTGTATTGCTGAGAAGAGTTTAATCTATTATAGTTGATCATCACAATTTTTTTTTGATGTTACTACCATGTACTTTTATATATGTGTGTGTGTGTGTGTGTGTGTGTGAGTGTCAACCCCAATTTGATTTTTCAAAAGCCTTAATTAAGTATAAATTTGATCACTAGCAGGTGCTCCTTCTCAGATGCCTGAACTTAATATTTGCTGCAAAAAAGTAACTGCATACCTACCAAATATCATAATTTTTGCCATGTGAATCTATAACTGTGTTCCTTTTTATAAATGGTAATACATGTCTTTCTCATTAGTTTTGAAAAGCAGTGTGTATGAGAGAGTGTGTGTGAGGAGGGAGTGAATAGATCAATTTACTTCGTTAGGTTTCTATTGTTTATTATATCCCAACCCTCCAGGAAATTTCCCTTCTTTACCATCCTATGTTGTTGTTTCAATGGTGTTCATTCATATAAGCATGAACTTTATATAATTAATTACTTATAATTATAAAAAGGAAAGATAAACATAATATAAATAATTACCCCTACACACTAAGTTAAACCACAGTATTTAATCAAGCCCCAAACTCAGTGGTTTAAAAAACACAATTGAAGCACTTAGATTCATAGTCCATATTACCTGATGATGCACCAATAAAACTCAACATTAAAGAGAAGTTATTCAGGTATTTTCCAAGCCTTCCAATCCCCTTTTATACAACAAAGGGAGGAGTAAACCCTTCAGAATCTAAAGAGCAAAGCACTGGCATTCACAACTGATTATGCCATGGATATATTCTTATTCACTTCCTTGTTTATTGCTCAAACACTGGAAAGTTTAATAGGGATAGATCACCTACAAATTTTACCACAGGATTCTTGTGTGACCTTGGACCAAATATTTTAATCTCCCTGCACCTCAGAGTTTTCCTATGGAAATAAAGATGTTAAACTCAAGGACTTCTAGTTTTATAAGATTTTGATTTTCTGATATCTGTTCTACTCAGCAAGAAGCAAAGAATTTCTATAAAATATTAATTTCCTAAAATTTAAGTCCTGTCCATCTCAGAGAAACACTCACAACTACCCTTAATCCATTAACTTTTCTTCTTCTCTAGCCTTTCTACTTTTCCAAATTGCACAGCAGTCATGCTTGAGATCATATCTGTCAGTGAGTTTCCAATTCCCCCACTTTTCAGATCATTCCAAACTGTTGGGATAGGCAACTGAAGTTCTGTTGGCTTATAACTTTGGGCTAACTCCTAGGATATCTTTAACATAATAAACCAATTTACACTGCCTAGTTTACCCTACATACTCCATTCAAATTCTACCATTGGTACATCAAGGAGTCTGATGCCAGAATGAATAGGACTTGTCACTTTAGGGATAAAAAGTAGCTGGAATCAGCATTCATTATCAATAAGTTGGCAGTCATTAGAAAGTATAAGAAAGAAAAATATCAACAAGGCTATATTAGATATTCTTCTAAAAGAAGTGTAAATATGCATATATATTTTCTCCATTGTGTGCGTAAATTCTTCTTGAAAAACCATTTTTTTTCCCTTTCCATAAAATTACAGCAAGAAATACAGTCAACCAGAACATCCAATCTCCTGATGTCACTGAACCCATCCTGAGAATGAAAGCTATTCTTCAACTGAGATATAGGTTTCTCATTATGGCTGAAGAATCTGGAGGTGTTTCCAGATTAAGCCCTTCTAACTTTGTTTCAAATACATACAAACTCTTCATAAGATTGTAGTCCACCCACGTGTGTGTGTGTGTGTGTGTGTGTGTGTGTGTGTGTGTTCAGTCTTCAGAGCATGCTATTTGCAACTGCAGAGTGAAATGAGCAATTCGGCTGTCAAAAACAGGTTTGGTGGGGGAGGCTCGTCTCTTAAAATTCTCATTCTCAATGCTGTATCAGCAGCTGTGAAATCTGAGTTTTAAGGTATTCAAGAACACGATTTCATTTCATCATCAAAGAAGCATGATAACTATTATCATTATAAATAAGGAAAACTGAACCTCTCCTCAAAACAGCAATAACAAAAGCACTTTGATGACAAGTTTTCCAAAACCCTCCCTTCCATTTAGGGGTAAATTTTTTTCTGCTGACCCAGCTCCTGTAGAATTGAATATCATTCACTTTGTTTGCTCATTATTAGACAAAACATTTGTATAGAAACAACATGCTTTTCCCCTGGGGACTTTATTTGTGCCTGGAGTATGTTTACATCTGCAATCATCATTCACTTATATCTATATCACAATCATTTTTGCAGTAGCAAATTATCAAGAAATGTTGTGAGCAGAATAGGAAAGAAATGAATTTGTAAGTGCCAGGGAAATTCCATCATGCTAATATCCAGAGTTTATGTAATGAAGTTGTTAGCACTGAGAGCTTGTGCAGGGAAAAGAAATGGTAGTGGGGAAATGTCATTGGAGAGAAAATGATTGGAAAGGTTGATGAGCCAATGATGCGGCAAGAGAGGAAAATAATGGATAGAAAGGACTCCTGCTTCATTGGTGTCCAACTAATGGCCCAACAGATGAAGGAAGACACCTAAGATATTGTATTGACACTCTTTGCAGAATCTATAAGAGGACATATGTCCAAAAGTCACTTAAGATGAGAAGTGTGGATGGAATGTGACCATTGCATTATACTGTGAAATGGATCTTATGCTGCTGAGATCACATACATGAAAGTAAATATATAGTCAAAGAAATGGACAGGAAGGGTATAGCACTTCAGTAGGAAAAAAGCGTGAATTTTTTATATGACTCAATTGTGAGAGAAGATAATGTGCATTTAAAATAATAGTCAAGACATAATATATATTCATCAAAAGATGAGTGTTTTGCTATCATCTATGTCATATTACCAATGCTAGTTTTCATTCCTAACATCTCAATTAATTCTCTCAAATTCATGTTTTGTTTTGTTTTTGTTTTTGTTTTATTTTGTTTTTCACACATTCATACATGTATCACTTATGTAACTTTAAAGAATATAGCTAAGTTTCAATTAGTGTGAATAATGAATCCCCTGAAGTTGTGTTATTTGAATTCCTGCTGCATATTTACATTGGACTGGATCAAATTACAATATCATATATAATCATGATTTCAGAAAGTAGGAATTTGAATGCATGTGTCTATTTCAGGGGAATCATTATTCACACTGATTGAAACCTAGCTATGTTCGAATTATTGAAGAATCACAGACTTTAAAAGTTGGAAAGGACTTCCAAGTCCTTGGAAGATAATCCATATTTGACTAGAAATTCTCACTATCACAATATTAATAAGGTTTTATCTAGGCTTTATCTGAAGTTCTCTCTTGAGAGAAGCACCCTCCATTCCTTTAGTGGATCAAACTAAATATTAGGAAGATTTATTTTGCTAAGTAGTGTATATTGATTAAGTGTAATGTCCAGACTAGCTTTCTGGAGGATTTCTGGATAGGCTTTGGTCTTAAGTGGAGAAGCGATGAAGGCAGAAGCTTGAGCACACATACATTCTCCTCTCCAGTCCTTTCAGACCTTAAATTCCTTAGTACAATTACATCACTATGGCACACTGAGCATGTGCCAACTGTGGAATCATTACATCACTATATCACACTAAGTATATGCAAACTAGAGAACCATTATCTCATCAATGACACTGAGCAAACACCCTGCTGTAAGTATCCTTGCTTCAAGTAGAACACAGGTGGTTATACCCTCCTTGACTTCTCAGGAAAAGAGGTGAACACTAAGGGAAATGAGGAACCAAACTAGACATTGTCAGCAGGTTTCCTCTGGGCCAAAGGGTCTTATACCTTACCCAGAGTTCCCCCACTATCTGCAATCCTCCATAATTAATCATCAACTGCATGTATGCCCTCTACTGCATGTGCTAATTATTGGGCATACAAAGACCAAAGGCACCTAGTTTCACCAAGGGTGCAGTGTATAGAGCACTGAATCAGGAAGACGGATCTTCCTAAATTCAAATCCAGCCTCACAAACTTACTAACTGTGTGATCCTTGGGAAATCATTTAATCCTATTTGGTTCAGGTCCTCATCTGTAAATTGACCTAGAGAAGGAAATGGCAAATCCGTCTAGTATCTTTGTCCAGAAAATCCCAAATGGGGTCAGAAAGAGTTAGAAACAATTGAAACAAATGGGCAACAACAAAGACAAAAATGAAACAGCTCTGTTATCAAGAAACTTACAAAGTACAGGAGAGTTAATAGGTACATTTATACACATATGGAGATAATAAATTGAAAATAAGTACAAGGAGGGGCAGCTAGGTGGCACAGTGGATGGAGCACCAGCTCTGAAGTCAGGAAAATATGAGTTCAAATCTGACCTCAGACACTTAACACTTCCTAGCTCTGTGACTTTGGGCAAGTCACTTAACATCAATTGCCTCAGCAAAAAAAGAAAAAAAAAAAAAAAGAAAAAAGTACAAGGTAATTTAAGGAGGAAGGCTACATACAAAATAATCTTGAAAGTGATAGCATGACAAGCTTTGGGAACCAGGAAAGGTTTTATGCAGAAGAAAGCATTTCAATGGAATTTCAAAGAAACTGAAGGATTCCAAGAGGCAAGAAGGGAGAGTATTCCAGGCTTAAGAGACAGTCAGTATAAAGATACCAAGCTCAGTATCTTCTACTGATAGAAGAAAAGCTTCTACCAAGCTCAAAAGAGCTGGGTATCTTTACACTGGCTGTCCTCCTAAAGATGGAATACCCTTCTTCTGTGCCCTTTGGGATCACTAGAGCAGAAAATTTCTGAAAATCATATTGTCCTTTAATTTGATAATATTGAGGTTTTTCATCCTTCTCATTGGAACAGTTCCTTTTGAACTCAAATAATTCTATTTGGGGAAGAAGGAACTTTTAAAAATATTTCATTTTGGGGGGAAACAGGATCTTCTAAGAGTTTAAAGGAACTTAAAAAGCTACTTAGGCCAAGCTTATCTCCCTGAAAAAAAAAAAAAAAAAAAACCTTCTACATTTTACCCAAGAAGTCATCTAGGGTCAGACAGAAACCCTCTACTGAGGAGTAACAATAATAAAGTTCTATGAAAACACACATTTATTAAATTTTTAACCTATATTATTTTTCTTTTCTTTTCTTTTTTTTTTTTTTTCTTCTTCACAGTAAATATGTAATTCCTTCCAGATCCCTTTAATTTATACAAAATTCTTAAGAGTAAGGCTACATCTTTGTTGGTATTTTTATGACCTATACTTAGTACTGCATGCAGGTGATTAAAGACTCTCCATTAACTGAATGTATGCATGAGTCTTGTGTTTTATTTGCATATGAACTACAGAGACACATTAGTAAGTTCTGAATATTGATAAACTAATGTTCATGTAAGAAATGATCAGGGTTTTCTCTGTTTTGCAAGGTGCCTTCTAATTAGTTGTTAGGTTCAGTATGTCTCAAAAAAGACATCCAATGCTCCCCACCCTTTACCTTTTTTAGCTAAGCAATCCCTATCCCTTACAAACCAATGGATTATACATGTTATAACATTTTATTGTCCAGAATCAATGCTGAACAAGAAAATTTAAAATTCCAATTCGTTTACCTGAAGCTAAAATGGATCGTCTCAGTATGACTTCAACTTTTATAAAAAACTAACATTTTTCCTTGCCCCATTATTTTATTTTCCACCTAGATTGATAAAAATGATATGTATGTATGCATGTATATATTCACACATATACACCATGATATATATGTTTATATAGACATGTACATGTACATGTATATTGGATAAACCGTCCTCCACCTCAATTTCATCTTTTAAAGACATGTCTGTAGAACATGTGCAATATAGAAGGAGGAAGCATGTAGAGAGCTGAAACTATTGAGTCGATGCATTGAGGTCAGGACTGCTGAGCACTTGAGGCTAACTACTTATTGGACAATACTCTATGGGCAAATGCATGGAAAATGGTCCTTTTCACTATCCGTGCTGGCTCAATGATTGGTGTATACAAAGGATTGTAGGAGGGACTAGGGGATGGAATAAGACTAGCCAGAGACACACTTTGGCGGTAGATGAGGCAGTTGTGGAGATTCTGCTTCCATCCTGTTCAATCCTGCATCTAAGGACCAAGAATAAAGGCTGAGGACTTTTACTTATCCTGACTCTGGCTGATTCTGAGGTATCCTGGGTGCTAGCGCAGTCGTTACAGAAGCAAACCTTCAACAAAATATTACTGTATTCCAAAAGAAATTACTCTGACAATATAGTAACATACAATTGAGTCAACACATTGGAAGTAGAAAGAACGTTCAACTGGAAATAGTAGACCTTGATTCTCCAATTAGCTGTGTGACTTCAGATAAATCATTCAATTTCATTCTCCAGTTCTCAGTTTTTCCATCTGTTCAATGAATTGATTAGATAGAATATAATTTTAGATTCCATCTTCCTCTGAATCTGTGTCCCTAGATTAAATGAACTATAATAAAAAAAAAGTATCAGAACCGTTTATGGACTCAAATCTTTATATCTGATCAAACTCTATTACCTTAGCATATATCTGTGAAACATAGCTTGTCTATTCTGAATCATCAGGAAAGGTTTCCATTTCTTTCAAGCAAAGAAAATCATCCTAAAACATTCTGCAAGTAAATAGTTGTTTATTTGTTTGCATAGAAATGCCTATCATCTTCAGAGAGTAAGAGAAATATCTATTTATCAAATAATGCACCTAGTTTTTCAATAAAAGGACATTATACTTAAAATACAGTATATAATACATGTAATTAATGATGAAAGGCTTTGAAAGCTACATCTGTTGAGAAAGCTAGTGAATCTGAGTTCACATGTACTCACTGAAAGCTATTTCCTAACGCCACTAAAATAGCAGAAACGTTCATCTTCTCCCCCAGTTCCCAACCTCTGACCTTGGCATCATGTAGTAGAAGTCCAGTGGAAGGATATAGAAGATCTGATTTGAAATGTCTTTCAGAAAGTAACTGATTGTGTAAACATGAGCAAATCACTTAACCTTGTAATATCTGAATCTCCTCATCTGTGAAATTCAGAGTATTATTTGCATTTCTTCCCTTTCAAGATTTCCATAAGAAAAGTGTTTTACAACCTTGTGCTTTTAGAGAAAGGCTTGTTATTTTTATTGTTGCTTTCATCTTTTATTTTTATTCTCATTAGTGTATGTATCAATAGTGCAAACATCTATATATCAAAGCTATATGATTTCCTTGGTTTGGGAATTTCTTCTTCCAACAGATGATGCAATGTGTCAGTAACTTAATAAATCAATCTTAGAGAACTTCCTGAGGCTCAGAAAGATTAACCAGAGTTTCCAAGACTCAATAATAGTTGTGTCTGGCTATCTTCTCTTTCTCTTCCTCTTCTTCTTCTTCCTCTCTCTTCCTCCTCCTTCTCCTTCTCCTCTTTCTTGTTCTCCTTCTCTGTCTCTCTCTGTCTCTGTCTTTGTATCTGATTTTCTGTCTGAATCGGTGTGTGTTTTTGCCTCTTTCTGTATCTGTCTGTCTGTCTCTATCTCTGTGTGTATGTGTTTCCCCTCTTTCCCTCTGCCTTTCCATTGTCAGTTCTGTTGGATTTTATTGGGATGAAGTCTAAAATTTTCTCTAAATATATACCTGCTGTTAGAGTGCAGAAAATTTGCTTTTCTGCTTTTGCCTACCCAGCACTACGAAAAAGAAAAAAGGAAAAAGATAAAAGAATTGTAATAACATAGAAAATGGAAGACAGGCCAATTCTTTGCATTGCCACACTTTGTTGCTTTTGCCCTAGAGTTTGAAGATGTCCTTCATCTACAGGTATCAGCTAAGCCTAAACCTAGAAGTGATGAATATTATAATTCCTATCAAGACATTAAATAAACTGAACAGAACAGTAGAAAGTTAGAGAGAGTCAAAGCATCCCAATGGAATGGCTCATGTACCTGAGAAAACATCCTCAATGAGATTTAGTCCAGCACAACATGAATCAGTTCCATTGAACATTGGCAATAGCTATTCCATTCACATGCCTTATCCACCAAGGAAAATTTTCTGAAAATCTATGAGGCAAAAAATGGTATTCAGTCTATTGTTCCAGAGTTAAAAGTTGTCCTGGCTATATTTATTATTATTATTATTATTATTATTATTATTATTATTATTATTATACCTTTTTATTTACAAGATATATGCATGGGTAATTTTTCAGCATTGACCCTTGCAAAACCTTTTATTCCAATTCTTCTCCTCCTTTCCCCCACCCCTTCCCCAAATGGTAGATAGACCAATACATGTTAAATATGTTAAAGTAGCCATATATATTCTTTACAGCTGAGTCTTACTAGCCCCAGACTTTCACTCTGTACATATTCATACTCATACACTGTGGGGATTATATGCATAGGAGGAAGAGTATTTCCCAGGTTTCCCAAGTTTGGATTTATAGTAAATGCCTCAGTTAAGGTTAATTGAGTATTAGACATTCTAATAGGAAATTCATCAGTGACAGATTGTGAATTAAAGTTTCAGTAGAAATAGCAACCCACAAGGATTACCTATGAGAATAGAGGGGTTTAGTATCAATTTCATCTCTAGGGTATTTGAGTATTAAAGTGAAGTATTGAAATGAGGGCTAGTAAAGGAAAAATTAAACTCAGAGTATTTTTTTTTCTTTTTTAATTGAATAATCCTGAGTAATTGAGAGTAGGAAGTGATTGCCAGAGCCTCTAACCTACTAAGTAACAAATAGGATTCAAATAATCAGTGTTGGTTATATGGATTTCTGCAGTAGGAATTTTTCATGCTGAGGTAATCACAGCTCCTTCAGATATCTATATATGTTTCAAGCAATATTGCTGATTTTCAGTTCCCTTCTCTATAAAATGTGTAAGTTTGATTACATGGTATTTGAGTCCCCTTCTTAATTTCTGATCACATGATACTAGGAAGAAACACAAAGGTCAAAAAATTACAAACAAAAGTGTAGAGACATGAATTTTGCCTTCTAGTACTTAAAATCAAGATAGAAAGACAAGGTACATATGAACTTACAGATACACTAGTTATGTGACCATGGACCTTGTTTTTCTCAGTTTCCTCATATCTAAAATGAACTAGAGAAGAGAATGGAAAGCCTCTCTAGTTTTTTTGCGAAAATCTCACATAGGAACACAAAGAGTCAGACATGACTGAACAACAGCAACAAAAGCCTGGAGAAAAAAGTACATAAGAGGAAATGAAAACTTTCTTTAAGTATAATTATAAAAAGGATTGCTATGTGGATGATCAGGTTTATTCTTTTTTACCCAACAGGGATGAATCAGAGCAATAAGTAGAAAATGGGAGTTTGTGATGTCAGTGGAAAACCTTTCCTCACATAATTTAGAAATGGCCATAATTCTAGTTTTCGTCTTCAATTTCCTATGGCCAACTCGAGAAAAATGTTTTACACTTTGTCTAATTTTAGAGCATTCATAGCATATTCAGTATACTGCTTTTGAACCTGAGGGGAGAAAATTCATAAAAAGAAAAAAAATAGTAGAGAAAAGTCATTGTGATATAGTTTTCCTGAGTCTCTCTCTTTAAGGTCTGATCCTACCCAAATTACAACACTGATGATCAAAGGTACATTCATTCAAGTTACCTGTGTGGCTGCATATATGACTTATAAAACACCTTGTTGGGGAACAAGCTTTGAGACAGCTTCATTCTAATATATATATTTTTCTTTTTGTTATTGTTTTAATCAAAAAACAATGAACAAAGTGAGATTTTATTTTCACATTACTTTTTAATGCATTGTGTGAAAGAAAATATATGATTATTAAAAACTTTTCTGTTCACTTCCAAAAATTTCATCATTCATACATAAGGAATGAATCAAAAGCATACATTCATATATATTTTCCTCATACAAGTGTGGTACTTCCATTATTATAATGAGAATAGATTGCTATAAGAACACTAGAATATATATTATATTTGATTCATTTTATTTTTCTGTTTCCAATGTCATCATTATATTTTGTTAGAATAATCTGACTTAATTATATCATGAGCCAAGTTTTCACAGAATCATAAAATTCAATTCAATCAACATTTATGAAGTGCCTACAATATGCCAGGAACTATGCTAAGCACTGTAGAAATAAAATATACCTTATACCTCTTCTTGGAGATCGTGTGTGTGTGTGTGTGTGTGTGTGATTTGCATTCCTGGAGCTTTTATGTTGATATATATGACATGAACATTCAACAGTCAGAAAGAGAGTGATATGGTGTAAAGAGTACTGAATTTGGAGAAAGACTGTGTCCAATGCAGTCATTTTGACAAGTCACTCAATTTCCTTATTTGAGATGATGGATTTCAACTAGTTATTTTATTATCTATAAAGTATTGTAAAAACATAAATCTATGACCATATGTCACAATTACCAGAGGTAAAAAGAAAGAAAAAGGGAACTATAGATAGGGAGAACAGAGACAGATAAAATAACAGAAAAAGAGCGACAGAGGGAGAAAGGCAAAATGATTTGTAGTCCTAACAAATATCTTGCCAGGCATACACAACTTGTGAAGATGCTAACAATCTGTGATTACCATTATTGTTGCTGTTCACCTCATCATCATCATAATCTTCCATCCTGAAATACCTTTTCAGTATCAACAAGTTTTAACAATGTGCCTAATCTTACAGGTTTAATTATTTAATTACAGGTTTAATTATCAGACACAGAATTTGGAGCCATATCTTTTGATGGCAAGTCAAGTCATCTTTGACATTTACAGAGCTGGAAACCAATATCACATGAAATATCATTCCTGTAATTATAAACTCACACAGATATAAAGACACATATATGTATATGTGTATGTACACATATATGTGTGCATATTATAGCACTATAGTTATCTTGGAGATGCACCTAATAATAATAATAATAATAATAATAATAATAAAGAGGATGTTTATAATATAACTATTAGTGAAAATGTAGCAATAGAAATTATGATAAAAGAACTTGCTAGAGAAAATGTTAATGAGGTTTGTAGAAGAATTATACTAGAACTACACAAGGATGCTCCTTTAGAGGAGATCATAAGATGCTGTACCACAGTGGGCACAAATACTTTTTATACCTAGGTTATGATGCAGACTTATCAAGATGTGAACATGGGAAGACAGGGTTCCTTTTGGCAAGGGACTTCCAGAGAGACTCATCAATGCTTTCAATGTGGTAAAGTAGGACATTTGAAAGCTCAGTGTTAGTATAAAGGTTAGTATAAATGTTAGTATAAAGGTAGAGTAAAAAAACAGGGTGGGAGAACAAGACCCAAAAACCTATGTCTAAAAGGCAACAAAGGCTTTCATTGGGCCTCAGAATATAGATTGATTGAGGGAAATGGGAACCAGGACTCAGCTCCAGGACCCCAGGCAAAAAAAAAAAAAAAAAAAAAACATTTGGGGCATGAAGGCAGTCAATGTTACACCCAGAGAGTCTTTAGAAGTTCAGGACTCCAACATGAGAAATCAGCCTAGAAGCAAGCTGATGGGAGAAAGGGATTACAATAGGGGAGAATAGAGTTGTATGCAGCTGGGACTACTGAGATATCCCCTGGAGAGGTGAAATGTGTTCCAGTCTGGCCTATAGATCCTTTGCCTCCAGGCACAGTAGGCTTAACCATTACAACTCTTAAGAGTGCTTATAAAACAATGTCCATCCATGCACTGACTTGGGAAACCAGGGAATGTGTAGCTAATATTTCAGTCACTAAGACAGGTAGACAACGTTTGACTTATCATCCAGGAAACAGTAGTATCAGGTTTACTGATACACACTCCTGATAGACAATTTGGTGATAATTGCCCAGATTCTGACTCCCAATAACAGAATCCAGGAATATTCTGAACTGCAGCAGTTGCATCTGACCATCCTATGCTCACTATTTGTATAAATTGCATATCATTGAAAGGGTTGGTAGACACAAGTAAAGATCATAGAGTCATTAGAGATGCCAATTGGCCCAGTCATTGGCCAAATATTAAGACAGACACCCATATGTCTGTCAGAGAAGGATCAATAGCAGCTGAAATTAGTGCTACCCCTTTGAGATGGATATTTGAAGGTCAAAGAGGAGTTTTTACTCCTTTTGTAGTTGAAAAATCCCCATCAGTTTATGGGGAAGAGACATTTTACAATAATTAGGATTACAATTGAGTACTTCAGCTTTTGGGGCAGGGCTGCTGTTGAAGGCCTGCCAACCCTCTCACCTGTTCCCATTCAATGGAAAACTGATACACCAGCCCTTAACAAGTGAAAAAATTCATGTTTTATTAGATATACTACAGAAGCAACTTGACCAAGGACACTTACAACCTTCTCAAGGTCATTGAAATTCGTCAGTATTTGTTGTAAGAAAGAAATTTATAAAATGGAGGATGTTGACTTATTTGAGAAAAGTAAATGAACAGTATGGGAAGTGGACTACTTCTATCTCCTATTCAATTACCTAAAGAATGGCCTCTTTGGGTTATCAACATTAAGGATTATTTCTATTCTATCCTTCTGGATAAGGAGGATATGAAAAGTTTTGATTTTCAGTGTTAATTTAGTTGAACCTTATAAAATATATGAATGGACAGTTTTGCCACAGGGAATAAAAAATAGTCCTACTTATAAATAAATTGGAAGAATATAGGATAGTTTACCTCTCAGACCTGTGGAAGAGGAAGGAATTTAAAACCAAAAAAAGAATTAGAGATCATTATTGATCACAAAATAGAAAATTGAAAAGTTTTTGTACAAACAAAACTAATGCAGACAAGATTAGAAGAGAAGCAATAAACAGGGAAAACATTTTTACAGTCAAAGGTTCTGATAAAGGCCTCATTTCCAAAATATATAGAGAATTAATTGTAATTTATAAGAAATCAAGCCATTCTCCAATTTGATAAAATGGTCAATGGATATAAAGACAATTCTCAGATGAAGAAATTGAAACTATTTCTAGCCATATGAAAAGATGCTCCAAGTCATTATTATTCAGAAAAATGCAAATTAAGACAACTCTGAGATACCACTACATACCTGTCAGATTGGCTAGAATGACAGGGAAAGATAATGCAGAATGTTGGAGGGGATGTGGGAAAACTGGGACACTGATACATTGTTGGTGGAATTGTGAATATATTCAGCCATTCTTGAGAGCAATTTGGAACAATGCTCAAAAAGTTATCAAACTGTGCATACCCTTTGATCCAGCAGTGTTACTACTGGGCTTATATCCCAAAGAGATTTTAAAGAAGGGAAAAGGACCTGTATGTGCAAGATTGTTTGTGGCGGCCCTCTTTGTGGTGGCCAGAAACTGGAAACTGAGTGGATGCTCATAAATTGGAGAATGGCTGAATAAATTGTGGTATATGAATATTATGGAATATTATTGTTCGGTAAGAAATGACCAACAGGATGATTTCAGAAAGGCCTGGAGAGACTTATATGAACTGATGCTGAGTGAAATGAGCAGGACCAGAATATCATTATATACTTCAACAACAATAGTATATGATGATCAATTCTGATGGACGTGGTTCATCTCCAGCAATGAGATGAACCAAATCAGTTCCAATAGAGCAGTAATGAATTAAACCAGCTACATCCAGGAAAAGAACTCTGGGAGATGACTATGAACCACAATCCCTCTATTTTTGTCCACCCGCATTTTTTGATTTACTTCACAAGCTAATTGTACAATATTTCAGAGTCTGATTCTTTTTGTACAGCAAAATAACTGTTTGGACATGTATACATATATTGTATTTAACTTATACTTTAACATATTTAACATGTATTGGTCAACCAGCCATATGGGGGGGAGTGGGGGAAGGCAGGGAAAATTTGGAACTAAAGATTTTGCAATTATCAATGCTGAAAAATTACCCATGCGTGTATTTTGTAAATAAAAAGCTATAATAAAAGAATTTTAAAAAAAGAAATATAATTTTAAAAAATAGTCCTATTATGTGTCAAATATATGTGGCTGCTGTTCTTACTCTAGTAAGAAAAGCATTTCCAAAAGTAATGTTATTACATTAAAATGGATGATATATTGGGATGTGCACCTGAGGAGCAAATATTAGAAGCATGTCTACAAAAGACCATAGAAGCACCAAGGAACTACAAATTGCATATACCTCCAGAAAAAATTCAAAGGTACTCTCCTTTTCAATATTTAGCATATAAAATATATCCTAAGGTGCTTACAGTACAAAAACTTTCCTTAAGAACAGAGAAGCTAAACACTTTAAAAGACTTTGAGAAATCGATAGGAGATAGCCAATGGATACGTCCAGTGTTAGGCTTAACTGCCTATCAGTTACAACCATTATATGACATTTTAAGGGGAGACAGTGCTTTAAACTCACCACACTAGCTTACAAAAGAAACTCAAGAGGCTTTGAGAGAGGTAGAACTTGCTTTATCCAATGTGGTTGAAAGAGTTACTCAAAACCTCTTGGAAATATCAGTTTTTGCTACACAAGAGGCACTCACAGCAGTCCTTCATCAAGGAGACAGTGTGATAGGGTGGGTAAACCTCCTGGCACAACCAGACTAAAGCCTTATTCCTTACCCAGTGCTTGTGGCTAGAATTTTATTGAAAGCTATTAAGCTAGCAGTACAATTATCTGGGATAAGACCCAACAAGATATACACCTTTTATATGAATGGACAAATTAACGTATGCTGTGAAACCATCCCAGAGTAGCAAATATTACTGGCCACAGCTCCAAAATTTACACACAGGTCTCCATTAAAGATAACTGAGCTATTACATTATTGGCTATGGAAAGGCTTCTAAGGTTCCTCTTAAAGGACCAATTAATTTTACAGATGCATCCAAACATAACATTTGTGCTGTATTTTCTTGTAACTTAACTGTGGAGTAGTCAGAATTCCTTTCCAGTTCACTCAGCAAAATGAATAATATGTGATCATTCTAGCTCTTACTTATTATCCAGGAGATGTAAATATATTTGATTATGCAAATAAAATTTGTAACTTCATATATATATAAATATATATATATGTATATGTACAATATACATATATATGTATATATATATATATATATATATATATATATATATTTATATATAATCAGCTCTTTAAGGAACTTCAAGAGCAAGTGAGAAAGCATCCAGGTAAGATTTATATCTTGCATGTCCATTCTCCTAGTAGATTTCCAGGTTCTATTTGTTATGGAAATTCAAAGCCAGATAGCCTTCTAACCATGTTGGCCAATACTCCTTTATTTCAGGAAGCCCAAGAATCTCATTCTAAATATCATCAGGCTGCTTGAGCTTTACTTTTGCAATTTGGGATAACAAGAGAGGAAGCTAGGAGCATAGTAAAAGCCTGTACGGCTTGCCTTCCTTTCCATGCTCCTACATTGCCTCCAGGGAAGAAGCCTCATTGTTTGAGACCCATTGAAATTTGGCAAATGGATGTGATCTATTATCTTTTGGTTGTCTGTCTTTTATCCATGTTGTGGTAGACACCTTTTCAGGATTCACTTTTGCAGTACCAGAAGCAAAAGAGAGGCCCGAGTGGTCACTGAATTCCTTATACAATCATTTGTAATTACAGCTGTGCCACAAGCAATAAAAACAGACAATGAACCTGCATATACTTCTAAACATTTTGCACACTTTTGTGCACAGTATAAGATTTTACACACTGCTGGCATACCTTTTAATCCTCAAGGACAGGCTATAGTAGAGAAGAGAAATAGAGACGTCAAGACACTCCTCCAAAAAGGGGGGAGCCATAGGTAACCCTAGAGAACTTCTAAATTTAGCTCTTTATACTATTTTTTTTTATTTTTGACAAAGATGCACTGGCTCCAGCAGACAGGTTTCATAACCCACTGGAAGGGTAGTGTCCTATGTGAGTAGCTCCACTAGCTTTAGATAATCCCCAGGTGATGTGGAGAGACCCAGAAAGTGGTGAATGGAAGGGACCAGATAGGCTAACTGCTTGGGAGAGAGGATTTCCTTGCATCTTTACATTTGAAGAAGGAATCAGATGGGTGTCAATGAGCAATATTCACCTTGTCCATTGGAGAAAGATGGACAAGACCTTTGAAACAAAGCAGAATACCCAAGAAACATCAGGTGGTTCCGTCTCTGACAATATGTGCCACTGAAAGAATCTGGCAGTTAACCTTATGTATGGCAAGTGACTCATGAACATAAAAAAAATTGATGAAACTGATGCAGGACTTCAAAATCTGCAGGAATCATTGGATTCCCTGACACATGAAGTAATGAACAACAGATTGGTTTTAGACTATTTCTTGGCTGCTGAAGGAGGTGTATGTATGATTGGTATTTATATACCCTCCTTCTAGGACTTACGGACATGTAAAATTCTCCATGTTGATTCATGTTGTTTCTTATCTCACCATTAACCTGTGTTACATGTTTGCATAATACCTCCCATGCTGATGAATTTATGTATACCTGTCTCAATTATCCTTCAGCCTAAAGGAAACCTGCTAACAATACATGGTTTGACTCCCCATTTCCATTTGGTGTTCTCACTTTCCTTCCTGAAAAGTCAGAGAGGATGTGATCACCTCTTTTTTGGTGTTTTTATCTCCCTTCCTGAGAAGAAAATAGGAGATGTAGAGGGCTAGAGCTCTGGAAAATTATACTGCAAAAACAAACAAACAAAAAAAGATACAGCAGTGTGCTTACTCAGTGTGAATGATGAAATAATGGTTCTCCAATTCACATATACTTAGTACTTAGCACAGTTGGCACATGCTCAGTTGCTTTAGTGATGTAATCATACTGAGGTATTTAAGGCCTGAGAGGACTGGGAACTGGGAGTCTCAGGCACAGACACAGAGGAGACTCAGACAGGGACACAGAAGAGACTTGGGACTCCAGGGTCCATACTCCATCTTTGACCAGCCTTGTGGTGTCTCTCCTGCCTTCATCACTTCTCCACCTAAAGACCAAGACCCATCCAGAAATCCTCCAGAAAGCTAGTCCAGACATCACACATATAACCTTCTATTTCAATTTATGTGTTCTCATATGACCAAAGATTTAAGTAAAAAAAAATTAGATATTCTTACTTTAGAATGATAAATTTCTCTCTCTCTCTCTCTCTCTCTCTCTCTCTCTGTGTGTGTGTGTGTGTGTGTGTGTAAATGCAATTGTTTATAAACTGTTACCATAAAAAAGCTGCTTATTATTCAATTTCCAAGTCATGAGCAATTTTCTAATATATAGTTACAAAATATATGTGGAGAAATTAAGCTTATTTATATACTGGAAGGAAAGTTATGCAAATATACATGCATACATATATATATATATATATACACATCCACACATATTTATTCATGACCCTTAATTGCCTTTTATATCAGAGATAAGAATTGGTTTCCCAGATTTCTTCCTCTTGAAAAGGATCACCATATAGTTATGTCAGTCAATTTTTTAATTTTGTTTTTATTTATTTGTTTTCTCTCTTTCTCACACACACACATACACATAAATATCACTACAACATTATCTCTTACTCCTAAAACTTTCAGGAATGGGTATTTTTATGATAGGTAAATTATCAGTTGAGGTTTGAGAGTCCCACCTGATTTCACCCTATCCCAGAGCAATATTAGAGAACTTCATTAAGTATCATTATGTTGATAAGGGATTAGGTGTTTCTTCTAGGCACTCTCCATTAAAAATAACAACAACAATGAAAGTCAAAATTTAATTACTGTTGACTTAGAGGATATGTTTAATGGCTAGAAGGGATTTCTGACATGTTTCCAGTCTCCTGAAGTTTTTCCCAAGAACCATAATAGAGAGCTAAGTAAGACTATCAAAAAAAAGAGTATGAAATGTATTTCCAAATATATGTGTGTATGTGTGTGTGTGTGTGTGTGTGTGTGTGTGTGTGCTCTATAATATTAAATAGAAATATTTCAAAGATAAATGAAAGACAGACATTAGGTGATATTCACTTTCAGATTATGACAATAAAAATGATGACAATATTTACACTGTACCTACAATATTCCAGACACTTTGCTTGGCACTTTATACATATTATTTCACTTAAAACTCACAAGAACACTGGGGAATAGATGCTACTATTATGCTTATTTTACTTTTGAGGAAGCTGAGGTAAACAAGTTAAAGACACTTAGCGGATGTCTGAAGCTGGATTTGAATGCAGATTTTTCTGACTTCAGGATCATTTAGTTCTCTCACAAATTTTGTTGATTCTTTTCCACAGTTTTGGTAATTGAAAAATGCTGTGACCAAGACAAATGTAATATTTGTATATATATGAAAAAACACTGAAAAAGTAGATTTCCCCAAGGGAAGACATTTACTAAAGGTGTAAATAAGTGTAATATTGTTTGTTTATCTCTATATCTAATTTATATTGGAGCAACAGTAAAACTTCTGAGTTTATAGATAGAAAATGGGGAGTTCTAGAATTGCTAATGTTTTTGCTTTTGTTTCGGGGTTATTGATTTAAAAGTGTATTGTCTGATTAATATATAGTCAGCAAAAAGTGAACATTTCCTTGTTTTTCACGAACTAAGGATAGGTTATCTTACTGAAGTCACCCAATTTTCAAATAGTAAGAGCAGTACTAAAACAAAGCAAACAAAGTTTTATGGAACATTTGACATTTCTCTGCATAATTTCATGATTTTTGGAAAAGCTGATGTGAGGGAAAGAGAGACAGACAGAGAGACAGACACAGACAGACAGACAGAGACAGAGAGGCAGAGAGAGAGTGAGAGAGAGGAAGACGGAAGTAGGGAGAGAGGACAGAGGAAAAGAAGCATGAAAGGAAGAAGGAAGGAAGGAAGGAGAATAAATAGAAACCTAGAGAAGATAAATGATTTGTCCAAAGTTATATAACATATAAGTATCAAACGAGATATGAATCTTAGTCATCTGATTATCTGATTTTCATTTTCCCATGGGTCAGCATTTATTAATCACTCAGTAAGCATTTTTGATTACTACTATGTACTAGGTACAGACAGACAGACAGACAAATACAGACAGATAGAAGATAGATGAATAGATAGAGATACAGCTGTAGATACAAACATAGCCATATCTACATGTATATATGTATATACTAAAGCAGAGATACACTTAATGAGTGAGAAATTGTAGAAAACAATAGAAAAAATGGAATCATCTAGATGGATATAAATAAAGAAATGCAGTTAGATAATATATACATATATATTTAGATAATGTGCATATTATTCACAAAATACATAAACGATTATTTTGAAAACAATGCAATTTTGGAAAAAAGGGTAGAAATAGAGACTGTAATGGGACTTAACCTGAATATTGAGTGGATCTAGAGATGTAAGATGCTTTTTTTTTTGGGGGGGGGAAGGGGATGTAATAGAATTGTGAGATTATCTGTGCAGAGATATAGAGATGATAGGTTAATTATATCTGTGCAAAAGCAACTAAGTGAGTTTGATTATTTCGTAATGTATTTAAAGGTAAATAATATGTAAAAGACTCACAACAGTGTACTGTTCCCAGTGTATAAAGAACTTCATAGGTCAAGTACTAGATGAGGGGCAATAGATAGCTCCTGGTGGTGACAAAGCAGTGTAATGACATAAAGCTTCACATTATATTTGTAGCAGGAACCCTCAAATAAGAACACTCATTTTGTTTAGTGCAACTTCATCTAAAATAAGAATCCTGCCAACACTTTTTTTTTTTTTTTAATTTTCAAAATTCACAGGACTAATCTCAGAGCCAACATTCCTTTTCATCCAGAAATTGTTTATCACTGAGTCAACATCATATTTTTTCTTCTATAAGGCAGTTTTACAGAAGCTTAAAACTCAATGTCACTAAATGAAAGTGATACACGATTCATCGGAAAACTGCAAATGCCTACCTCCAAACTCCATTTTAAATAAATAGAGCTTACAGCCCCTTAGCGAGATGAATAAGCTTTCTGCTTTATTGGCTTTTGACAGAGTTGTAGATACAAACCAAGATTGGCTGACACAGCACAATTTTTGCAGCTTAGTGGTAAGGAGATATTATATTACACTTGATAAAATACACATGCACATTCTAATATTCTTTTATGAAATTAAATATGCCCTGTAATTCTCAATAAAATGTATACATGGTACATTTCTACGTTCAAAGCAAACTTGTAAAAATGATTTTCCCTGGCTATACTTTCTTGAAGCATTTTGGTTCTTTCCTTTTTATAGATTAAGATGGTTTGAGTAGAAAGAAAGCTCTGATTTAAATGAGTAGTTTCCCCCCCACCCACATCTTTCCAAACTTAATGCACATTATGCCCTAGTCACTTATTCTGTATTCAAGCCAAAGTGGCTTATTTACTGTTTCCTGAGTATGTCATTCTATCCCCCTTTCCCCTTATGCTTAGGATATCCTCTCTCCTCATTTCTGTCTCTTAGACTTCTTAGCTTCCTAAAAGAGCTGGGTGATTACCTGTGGAAATTCCTTTTTTATACTTGTTTGCATCTACCCATATCAAATTATCATGCACACTCATTAGCATACAGTACACCTCTGCTATTATTGTAAGGTAAGGGCATCTTTGTTGAATCAATTAACCAATCAAAGACATTAAACTAATGTAACCCATATCAAACTCTAGGCATATTAAGAATTAGAATATCTGATATGTATGTAGGAGAATATTCCTAGAATGAATGATAACTTGGGCAAAGGAACAGATGCGGTTGATGCGATGTGTCATGGATAAATATGTGTTTATCTTTCTGCATATCTATAATTATAGTTATATCTATCTCTTATCTATCTACCTACCAACATGTCTATGTCTATTTTCTATCTATTTCTAGAGATATAGATATATCACCCCTAACAGCCTAGTAAAAACCCAGGAGAATAGGGTCCTCTCTACAATATATGGTTGTGATTGAGGTTGTCTGTTTTTACTTTTGCTTTGTTTTTGCATCTCATACACTGTTTTGCCTGGAGGAAATCAACTGAAACATCTATCCAAAAATATATTATTATTTTAGGCTCTTGTTCCCAATCCCAATGCCTTGTGAAGAGATATTTAACAGATCTTTGGAGAATTGAAGTAAGACAGTAGGGAATTTTCTTCAAAATACCACTTTGGGCTTATAAACATCCATAATTTCTTCCAAATTGCATTGCTAAAACCAATTTTATTCAAATAAATTGTGAAGCTTGATTTTTTTTTTTGGTATTGTTTTGTTTGTTTATTTATATTCCTGATGAGTCTTCATAGGTACAACAAAGGTCATATAGCAAATGAAATGTTTAACCTAGAGTCAGCAAGATATAGATTGAAATTCTGCCTTGCACACTAACTGGGTGTGTGTGACTCTCAAGTCACGTAATCTCTCTCAACCTCAGTTTTTTCATCTGAATAAAAGGGTAATAGTAGCACCTGTCTTCCTCAATAGACATCTTTCAAAAGAGAGAAGGAAATAATATATATAAAACATTTTCCAGATCTTAATGTCCTATATAAATATAAGATAGTAAATAGTAAGCAACTCAATCAAACAACAGATAGAGTTCTGTACCCAGATTCAGAAAAAAAAAAATATGTCTTCCCGAGTTCAAACCTGGCGTCAGACACTTTCTAGCTGTGTGACTCTGGACAAGTCACTTAATCTCTGTCTGCCTCAATTTCTTCATCTTTAAAATGAGTAGAGAAAGAAATGCCAAAATACTCCAGTAACCATGACAAAATACAAAAACAAACAAACAAAAAAAAAAAACAAATGGAGTCATGAAGAGTCATACATGACTGAAAAATAACTAAACAAAAAATAGTGGTTATAATAATAGGAGGAGGTGGATAAGGAGTAGCAGTAGTAGTAACAGTGGAAGCAATAATAGTAATAGTAACAATAGTCGAATTGTCATTATTACGATAATTGTGATTATTATTAAAGCTATTAGAACTTAAAACTGAACTTACATGTTGGAAACATCCTATATAAGTAAAATTAATTTTTTAAATCAAGGAGATTGGTACTTTAAAATATTACTGGGTTTGAACTTTATTTAAAAGCAGATCATTGAAATATGTAAACTGTTGGTTGTATAATCATTGTTCTCTCTCACCCCTCCTTAAAAAAAGCAAACATACACAAATACACATACACAAGAAAGATACATTTTTTCCCCCTAAAGCTGTTTGGATTATTAACATTGTATGATACACCAGAATACATAGGCACTAAAATGTTTCTAACTCTGAAAGTTTTCTGAGCTTTTTTATTTAGGTTTCTACCATCATCTCTCATTTCTAAAAGATTTAGTAAAACTACCCATCACAATCTTAATGGGAAAAACTCTATATGAAGAAGTTATTGGGTTCATGTACTAGAGTGCCATTTTTTCACTACAATATTCTTGCAGTGATTCTGGATGACATGGATTACCCCAGTCTTCAAAGATTTAAAGAGGAGGGTTATCCAGAGGTCAATGCAGAGGTGCATGGCGGGGATGAGTCAGCTGCAACTCATTTCTAGCTAAGAATCATTCAAGTGAAATATCATTAACATTGGCACCAAAGAGATATATAACCCAAAAAGAAGTTAAGTGAGAAGCAGATGGGGATAGGTGATCACCAATAGTCAGTCCATGTGTTCCCTAATATTCAAGCTATGTCTTCATGATTATCATCATGATTATCATATCTTAGATTTATATGGCCCTTTATGATTTTTCAGGTGAGCCTCATACATTACCTCTCAATATCCTGTCATTATAACTAGACTAAGAACATTAGCACATTATATATACCTTTTTGTAGAGGGTTCAAATGGAGGGAATGAAGAAAAGTAATATGGGGCTAAGAGAACATGCTTCAGCTATTTGTGTCACTGGAATAAATATCCATGTCAGCGAGATCACAAATCTTTCCAGGTATGAAAGAAATATTAACTTGACTATTTCTTCACTATCACCGATGATTTCAGGGGAATGAATATTTCTCTTGCAATCTACGTAAGTTTAACTAAACTAGAAGGACATGAAACTTTCATGCACTAAAATGAAAGCTAACTCACAAAATCAGACTCCAAGACTAGGAAATGTCTATGATATGCAATCTGAGAATACAATGCGAATACATACATACATACACACACATATATGTGTGTGTGTGTGTGTGTGTGTGTGTGTGTGTGTGTATTATTGGAAGTTAACTTAAAAGGTGAGGGACTAGGGAAAATGGTTTATGCTTATGGAATTCAGAAAGAAGAGGATTCTCCCAACTGAGTAAACTCAGGGAAACATTTTATTTCCCTGGTCTTTTCTCTCAGGTTCAAGATTCATTAAGTTAATGAATGGCTGCTTCTTAATGTTAATATATTTTTGATGTTGGGCTCCATCAATGAGTTTGTTTTGACTTGCTCCCAATTTCCCCCTTTAATGGTTAATGATCTGATTGAAGAAAGCTTTGTTTTCAAATGTATCTAGACTACTTCATTACCCTGTCAGTTTGAGAAAGACGAGACACTTCTTAGGATCACAGTTGCTTCTTTAGAGTTCATATGATTACATTAAATTGTATTTAAATTTCTCTAAGCTTCATATTTCATGATGTCTTGATACATATTTGCCACATTTATATCCTCTAAATAGTGACACAATTCCTCAAAGAGAAAATTGCATATTTCTGAGAACTGTTACTAGATGTTTGCATACACTACAAATGGACTACTGGTAGCTTTTGTGAATTGTAAACAAATATGAGGCAGAGTTCTATAAATAGGGGAAGGAAAGGAACATAATAGGAAACAAGTTGATGTAAAAGCAAAACATTAATTTGTTTGCCATTATGTTCCTTTCTTAAAAATTTAAATGCAAACTATATGAGTCCTTAAATCAGTTATTTTAAACAATTTTATTGATGCCTTTTATAGAGTAATAATAATAACTAATATTTATAGAGTTCATGTTATATGCCCAATCATTGTGTTAAATACTTTACAATCATTTAGGGTTTTTTTGGAATACACAATAACCCTAAGAGAAGAGAGATATTATTATCCTCATTTTACAATTAAAGAAACTGAGGCAAACAGGATCCACAGCCACAAAATCTGAAGCTAGATTTTTAATAAGGTTTTTCTACCTCTCTTACTTTTTCCCACAGAGCTATATCTTATGACAGATTTCTTTTCTTTAATGAAAAAATTAAGTTAAAAAAACCAAGATATTCCAATATGTTCATGTACTAGAGTGCCATTTTCCACAACAATATTTTTGAAGTGAGTCTGCATTGCATGGACTATCCAAGTCTTCAAATCATTAAAGTGGCATGTTATCCAGAGATTAATGGAGATGTGCATGACAGAAATGAATCAGCTGCAATTCATTCCTAATCAAGATTCATTCAAGTGAAATATCACATACAATGATATAAAAAAGATGTATAACAACAACAATAATAACAACAACAACAACAACAACAACAACAAAATAAATAAACAGGTGGAGATAGGGGATCACCAAAAGGCAGTCCATGTGTTTTTGCCTGGTATTCAAACTGGAATGGGTTGTTACCCTTCATTCTCAAAGAGAACCAAAATGTCATCATTATATTAGAGTCAAGTTACGGTGTGTCTGACTATGGATGATCAGACCAAAATGAGCTTGGAATGCTCTGCCAGAGGTTGGACACAAATAATCCCTATGAACTTTTGTAGTGGACTCTAACTTTGCTCATTTCTTCTGAGCAAATTTAATTCTACTTTGTTCATAGAGCATAGCATCTTCTCTGATAAGAAGGTGCTATAAACAGTCCTGTGGCATTGTTTTCCATGTCATACAACCAATTCTTTTTTTATTATTATTATAGCGTTTTATTGACAGAACATATGCATGGGTAATTTTTCAACATTGTCCCTTGCAATCACTTCTGTTCCAACTTTTCCCTTCCTTCCCTCCACCCCCTCCCCTAGATGGCAAGCAGTCTCATACATGTTAAACATGTTAAAGTATATCTTAAATACAATATATGCATACAAACAATTCTTAAGAGAGACCTTGAGAGTGTCCTTTTATCACTTTGACTACCTTGTGAATGCTTGCCTTAAGTTCTGCATAAAATAATCTTTTTGGTAAACATAGATTTATTTGACATTCCGACAGTGTGGCCAGTCCAACAGAGTTGTGCTCTCTGCAGTAGAGTTGGAACACTTGACATTTTAGTTGACAAAAGGACCTCAGTATCTAGTATCTTATCCTGCCAGATAATCTTCAGAATATTCCAATGACAATTCAAATGGGAACAATTTAGTTTACTGGCATGGCATTGTTATACTGCCCAGGTTTCACAGGAGTACAACAATAAGGTCAGCACAATGGCTCTATAATCCTTCAATTTAGTAATCAGTCTATTACTTTCCTTTTCTCACACTTTGAAATCATCCTGATTACTGTACTTCAGATTTATATAGCACTTTATGGTTTTTCAGGTGTGTCTCATACAGTAATTCACCATTTCCTGCCACTGAAACTAGACTAAGTACATCAGCATGTAGTATCAACCTCCATATAGAGAGGTCAAAGAGAAGGAGTGAAGACAAAAGAAAAGAAAAGAAAAGAAAAAGGCCAAGAGAAAATGCTTGAACTGATATTTGTGTCACTGGAATTTATAAGCTATTTCAGTGAGATCAAAGACCTATCCAAGTACCAAAAAAAAAAAAAAAAAAAAAAAATCATTATACCTTGACATTACACCTGTGCTCTACATCCATAGTGTCAAATTCTACAAAGAATCAGGGGTGGGTCCTTTTTCTCTGTGGTCATTTTGGCCATTAAACTTTCATAACAATTGAATATGATTATTTTGTTTTTTTCTTTTAATAGTATTAAATACAGTAAGTATACTGTTTCTTTAACTTTACTTATTTCATAATATAAATTAGTTCATTATTGATTCATATGTCTTCCCATGTGTCTCTCTGTGCTCAGTACAGGTATTATTTCTCATAGCACAGCACAATCTATTACTTTCATATACCACAACCTGCTTCGCCATTGCTGAATAAGTCTTTTGTTTCTAGATCTTTGTTATTGCAGAAAGTGGCTATTACACTTTTCATGGCAGCAATGATCTGAAAACAAAATAGATGCCCATTGATTGAACATCCACTAAATGGTTAAACAATGTAGATATATGGAACTAATGGAAAACTGTGCTTTTTAAAATTTTTAATTTTTTTTTAGAAAGGATAACTATAGACAACACAAGGAAGGATGGCAAGTAATCAACGATGTAAGCAGAGCTAAAAAAAAATACACATACACATACACGCACATATTGCCAAGCACACCAACCTACATATAAGGCAAATGAAAAGAACAATAACGAAACAAGTGAAAATAAAAGTTTAGCAGTCCTAAAGATTAAATTCAACACCAAAGAAGAGCTGTGAAATGATATTTCAACTGTTTCAGTAGAAATATCTGGGCCCTCAGGTGTTGAACATTGTATAGGATATCAGCTTTTTTCAAGCCATTGACTGGTTTTTGTTTGTTTTGTTTCTTTTTATCTTTATATTATTTTTAAAACTTTCTTTATTATAAGGAATAGTTCTCTAATAGGAGAGAAAATGGCTATTGGTAGAAATTTAGTTGATATATAAAAGGAAAATCTCAATAAAACATCTTAATATGGTAATATCATTGGGGAAATAAGTAATTTTTATCATTGGTTTCCTTGGGTAAATTGATTTTAATAAATTTTAAAGAAGCAATCTGATGTTGGGAGAATACCTTGAATCACAGAATATCAAGGTTCAAATCCAATCTCACCACTTCCTTTTTATTTGACCTTACTCAACCCACTTAAACTCTCAGAGATTCAATTTCATTATAAATAGATTGAGGATTAAATGTTAAATGTAGATTCTTTTTTTAAATGTAGATTCTTTTGTTCTTTTGAAGAAAATATTTGGTAAATGTAAAATGTTTTTAAAAATTGAATTATTGCTATTATGAATGACTACTTAAATTACAATATTTTTCTGAATAAATATCCTTCCAAAGAAGAAACGAAATGTAGGAACTATATTTTACAGAAACTGAGGTAGACAGAGATTAAGTGCAAAAAATCTCATAGATTGTGTCTGAGTTTGGATTTGAACTCAGACTTTCCTAATTCAAGATGATTTAAAGAGAGAACTCCTAGGGCAGCTAGGTGGCACAGTGGATAGAGCACCAACCCTGAAGTCAGGAAAACATGGCCTCAGACACTTAATACCTCCTAGCTGGGTGACCCTGAGAAAATCACTTAACCCCAATTGACTCAACAACAACAAAAAGCAATGGCTTTTTTTCATTGTCTTCCAAGTGTCATTTTAAAACAGATGTAAAGGATTTTTGTTCTGTTTTGCTTTATTTTTCGTGGGATTTACATTAAATGAGCTCTGTGTATATTACACACTCATACACTGAACATATTGTTATTCCCTTTTAGTAATATTTATAGAATTAAGACTTGGTAACCAAGGTGGAAAATGAAAATCTTCCAAGTCACCAATTCTACCCATTTGCAATGGGCCAAAGTAATTCAATTATGATGGACACTAAGACTTTCTTTGTGGAGCTGACATATAACATGAATGGGAGGATTTTTTCAATGGATAAGAAGTGTCTGGAGTCGAGACACTCTTCTTTGAATTTCAGACCTGATGCTCCTGATCAGAACAAGATATTTAACAGCTTTCAAAATCTTTATCCATGAAAAGCAGCAGAGCATGGAGTGCCAGACTTTGAATCAGGAAAGCCTGAGTTCAAATCCAAACTCAGTCCTTTCACTTAAAAGAGTCTTGGATCAGAGAACCCTAGTGTCTTATCAAAGTTCAGGAATAGTATAACCCAAAGTCAGGATTTAATCACAATGCCCTGTAACCCTGAGTCAAGGGTACTCACACTTCAACAGATTGCTTTTTCATGGAATGGAATAGATGCAGTTTTTTTTTTTTTAAAGACCTTAACAAATCTAAATGCAGACATGATCTGGGAGACTCTCTGAATATCACTTAACCTTTATCAACCTCAGTTTCTTCATCTATAAAATGTGAATAATAAGAGCACCCAGGCTGTAGAGTTACTGTGAGGGCAAGAATGAGATAATATATGTAAAGTAATTCAGAAATCTTCATGCACTATATCAATTTATTAGCTATTATTATATAACATATTTCCTTGAATCAGTACTTAAATAATAACATTGTGTAAGAACCAATCAATAAAACAGATTCACCAGTAGGAAACCCAGTCATGATATGGTACTTTGTTGCAGTTATCATTATAACCATCATCATCATCAACATCTTATAGTTTTATTATGAAGGGCAAATGATATAGTTAATGAGAGTAATTTCTTAACCATTAAGATGTTACAGAAGTGTCTATTTGTCCAATATGCTTCAGAACACTCGGTTATCTTGCTTTTTTCCCCCCAAGATATCCATATTTTCTTAGAAAATGTATTACTCAGAGATTTTTAACAAATATAATCCTTTCTTTCTGGGTAACAAATGAGTTCTTTAGAAAAGGAGAAATATGAGCACATTTGGGATACTTTGGTATTATAGGGCCAGATTCTGTTCTGGAACAATTTATATAATAAATTATTGACACTCATGAATAAACAGCCTTGAGTTGTAAAATAATAAAAAACAACTGATTTGGTTTTATCTGTTATTCAGTTCTATAACAGACGCCTAGAAAAGTTGCTTATTTTTGCCTAGATCTTTAGCATCTTTCATTTCCGTAAAAATTGCACTTTATTGTCTTATAATTCAAAAGTAAAATGAATGAATGGAAGCACAAAGTTACCTACTTCTGCTACTCAAACAATCATGACCAGAATCAAAAAAGGTTGATTTTTAGTTCATTTTTTTGAGAATGTATAGTACTATATCTTTAAACCATGGGGAGGGGGGGGGTAAAAGCTTTTTGTGGGGTTTCTTTTCAGGAAATGCCCTGCCCTTTCACTTCTTTCTTGCCAACTTTCCTGAATCTCTGGACTTTGCCTGTGGCATTGAGTTACCTTATCCTCTGGAAAATCCCACTGGTATTCCATCCTCTCTCTCCCAGTGGTGAGTTTCTTCTGTAATATTTTTTAATAATTGGCCAGGGCAGCCATCTTTCAGTTCATTCTTTTCTCTCTACACCCCCAACTCTCCAGAAGTTTTTGATCCATAGAAAATTAATATTGATCAGATTTTTGTAGTAGTTGATATAGAATTTTACCAAATTGTAATATCCCATTCTATTCATAGAATAATAGATATAGAAATAGAAGGCATTTTAAAAATCATCTTATCCAATCCTTTCACTTAATAGCATCTTGGATCAGAGAACCTCAGTGTCTTACCAAAGGTCAGATGAATAGTATAACCCAAAGTCAGGATTTAATCACAATGCCCTATAACCCCGAGTTAAGGATACTTAAACTTCAACAGATTGCTTTCTCGTGAAATGGAATAGATTCAGTTTTTTTTAAAGACCCTAACAACATAATAAAAACTTTGGGGCATTCTACCATGCTGGCAAGCTTTCAGTCCATGAGCAGGTCATATACTGTATCAGACTCAGCAAAAATGGTCACAAGGTAGTACTTTTTTCAGCCACAACAACGCATAAAGCCACCTGCTAGTACTTAAGTGATATAATAAATTGAAATCCAGGAAAAGGGGAAACTCATACTGATAAAGTGGGGCATCATAAATTTGACAATGGTTTACCACTATTATGCTCTAGGCTTTCAAAACTTAGAACAATATGTAAATGTGTGGTGAATATATGATTTTGTTAGTATAGCTAAATCTTGGTATAGGAACTGTCTACTAATGCAGATCATAACCTGTCTATAATTTAAATCATAAGTAATCATAACTTACCCTAATTTCATCAAAGCTAAATGACTTAACTAGGGTCACACATATGATAAACATCACAGACAGGGTTTGAATCCATGTCTTTGTGATGGCAGGCCCAGAATTCTATCCTTTTCAGGCAGCCTTAATGGAAAGATGAAAGGACACAAGTGGCACAGTGGATAGAATGTTAAAACCCAAATCAGGATGACCTGAATTTGAAATCTTGTATCAGATAATTACTTACTTACTATGCAACCCTAGATAAGTAACTTTACTTTGATCTGCTTCAGTTTTCTCATCTATTAAATGAGAATAATCACACCTAACAACTAAGGTTCTTGTGAGGATCAAATGAAATAACATTCATAAATGACTTTGTTAACCTTAAAATGCAATAAATTTGATTATTATTAATAATATGCCTTTATTGTTATTTACATATTACATATTCTATTTACATAGAAAAGAACTGCATTCTCTATAATTCTTCCCCCTAACATTGCAAGGTAACATATGTTCCCTCTAGAAACAAAATGATGCTGATATTTTTGAACAATGGGGTTGGCTCTATCCTTCCCCTTTCCTCTTCCCTCTATCTTGATTTCTGTATCCATGCATAAAGCAATATTTTAAAAATCATTTCTATTGATTATTTGTATAAAAATGTAGAAACTATTGCCTTCTTCTTTAAATCAGAGATGGAAATGAAGACAGTTATTTTCCCTAACTTGTGGTGGCTGAGGTAAAAGGGAAAATGTAATTGTTACTCTTGTCTTATAAAAGAGCCATAAACACTGTAGATGGATGGGATACCCTGTTGTGAAGGAGGCAAAAGAAATAGATATACCAATTCATGAATGAAAAATAGAAGCAGAGAGCTCTCTGGAACCTAAAGGAGATAATGTCAATAAATGAAAATAGATGACTCTAAGACCTTTTATATTTTGGTCTAAAAACTGTCACATAACTGGATATGGTTACACCTCTTCTGGTCAATAATAGCCATTATATCCATCCCAATGCTTCTCCTAAAACCTGAGAGCCAGTGTTATTCTCTGCCATAAACCTGTCTTCCCAGGTCCCTGATGAGCCTTTCCCCCACCATTGCATCTTACACCATGAGCCTTGTCTTATGTGAGTTAAACACACAATAATGAAGACATTGATTTGTGAATTATTAGTATGTCTGATTCTTTACACAATCTTGGAAATAGACTGAGGCTTGCACCAATCTCACACACATATCCAGTTCCATTGACCCAGTAGAATATTAATCAAAAGCAAAAAAGGAATATCTTATACCCAGAGGGTATACTATTGCTGTAAAAATATGTTTGCTTTTTACTCCCACTTGAAAAGCATTTAATTTATTTTATTAAAATTTTCAATAGTATATATTTTTCTAAATCCATGTAAAGATAAATTTCCAAAATTCAGTTTTGGAAGACTTTGTGTTCCAAGTTTTTCTCTTTCCTTTTCTTACTTCCTCCCACTCCAACATATCAAGCAACCTGTTGTGGGTTAAATATGGACAGATTTTAAAACATATTTTCATATTTGTCAGATTGTGCAAGAAAAATCCAATCAAATGGGAAAAAATAAGAGAAAGAAAAAAAGAAACAAAAAGGTGAATGACTTTCAGGAGAACATGAGATTATAGCATCATCCTACATTCACTTTAGGAATTAGGACATGTCTTTGAGCCATATATAAAATGCAGCCAAAGAAAGGAAACATAGAATAAAGAATAGGAAAGCTCTTTAAGCATCAATCAATATAAATGTCAGATGTCATCGCATCATTTTTGTTTTTTTGCTGGATCCATGATCCCCTTGGCACAGGAACTCTGAGTGAGGAAAGTCTTCCATCAATGTAAATCAACACCTCTTTTGCAGGTTATAGTATCAGAAAGTTATTTGAGATACAATGAGAATAAATGACCTCACAATGTCATTCAGTTACTATATGTCATAGCTGAAACTTGAACTTAGGTTCTTCTGTTCTTACATGTAGTTGTTCAGTTATTTAGCCACTATATAATATTTTTTTAAAATGTTATTATAACTAAGGACACAAAATGCAACTTAGAAGACAGGAAGACAGCCTACCTGAAATAACAAGGTACTTAGCTGGAGAAAAAGGAAAGGGCATGTGCCAAACAAGACTAATCATTATCACATTTTTGACCATCTTATCCCCTCAGACCTTAATGGCAACACCCAGAATCCTGAACCTAGTTATCTTGTGAATAATAGTGACCCCAAATGCACCACATTTGCTTTCAGCCTGGCCTCATGGCCATCACTTAAGAAAGAAATTATGAAGAAAGGGACCATCTTTCTCACCACCATCAAGAACACTAGCTAATCAGAAACCTAGGAGAAATAGCACCTTCCACAGTATTCAACTTGCTTCTAGGGATCAATCATCAAGGGAAGCAACTCTTGTAGACAAGAGATCAATATCTTTCCACCTACTTTTAATTGGTCACTACTCAAAAAACATGCAAACCAGTCTAGTTGAAGTAATTAGGCCCCTGAAGGAGGGAGAGAAGGCAACATGTTCTATGGAAATCAAGCACCTTGGACACCATCTTCCCTCCAATGCTAATGGAACCATCACAGGATCTTGAACTCAAGACTTCTGGGAATTATTATATTTCCATGCCTGTTATTGCAATCACCCTTTTGAGAATATGGTGATACACTAAGTTATATTTTAATATATTTAACATCTACTGGTCATCCTGCCATCTAGGGGATGGGTGGGGGGGTAAGAGGTGAAAAATTGGAACAAGAAGTTTGGCAATTGTTAATGCTGTAAAGTTACCCATGTATATATCTTGTAAATAAAAGGCTATTAAAAAAAAAAAAGAGAGAATATGGTGATACAGTGTGGTAACAACTGCTACAAGTGTTATATTCATAGCTACTGAAGATCCAGAAAACAAATAGATCCAGTTTGGAAAGGCATTATCATCTGCCTTGACCTTGCACTCTGAGGTCATGGAACTTTTCTACCTGCCTTGCTTATGAAGCTTTCTCCATATATTGTCTCTCTCATTAGAATGAGTTATCTGAGAACAAGAGAAAGAAATCTATTTATATCCCTAAAGTTTAAAACACTGCTTCCATGTATTTACTAAATCACTCATATAAATCCATGGAACTTCTACTTATTCATGCAAGTAATTTGAAATAAAGTTCTTTTTCAGAGTATATATAATTGAACCTTGTATACAAATCTTAAAGTGTTACCACATTTTAAGTATTACAAAAAACTTCTTAAACCCTGGAAATTATGAGTGTATATTTCATATGTAACAGTTCATATTAATTACCTCTACATTATGGTCTTAGGTATTTTTGAATTATTAAAAGTAATAAATCATAGCTAAGGTAATTAGGTAATGCATAATGAAATTAAATTAAATTTAGCATCTTCCTATAGGCTTGCTAATTTTTGCGTGAGATATGCTGATCAACAAGGTGTCTTGAAATGTGGATTCCTGATTAATGATCTTGTTAATAAACTCATCTAAATGCATGCTCCTGGGCATCTTCTAAAGAAAAGAAGATTTTTAGAAAGCTAGCAGATGAAAAAAAAAAACAGCTTATGAATAATGGATGTATTTGTTCATTTCTATCTGCTGCCTTTTGCTTGTAATGATATGTTTTGATAGCTGTAAATAGCAGGGATTTGTGGATGAAAGATATCATTTACCTTAAGGTATTTTACTATTCTAGGGATTTGACATACTATATCACATCACTCCAGTGGTAAAATCAGTAAATTCTGCTTGACCTTAAGTTATGAAATAGGAATAACAGCATAAAGATGTTTCCCCCTCCAAGGATGATACACTTTTTGCAAGAACTTCTATTAATGCTCTTTAGAAGTCACTTGGAATAGGAAGATGTCAAACTCCATGACAAAGCAAGGTCACAGAATCACTAGCTGTGAAGGACTAGCCTAGGGCAAGGGTCTGAGGAAAAAGCAAAGGGGCATGGGTAATCCAAGACACTTCTTTACATAGTCTTGAAAAGCAGGAGGGATGGGTAGAAGGCATATGCAAGCAGACAATAAATAATCACAGATGGGGAGGGGAAAGTTAGAGTCAAGATACAGATCTATTGTTGTAAAACTTAAGGAGAAATAATCAGATAAGGGTAAGTTTAACAGACTTCCATTTGTACACATTTCCCCTCATTTACAGAAAATATTTTCCCTTCTCTGCTGTTTCTCAGAATCCCTAGCTGATTCACAACTATATTCATGTGCTATCTCTGATGGGAAATCTTTCCTTATCCCCCTAGTAAATGTTTGTACACAAATAATGATATAAAAATTAATCTGTTAATAGGACACACATATAGATATACACATACTTGTATGCAAAAGCAGTTGATATAGCTCTGAATGAGGAATCAGAAAAAGCTCAATTCCAATCAGGTACTCTCTGATTAATAGCTATGGAATCCCAGAAAATCACTTCATTTATATGCCTCAGTCTCCTCAATTGTAAAGTGGGAATATTAATAGCAACTACCTTGCAAGGCTTTTGTCAGTGTGAAATAAAATAAGAAACACAAAATACAAGATGAAAAATTACAATCAATCCAGATTGACTCAACATTCCTCTTCAAACATCTTTAAACAACTCAAATTAAATTTTGGAGGAGCAAGTCTAAGAAAAGGTAAAGTTTGTGACACTAGGTGTGGAGTCCTGCTGGAGGGCCCCTCCCCAGCCCTCATCATGCATGTTGGCAGCAATACTGGCCACAGCAAGAACAATAGTTTGGGGAGCTCTCAGCCCAGAGAGAGTAAGGGGGTCAGACAAGTAATCAAAAGAGATTTCAGTGGATCATTTGTTGGCAGTGGGTATAGCAGGCTCTGTTGGCAACTATTTATCTCATATATAGTTTTGATTGCAGTTCTAGGACAGAGAAGAGCATTGGAATCACAAGAGAGCAAGTGCCCTGGTCTTGGTTCCAAGGCAAAAAGGATCACATGTACCTGTGACTAGGGAATACCTTTCATATGTAAAAACCAAGGCAAAGAGAACACAAAGTAGTGATCACATTTCACTCAGGAGTAGACTACTTTGGAAGTATTAAACTCTCACAGACCCCAAAAACTAACGCTAAAAATAACAACAAGAAAAAAAAATCTAAAAATTTTAACAGTGCCACCTAATGAAGTTAAAAAGCAAGAGGCAGGCTGGAAAAATGAACAAACAATAAAAAAAAATTGAAAATATAAAGCTACTGTGGCTGCAAGGAAAATAACACTATGAAAACAGCTACAAAGAAAACCTCTGGAAGAGAAAATGTTGCAAGCAGCCAAAAACAATTCAAATATTGTGGAGCAACTGTCAGAATCCCATAAGATTTAGGTACTTGCAAATTAAAGAATCAGAGAGCTTAGAATACAATGTTTCAGGATACAAAGGAGCTAGGATTACAATCAAGAATGACCTACCCAGGAAAAATAACTGTTATAATCTTTTTTGGGGAAAATGGATATTTCATTAAATTAAACATAAAAACATTCCTGATGAAAAGACCAGAGAGGTATAGAAATAGGATATTCAAACAGAAGACTCAAGAGCAACATAAAAAGGAAAAAAAAATGAAAGAGTAATCATCAGGGTCTACAATAAAATTACTGATTGCATTCCTACATGAGAAAGTGATACATAAAACACTTTAGAGCTTTATTAATATTAGTACCATTAAAAATACTCTACATGTACAATGGATATGAGAGTGAGTTTATTATGTTGGGCAGAACTAAAAATATGCATGATCCAGAAAGAGGGGTGTACTGGAGGAAAGGGGAAGGAGGAAGAATGCAGGGAAATTTCTCATATAATAAAAGGCACATAAGGAAGAGTTCTTATGTTGGAGAAGGAAATAGTATAATTGTGGCGAAAAATACTTGTATCTGTCATCAAAATTGGCTGAAAAAGTTAAGGACATTTCACATAGATGAATATATATATATATATATATATATATATATATATATATATGTTTATATATGAATATGTCTCTATATATGTATGTATATATATTTATATCTGTGTATATACACATATACATGTGTGTATGTGTATTCCTGTATATCTGTATACATTACACAACAGTTCAGCTGTGCATATAAATGTAAATTACCCAGTAGAGAAATAAGGAAGGAAGGGAAGAAGAGAATCAGAAGGATTAGAGAATGTGGGCAAATTAAGGAAGGCAGGGATTAGAAGCAACATAGACTTCTGAGGAGAGTTGGGATTAAAAACAGAAGAAGAAATCTGAAGAAAGAAGAAGATTAAAATAAAGGAGAAGAAGAAGGAAGGAGAAGGAGAAGAAGAAGAAGAAGGAAGGAGAAGGAGAAGGAGAAGAAGAAAACATGGTTGGAGGGAAACGCACATTTAATAACCTTAACTATGAATGTGAGTAGAATGATGTCATCCATAAAATGAAAACAGAATAGATTAAAAACTACAATTGAATGATATGTTATTTACAAAACATACACTTGAAACAGAAAAAAAAATGCACATAGACTTAACAAAAAGAGCTGGAGCAAAATCTAATATGCTTTAGCTAAAAAAAAAAAAAAAAACCAAAAAAAAACACACAAAGATGAGGAAAATGATCTCAGACAAAGGAAAAATAAATATGGAACTAATTAAGAGAGATGATTAAAAAAACCTCTGGATTTTGGTACAAGATACTATAATGAAGTAGTATCAAAAATTCTTACAAAGAAATAAAGGCCTCATTTCTCAAATATATAATGAATCATATTTATTAAAAAGGAAGAGCCATTTCCCAACTGATAAATTGTCAAAGAATAAAAACTCAATTTTCAATAGAAAAAAGCAAAACCATCTATAATCTTATGAATAAATGTTTTAGATCCCTATTGATTATGAAAACAAAAATTAAAACCACTCCAAAATACCACCTCATACCTATCAGAATTGATGAATGATTGAGTGCATGGAACAAAATAAATAAACTAACAAACTGAAGTTGTGAAATGGTCACATCATTCTGGATGACAATTTGGAATTAGGACCAAAGAGCTATAAAACTTTGAATACCCTTTAACCAAGCAATTGCATAACTAATTGTGTAGCCCATGATGATCGGGAGGAGAAAGGGAAAAAACTCATATGGATAAAAATATTTACATCTATTTTCATAATGGCAAAAAGAATTGGAATGAAGGACTGCTTATCATTTGGGGAACGGCTGAACAAGTTGCGCTATGTGAGTATAGTATATAAGTACTATTGTGCTATGGGAAATATGGGTCCTGGCTTTAAAAATAAATAAATAAAACATGGCAAGATTTACATAAACTGGTAGAAAGTGAAGTAAGAAGAACCAGCAGATCATCGTACATAGTAAAATGTATACAATGTAATGTAATGTTTGTTATGATGTAATAATGATTAATTGTAAAAGACTGGGTACTTTGGTCAATAAAATGATCCAAGATAATTACAAAGGACTCATGATAAAAAATTGCTATCTACCTCCAGAGAACTGAGGACTTAAGTGCAAATTAAAATATAATTGTCTTTTCAGTGGGGGAAGGAGGACGAAAATTTGGAACTTAAAGTTTAAAAAAGAAAAGAATGCTAAAAATAAGTTATAAAAATTTAAAATTGTAATTATAAAGTACTTAATCGGATTCATAGAACATAATAAGCACTTAATAAATGCTTGATAGATTGGTTTTCATTGTTAAATAGAGAGGATTCCTTTCATAAATGTTTGGGCTAAATTAGCTTAACAATTACTATCAAGGTTTAGATTTTCCAAGTGATTCTGTTTGATTTTTAACCAAAGAACTGAAAGGGAATGTGTCAACTTCCTCATTTTATATTTAGATAAACTTAGTAACTGATTTCCTTTATTCTCTACATTCATTCCTTCAACTACTTCATTCTATTCTATTGCTTTATTTATTACTTCTATGCCAATTATCCCCAGAATCATTATCCAGATTCTTGACTCTGTCTCTTAAGCAACATGACTGTATTTCCAATGGCTTTCTAATCATTTCTATTTGCATGTTCTGGCAATATCTAAAAATCAATCTGACAAAACTGTAGATATCAATATTCTCCCAAAACTTGATTTTCTTTCACCTCCACATTTCTAATAATGAATGCAGTATTGTACTTGTTGCAAAACTTGAACTCATTTTAATTCTTCCCTTTCTATCACATGTAACATTCAATTCATTGTCAATTGAATCAATTCTGTTTCTGAAACAACTCTTGCTTCTTCTCCTTCTTTTCTCCAAATATTACCACTATAGTTTAAATGCTTGTTAGCTCATGACTAAATTATTACATAACCCTCTAAAGACTCCCTCATTCATTATTAGGCCTACTTCTATGTATCCTGAATGTATTGCCAGATTAATCTCTCTAATGCATTGCCCTGTCCATGTGACTCCACTGATCAAAAATATTGTCTGTTGAATCAAGTCCAAACTATTCAGGCAGGAATTCAAGATCTCCATAACACAGTCTTAACTTTTCACAAACTTTTATTACATGATTCCCATTCAAATTATCAATACCTTGGAAGAACTAAACTAATTATCATTCTATGAATGAATGTTTCCTCAACTTTCCTAATTTCACGACTGAAATCCAAATTCCCACCTCATTTGTTCAGCAACCAGCTTAAATGTTACCTCATATTAGACTTTGATTCCCCCTCTGAAAAAAAAAAGTCATTCAGTCCTAAGAATCACATTTACATTTCCAATGCAATATCACATTTCATTTTCATCATAAGTACTTCATAGAAGCATAGTATCAAACTCGGAAGTGACCTTATTCAATGAAAATAATTACTTAGCATGAATTTTTGCTTTATGCTCAATGTTATTCATCCTCTGCTTAAAGATGTCTAATAACAGGAAACTCACTACTTGTCTGACAGTAAATTCCCTCTTTCACATGATATTCTTTCAAATATTTGAAAACACCTATCAACACTTCTCCTGCACCATGTCTTCTATTCTTCAGGTCTATTCATTTCATGACACATTTTTAAAGGGAGGCATAAAAAGATGAAAGATATCAGGTCATGTTATCAAGGACTTTGAACTCCATTGGGGGAATATTCCATTTACATATATACATTTTACTAAAATAGAAATGAGGCATGGGAAATCATCAAAAATACGGTATGCTGGCATCTTGAAGGAATGAAAGGCATGAATTAGAAAGGGGATGCTTTTGAAATGTACAAACAACTAACATAAAGAAGAAAAAAATAATTTAAATAAAAAAAGGAGAATGGGAGGATTCTGATTATTGAGTCACAGTTAGTAACCCAATAAAGAACAATGTTGAAAAGTGATTCATCATACTTTGGAGACATCATGACATAGTGATTGAAGCATTCTGAGTGAATGAGAATGAAGACACTTTGAGCCACCATTTGCGTAAAAATTCCTTCACATCCAAACATTATCACATGTTGATGGTATGAAGTAAATTATTTAGCCTTCCAAAGCTCTACCTAACTTTTAAATATATAAATTACCAAGAAATAACATCATACTGTGGATCTCCATCTTCATTGGTAGAGGTGTTTTCTCACCCAAGAACTCCATGTCAGTTAAGCCACATATTCCATTCACATCTCTATCTACTTAATCAATTAGCATCTATTAAGCACCTGCTATATGTAAGATATGTCAGAGAAGCTAAGTGCTAAGGTAGAGTATATTTAATACTGTGACAGAGTCAAGAGAAGAATTCAGAGTTTATTATAATAGTACAGTATATGTGATATTAGTTTGAATGAACCAGGATGGTAGTATCTTGAATGGAAAGGAGGGACCATTTTTAAAAAAAAATATTAAGTAGATAGAATCATCAAGAATTATATTATATTAGTCTTGGACAGAAGAATCAAAGGAGAAAAAAGGAGTCAAAATTATAATGAGGTTTTAGGAAGATGAGGTTGATATTATGCACAGTGATAGTAAAATTGGAAAAGGGGTAACATTTAGAGATGAGGACAGGGATTTATTTTGGATGTTTTAAATTAAGGGGCAGGAGGACAAAGGAATAGAAAGTTTCATTAGACAGCTTGATATATGAGACATTCAAGAGAAATGCAGCCTAAAAATGTTTCCTCAACCAACCTTTCTATTTATTTATTTTATTATTCTTCTTAACATATTGGCCACATTTCTTTAAAAATGACTTTAATGCCAACATTAAATTTACATAGTAAAGTAGATAGAGTGTCAGGCCTGGAGTCAATACTCATATTCATGAGTTCATATATGACCTCAGTTACTTACTAGCTATGTGATCTTAGACAAATCATTTAATCATGTTTGCCTCAGTTTCCTTATCTGAAAAATGAATTAGAAAAGGAAATGGCAAACTACTCCAGTAGCTTTGCCAAAGAAAATCCCAAATGTGGGTCAGTCATATATGACTGAAATAATTAAATAACAAACAAACCACAATCTCTTTTGCAATTCAGTACCTAGAAGTCAACATGATATTCCAAATAGTCTAAAAATTAAGGGAATAATATCTTATTCAATATACCAAAATTTTATTAATGTAACCCAACTTGGTGCTGTTCATTAAAGTCTCATTCTGCTTTTCCACTATGGCAGGTAACCCTGAACTTTTGTTATGACATGCTGGTTATATGCCCTTGGTCATGGAATGATAGAATAAAATAGAATCATTCTATCTTATCAATTATATTAATCTATACAATGAATCTACAGATTGAAAAAAAAAACAAGCAAAGGGACTTTCCTCATCAGGAACTCCACTATTCTAAGTTGTCCCTAGTCCCTATCCTAAAGTTGTAGAAGGTAGAAATCCATTTTAGTGAAAGGGTTTACATACAATGAATGTCATCCATCCTTGAATTGTCAAAATAAAATCATATTAGCTTCTATGGCCACCATATTAAACTGTTGACTCATGGAATTAGAGCAGTAAATGTTGATGGCTTGTGTCTAGACATACTACATGAAAAATTCACACGAACAAGTCCTTCCACCTTTACTTGTTCTGTTGATTTTGTTTTAACCCAAGAGGATAAATAGATATCTAAATCTACAGATGTAGAGATATAGATATACAGTGATATATATATATATGTATATTTATATATGCATATCTATTTCTATAGTAATCAATCTAGATAGATATTCACAAAATATAAATGTGTATATTTAGTACCATCTTTTTAAACAATAACTCATTGTTAAGATTTTATAACAAATCTTTGTTAACTGCTGATTTTTATCTTTTCTAAATAACAATATCTCTCAAATTCTTAGCACTCATAAATTCAGCAAATGTATTTCCCATGTCTTCACATAAATCACTAATAAAAATGTTCAACAAAATGCCCTGGTGGCATTCCACTAGAGACTCTCTTCCACACTGACTTGGTGAATCAATTATTCACCATTTTTTGAGAACAGTTGTTCTGTCAGTTCCAAACATTCCTAACTTTGTTATAAGCAAATATATGTCTTCATATTGACTACAAGGATATCACAAGAGACATTACCAGATGCTTTGCAGAAATCCAGTTCAACTCAGTTTATGATATTCTCCTGTTCTATCTATTGAATAAATTTGTGTACCTTATGTATCTCCCTTTTTAAACTACGATGCCTCAATGTCAGGAAACATATCCTATTTATCTTTGAATCTGTCACATGTACATTCTTCACCTTGTTGATACTTCATAAATATCTGTTTTTTGAATAATTAATGCTCATAATGATGATACAGAAAGATCTTCTGAATAATTGAAGACATTCCATTATGTTCCATCACATTTCTGTCATTTACATTTTGCTGTGTTCTCATTCTCAAAAAACGAATGTGTCATCTTAATATAAGAGAAAGATATTATCTTTTAAAGGTGCCATACATCCACATGGAAAAGTTAGGTAGTGAAAGGGCCAGAATAAGAACTTTGGGGCATCACTTTGGGGCAAAAAAACATCAACTGGTCAAGGCCCTAAGTTATTGCCTTTTTTAAAGTAAAAAGTTTGGGGACTGAATAGAAGAAATGAGTTGAATTTAATAAAAAAAAAAAAAAACTGACACAATTTGAATGTGAAAATGCTATATTTGCAATCTGTTAGAACATTATGGGTAGAAATGTGCATTGATCAATAACGAAAAAGAAAACTAACAAAAATATAATATATAAAAATATAAATAATTAAAAATATAAAATATAAATATAAATAATTAAATGTAAAATATAAATATATTTTATCAAAATATATAAATAATATAATTAAAATATAAATAATTAAATTTATTAATTATAATATATTTTATATATATTACATATAATACATATAAATAATATATATTATTTATATATAGATATATTTATATATTTATAAATATAATATTTTTATTATAAAAGTATAAATAATTAAATCTCATTGGCTATTCTTCATTTTTATGTGAAGAGTTTGGTGATTTAAAGATAAATAAACATTTTTTGCTTATTGAAAACTTAAAATGGAAATGCAAAGAAAAATTGTATTCAAAGACATAACCTATAGAAGACAATCTGTAAACTGATAAATTATTAGGGCTTCGCTGCATTGGGTTCCCTGAAATCATTTAAATGCATTACTTTAGCATAGAGTAAAGACAGCAAAATTCAGAATCAAAAAAATTTTGGAACCTCTGAGACAATTAAATTAAGACTGAGGATTTTTCAGCAGAGAGTTGACTAATTTTTACTACGTAAATGAAATATGGATCATGAAATAACAAGGCACAATTATTAGACCTCTTAAACACATAGACATGAGACTGAAGAAAACTGACTGATCAAAAAGGTTAGAAAAAGAATGCCTCAAAAGGCATTCTCAAAATTTTTATATTCAAAAGCTAGATTTCATTTTTTCCTTCGTTGTATTATATTTTAAAGTTGTTATTTTAATGTCCATTGTTAAATTTGGAGTTCCAAATTATCTCCTTGTCTCTGACATTTTCCCCACCCATTGAGAAGGCAAGAAACCTGATAGCAACCATGCACATGAAATGCTGTATAATATATTTTCATATTAGTCATGTTGGAGTTAGACAGCATTTTTCAGTGTAAGTTTTTTAAATTGTATTGGATCATTGTCTTGATCAGAATAATCTGAATTTTATCATCATTGAAATATTTTTTATTACAGGCACAATGATATCCCAGTTATTTTGACCTCACTTTGCATCAGTTCATATATCTCTGGCCTAGTTTTTTTTTTTTTTTTTTTTGAAGACAGCCCTTTCCTCTTTTCCACAGGATAATAATATCCCATCACCATCATTTGCCTTTACTTGATCGAGCCATTCATCAACTGCTGGGGATCCCTTCAGTTTCTAATTCTTTGCAACCACAAAAAGAGCCATTACTAATATTTATGAACAAATGGGTCTTTTCCCCCATCTCTTAGATATATAAACCTAACAGTGCAGCAGTGTCTCAATTTTCCCACATCATCTCCAACATTTGTCATTTTCTTCTTCTGTCATGTAAGTCAATGAGACATGTGTGAGGTAATACCACAGATATATTTTCATTTTCATTTCTCTAATTGACAGTGATTTAAAATATTTTTTCATGACTACAGACATCTTAAATGTCTTCTAACTATCTGTTCATATTTTCTTTTTCCAGTCAATTATAGAATGACTCTTTAAGAATTTTTATCAAAGAAATACATGTGGGGCACCTAGATGATACAGTAGATAGAGCACCAGTGCTGTTCAGGAGGACCTAAGTTCAAATCTGGTCTCAGACACTTAACACTTCCTAGTTATGTGATTCTAGGCAAGTCACTCAATCCCAAATGCCTCAGCAAAACAAACAAAACATATGTGTGTGTGTGTGTGTGTGTGTGTGTGTGTGTGTGAATTCTTCATAGTCTTTTGGACATCATCTTTTGGAAATTTTATCACAAATAGGTTTGCTTCACTCTGTTTTTGCTCTTGCTGTGTCTGAGATTATAATTGCTACGTTTTTTCTTAGCTCAGCTGAGATATGATACATTCTGCTCCAATTCTTATTTTAACTCGGTATGTGTTTTTCTGTTTCATGTATGTGTCTTGTGTGTGTATATATATATAAATATGTATGTATATGATTGGATTCTAGTTTCTATCCAATTTGCTATCAACTTCTATTTTTTTTTGGACAAGTTCATATCATTCACATTCAGTTATGACTATGCTGTCTCTCTTGAAAAGTATGTTTTGCTTCTGACCATTGTTTTCTTCAATCTGCTCTCCTTTTTATATCTCCTCCCACCTTTCTCTTCCCCCCCACCCCATTTCCCTATTGGATAAGTTACATTTCTATACATGGCTGAGTAGCAGATAGATCTATCCAATTTATTTCTATGTACATATATGTTATATTATATTTATGTATATTATATTATGTATATAATGTTTATATATACATAATCTTTCCTCTTTGAGTCCATTCTGATAACATTGAAGTATAATCATTACCCACTCCTAAGCATTTCTGCCTGCACTTTAAAAACTCTTCCTTGTATACATTTTTGTTTGAAATAATTTCTCCATTCTTCCTTTCCCTTCTCTTTCTCCCAATGCATTTCTCTTTCTGGTTTACTCTTTTTCTTTATCTTAACATATTCAACTCACTCTCATACCTTCTGTCTTCTTCTCATGGCCCTAATAATCATAAATTTCTTGGGAGTTTCATGTTATTATTTTCACATATAGGAATATAAACAGTTTAACTTCATTGAATCTCATGAAGATTTCTATTTCACATTCATCTTTTTATGTTTCTCTTGATTCTTGTGTTGAATGATAATTTTTTATTCAATTCTTATCTTTTAATTAGAAATGGTTAAAATATTCTTTTTTAAATGATAAACCACTTTTCTTCAATCACTTTCAGTTTTGCTGGGTAGGTGATTCTTGATTGTAAACCTAGTTCTTTTTTATCTTGGGCTATCATATTCTAAGTACATCTCACATGCACAAATTTATTTAAGCAAGATGCTGCTAAATCTTATGTGATCCTGATTATGGTAGCAACATATTAAAATTTCTTTCTGGCTGCTTACAATATTTTTATTGATCAGGGATTTTTAAATAATATTCCTGGATTTTTTTTGAGGAAGATCTCTTTCAAGAGGTGATTGATAGATACTTTGAATTCCAATGTTATCCTCTGTATCTAAAACATTTGAGTAGTTTTCCTTTATCATTTCTTTAAATAAAAACTTCTTTTTGATTATGTAATAGTCCTATGATTCTTACATTTTCTCTATTCACTCTATTTTTTAAATCAATTGTTTTTCCAAAGAGATATTTCACATTTCCTTGTTTTTTCATTCTTTTCATTTTCTTTTATTGTTTCTTGATATGTCATAGAGTCTTAGCTATTGGTTCCCCAATTCCACTTTTTAAGGAGGTGATGGTTTTTTCTGTGGTGAGGTTTTTTGTCTTTTTTACTACATGACCAATTCTGCTTTTTAAGGTATTATTTTCTTCATTTTTTGTGTTTTCTTACTAAGTTATTGACTCTCTTTTCATAATTTTCTTGCATCACTCATTTCTTTTTCAATTTTATCTTCTTTATTGTTCTTATCTAAGTCTTTGAGCATGTTTGTTGGGCTTGTGTTCTTAATGCATTTCTTCTTCATACTTTGATCCTGCCTTTTTCATGTTGTGGTTTTATTCTGAGTGTGGGTCTTGATTTTTTCTTTCACCAGAGTAGTTATTTGATGGTCAGATTCTTTTTCATAGCTTTTCTTGACTTTGAACTTTATGTTAAAGTTGGACTCTGAAACAAGAGAGAGAGAGAGAGAGAGAGAGAGAGAGAGAGAGAAGAGAGAGAGAGAGAGAGATTGAGATATACAAAGAGAAATACACACACACACACACACACACACACAAAGTTTAAAGAGAACGACCAGTCAATTCAAAAGAATAATACTTTTTTAAACTATAAATTGAAGAGGATGGTAAGTTAAAACAGTTGTTAATGAACAATTAGTTCAATAATAGAAAAGGAGTTTTTCCAAGTGTAAAACAGTGAGGATTAGAAAGGGAGCAGCTAGCAGAAGTCAAAATAATTTTTCATGTTGGGCAAATTTCCTGAAAGGAAAAATGACATCAAAACCTGCTGTCAAGTTATAAGTAACTCAAAAAACATTTGTGGTCCTTACGCAAATGTATCATGAGAAGATTTTTATAAGTATGTTTCTATTATGAGAGAATGATATTTAGGTTTTTGTGTGAATTTTGAAGTATTTATTATTACTGCATTTACTTTATATGAGTGCTTACGAAGCTATGATTATTCCTTTGCACATAATAAATGCTTAAATGTCAGCTGTGCATCACTCTGTCTTTTTTTCTGTCTTTCTCTCCTTCTCTCTCTCTGTCTCTCTCTCTGTCCTCCTTCTCCTTCTCTCTGTCTCTCTCTCTCTCTCTGTCTCTCTCTCTCTCTCTTTCTCTGTCTCTCTCTCTGTCTCTGTCTCGGCCTCTATTTCTCTTTCTCTTAGTGTTTTTATGTCACCTTTTCTCTGTGTGTTTTTCTGTGTATGGTAGTACTCTATTTCTGTGAATCCATATTTATCAGTAGTAGGACAAGTTGAACTGAACAAACCCAGAAAGTGGAAGTATGTGTATTTTCTGTATGAAGAGTTTGTCTGGTGTGCTACAATGCTTGTGGCAATATGTACTCTATATAAAGATTGTCTGTGCCATTGCATCTTCAGGCTCTAAACTTTTACAGACTCTGTTTTGCCCATTTCTGGAATATATTTCTTCCTCACATATGGATCTTAGCTTCCTTCAAAATATGTTTCAGTTGCCACTTTTTGCACCCCCCCCCCAATTTCTTGATGCCCAATCTGTTAGGGTTCTCCTTTTAAAGCAACTTTTGATTGACATTTACATATAACTGTTGTATTTCTCCAGAAGAATGGAAATTTCTCTAGGACAGAAATTACTTTTTGTTTATTTTTTCCTAGGTACTAGTAAAGTGTATTTTTAACCCTTTAAGTACCTTCTATTTCCTAAATTTAGGGACCTTCAGGGATGTGAAAATAATGCTTATGGTCAGTATCCAAAACAAAATCTTTCTGCCTCTGATTCTGGATAACTATTTATTTTATGGGCAGCTAGGTGGTACAGTAGAAAAAGCACAACACTTGCAATTAAAAAAAAAAACTCATCTTCATAAGTTCAAATCCGGTCTGAGACATTTATTATTTATGTGACCCTACAAGTCACTCAACCCTATTTATCACAGTTTCTTTACCTGTAAAATGAGCTAGAGAAGGAAATGGAAAGCAATTCCAGTGTTTTTGCCAGGAAAACTCCAAAATAGGGTTATGTAGAGTTAGAAATGACTGAAATGATTTAATAACAACATTTACTCTGTCACATTGTGTCTCCTTGTATAGAGCAATTGGGAAGAAAGACAGAAAGAAAGGGAAAGAGGGAGAGAATAAGAATGTTGAGAGCAAAATGAATACTAGCCATTGAGAAATGGCTGAATAAATTGTGGAGTGTGATTATGATGAAATACTATTTTTCTATTAAAAATGATGAGCAGGATGCTCTCAGAAAAATCTGAAAAGTACTCCATAAACTCATGCGAAATGAAATATATTGTGTACAAAGTAATAGCAATATTGTGGTATGCTCAGATGTGAATTACTTTTCTATTCTCAGCAAAACCACTCTGCAGGACTCATGAGGAAAAATACTATTGATACTCAGAGAAAAAAAAAACTAAACATGTCTGAATACATATTGAAGCACACTTTTTTAACTTTATTTTTTGAGGGGTTTTTTTTGGAGGGAAAATGTGGTTTTTTTTCCCTTAACATGACTTTTATAAAAATAGTTTGTATAACTTCATATGTGCCTTCTTACTGAGGGTGGGATGAGGAGGGAGGAAGGGAGAAAATCTGGAATTCAAAGTTTTGACAACAGATGTTAAAATTCTTTTATATATAACTGGGGGAAGTAATATATAGATAGATAGATATTAAAGGGAGATTAAAGTGAAGATAATAGAAGTCTGTTTGGATGTAGCATTAACTGATCAGAGAAATGAGACATAAAGTTAGACCTTCCATAAGTAAAATATGGTATGATGTATGGTCCACAAAGATTCCATTAAATAATTTTTAGTAAATCGAATTGGTCCATATAACTTTCTTAATTAGAATCTTCTTTCTCCTTCAAAGTTTGAAAACAGATTTTACTTTACTGACTGTGTATTTATCAAACTCATTCTTTACATTTTTATGCATTGCGTTACATAATTTCTGCTATTTAATAACTCTTTTGTTTGTTATTTATGTTAAACTTTGTTCTTCCAATCTTTAAAATATGAGTTACAGGCCCAACCTGAAATTTATCATCTTTGCAAGTTTTTTTTCTTATCTACTTTAGGAGAAAACAAATCATTAAATTCTATTCAAGCCATCTGCCTATTCCCCTCCTTTGAAGCTGATGTCAGACATTTCTTCTAGAGATATCGATCCCACAAAGGGCAGTTTTATTACTCTTTTTCAGTAAGTAAGGATTAGAAAGATATTCAAAGGTCATCGTCAAAGCCACAGTGAATTGCTTTCCAGAGCCGAAGAACATGAGCAAATAATGTCTTCCTCATGCACTTATGGCATTGGAATAGTTCCTATCAAAATGGCACCTTCCACTTACTCCTGGGACTCAGAAATCCTGAGCCTTTCCCTTATGAAAAAACCTGAACTGAACTCCTCCTATCTCTCAAATAATGATATTGTCAATTATTTTGTTTTTGTGGTTTTTGTAGTTACTTTTATTAATGGCTTTTATGTTATATCATTGTCATTTCTAGTTAAATTGTTAAATAGCACATGCCATACCCACTCTCCTCCATTTTTCTAATGAAAGAAGAGAAGTACTTTTCTTCCTCTTTGTTCAAGGGCAATCAGCTCATTGGTTATTATAATTACACAGCATCATCAACACTGTTTTAATGAGCTAAACCGGATTCACTACCATCATCTGTTTTGTACACCAGAAAATCCAGGTTGTCAGCTGAGTTCTGGGAAGCATGTCTCTCCTATAAGGAGAACACTGATGGCCTTGCAGATCCAATTTAGGATTGCCAATCAAGTGTTTGTAGCACATGGGGATATGTTTACTCTTCATGTCATTTGACATAAAGGACCTAACATCACAGAATTGACAGGAATCTGTGTCATAATTCTTTGTCAGACATGAAGGGACTTTGGAGATCATCCCTTGCTACCTCTTCATTTGATAGATGAGGAAAATAAAATGAGGTCCTGAGAAGAGACATGCTTTTATTCAAGGTCATAAACCTAATTCACAACAAAGATAAATGACAAGTTTCCTGACTGCCAATCTCTTACCGAAATAAAACAATGTTTCCCTACCTTCAATTTTCATAGCTATCCATTTTCTTTGCTTTTAATGAATCCAATCCAATAAGTGTTCTTTATGCATGAACTCTATTATGTAACTTGTTAACATTTTAAAAAATCAGTCATTGCCTTCAAGGAGTTTACATTCTACTAGGCAATATAGAAAGTAAAACATGGAATATTGTGTTTAAAGAAAGAAGAGATTATAAATATCATCTAATCTGACTTCTTCACTTTCCATATATGTATGTACATGATATGCTTGAGGCAAGAAAGAAAAGACCTATTATACATTTCAACAACAATACTATATGAGATCAATTCTGATGGAAGTGGCTATCTTCGGCAATGAGAAGATCCAATTCAATTCCAATTGATCAGTGATGAACAGAACCAGCTTCACCCAGCAAAAGAACACTGGGAAATGAGTGTGGACCACATCATAGCACTTAAACTCTTTCTGTTGTGGTTTGCTTACATTTTTGTTTTTCTTCCCAGATTATTTATACCTTTCTAAATCTGATTTTTCTTGTGCAAGAGAGCTGTATAAATATGTACACATATATTATATTTAAGATATACTTTAACATGTTTAACATGTATGAGACTGCCTGCCATCTATAGGAGGGAGTAGATGGAAGGAAGGGAAAAATTGGAACAGAAGTGTTTGCAAGGGTCAGTGTTGAAAAATCACCCATGCATATGTTCTGTCAATAAAAACCTATAATAATAAAAAATAGAAAAAAGAAAGAAAAGATCTAAAAGCTGCATGAGTGAAATGAGTTTGTTATTATAATTACTAATTGTAATAACAGAATTTCAAAATGCTAAAAACTAGAAGGCATTTAATTTCCTCTTAGTCTCAATAGTTTATATTAGAGATGAAAATAATAAACTTCTTAAGCGTGAAGTAATTTGCCCAGGGTCACCCAGATAATATATCAAAAATATGGGATTCTAACTCATGATTCTAAAGGGTGCATTAATACTCTCTTTAACAGCAACTCCATTGAGAGGAAAGACAGACTCTGAGACTCAGAAAAGTCTTTCTTAAAGAGGGGTATAAAATCTAACACTAGAATAAAATCAGAATTTAGATTGGACAACTGCTTTTTCTAGGATATGCTTTGATGGAAATCTAAGAAAAAATTAGGAAGGAATTTCTATAAAAATTATCATCTTAGAAAACCATCAAAGAGTAGAAATTTGACTTGTTACCAGTGTTACAACTGATATTCATAATTAAAAGTTCCAATACCCTGTATATTTGGTATTGTCATTACCAAACCTAAAACCTGTTCACAACTGCAACATATGTTGTTGTCACTGTCATTGTATTTGTTGTAATGGTGGTGGTGGTAGTGGTGATGGTGGTGGTTGACCTTAACTTCTATTGGCAGATTCATTCAATCAAGGCATCAGTATGCATTCCTATTCACTGGAAAAGATATTCTAGCAACATGGTAGGCCCAAGCTGTGAAAATTATTCTTGGACAGGTAACAGAGATGAATTTATGAGATGGACATGGGGGGGCATCAATGACTATCCTATTGAAATTCTCCCAATGAGCTAAAAGGATTCAAGGCAGCATCAAGTTGACAGCCCCCTTTTTTCTAATAATATTTTGTATGTAAAGTCTGCTATTCATCATACAGCTGCCAAGTAGGAGGTATGAAAAGAACCCTTCTTTGTGTCTGGTAGAGATGGACTAAAATGAGTACAAAATCCATTTTGGAAATGTAAATCAGCACGTGCTATATTCACTTCTTTTTTCTATTTTTAAAAAATCTCTCTGGTGGGTTTTCTCCTTTGCTCTGATTTTTCTCTCCCAAAGAGATTCATAAAACAATATGTATTAAAAATAAAATGCCTTTATTAGAAAAAAGAATCCATTTTGGACCATAATTCTCATTTTGGGAGCCAATGCTATACATTTGATTTGATTTGTATCCTTTCCTTTGTTATTTATTACTTTTTTTTAATCTCTTTATTTGTTTGTTCAAAATTTAAGTTTGGGGCAGCTAGGTGAGGCAGTGGGTAGAGCATCAGCCCTGAAGTCAGGACAACCTGAGTTCAAATCTGGTCTCAGACACATAATACTTCCTAGCTGTGTGACCCTGGGCAAGTCACTTACCTCAATTGCCTCAGGGGAAAAATTGCCTTTTTTTTTTTTTACTGCCTTTCCATTCCTTAAGGTTTTTGAAATCATCTTATTTTTAGATTAGATGAAGGAGAAAAATACTTATCTATTTTTATTCTATTTAATTCATTTGAAAGACAAGAAATAATAGATAAACATTTGCTATGTACCTTCTTTATCAAAATTGAACACTCCTTGCTCTCAAGAAGTTTATATTCTATAGAAAAGAATATAAGCTGTGAGCAGATAAAAGCAAATACAATTCTTGGAGGGCAAAGAACATGAGGCACATTAATACATGCTGGTTGAACAATGAACTGGTCCACTTATCAAGGGTAAAGGTGAAATTGATTGTTTTACTCCATCTAACCCCACTTACAGTAAGTGATAAGATGCCCAAGAAATCAATCACCCTCAGCTATTTTGGACTAACTGATAAAATCTCTGAAAGCTACTAGATATCAAACGAAGACAGATAAAAAGTGTGTTCCTTTTAGCTGATGAAATTTAATCACAAGCTCTTAATACTACATAAAAGCCAGAATCAGAGAATTCTAAAAATTTGCACAAATATGAATTTAAAATAAATCCCATGACAAGCCTCAAGTGGCTCACATTTTCAAAATCAAGATTATGATATCAGGAAGAGGAAAGATTTTTTTTTTTGCAAAAATATAAATATTTTCTTTGTAAAACTCCATATCACAGAAACATTAATTCCTTAATTAATTAGCACAGACTGATTTAACATCTGAAAACTGCCTGACATAGGATAAATTAATCTTTCTAGCCTTCATGTTGTTTATAAGCCAGTAGAAAAAGTTTTTAAAATTGACAAAAATGGTTAAGAGTAATAAAACTTACAGTTTTAGCTTACACATGAGAAAAATCACAGAAGACTATGAAAATCCTCCTCAACAAATGGAAAAAGGAATACATTTCATTGAGGGAAAAACAGAATTACAAATCCATCTCTAGGACTAACAGAATTATCGATAGAAAGAGACATACCATGCAGCCAATACTCTGGATATGGCTATTCAGTTGCTTCCCTTGGGTAATACTTCATGCCAAATGTGGAGGAAAGCTTGCTGATGTCATTAGTCTTGTGATTTTTTATATAGGTAGAAATAAAGAGCTAGTAATATAATCAGTGGGGAGAGGGGAAAACTGTTAGCTGGTAAAATTCGGCACTTATCCATAAATAATACCATTCCATTTATAGATCCCAAATTGTTTAATGATAATAGGAATATCAAATTCTGTCTCCAGGTAGTCAGGTAGAATAACTCTGGTTTAGAGTCAATTGCACAAATGCCCACCAAAATCCCTCTGAGCTGTCAGCCAGCAAAGAAGTGAAAACTTTAGCAGAAACCTAGTGAAAGATATTTACATATCAGATTCCTTTACAGCAAAATGGAAAATATATGGTGTCTAACAAGAGTATATGTTAGGATTTTGTAATGATGAAAATAAGGACATATGAACTGATACTATTGATGAGATCAATATGTAAGTATAAAAATCATTTTAGAAGACCTTTTATAAATGTCAGTAAATATTTATTTGTTTTATTATTGTTGCTTAAGCATGTCCAACTCCTTGGACATTATTTGGGATTTTCTTGGCAAAGATACTGGAATGGCTTGCCGTTTGTTTCTCCAGCTCATTTTGTAGATGAGGAAACTGAGGTAAACTGGGTGAAGTGACTTGTCCAGAATCACACTGCTAGTGTTTGAGCCCATGCTTGAATCTTTCTGATTTCAAGCCCAGCACTTTGTCCACTGAGTCACCAAACTGCCACTCTTACTAATAATCTTTTCAATGAAAAGTAAATATGCAAAAAGTGGCCCACCTTCTTGAATAAGAAATCATTTAGAAACAGGTTAGAATTATCTTACTTTAAATTTCACATTTTTATTGTTTAACCAGTCCTCTAAAAGTGGATTAGTGCTTACATTTCACAGAATAATATAATTTCATAATTGAAAGGGAACTCATCATTGATAAACTCCAATCTAAAACTCTAAAGGAATGTTCTTAAGATATTCCATATGAACATCCCCATCTACCAATCAGTCTCATCCTTGCTAACAATCAGAAGAATCCCACTATTGAAATAGAGGGAAAGTCATATTTATATAGAGCATTGACATTAAAGTAGGGAAGCCCTGAGTCTAAATCAATAAACCTGATATTTATTGTGTATATATAAACATGCATGTGTTGTATACAAGTATATTTTAAATTACATTTGTAATATATTCCCATGGTATCTCAAACTCAATCTGTACAAAACAAAATTTATATTTCCTGAAAAAAAATCCTCCTTCCCCCTCACGCACACACACGCGCGCGCATACACACACACACACACACACACACACACACGGAAATACTCATACCATTTTGTCTTTGTTTTTATAACCACAAGTTACTTGTCAATAACAATAATAATTATTAAAAATCATAGCAACACTAATAGTTAGCATTTATCAAGTGCCTAAAATGTGCCTTATATTCTAAATATTTTTTTTTAAATATCATCTCATTTGAGCCTTACAACTCTGTAAGGTTGATACTGTTTTTATATCTATTTTACATAAGAGGAAACTGAGGCAAACACAGGTTAAGTGAATTGTCCAATCACATAGCTATTAAGAATCTGTGGCTCAATTTAAACTCGAGGCTTCCTGATTCCAGGCCTACCAATCTATCTGCTTTGCTACCTAGTATACTTATACATATCTATAAGCAAATATGCATATATAGATATATACAACATCAATTCTTCCAGAAGAATGAGAGAAAGTAAAATTTTGTTTGTGTTTATATCTACAATGCCTAAAACAATTTCTGGCATAGTGTCTGGCACATTATAGGTGGTTGTTTTCTGGACTTTCTCCTGTCATACCCAATAACCATAGATTTCCCCCAAAGTTCTCTGCTGGATCATCTTTCTTCCTCTCTATATATTAACCCATGATTTGAACTCATGATTCCCAGAGTCTATTCAATTCTCTTTTCAATTTTAGTCCTCCATCATCAGGTAACTTATGGATATCCAAATGAATATTTCTTAGAAACTTAACTTGTGAAAAACAAAACTTATTTTACTCCCCTCCAAAAAAAAAATCTCTCTCTGCTCAACTTTCCTATTCTTGTCCAGGGCGCCACACTCCAATCTTTCCAGTTACATAAAGTTCCAACTTCTCAGTGGCACTGACACCATACATAAAATCTCTTTTTTTATTTTTTGTAAGACTTAATATTGCTCTATTCACAACTCATATAATCTGCCTCTCCTCCATTCACATTCTTACTGCAGTCTCTTATTTTTTATTCTAAGGGTGTTGCCATAAACTTCAGACTAATCTTTCTGTCTCAAGGTTGCCATATTTATCCATTGTCCTCTTAGCTACCTCAATAACTTCATTAAAATACTGATCTCCCTATGACACCATGACTTTATAAACACAGAAACACATACTCTGTCTCTATCTCTGTCTCTCTCTTAATAAATTGCAGCATCTCCCTATTAAATCCAGGATCAAATATAATAGTTTGGCATTGGGGAGCCTTCATAATCCTTTCCTATTTTTGCTGTATCCTTACACTTTATCCTTTCATTCCCAAATGCTCTAGAGCCTAAGTAAATTAACCTATTTGTTCTTGTTCACACTGGACACTCCATCTCCATATGCTATTTATAATACCTCCCCATTGCATAAATGAGCTTCTTTCTCATTTTTTTCCTCACACTGGACATTTCAAAACTATACCATTATGTTTGAAACCCGGGTAAAATAAGACATGAAGTTCTGAATATGATCAACTTATTGACATAGTGGAGATTTGCCAATATCTCCATCCCTTCAGAAAACCTAAGACTTAGAATGAAGAAGGCAAATATATATTTATACAAAAAAGTAGCAACATGCAAATAGAAGGCAGAATCATAGATGGGGAAAACAATATAATTGATTACAAAGCTTATGGCATCATAAGCACGAGGAGCAATTTGACTGGCTGAAAATTGAGAACAAGAGGCAAGTAATAACCCTTTCTTTTACCCTATCACTAAGAAATGCTGATGTTTGACTCTACTTGCAAGGACAGTTTAGCAATGGTGGACTAGACAATCATGAGCATCACAGCACACTCCATGGTGTCCATCTGCATCCTTCAAGGATAAGAACAACTTGCAGAAACGAAGATCTAAATTTACCTCAAAGACAATGACTAATTTAGAGGAAAGCCAAATTTTCAATATTAACATTGAAACAAATAAAACATGATTTAGGCAATTAGAAAAATGGCAACAGTGGGAAACAATGAAATCAATAGCAAAATAGAATCAATTTGATTTTCCCAATTTTCAATACTCTACCAACTTATTGTCTTGTTCCTCTTTCCTTAAATGCTCTTCCTCTTTGCCTTTGCTTCTTGTTTTCTGTGACATTTCAAAATAGCTCAAAATTTCCCTCTTGTCAAAGACCTTTCCTGGCTATTAACCTAACTCTTGTCATCTGCCACACTCTCTAGCAAAGCTTTTCATAATTATTTTATGTAAGTGCAATAACAAATGTAGCCTCATCTTTTAGATAGATGATACAGGATATGTATAAATATTTGTATATACACACATATTCTTATGTATCTGTATAAACATAATATATGCATATACACATGATAGATATAATATATGTATGCATAAATATGTGTGTGCATGTGTGTATAAGCACATATATGCTTGTATCTTTTGTGTACCTCTCTCTCTCTTTCTCCCTCTATCTGTTGCTCTCTGTGTCTCAGTTTCTCTCTGTCTTTCTTGCTCTCTTCTACACTCTATCTTCTAATCTCTGTCTCTTTCTGCTATTGTTTGTCTGTCTCTGTCTCTCTCTGCTACTGGCTGTCTCTGCTGTGTTTCTCTGTCTCTCTCTGCTACTCTCTCTCTCTCTGACTCTCTCTGCTAATGTCTCTCTGTCTCCCTCTGCTTTACCTGTGGAAAATAATGGAAAATAATACTAACTATTATCACAGGTAAATAGTTAATTGCTGCCTGTAAAGCTCTTTGCAAATGTAAAGTGCTACATAAATTCTTAATAATAGTAATTAGTAAAACCTAGGGATTTTAAAAGGGCAATCTATTTAACACTGGATAATTCATTTGCTGCTGTTCTATGCATATAAAGCTTCTTTATCTCCAGGTCCTGTTTGTAAACACATAAATATTGGGGAAAACATGTACTCTGACAAGTTAAAGGAGAATCATTCATTTTACATTTGGGGAAGCGTTTTTAAACTATTATCTGCTATTATATAAACTCAAATATGGGTAATTCTTTCATGGTCACTCATTTAATTGACATTCAATAAGGGTTCATGAGTCTGAACATCCTCTACGGCAATAAAACAAACAAAGCAAAAATAGTCAGTCCTTTTAATTGAGTCATACCAACAATACAAAGGACAATGAAAAGAATAGGTAATGTATTGGCAGACTTCCATGTTCCAGTGATTTCCATAGAGTCTTAAGGTTTTTGTTTGTTTGTTTTTGTTTTTTTTTTTTTTTTTTTTTTTTTTTGTGGTGAGGTAGTTGTGGTTAAATGACTTACTAAAGGTCATATGGTCAGTAAACATGAGGTATCTGAAGTTGGATTTGAACTCAAGTCCTCTTGACTTCAGAATCAGTATTCTATCCATTGGCACGTAGCTTCTTCCAGCCTTCAGCTTTTAAGTTTTCTTAAGATACTATTTCACCTCTCATAATGTGTCTACAGAATATGGATGGACTTAATCGAATGACACTGTGATTCAAAAAGAGGGGAAGGAAGGGAGATAGGAAGGAAGAAAGATTGAGAGGGAAATGGAGAGGGAGAAGGATGGAGGGAAAGGGAGAAGACAGAGAAAAACAGAGAGACACAGAGAGAGACAGACACACAGAGAAAGAGTTATAAATGGAAGACAATCTCCTCATAAGGCACTGCAAGAGGTGGGATTTATGTCAGCACCCCTCAACACTCCCGAGTGAAACATGAACCATATTAAAATATAATTGGGAACTATCAAAAATATATATTCAATAAAACATTCACTAGATCACATTACATTGTAAAATCAAGTCAATATGCAGCCTACAGGGATCCTTATGTATGGATTAATGACCCCCATTTCTGTTTGAATTTGACATTGCTGATTTAAACAAAGTCTTGATGCAAGCAAGAGAAACTAGAAAGTGGAAGTAACAGGAATTGGGCAAATCTAGTAAACTATAAGTAAACTGGAAAGATGAGAAGGAGGCAAGTTGTTAAGGGCTTTAAATGTCAAACATAGCACTTAAAATTTGCTCCTGAACGTAATAGAATGCTGATGATCTTTAGAGTAGAAGGTGACATGACTGAACCTGCACTTTAAAGAAATCCTTTTCTTTAAAATGATGTTGTGGAGATGAGTGGAGAATGAATTGGAGTGGGAGAGGCCTGAGACCAGGAGATCAGCCAAGAGACCAACCAGATGATTTAAATAATAGAAGCATCAGGTGATATAGACTTGAAATAGTGTGGTCACTGTGTAGGAGGAGAAAAAGAACTTTATATGAGAGATACGACAAAGGTAGAAATGACAAGATTTGATAACAAAATTTTCTGAGTTTGAATGAGATGCCAAGTATGACACTAGGTCACAAATCTAGGTGACTGAGTGGCACACTCAACAGTTTATGAAAAATTGGGAAAGGAGAAAGGCTTTAGTCAAAATATAAAGTGTTCGGTTTTGTACATATTGATTTCGAGGGGCTATAGAATATCCAGTTCAGGAAGTCCTAAAGACAGTTATTGTTAATTTGTTGGATTTGTCATTTTAACTATATTAGGAATATCTTTACAATCATTTATATCACTTTATCTCTAAAAAGAGCATCTTCTAACTATATTCATACTGAATATTTCTGAGTTTGTTAACTATTAGACATGGTAAGTATTTTGGAGTCATTCTGAATTGCATTTAACTCATCATTTCTTCTTTGGTTTTATTAGTAGTTCAAGACTCTGAGTCACAGAAATGCTAATTATTTTTGTGAATTTATTTTGTTTTTTGATACTTCAGTGAAGCTATGAATTGTTTCAGTTTCCTTATTACTTCTATGGAATTTGTGAATATGCTCACATGGCATCTGCATATGGTAATAATTTGTTTTCTCTTTGCTAATATCTATACCCTTCACTGATGCTTTATATGTCATTACCTTTTCTGAATATCCCCTCCCTAAAAAGAACTTTTTTCCCCATATAACAATATAGTTAATCTAATCAAATAGAAATCCTGACCATCTTTAATAGTTCATACTTAATTCAATGTCTAGAGTCTTTTTTATTCTAACAAGATGATCCTCTTCATAATAATTAGGATTACTCACCAAAGTTATTTGAATTATAATGTCTTTAGTGTGGTTTTTCTTTGCATGATGGTGTAAAGTATGTAGCATCATCATATATACTGTCCTTTGGTTCTGTTTACCTCACTATGTGTCCACTCATTCACCCAAGTTGAACTGAATACCTTAAATCAACTTCACATAGCACAATTTATTCAGTCAGTCCTTCAATCGATAAAGAACTTCGCTATAATCAGGTTATTTCACTATTTTTCTGTCAAAAAAGCAGACTAATGCTATTTTACAATGCCATGGAATTTAAAAGTAATATTGTCTAAACTAGACAACACTTTTTGAAGTTCTGAAGTTAGCTGTTTAGGGCAATTTATAACAACTTTCTTTCCTGATCCTTTTCCCTTGGATTTTTAGCATGTCTCGATAACAGTTAATCCAGTTGGGGGGAGAAGGAGAGAAAGGTAAATTGATTATTTGTTGTCATTTAATTTAAATGGGAAAAGGAACAATATCAATCATATGTTCCTCAATATGACTCTGGAAGACACTCTGAAAGTCTGAAATCCCTCATTTTTGAAAAAGAGAAATCAAGGTTCAAAAAATTAAACAACTTGGTTAAAATCATGGATGTGTTGAGCAGAAGAGCAAAGGTTTGAACTCTGATTTGAAATTCAACATTCTTTCTACTGCACTAAGTCCTTTCTATTAAAGATGCTCTATATCCAATTAGATATGTTGGTTGCCATGGAGATTCAGAAGAGACTGATTTTTTTTGGTCCAACTAACCATATGTTCTGGCAATGGAGGGTTATAGAATTTGTGATTTAAAAGAAACATCAGTGGCCATCTACTCTAACCCCTACATGCAGCAGAATAATGACTTGCAAGATAACCAACAAAGAGCCATCCAATCTCTCCTTGAAAGCCTTGTTTGAGGAAATGCATGTCACTCTTGATTCAGTTGTTAAAATGAGAACTTTTATACCAACCCCGATTTTGCCTCTTTATAACTTCTACTCATAGTTTCTGCACCCTGGAACCAAAGTAAGAAGCAAAATTCTACATGACAGCCTTTTAAATAGTTCACCAGTTATCTTAAGCAAGATTATTAGGTCTTTTTTTTTAATATTTAGCATTTTGATTCTCAGACTCACATGGCTTCCTTCAACATTCCCCTAGATCACTCTAACTTGTCTACAAGGATCAAAACAAAATAAAACCTGGAATTCCTTTTGTCTTATAAAGTTAGAATTAGAATCGACCTCAGAAATCAATAACCCAAATTCATCATTTTGTAATTAACTAAACTCAAGACTCAGAGAAACAAAGCAATGTTCACAAGATCATACAATCCTAACCACATAATGGGAACTTGGCCACAGGCCTTCTAGACTTTAGATTCAAATACAAGTCTCCCCACTTTCACATACTTAGTTGATAGATACAAATAATACAAATATGAGATGATTTGTTTAATTCTGGATTAGATGCTATTTCCAAAGAACAAGCAATTCAGCACACATCCACCCACTATATTAGTTCATTTATGTACTTTTCACTAATGTGTTTTTTGTCCATGGAATACTCTATGTTGCATTATATATCGACACATTACTTAACTAGCTGCTTATTCTGCTTGGAGCTTACTGATAGAAAAATTAGCTAGCTCAGGGTTCAAAACTATGGTCAATGGGATTATTTTATTATATGTTCTGGTTTTAAAATTACCCCTAAAATGCTCAGGTGTTGCCAGATTTATTCTCTTGGGAAGTTTCATCAGCAAGCAGCCTTTTAATTTATTTATTTATTTTCAAATCTAGTGTTAGATATTTTTATTATAGCTTTTTATATGCAAAACATATGCATGAGTAATTTTTCCACATTGACCCTTGCAAAAACTTTTGTTCCAACTTTTCCCCTCCTTCCCCCTCCCACTCCCATAGATGGCAAGTAGTCCCATACCTGTTAAATATATTAAAGTATATGTTAAATACAATATATGTATACATATTTATACAGTTATCTTGTTGCACAGGAAAGATCAGATTTAGAAAAAATGTAAAAATAACCTGAGAAAAAAACAAAAATGCAAGCAAACAATAACAGAAAGAGTGAAAATGCTATGTTGTAGTCCACACTCATTTCCCAGTGTTCTTTTGCTGGGTGTAGCTGGTTCTGTTCATTACAGATCAATTGGAACTGATTTGGATCCTCTCATTGTTGAAGAGAGTCACGTCCATCAGAATTAATCCTCATGTAGTATTGTTGTTGAAGTGTATAATGATATCCTGGTTCAAGCAGCCTTTTTATTGAGATAAGTTGATGTCTACAAGTATCCATCCCTTTCCCATTTTGTTCAAGTACAGAGCACACAAGTCTTGGTGCTAGATATGTGTTTACATTCACTACTTCTATTTATTCTCATTTCCACTATCCCTTAAGCCTTTGAAGTGTGTCTTAAAATCTTATCATCCAACTACAATTGCTCTGTGCATAACGACCAATGATCTCAATTACCAAATCTGATGGGCTTTTCTCATACCTTATCCTTCTTAGCTTATCTGCTACACTGAACACTGTTGATCACCCTCTTATGAATATTTTTCTCTTTACTGGGTTTTCATGGAATTATTGTCTCTGGTTATCCTCTGACCTGGCTGCATATTTTTAGTCTCTTTTCCTGACACATATTATATAAGTATGCATTCTAAGTGGAGATGGTAACTTCAAGGCTCTATACAAAACTTTTTTTTTCCTTTTTACTAAGCAGATTTCTCATAGATTTCTATTTTGAGAACTGGGCTCTAGTTTTACATCATTAAGCAAAATGGATACTTCAAGTTGAAGGATGCAGCAACGTCTTAAATTCAACATGTCCAAAATGAAAGTTAATTTCAAAAAAAAAAAAGTAATAAAATTATGCCAAAAATGCCTATTGAGAACACCAATATTTCTCCAGTGTTAGTGGTTTATAATCTTACCATTATTCTCAACCCTTAGTTTACATATTGAATCAATTACCAAATATTGTCATTTCAACCTCCATACCATTGCTTGAATCTTGCCCTTTTCTTTTTTTGTACTTGCATAAGCATATCTCATTTTGGGACCTGTTGGAATCTTTACAAACTGTTAAGCCATTGGAGTTGATAGAGACAATAATTATCTAATTTAGCATGGTTCAATATGATTGATTTGATCTTAGAAGGAGATATTTTGGGCCAGAACTTGAAACAAGGTACTAAGTACAACTGATGGAAACAATGCTTGTGTTCATACCTTTAGAGAGCTCATAGAAGCAAGAAATATTTAAGTACTCAATGGAGTTCACACATTTGGGAGATTTCAGGCTTAGTATGAGATATCCGAATTCACACCTCCCTTAGGGCCAGAGAGCACTCTGGGAGATAACCCAGAATCCCTCTATCTCCAGAAGGAGGAGTTAACCTTTGGGAGATTATATAAGTTTTCTTGGGAACATTGACTGGGGTCAGAGAGGAGCACTCTGGGAGGAAGCCCACAAGCCCTATCTTCAAGGCAAGAGATTCATTGCATCTTCCAACTTGGTGCTGGCTGGAGGCTGAAGAAAGCAGAGACAGAAGCCAAGGACAAAGCTGCAAGATCTGTTGGAACCAAGCAGAGAGATAGGCCTCTGAGCTAACGGGGCTATATTGAAGAAAACAATAGGGACCTACTTACTTCTCACCTAGAATATTGCAGTTGCCCCCTAATTGATTATCTTACTTTGTTTCCCAAGCTAATCAGAACTGTCAGAGTGATTTTCCTCACACTCATCTATGGTCATGTCATAATTTCCATAACATAATAGAATAAGAAAAAAGATGATTGTATTTGAAACTGCAGATCTATTAAGTAACACTTGCTATTCCTTTTAAATATATAATAAAGTTATTGTGTAACTTTCCTTTTTCCCCCTTTACTCCCCTCCAAATTAGCCCCAATCTATTTTTCAACTTTTAAAAAAATTACTCCCCTTCCCATATTCTGTGATCTATCTGTCTTACTTGATCTTTGCTATGAATTTTACACAATTCCATCTTCCATTTCTGTATCATTGCCTGGCCATTCCTCATGCCTAAAATGCATATCTTCCAGTTTTCCCAGAGCTGAAGTTGCTCCTTGAAAAGCAGTTAAGCACTTTAGGAAGTGGTTTATGCTACAATGACCTACTAGAATGCTTAGCTTAATCTAAGTAAATGATGCCAGTCCTAAGAGCATCCAGATCAAGGCAGAAATCCCCAAATACCTCTCCCAAGGTGACCATAATTAAAAGGCCAATTTTTTCAAAATATTCATTTGAAATTACACATTAAAATATGGAGTTATGGCCATGTGATGCAGTGGATAGATGCTGGACTTTCAATTAGGTGGATTAGGTTTAAATCCTGCTTCTGACATTTACTGGAAATGTAACCTCCCAGGACCTCAGTTTCTTGATATGAACAAAGGAAATGAGAATACTAAAATTACCTAAGTCATGATTATTGTGATGTTAAAATGGGATAGTTGTAAGGCTTGCAAAATGTATAGCACTATATGAAAGTTGGTTTTTATTATACTTATAAATAATAATTATTACTATTGGCATATATAATTGTAAATTGGTTTAAGATACATGTCATATTGAATTTTGTGTACAGAGGAGGTCAACTAGGATGGCAAAGTCCTTGAGATCATGGCAAAAGAGTATCCAGTAAAGCAATTGAGACCGTTTAACATGGAGAATAGAAGATTGATGTGTGTGTGTGGCGGAGGGTGAATAGGTAGAAAGGGACAGAAGACTGAAATATTGGAGTCTTTAAAGACATTTTGTGTTGATGAGAAATTTATTTTATACTGGTAATCCCCAGAAGTCAGAAGTATAAAAAAATAATAATTTCAAATATACAAATCTGGAATTAAATTAAAAGGCATAGGGCGGGGGGTTCCTAACAATTAGAGGTGTCTAAAAATAAAATTCCTTATATTGGAAGAGAGTGAGTTTAAGTTCAATAAATGTCATTAAGTAAAGCTGAGATAATGACTTATCAGTTATAAACCAGAGTTGATACTTGACTAGATCCTGCAAGCATTTTTCAAACACTTTTGATTTTGTATGCTGTAAAATGCATAGCACATTTTCATGGACACTGAAGAGAAATGGACTTCAATCCTTTGTTTACTGGCAATAGCTGCATTATATTGGGAAAGTCCATAGAATCATAGACCCATCAGAGAGAGAAGGTGCTTTAGAGACTATCTGGTTCAATCTTCACCCATGTGCAATAATTCTTTTCTGTTACTTGAGAAAGTTGAGAGTTAAGGTTCCATTCAATTTCCAATTAATGATCCAAATCATATCTTTCTAGTTCTAACTATACTTTATTCATTCACTGCTTCAATGACATTTCAAAAATGAATTCCAGTACCTCCTGAGGAACTCTACAGCATTTTAGACACTTTTGAGTGTTACAAATCCTTTTTTTTCCTATTTGGCCTTTGATTTTGTATAATAAAATATATATTACTAGTCCAAACATTCTGGAGAGTAATTTGGAACAATGCCCAAAGGGCTATAAAATTGTGCATTCCCTTTGAAACTGAAACAATACCACTGCTAAGAGGTAATTTAAAAAGTGAGGAAAGGACCCATACATACAAAAATATTTGTAGCAGCACTTTTTATGGTGGCAAAGAAATGGAAATTGAGGGAAAGTCCATCAAATGGGAAAGGGCTGAACAATATGTAGTATATGAATGTAATGGAATACTATTGTTCTACAAGAGATGATGAGCAAGAAAATTTCAGGAAATCCTGGAAAGGTGTACATGACCTGATGCTTAGTAAAGTGAGGAGAACCAGAAGAACATAGTACATACTAACAGAAATATTGTGTGATGATCAACTATGACAGACTTAGCTCTTCTTAGAAATACAGTGATCAAGACAGTTCAAATAGATTTGTGATGGAAAATGTCATCCACATCCAAGAGAAAGAACTATGAATATCAAATTCAGACTGAATACTGTTTTCATTTGGATTCTTTAAGCTCATGGTTTTTCCCTTTTCTTCTGATTTTTTTTCAAAAATGACTAATATGAAAATATGTTTAAAAGGATTGTATGTGCATAACCTATATCAGATTGTTTGCTATTTTGGGGATCCAAGAGAAGGAAGAAAATAAGAAAAAATTCACTCAAAATCTTACAGAAATAAATATTAAACATTATCTTAACTGGGAAAAATGAAAATACTATTAAGTAAAAAAATATTCATTTGCCATATCATTTGGAGTTCTTTCTAAGAACATTTTCCAGGGATAAATAGAAAATTAGCAACATAAGACCTTTAAGCACTTACTATGTGTCAGTTAACATTGTCTAAGAGGTTGTGAGAATAGTTAACTCGTATCCATATCAATCTTATTTTGTTCTTACAAGCATTTAATATGTCATCGATTTTTCTTTGCCTTAACTTTATGCTTAACAATATCATTTCATTCACCATAGTCAATCTATTTTATGATGATTTAATAAAAAAAAACCACTGCTGGGGAGTTACTGGACAATCTTTTGGAGAAATAATGTGAAAAAAATGAAGGAAAGGATGGGAGGGAGGGAGAAGAATGCAGAAAGGAAGGAGGAAGGGAAGGAAGGAGAGGAGAAAAGAAGGGAGGAATGGAGGGAGGGAGGGTGTGAAAAAAAAGTATATTAACAACCAACTTTTATATAGTGCTGTACATTTTGCAAACCTTACAACTATCCCATTTTAGCATCACAACAATCATGACTTAGGTACTTTTAGTATTCCCATTTCTTTTGTTCAGATCAAGAAACTGAGGTCCTGGGAGGTTACTTTTCCAGTAAATGTCAGAAGCAGGATTTGAACCCTAATCCACGTAATTGAAAGTCTAGCATTTATCCACTACATCACATAGCCATGATTCACTTTTTTAGTAAAGGAAGGGACGAGGGAGGGAGAAAGGGAAGGAGGAAGAGAGGGAATGGGGAACAGAAGGAGAGAGGGAAGGAAAGATGGATGAGAGAGAGAAAGAAGAAAGGATGGATGGAAAGAAGGAAGGAAGGAAGAAAGAGAGGGAAGGAGGAAGGGATGGTGGGAGAGAGGAAGGAAAGGAGGAAGGAAGAACTTCCAGATAGAATGAGGGATGATGTAACATACTAAGGCAACCAACCACATACTTCAAAAAAATATATTGGTGATATAGCATTTATTTTATGTTAAATCTATTATTCTATTTTTGTGTCAACATTGGGATACCATGTTTATTTTTGTTGAACTGACCCCATTACATCATTGTTTTTCATTCTATGGTTATTGCCTTGGAGAAAGAAAATTATCCAAAATGTTTTTTTTTTTCCTCACTTTAAAGTTTTGCTATTTCTTCCCTGTACAGCAGCCTTTATCCTCTTAAATTTTGTGTGCTCTTATGGCATCTGTGATGTCTTATCCCTTGAACAGAATCTTAGAGGCAGTTAATCCTCTACATGAATATCGTTTCATGTATATGAATGATATGTCCTAGTAATATTGAGGGCTTTGTGCACATTCAGTGAGAATTTCCCCCTAACAATCAAGATTAGAAGGTGAGACTGCACATGTTTGGAGTGACAATGTCCATTTAAATTTGGAGGAGGAGTTTGATTTGACCTATACATTTTAACATCATTATCAGCATGTTTTTTGTTTGTTTGTTTGTTTGTTTTTTGCTTAAAATTGAATTTTTAAGCCACCAACGGAGAAATACAGGGAACTTCTATCCCGGGTGTATTTTATGGGACAATATTGCCTAAGCTTGCAAGAATTCGTGTGTTTGACTTTGGTGTTGCAGTAAATGCAAATATTGATGACCAAGGGGATTGTGGAAGCCAGAACAAGTCTGATGCCTTCAAGCATTTCATTTCCATTCTTGCCTAGTATAAACAGCTTATGCTACTGCTATATTTTGCTGTTTCCATAGTAATGTTTTTCAAACTTGTTAGGTGATGATGCTTTCTTGGACCATATAATTTTTTTTCCATGGGGGCTGATTATTTTGCCTTTTATCATTCAGTGTAACCACTGATGAAAAAGCTGAAGGCTTTCCCTTTGTTTTAGATTGTTTTCACTCCCACTGCTCTTTATAGCTAATATAATGAAACAAATATTGCTGAGTCCTTTCCTTTCATCTAATTAATTATAAACCGATCAGTGTTCCTAGCTGAATTAAAATAGTATAGCATAACACTATGATGTTCAAAAGCATCTTATTCAATTGTGATTGCAGTGCTAATATATCTACTTAAAAAGAGGGTAAATTAAGTCTCCACGTGTTAATAATTTTGCATATTTATGGGGGAAGAGAATGAATGAACAACATTATGTAGTACTGATTTAGGCCAATGGTTTCTTAGTCCATTAGGTCCTTATGTCTTATTTCCTTGTATGTGAATTTAAGAGGACTAGATTCCTCATTGTGGATTCCCTGTGGTTCTATCAAAACAAATATTTAACGTACCTAGAAATTGTATAGGCAGAGAATATAGTAAATAAATGGTATTTGTAACTGTACATCAAGCCATTTTGTTGTTATATAAGAACACACATATCAGGTCTACTGAGAAAGAAACAGGTGGACACAGGTGTATTCTGTTAGTATAAACTAAATTAAATGGATTATCTCTATTGATTTCGTTCAGTGCATGAGAATTATAAGAGCATATGTTGTGCTTTAGCAACAAAGACTGTTATACTGGAATAAGATTGATGTATGTATGAGATCAAAAAGGCTAGTTCATTTGGCTCAAAATTCAGCTTAATTGACTGTGTCCACATAATTCAATTTAGCACTCATTTGGTCAGTACCTTCTATGCATAGGACATGGTGCTGGCTAATCAGGTTTAAAGAACAGTAAGGACCCTCAATTGATAAATACTCAAAGGTAATGAACAAACAATTTTCAAATGATGAAATTAAAGCCATCTATAGTCATATGAAAAATGCTCTAAATCACTATTGATAAGAGAAATGCAATTTAAAATAACTCTGAGCTACCACCTCATACCTCTCAGGTTGGCTTAAAATTCAGGAAAAGATAATGACAAATGTTGGAGAGGATATGGGAAAACTGAGGCACTAATGCATTATTGGTGCAGTTGTGAACTGATCCAAACATTCTGGAGAGCAATTTGGAACTATTGCCAAAGGGCTATAAAACTGTGCATAACCTTTGACCCAGCAGTATCATTACAAGGTCTATATCCAAAGGAAATCATAAAGGAGGGAAAATGATCCACATGTGCAAAAATGTTTGTAGCACCTGTTTTTGTGATAGCAAAGAACTGGAAAATGTGCAGATGCCCATCAGTTAGGGAATGGCTGAACAAGTTGTAGTATATGAAGACAATTAATTGAATATTATTGTTCTATAAAAATGATGAACAAGCTGATTTTATAAAGGCATGAAAAGATTTAGATGAACTGATTCTGAATGAAACAAGCAGAACACAATAACAGCAAGAATGTACAGTGATCAACTATGAAAGACTTAGTTCTTCTCAGTTGTTCAGTGATCCAAAGTAATCCCTATGAACTTTGGACAGCAAAAGCCATCTGTATCCAGGAAAAATACTAATTGAATATAAATTAACACATGGTATGCATACTACTTTTTTTTTCTTTCCCATGATTTTTTCCCTTTTGTTCTGATTTTTCTCTCCCAACAAACACATAAAGTGATGTATATTAAAATAAATTTTAAAAATAAAAATAAAGAACAGTAAGGAAGTGTCCTTTCCCTTCATATGTACTCTAAACATGTGTGCTTCTAAACATATGCATGTTCTATATGTACTGCAAAAGAAACACAATTATTTCTAAGAGATAGAACTAAGGGTCATAGATTAGCAGTTAAAGAGATATTGGAGAGCACTGAGTCTTGTTCTTTCATTTTACAGGTGAGCAAACTGAAGGGGAGAAAAGTTAAATAGCACAGAGAATAAAACATTATTCCTGATCTCAGAAAAATTTAACTTCAAATCCTGCCTCAGACATTCACAAGTTGTCTGAATATGACCAAATTATTTAAAATGGGGAGTAGTAGACCCATGGCTTCCTGACTTCAATCAGCAGTATTTTCTACAATGCCCATGTTTTCTTCTAGAGAATGAACGCCAGGCACTTGGCAGAAGCAGAGTTCAGAATCAGAAGCAGAGTTTGATTTCCTTAAAGAACATCTGAAAATTCCAGCAGTAGGAGGAGCTTCAGAAAATGGACTCAAGACCTCAGGGAAGAGGTTAAAAGATATCATTATGGGATTTTTTTTTCAGAAGGCAACAGAATAATTCTAATTACAAAGATTGAGAATATCTTTATTGAAATAATAGCTCACAAATATCCCTTTAAAGTTCATAAAGTGAATTCTATGTGAACTGAATCAGCCTAACTTCAAGTCCCCTACTCTATCAACTTTGCCATGCTGCATCTTAAAAATCTTGTGATTTAAATGATACAGGTGTGATTATCCCCATTTTGTAGATGTGGACATTGAGGGTCTGAAGTATTAGTTAACTGTCTTCCCCAATCTCACACTAGGACTAAGTGCCTCGGATTAAAAATTGAATGCAGTTTATCTGATCTCGTCAATTCCATTTTCCATTACACATCATAATGGCTAAGAGATTTTTAGCTTCTTTGATACAATAAAAATAATGCTGTTTGTTTATTTGGTTATTGTTAATTAAAGGCTATACCCATAGGTTTACAGAATTCACGTACTCCCAATGTGAATGAGAGGGCATAAGAGCTTCCAATGATCAGACACCCTTAGGTGTACTATGTAAACTAACTTTCAGGAAATGTTCAGTAAAATACAAGGGAGAAAACTTTGTTCTGATTTAGATGAGTATCCATTCACTGACAGGATTTGTCCATCAAACACTACTTTCCTAATTTGAATCCTTGTAGGTTCAGGCAAAAATTCATTTCAAGGTAAGTTTATTTTCTTGGAAATTGTGAGTTTATTCCTTTGGAGGCTGAGACAGTCTCAGAAACAAGCATCTTTAAAACATAAGGCAGTATAGTGGAAAACTTCTGATCTTGCACATGGTCTAACCTGTCAGTCTCTTAACAGACTTATCATTCTAATCTAGTTCAGGCTGCCTTCCTCCACAAATACTCAAGCAAGTCAATTTCTTTGTGACATTACCATTTGATAATTCTGAAGGGTCCCCAGTTAATAGAAATGAATAGGAAACCCAAGTGCCTATAACCTTGAGGAAACCATTTGAACTATCTGGTATACTAAGATTCACTGTCAATCCTAACCCAGAGAGCTCAGAAAAAGCATATGCCAGGAATTCAGATAGTGTCTAGTGTCCTTTAGCTGTCCCCAAATAGCCGCAGTGAATGATTGCTTATTGTATAATTCCAGTTTTATTATCCAGACGTATTAAAGAGTTTACAGATTTACATATCCAAGCATCAGCCTCAGGCTGCAGTGACTTATTGCTATGTCATGCCTCATATCCCTTTTTTAATACTGTGTTTGCTACAGATACAACTGTTCCAGTCACTAGCTGTATGTCACCACTGTGAATCATGAGTTCAAGGGACTTATGATTCAGTGACTAGATTTGTCCTTCAAGGACTTCTGTCCGAATTTCTAACCCTGTGTGCCATTCCTGCTAATTATTAATTCAATGCAATTCACCTCACTAAGTACCTACTATGTGCAAGTCCACCCTAGTGGACAGTGTGAATATAGAGATGAAAATAAGATGAGCTTGTGTTCTACTCTTCCTCAACTATAGTATTGACTCACGATGGCATAAAATAAGTGCCTTTGAAAGATATTTGAATAAGGAAGATATAAAGACCTAAAAATAATATGAATTTTGGAACTAATGCTGAATTCAACTTTAAAGATCATCTAATTCAAAATCCTAATTTTATAGATGGAGAAATTGAGGCCAGTAGTGTTATTTATGAAGGATCACAAAAAATAAAAGAATCTTAAATGTAAACATAGGGTTTCTAAGTTTGAATGTAGTATTCTCACAACCATTCCCTTCATCCTTCAATCCAAAGAGACAAAGCTAAAGTGACAAAACAGAAGATATATTTGATAATCATACAAGCAACCTTGATTTCCTACTCAGACCTTATTAGTTAAGCTGGAACCTTTGACTAGGAAAGGGAACTGACCCTGTCATTTCATTGATACAGGGAATCTATAAGTAAGAAACATCTCACTCAGTGCACATCAATAATTTCTCTGACATGTATACTTTTAAATAGCCACCCAGAAGATTTAGAACTTACAGACTTAGCCAAGTTCACATACCTTGTCAGAGATGAGACTAGAATCTAGGAGTTTTTGACTCTGGAGCTACTGCTCTATTCATTATACCATATTATCTCTATCTTTGTCTAACTATTCATAAAGTCCATCCTTTATGGAAAATCAACAAAGTCAGTTCTATTTAGAATCTTTTAAAAAAAGCATCAAAACAAAGAATAAAAATGAGCCAAATCTTTTGGAAGATTCCAGGTATGTTCCTCTTCCTTGATTGGTTTCTCCCTAATTAAGGAAATTATTTTCTTGGCAGAAGTGGCATTCTATTGTATGAAGACACCCTCTGGAGGAGTATCACAGTTTAATCAGTAAAGTTTCAGATAGAAAAACAAACAAACAAACAAAAAAAGAAGGCTCTGCTCTAAGCCATTCCATAATGTGCTCAGTTCAGTGCCTCACTCTGTCTATTGAAGATCACAGGGTCCACTTTCCTTGCTTCCAGCTGTCTGCACCAAGACATATTCTTCCCTCTCTTCAATTATTATAATATTTCCTGAGTGTTATTTTCAGTAATGAAAAGAGTCCCCCTTTTGGAACTAAACAAACTAGAAGACATGAAGCAATGAAATGAAAGGGGAATAAGTAATCTTTCAGATATAAGTTTTTCACATCACTGATGAATACTAGTAAAGGAGAAAACATGGGAGGGGGGGACATGGAGGACATACGGATGAGGAGAAGAGGAGCGCTACACATAAGGATAAAAGACAACAAATAGACAACAGATGTGATATATTATTAACGCTAAAATAAAGGGCAGGAAGGGGAAGGCTGTAAAATATCAATCTGTCAAAGAAAAAGTATTGCTTACTGTGATGTAAGTACCAAAGATACCAAATCAAGAGAGAAATACCACCTACCCTCAAAGAGTTTCCTTTCCTGTGGTGCTTTGAGGCAGACTGATAGAAAGAAAAAAAAAAAAACTGGGTAAGACTTACTCAGCAAAAGGATTAAAGACAAAAACTATGAATATGGTGATCTGCGGCAATTCCAATACCCTTGAGAGAGTAAATGTCATCTGTATCCAGAGAGAGAACTAGGAGACTGAAGATAGATCAAAACATCCTATTTTTATCTTTTTGGTTTGTTTTGTCTCTTATTTCTTGTTTTTTTCCCCTTTTAGTCTGATTTTTCTTGCACAACCTGACAAGTGTAGAAATATGTTTAAAATGATCATACACGTATAAACTATATCAGATTGCTTGCTGTTTATGGGAAAGTGAGTGCTAAGGGAAGGAAGAAGAGAAAAAAATCTAACAAAAATTAATAATAAAATTATTGTTACATGTATTTACAAAAATAAAATACGATGAGAAAAAAGAAGGAAGTTATGATTTACTTTGTGTGATACCCAATCAAGGAAATGACAGGTTTCAAATAAAAAATGAAACTAATCATTTATTCAAAGTCTTCTTTTTGTGGAACTCCCTTTCCCTTTTAGTGACCAACACAAAGATATCTATTTGCCATTTGATGTCTTCTACAATTTGTCTCCAATCTAGCTTTCCAAAATTATTAAACATTACTCTCCTCATCTTCTACAATTCAGTCAAAATGGTCCTCTTTCTCTTCCTCACACATAATATTACATCTTCTTGTGCTTTGAATTTTCTGCACTCCTTGCCAGTAATATATTCCATCTTCATCCTTCCCCACCATTATTAAAAAAAAAAAACTAGCTTTCTTCACCAAACATCACCTTCTCAAAAAAAGACTTCCCCTGATCCTCCCATGAGCACCTGTCTTACCAAATTACCTTATATTCATTATGTATATATGTTTGTATCTTAAAATTTTACTTGTCATACTATATCATTGACAGAATGCAAGGCGTTTGGGTATACTAGCAGGAGAAAGGAGGGTATCTTTTTTTTTTTTAGTTTTAATCTATTTTTTTCATTAATTATCTGATTTGCTTTTTTAAATTTTATTATGTATTTTTATATAATTCTGCTTGCCACAGAGTACAGTACATAGTAGCTGTTTACTATGTACATTTTTATTGTTTGCATGCATATTTGATAGTTACATAAATTTAATCAAACCACTATGACCCTTAATATTTTAGAACCTATAGTTGTAAACTGGAAAAGTGGAAATTAACAGAAAAGAACACTGAACCAGAAAGAGATCTGATTTCTCATCCACTTCTGCTGAAAGATCTGATTCCAAGTTATGACTACTCAGATGATCTTAGATATCTCTTGAAAACTCTGGACCTTATTTTTAAATCTTTGAAATGAGGGTTATTGGTATGATTTCAAATATCCCTTTATATCACTAAGCTCCAATGCTATATAGGTAAAAGCTCTAGTGAATATCAGTTCTTTACAGGGTGACTTTTGAGAACAATAAAATAATCCCAAGAAAGGTCATTTCTTCCAGCTAGCCAGGGCAGAAATAAATGAATTTGTGTTCATTCCTGAGTTAAGTAAAATGAGTCAGGTTTTCCCATCTACTAACATTAGTGCCACTAGTATCATAGCCAACTTAATTTAAATAAAACAGCTCTTAAGGTCTCCTCTCTTGCCTACCTAATTAAGAATTTGGTGAACTATAGTGACCATCTAGCAGGGAAATTCATCATGACTTCTTCCCTACTGATTTTTCAATGCACTCAAGGTCCCCTTCTTTGTTTCTGCTCTCCAACTTTTAATTAAATTCTCTATCTTTGTTGATTATTATGCTCTTTGATTCATAAGACTGAAGGTGTTCCATATCATATCCATCACAGGAGAACAACAAAAAAATGTGGTAATGTCAATTAATGAACAGGAACAAAAATGACCTCTTCAATACCAGATGATTTTAAGGTTTCTGATGTCTTCTACAAGTTTGAATTCCTGTGAATTTTTCTTTGTTCATCTAATAAATAGCAAATAAGCAATTAATGTGAATGTTTTACTTTTCAGCTATTTGGGTTGACAAATGTGCTTGCTCCAGTAATATCTACAGATAGCAAGCAACAAAAGACACCAACATGTTGATTGGGCATATGTATTTGGAGGATTTCAAATGAGATACAGATTTGAGTTCAAGAGATCCAGGTAGAAGTGGGTAACCATTTATACTACTGGAATGACTATGTATGTTGATGAGATTGCAGATTCACCAGAGTATTGAAGAAGAATGGACAAAAGATAGCAGCTTTGTCAAACAAACATTTGAAAACACCTACAGTATGAATTAAGAACTTGGAGTATTATTCAAGAAACAAAAATCTCCTGACATTTCTACTTTCCCACACAAACATGTCTTCTTTAACAAAAGTTTCTTTTGTATCTTTGTGCTTTTGAAAAAAGTAATTCTGACTCTGAAAATTGATTCATTCTATGATTGTCACTTAACCTTTTTGAATATCCATAAAATGAGGCAATTGGATTTGATGGCCTATCTGCTTCTTCCAGGTCTAAATGCATGATCTCATGGGATTATATGATTCTGTCCATATTTTTGTTGGCAATCTAGTACTTCCAGTCATTATTCAATCAATCAACCAATTAATGCTTAGAAGTCTTATTAATTTTAATTGCTGTGTTAGGTGTTGATAAAATGCCAAAACAATAAAAAGGTCTATACCTTCATGGAAATTACATTCAAATTGGCAGGACAAAGATCATGCAAACATATATGTGCATACACATGTTTATATATATATATATAATATAAACATACATATGTGTTTATACATATTGTACACATACACACCTCTGTGTCAAAATGTGAATACAAGATAGTTATTGGGAAGAAGTGGCCTAACAGGCAAGGGAGAAATGGGATCAGGAAAAGTGGTATTTGAGCTTAGAAACAAAGGTTCCTAGTGGTAGATATAAGGAATGAGAGAGTTCTAGGCATGGAAAATAGTTGTGCAGTGTTTTCCATTTGAGTGAAGGAGTAGATCAATATGTCTGGATTGTAAATCTAAAGAAGAAAGGAAAATGTAAAAAATAAAATAAAAATGCAAAAAAAGGTTATGGTATAAGTAACTTTAAATGCCAAGCAGAAAAAAAAAAATTTGATCCTGGGGAAAATAGGGAGCCACTAAATTGTATAGAATAGGAATATGACATGATTATAGGGAGACCCAAAAAGAGGTTATTGTAGTAATGTAGTCAGGAGTAGTGATGATTAGGATGATGACCTTAACATGTTACAGGAAAAGAAAGGTTGCGAGTGTGGGTGATCTTCTTCTTTAAAATATAAGAATAGTTCTCTCTGGGAGAAAGGTTTCTTGGGGAGGTTTTCTGGAGACGGCTTTAGTTTCAGTTACAAGTAAATAATCACCCAAAATCGCAGCCAGCTCATAAAAGTTCAAATCTTTTATTGTGTCCTTCAGTATAGCCCAGTTAGTTTTCTTAGAGGCCTATATTTCTGCTTGGTTCTAAGAGCTCTTGCAGATTTGTCCTTTGCTCCTGCCTCTGCTTTCTTCAACCTCCAGCCAGGACCAAGGTGGAAGATGGAATGAATCTCTCTTGTCTCGAAGAGAGGGCTTGTGGGCTTCCTCCCAGAGTGCTCCTCTCTGACCCCAGTCAATGTTCAAAGTAACTCTTTTTCAAGCTCTAAGAACTTCCTCTCTATATGTCATCTCCCAAAGGTTAACTTCTTCTTCTGGAGGCAGGGCTTAAGGGAGGTATGAATTCGGATATCTCATACTAAACCCTGAAATCTCTCAAACATGTGAACTCCAATGAGTACTTAAATACTTTTTGCTTATAAGAGCTCTGTAAAAGTGTGAACACAAACATTGTTTCTATCAGTTGTACTTAGTATCTTGTTTCAAGTTCTAGCCCAAAATATCTCCTTCTAAGATCAAATCAATCATATTGAACCATGCTAAATTAGATAATTATTGTCTCTATCAACTCTAATGGCTTAACACTTTGTAAAGATTCCAACATGTGAGTAATAATAATTACTAACAATTATATAACACTCACTATGAGCAAAACCCTGAAGTAAGTGCTTTGCCAATATTATCTCAGTTAATCCCCACAACAATATTGAGATATAGATGTTGTTTTTCCCATTTTACAGATAAGAAAATGGATCACACAACTCAAAAATACCTTAATGTAGATTTGAATTCAAATCATTCTGATTCCAGGCCCATCTCTCTCTATTCACTACTACCCCAGATACCTAATGTTGTAGATATGAAAATAAAGGATTTTATAATTATTTGGATATTTAACATAAATAACAGTGAAATTGGAGACTTGTAATGTCATTAATTGTATGTCCTTTACTATATTATTTGTTTTCCTTTGATGAATTTGAAGTGGAACACATTTAGTCTTGAGAATCAAAGAACATCACAATCAAGAAGAATAGCGAATTTACTTAAAAGTTGAAGAGTAGATAGAAAGAGGAAGACCTTGAATAAACCTGAGAGTATTGAATATTCATTATGGAAGAAAGTGTGATGAATTTCCTTGCTAGATAGTCACTATAGTTCACTGAAGGTGGAGAGAAATGTCTTTTTCGATAATAGGGAAGTTTTGGAGGGTAGATTTGACTAGAAAAATGATGAATTCTGTGTGAACAATTTGGCCTTGATATGCTTATAGTAGTCCAGATGGAAGTATCAGTATGTAATTTGGATGTGGAATTAAAGTTCATGAAAGACTACAACTAGATTTGGAGAATCATCTGCAAAGAGATGGTAACTGAACTCTTGGGAGCTGACAGGATATAGAAATTTATCAAGAAAAGTCTGATTATCACTGATATGGAAATACTACAAAGAGATTGTAGGACTATGAGACCCAAGAGTTAGCACTAGAAGTGTTTTTAATGGTTTATCTGAGTTAGTCAAAAAGCATTTGTTAAGAAATTACTATGTACTTGGCACTGTATGTACTAAATACTAAGGATACATAGAAAAGGAAAAATAATACTGGAGGAACTCAGAGTTTAATGGGGAAGATACCATGCAAACAACCAAGCACAATAAATTTACTATATGTAAGCTAAATAGGAAATAATCAGCATAGTTGAAAAATGATAAAATTAAGAGAAACTGGAAAAGGGTTGCAGAAAAAAAGTATGATTTTACCTAAGGTTAAAGGTAATCTGACCCCTTTGTTTATAGATGTTATTTGTCCAAGGTCATGCAATTATTAGGATTATTAAATCATAGATTTAGAACTAGAAGACTAGCCCAGCGCCCTCCTAAAATCTGAGGGAACTGAACATAAGAAAAGTGAGGTATATATTCAAATAGATATTAAATACCCAGGTCCCAGGGGGCAGAGCCAACATGGCAGAAAACATACAAGACTCCTCTTATCTTCTCTCAAACCAACAGCACATTAAGCCTCTAAACTGATTTTCGAATGAAAGAACCCGCAAATATTTGGACTACCACACATTCCCAGAAAAAGATACCTTGGTAGGACATCAGAACAGGTCTGTTCCAAATGGGCAGGAGGAAAGTTTGTCGAACCCAGAGCTCAGCACAGGGAATCTAAGGAAGGACCTGGGGCTGGGAATCAGATCATTGTAGTTTCAATGCACCTGGGAATCTTTTGTGAGCCTCTTAGGCTACTCTGTCCTGGTTGCAAGTAGGTGATCTAGCACATTTGCTACTAAAGGCAACTGGTAAACCACTGAGCCTCAGAAGAACACAGGATTTAGCCATGATTACCCAGCACCAGAAATCAATCAGTAGAACTGCCCCAGTGCAAATTAAGGCAGCTGTCACTCCTTTGCATTGAGCAGACAGCAAGCCTTAAAAAAAAATGAACTCTCACCTAGCTTTTCTGGAGAGAAGAACAGACCTCAAATCTTCAGGTTCCTAAAGGCAAAACAACTCCAAATGAAGCCCCAAAGGGATATATGAGCTAGTCCACATTTCACAAGGCTTTCTTGGAAGATCGCATAAAGGATCTTAAAAGAGAGTTAGAAGAAAAATGGGAAAAGGAAATGAGATCATTGCAAGAAGAAATGGAAAAAGCATAAAATGTCCCACAAGATAGATATGAAAAATACACAAAATCACTGAAAAACAAAATTTTTGAAATGAAAATAAAATGCAATGAACAAAATAATTCAATAGGCCAATTACAAAAGGAGCTAAAAAAGGTACCTGAAGAAAATAATTCACTAAAAATTATAATTGAACGAATGGAAGTGAATGACTCAACAAGGGTCAAGCATCAATCAAACAAAAACAAAAAAAAAAAATGAAAAAAAAATAGAAGAAAATATAAAATACTTCCTGAGAAAAAGAACTGATCTGGAAAATAGATCTAGGAGAGACAATCTAAGCATTATTGGACTTCCTGAAAGCCATGATGAAAAAAAGAACCTAGACATTATCTTACAGGAAATCATAAAGGAAAATGGACCTGATATCTTGGAAGATAAAATAGCCATTGAAAGAATTCACAGATCACCTCCTGAAGGAGGTGGGAGAAAACCTCCCAAAATTAAATTCCCAAGGAATATCATGGCTAAATTTCAGAACTATCTAACCAAGGAAAAGATATTGCAAGCAGCCAGAAAGAAACAATTTAAATACTGAGGAGCCACAATTAGGATTATCCAAGACTTAATAGCTTCCACCTTAAAGAATCTAAGAGCATAGAATCTGATATTCTAAAAGGCAAAGGAAATTGGATTACAGCTAAAAATAAGCTATCCAGCTAAAATGAGCATTATCTTTCAGGAAAGAAGATGGACATTCAATGATATAGGTGATTCTCACCTATTTCTAATGAAAAAGAGCCCAACTGAACAAAAGAAAAAAAAAATGATCTCCAAACACAGAACTCAAGAGATACATAAAAAGGTAAAAAGGAAAGCACTCTTGAGAACTATATTTCTGTTATGGGTACACTTAGAGTGTGGATATAATTTGATTTTATTATGATAATGTGGAAAAGAAATAAGAGAAGGAAAGAGGATCACACTGGAAAAAGGAGATAAAATAATGGGAATTACATCTCAAGAAGAAGCAAAGAAGACCTATTATAATTGAGGGAAAAAAGGGGAGAGGTATGAGCATTGTGTGAATTTTACTTTCATAAGATTTGGCTCAAAGAGAGTCTCACCTTTTAGGGAAGTGGTAAGAAAAGGGGAAAAGAAAGGGAAAGACTAATAGAAGGGAAAACTGATGTATTAGGGGAAAGGTGTAAAAGGAGGAAGGGGGAAAACTTTGAGGGAAGTGGTCATCCAAAAGCAAAATACTGGGAGGAGGGAAGGAGGAAAGGAAAGAGATAAACATAATTTAGGGTAAATAAGATGTCAGGGAATACAGAATTAGCTATTCACATACAGAATATGTAAATGGGATGAACTCACCCATAAAATGGAAGCAGATAACAGACTGGATTAAAAGCCAGACTCCTACAATAGCTTGTTTACAAGAAACACATTTAAAGCATACTGATACATACAGAGTTAAGGTAAATGGCTGATGTGAAATCTATTATGCTTCAAGTGAAATTAAGAAAACACCACCACCAACACCACCAACACCACCACCACCACCAACACCAACACCAACATCAACACCACCACCAACACCAACACCACCACCACCACCACCAACAACAACAACAGCCATCCTGGTCTCAGATCAAGTAAAAACATGGATAGATATAATTAAAAGAGATAAGGAAGGAAACTATATTGTACTAAAGGGTACTTACTATAGATAATGGAGCAATATATATTAACATATATGCACCAAGTAGTATAGCATCCAAATTCCTAGAGGAGAAGTTAAGAGAAATGCAAGAAGAAATAGACACCAAAGCTATACTAGTGGGGCATCTCAACCTTGCTCTGTCAGAATGAGATAAATCAAACCACAAAATAAATAAGAAAAAAATTGAGGTAAACAAAATGTTAGAAAAGTTAGGGATTACATATCTTGGGAGAAAATTGAATAAAGACAGAAAGAAGTTTACTTTTTTCTCAGTGGTTCATGAAACTTAGACAACAATTGACCATGTTTTAGGCATAAAAACCTCAAAATCAAATGCAAAAAGGCAGAAATAGTAAGTGCATTTTTTTTCAGTTCATGATGCAATAAAAATCACGTACAATATAACACTCAGAGAAAATAGACCAAAAGTTAATTGGAAATTAAATAATCTAATCCTAAACAATGAATGGATGAAACAGCAAATAATAGGCACAATCAATAATTTCATCCAAGTGAATGACAATAATGAGACAACATACCAAAATTTGTGGGATGCAGCCAAAGTGGTAATAAGGGGAAATTTTATATCTCTTGATGCATATTTACATACAATAGAGAAAGAGAAAATCAATGAATTGGACTTGCAAGTAAAACGAGGTAGAAAAAGAACAAATTAAAAACCCTCAATTAAAGACCAAATTTGAAATTCTGAAAATAAAAGGGGGGATTAATAAAATTGACATTAAAAAACTATTGAATTAAATAAAACTAAGAGTTGGTTTTATGAAAAAAAACAACAAAATAGATAAACCTTTAGTTAATATGATTAGAAAAAGAAAAGAAGAAAATCAAATTGTTAGTCTCAAAAATGAAAAGGAAGAATTTTACAAACATGAAGAGGAAATTAGAGCAATATTTAGGATTGACTTTTCCCAAGTATAAGCCAATAAATCTGATACTTAAATGAAATGAAGTAATATCTAGAAAAATATAGATTGTCCAGGTTAACAGAAGAGGAAATAAATTATATAAATAGTCCCATTTTAGAAAAAGAAATAAAACAAGCTATTAATCAACTCCCTAAGAAAAAATCCCCAGAACCAGATGGATTTACATGTGAATTTTACCAGACATTCAAAGAATTAATTTCAATACTATATAAACTATTTGAAAAAATAGGGGAAAAAGGAGTCCCACCAAATTCTTTTTATGACACAGACATTGTGCTAATAGCTAAACCAGGCAGGGTGAAAACAGAAAATTATAGACCAATTTCTCTAATGAATATTGCTGTAAAAATCTTAAATAAAATATTAACAATGAGATTACAGAAAATTATCTCCAGGATAATATGCTGTGACCATGTAGGATTTATGCCAGGAATTCAGGGCTGGTTCAATATTGGGAAAACTATCAGCATATTCAACTACATCAATAACTAACAATTGTATGGTTATATCAATAGATGCAGAAAAAGCATTTGAGAAAGGTCAACAAACATTCCTATTAAAAACACTAGAGAGTATAGGAATAGGTGGCCTTTTCCTTAACATAATCAGTAGCATTTAAAAATATCAGTAAGCATTATATGTAATGAGGACAAACTGGAACCATTCCCAATAAGATCTGGGATGAAACAAGGCTGCCCACTATCACCATTACTATTCAATATTGTAATAGAAATGTTAGCTTTGGCAATAAGAGAAGCAAAAGAGATTAAAGTAATTAGAGTAGGTAATGAAGAAACTAAATTATCACTCTTTGCAGATGATATGATGGTGTACTTGGAGAACCCTAGAGAATCAACTAAAATCCTACTAGAAACAGTTCACAACTTTATAAAGTTGCAGGATACAAAATAAATCCACATAAACCATTAGTGTTTTTATATATTACCAACAAACACCAGCAGCAAGAGATACACAAAGAAATTCCATTCAAAATAACTGTTGGTAGTATAAAATATTTGGGAATCTATCTATCTGCCAAGGGAAAGTTAGGACTATACAAATACAATTACAAAACACTTTCTACACAAATAAAGCCAGACCTATTCATTTGGGAAAATATGAAGTGCTCATGGGTAGGCTAAGAAAATATAATAAAAATGACAATGCTACCTAAAAATTAATTTATTTATCTACTTATGTAGTACACTAATTAAACTCCCAATATATTAGTTTATAGATCTAGAAAAAATAGTAACAAAGTTCATCTGGAAGAACAAATGGTTAAGAATTTCAAGGGAATTAATGAAAAAAAAAATTGCTAATGAAAGTGGCCTAGCTGTATCAGACCTAAAACTATAATAAAGCAGCACTCATCAAAACCATTTAGTACTGGAGAAGAAATAGAGTAGTCATGAACCAAATCAGTTCCAATGGAGTGGTAATGAACTGAACCAGCTATGCCCAGTGAAAGAACTCTGGGAGATGACTAAGAACCATTACATTGAATTTCCAATCTCTATATTTTTGCCCACCTGCATTTTTGATTTCCTTCACAGGCTAATTGTGCAATATTTCAGAATCCAATTCTTTTTGTACAACAAAATAAGGTTTAGTCATGTATACTTATTGTGTATCTAATTTATATTATTTAACATCTACTGGTCATCCTGCCATCTGGGGGAGAAGGTGGGGAAAAATTGGAACAAGAGGTTTGGCAATTGTCAATGCTGTAAAGTTACCCATACATATAACCTGTAAATAAAAGACTATTAAAAAAAAAAAAAAAGAAAGAAAGAAACAGAGTAGTCAATCAGTGGAAAAGGGTAGCACCACAGAACAAAATGGGCAATAACTATAGCAATTTAGTGTTTGATACACCCAAAGGCTCAAGCTTTTGGAATAAGAACTCACTCTTTGACAAAAACTTCTGGAAAAATTGGAAACTAGTATGGCCGAAATTAGGCATTGATCCACACCTAACACTACATACCAAGATAAAATCTAAATGAATTCTTGATTTAGACATAAACGGTGATATTATAAGCAAATTAGAGGAAATAGGATAATTTGCTTCTCAGATCTGTGGAGAAGGAAGGAATTTGTTTCCAAAGAAGAAATTGAACTCATAATTGAATACCAGATAGACAATTTTGATTATATTAAGTTAAAAAGTTTTTGTACAAACAAAATTAATGCAGTCAAGATCAGAAGGGAAGCAATAAATTGGGAAATCATTTTTACATTTAAGGATTCTTATAAAGGCCTCATTTCTAAAATATATAGAGAATTGCCTCAAATTTATAAGAATCTAAGCCATTCTGCAATTGATAAATGGTCAAAGGATATGAACAATTTTCAGATGAAAAAATTAAAACTATTCCTTATCATCTGAGAAGGTGTTCTAAATCACTATTGATGAGAGAAATGAAAATTAGGATAACTCTGAGATACCACTACATACTTCTCAGATTGGCTAAAATTACAGGAAAAGATAATGACAAATGTTGGAGGGGATGTGGGAAACCTGGGACACTGGTGCATTGTTATTGGAGCTGTGACCTGATCTAATCCTTCTGGAGAGTAATTTAGAACTATGTTCAAAAAGTTATCAAGCTGCACATACCCTTTGACCCAGCAATGTTTCTACTGGGTATATATCCCAAAGAGATCTTAAAGGAGAGAAAAAGACCCTCATGAGCAAAAATATCTGTGGCAGCCCTTTTTGTAGTGACTAGAACCTGGAAATTGAATGTATGTCTATGATAGAGAATGGCTGAATAAATTTGGTATATGAATGTTATGGAATATTATTGTTCTATAAGAATGATATGGAGGATGATTTTAGAGAAGCCTAGAGACATTTACACGAACTGATGCTAAATGAAGTGAGCAGAACCAGGAGATCATTATACATGACAACATCAATATTATACGGTGATCAATTCTGATGAATGTGACTCTTTCTAATAATGAGTTGATTGATGCCACTTCCAATGATCTTGTGATTAAGAGAAGCATCTACACCCAGAGAGAGAACTGTGGGAACTGAATATGGATTACAATATAACATTCTCACTCTTGTTATTTTTCACTTGCATTTTGTTTTCTTATTCATTTACTTTTTTTTCATCTGATTTCTCTTGTTCAGCAAGAGAATTGTATAAATATATTTATACATATTAGATTTAACATATATTTTAACATTTTAACACATATTGAATTAAATTATCCATGCATATGTTTTGAAAATAAAAAGGTTCAAAAATTTTAAATAAATAAATAAATAATGAATGAATGAATATACATACATACATACATACATACATACTCAGACCCCTTGTTACCAAATACTGTATTTTTACCCACTCTACTTCTATCTCAGGTACAAATTGGACCAGATGAACTTCTGTAATCTTTTCTTTTCAGAAATTCTCTGAAATTCATTTCCTAAATTGGAATTATCTAAGCTGGTCTGAACATAGGCCCATTCCAACCTTCATTGGTCCCCATCAATCTGCAATCTCAAGAGAAGGCAAGTGAACTACAGAGCTGCTTTCAGTAATGAATTATGTACTTATTTTTGCCCAGAAAAAGCCAGCTATTGAATTTGAATATTAATGCACTGAAAGGTTCCTTCTCTCAGGCATTGGTAGTTCCACTGCTTTAAACAATGGCAAACAAGAAATGATTGATATCTATTATGTGAGTCAATGACATACTAAAGTAGGGCTGTCACTAACAGATGTGTGATTTTAATTTCTCTTCCAGAGGCAGACAGGAAGGATTGTTTGGCTTTTGAGTTGAAAATTAGCCTCCCATCTTCTCCAGATGAGTAACCTCTTCTTTAAAGTATATAACTCAGACATAATATAAATTCTTCATGAGAGACTCAACTGATGAAGACTCAAACTTTTATTTCTTCTTGTCTGTCACAAATATTCACCTTCCTTAATGTTTTGAAATACTTCTCCATGCCACATTGTATGATATGACATGATACTATCACATGAGAACCTTCTAAAGCAAATTAAGAGATCATCATCATCATTTTAGAAGCTTAATGGAATGGGTGAAGAACATAGCTAATAATAAACAGATTTAACTCAAATTCTACCTCCTTCTAAGATGTCTTAAATCCCCATCTGAAGAAAGCCTTACCACTCATGTCTCTCTTACCATTTTCTGTTACCAGGGATTCTTACCTGGTAGTCACCAAATTTCTTTTCTTAACATTTTGCTAACCATACCTCAATATAATTATTTTTCTTTGTAATCATACAAATTTTATTTTATGCATTTATAGTCCCTTTTGGAATGGTCATTGTCTAGCTATCATATCTAGAATCTTCTCCCTTCCCAATATTGCCACCTGGTTTCTCTGGCTTATTTCAAGTCCCAGATAAAACCCTTTCTTATACAAGAATTCTTTCTTGAACACTTTTAATAGCATTTCCTTCCCTGTGTTGATTATCTGCAAATGTTTCTGTAACATATCTTCTTTGTAAATGGTTGTTTTAAAATTGTCACTGCAATTAGACTGTGAACTCCTAACAAAACAGGAACTTATTTTGTCTTTCTATCTCCAGCAGCTAGTACATATTAGATGATTAATAGATGCTAATTGGCAGACTGGTAGCCATTAAAAATAACATTTTGAGGAATCCATAGTTTTCTGTATATGATACCTCTTCAATCTTTGATACAACTTCAAGAATATTTCTATTCTCTCAAGTTACTTTCTATTTACTTGATTCACAAGTATGTGTGTGTGTGTGTATTCTATTCACAGTACAATGCAAGTACCTTTGAGATGAACATTGTTTTTGCCTTTCTTTGTATTTCCTTTATTTAGAAGTGTGTCGCACACAAAGAAAGTACTTAATAATTTGCTCCATGTTACAGGAAAACAAAGACTTCAGTTAGGGATCCGTTTCTTACACTCACCACATGATCCTTGATCAATCACTTCATGTCTCCAAGCTTCTTTTATTTTTTCTGTAACAGAGTGATATTATGAGCCATGAGGGGCAAGAAAGAAAAAAAAAAAAAGATGAGATAGTCCCTTGATGAGAATAAGGGATGAGTGGTACATGGCTCCATTGGACAATGAATTCTCTATTCCAATTATTTTGAAATGAATAGGAGAAGATTCCAAGCCTTGTGAACTTTCAGAAAGATAGCCAAAAGATGTTCAGGAAAGGAAGGCTTGGATAAAGTTCAATCTGAATCACTGGAGGAAATGTTCTACTTAATCAGATCCTACATTGATTGGAGTATAGGTCTGAAAACTTCTCTCTTCTTCATGGAACTAAAAAACTTTGTAAATTTGAAAGGGATTTATGAGATGTGTTATCAGTGATGGAAAGATGAAAATCAGAGTTCAAGTACTAATTCCCATATATTGGTTCTGAGCAAATCCCTTAACTTTCAGTGATCTGGGCAATTCTCTAAGACTAAAATTGACACAGAAAGTTTAGATCTACTTAGGTAGAAAGTTCCTCAGCTAGGAGTTCCCCATACTAATAAAATAACAGATCCAGTTCCTACCTACTAATGCACAAAATAGGCACTTTTTGTTCAGTCATTTTAGCCATACTTGAATCCTATTTGGAATTTTTCATGGCAGACATACTAGAATTGCTTGCTATTTTCTTCTCCAGCTTATTTTATGTGAGAAAACTAAGGCAAACAGGACTGAATATCTTGCCCAACATCATACAACTAATATGTCTGATGCTGGATTTTAACTTGAAAAAATTATTTTTCCTGACTCTCAGTCTGGGACTCTGTCATTCCATCACCTTCCTGACCTTCTAAGCACTTAATATATGTTTATTGATTAATAATGATAGTTATCCTAATTTATTCCTACATAGCTTATGCATACCCCCCCCCACACACACATACATCCCTACACATAAGAGTTAGTAAGTGCCTGAGGCCAAATTTGAACTCAGATCATCCTGATCCCAGGCCCAGGATTCTAATCATTACACCTTTTTGTTCCTAATAATTCATATTAATATTTTAGCCAGGTGAGAATTTCAATTAAATTAATAATAAGTGAAAAACCTTTGATCAAATTATAAAATCCTGAAAACAACTGAAAAGTAGCTGTGTTCAAATTATTTAAGGTTATTTTTGACCAGCACTCTGGATCATCTATTAAAAATATACTGTTTCAGAAAACACAGATTCACTCATGTGGAGGGATGGTAGAAGTTTCCATCTTATCCAGTAAAAAAAACCAAAACAATAACCCTTATTAGGAATTAGGGGAAGATAGGGTATTACCTTGGCCTTTTACTCAGTTTCTCTCACCAACAGGAAGGAATCTTTTGAGATTCAAATATCCAATTGGTATTGTGTCATCATCCCCAAAACAACTGATGCAGCATCTACATTGGATTCTTCAGGCAGACTGAACATTAGGAGGAAGGACACAGCAAAAAGGCCTACCATATCTAGGGGGGAGCATCTCAAGCACTTCCAAAGGAGAACTTTCAGCAACCAGAATCGTTGAAATGTCTTTTGCCATGTGTACTCTCAAACTTTGATCCTCCTTTTACATGGACTATGGATATACTAATGGAAGAGACTATTAGAGAAATGTTATATACCTATTATTCTTACTGTACCCATCTTGATAAATACTATTTACAATAAAGTTAATTAAATCTAGCTAATTCATATAAAAAACAAAGGAGGAAATATATGATCTAAATAATGAGAGAGAGAGAGAGAGAGAGAGAAAGAGAATTTTGCTTCCTCTAGATTACCCCAAGGCAAAGTGTAATAGTCACTCTCTAAGGACATAGCCTGTAACACTTAAGGTAGGTAGTGCAGTTGGTAGACTATATTGGATCTAGGATCAAGAAGATTCACCTTCTTGAGTTCAAATCTGGTTTCAAAACCTTACTAGTTGTGTAACTCACTTTTCTCATCTGTGAAATGAGAATTGGAGAAGGTAATGACACAGAACTCCAATTTTTCTGCCAGGAAAACCCAGAATCAGTTCATGAAGAATCCGATATGACTGGATCACAACAGAGACATAGCCTGCCAGTGTGAAGCAGATATAAAAGGAACAACTCTCAAGGTGAACCTACCAATTAATCACTCTGAGACTAAACTAATGATGAGCTTCCTCCAATTCAGTTATGCTAGGCTTCAGCCTTATCTATTATTATATTTCATTATTGGATTTACAATTAAAGGTCCTGGAATTAAATCCAGTTCTGTCAGTAAATAGCCATGAGAACTTGGGAAATCCATTTCTCTTCTCTAGACCTCAGTTTCTTCAGATGGAAAATAAGGGTAAGAGTATAGATAAATTATCCTAGAAAGTTCCTTCCAGCTTTAAATATATTATCCTTTGCTACTAATAGATGTTTATTGTTTGCATTTAAACCAATCTGTTTTGTTTAGGATTTTGGCAGAGAAGGATGCAGACAATTAATGTGATTGATGCTTCAGTTTTCTGACCTTGATCAAAGCCAAGAATTCAGCACTTTTATTTTGTGTTAAAAGAGAGAAAATACATCAATGCTACATAGATTTTGGCTGAGGTATGGTGGGAAATAGGATGGGGGAAAGAAAGAATACTTCAACAAGTATTTTAAAGTCATTGGAAAGCATTATACTTGGATATTCTTCCAAATCTGAGTAAAAAAAAATTATCTTCCTGGATTGATAGAACATTATTCTTTATGTATATAAAGATACTGGCAATAACTTCCTGTCATCAGAACTGGACATTAAAGAAAATGTGCCCTTGGGATTTCTAAATCCAATTTAGATGTGCTTCAGACAGCAAAGGTACAGATGGATGAGTGTTGAAATCTAGGGGATTGCCTCTGGCTTGCATTGGTTTCTGATCTTCATTTTATTTTATTTGACATTCTTTGACTAGAGCTATGCTCACAGAATTTCAGTGAGATTTCAAAGATCCTGTAGGCCAACATATATATATATATATATATATATATATATATATGTATATGTACCTATATAGGATAATTCTCTCTACTACATTCCAATCTGGTGGGCCTCCACTCTTTGCTTGATGACCTCCATTTTAGGAAAGAAAGGAAGTACATTTACCCTTATATCAATCCATTCTATTTTGGGAAATTTACAATATATATTTTTAAAATCCTCCATGACATTGAACCCTAAATTTATCTGCTTATAAATTCCATCCTTTGTTCTTGGTTATGCCCTCTTAGACCTAGGAAAACAAATCTAATTTTTTGTTTGTTTTGTTTTGTTTTGATGTTATGTTATAGTTTTTTGACTATTCAGAAATAACCACCAGATCCTCCCTATTGCTTCTATTAAAGAATACTTAGATACTTTCTTTTCTAACACTTTTATGTGCAGGTGTATATATGAACATTTATATATATGCACATACATATTAATACCATATTTAAGATATATTGCATATTAAATATCAAAATATTAAGTAAATGTATCTAAATATATTTCTAAATTGACTATCCATTTATACAAATTATATATATGTTCATTTTATAGTTCATGCTATATCTATTTTTATAATTATTATTATACTCACCCCATTATAATGTAAGTCCCTTGTTTCTCTAGTACATATTATAATGTCTGGAGTTTATGGGATATTCAGGAAGGAGACTAGCCCCTCTGGTTGAAAGCTTACTTAACCTTTTTCATGGTTGCTCATCTGATACCTTTGGTGTCCAACTGTTTCTCAATTTTCACTTGTGTCCCTAAGAAGTATAATATGCTCAGTGGCTATTGTGACAGGCAGACTAAAATTAAGTTGCAGGTCACCAAGAGGCCATCAAATCCATTCCATGTTAGGGGACTCTCTATCCCAAACATGGGAAGACTTCCCCCAGTTGAATGTGCAGATTAAAACAATATGTTCTGATAATCATGAAGTGGCTAATGTGGGTATTGTGAAACTCTTAAAGTTTGGTCAGACATTGAAGAAATTGAGATCACACATTTATTCCTGGGCAATAGCCAATTGTCTGGTGTCTTGCCAGTAGACTTCAACGATTCTGAAAGAAAAAAATGAGACTGACTTTTTGGAGGTCTGTCACACTAAACCAGATTCATAGGGAAGTTGAGACAAGGACAAAATGTCATTGATCCTCTTTGAAAACAAAGAATGAAAGATAGTACAATGTCTGAAGCATAGTAATCTTGAGGTATCAGCTAAAGGACATGATATTACCTGTGAAAGAATTCAGGATCAGTCTCTAATTGAAGTGAAGGTATTTTGAGAAAGTTTAAGCACTCAATGGTGGGGTCAAGCTTTCTGAAGAAGACAGCAGTCCATTAAAGCACGACAAGGATTTTGATAAATAGTGCTGATTATATCAAAAGATATGTAAATTTTAAGGTTATACAAGGAGTTTTCTAACATGGGGAAGTCCTAAAATCTCAGTAGAATTACACATGTTACCACATACCCAGAATAAATACAGAAAAGCCCACCTAAGGGAGAGGTATTTATAGCAACAATATTATAAGTAGGATAGATGTACTCAAGAACAACAAAAAAGAGGGAATTGCACCATATTGGGGGAAAGATTTAATGAGGGTTCCAGTCCAATGTTCTGTTCTGCATTCTATTGATACTACTTCCTCATGGACATCATGATTACTGTTATTTTTTATGGTAACTATCATGTGGTAATATGGGGATATGGATACAGAATATGATAGTCTACTCATTATTCTAGTGAGACTAAGATTAATAATTCCTGTGGGGTACATTTCAGCTGGAGTAGGCTGTCAACAATCAGAATCCTATCAGTAGTCTATCACTTCTTTTTATAATAGTATTTCATTTTTCCAAATACATGCAAAAAGAGTTTCCAACATTTACCTTTTCAAATTCTTGTGTTCTGATTTTTTCTTCCCTCCACCCACCAGATGATAACAAGCATTAAATACGTTAAATGTGCAGTTCTTTTAAACTTGTTTCCATGTTAGTCATGCTATGCAAGAAAAAACAGATCAAAAGGGGGAAAATAAGAAAAAAAAGTAAACAAACAACAACAAAAAAGCAAAAATATTATGATTTCACCTACTTTCAGTCTTTATAGTTCTCTCTCCAGATCCAGATGGCTCATTCCATCTCAAGTCTAATGGAATTATCTTTCTTTAAAAGAGCCAAGTCCATCACAGCTGCTCATCACATAATCTTGTTGCTGTACACAATGTTCTCTTGGTTCTTCTCACTTCACATAGCATCAATTCATATAAATTCTGAAGTCATAGTCTATTACTTCTTAAATTATTGATTATTCTATTTGTTGTTATTCTCTCTCTGTCATATATATATATATATATATATATATATATATATATATATAAAACTGTTCTATAGAAAGTAAGTTTTTTGAGGATTAGACTGTTTCATTTTTCTTTCTGTTTCTGACAATTCAAACAACATTTTGCATGTGGAAGATCAATAAATATGGATCTTCAATATATTATATAATATATAATAACAAAATAATTTGTTGAATGATGTCATGAAGAAATTCTCTACCCTACATTTCCCATAATTTCCCATATTGTAATATACTTTCATAGTTTGGGAATAAGCAAACATTATTGATTAAAGTGATAGAATTAACACACAATCATGCTCTACCTCTTGCTTTTTCTAATGTATTTTGTTAAAAGTTGAAAATTCTGGCAAAGGAGGACCAAGTTTGTGATTAAGATTACAGAAATATATATCTGCCACAGTTCTCACATATTTCCTAGGACTATTGATTTAATGACTCAGAAATGAGTAGCAGAAATGATATTTGATATGTATGTTGTTTTACAAAATTATCTCAGTAGATTTCAAAAGGAGGGTGCAAAAGAATATGTCTGCTCATTGGATAAGAATAAAGACACTATCTGAGAGAGTATTGATTTTCATTATTAAGATAATTATGGGAGGATGTATGAAAGAGAGGGTGAGTTTCAGTGGTAAATTGTGGTGTCTAATTGCTGTTGTAGATAGAGTATTGTAATTGAAATCAAGAAAACCTGAATTCAAATCCTGCCTGAGATGTTTTATGAGTAATCCTAAACCATAATCTCTTTCAGCCTGTTTTCTCAAGAACTGAAATTCTTGCTGTGAGCATAAAATGAGATAAGTAAATCATTTTGCAAATCTTAAAGAAGTATATGAATTTTACTACTACTACCACTATCATCACCACTATTATTACTGCTACTATCATGACTGTTATTGCTAATCATGTTCTTGTTTACATTTTTATTATCTCTAAGGAAAATATTGATCTGAACTAAATCTGGCTACATTTTGGTGTTTGGTTCCTGGTGTCATCTCTAGAATCTAATATGCAAGTAAGGAAGAACTATGATGAAAAACTATTGTACAAGTCTGTTTTCATACTATGTACATGAGCCATGAATTGATTACGCTCTTTCAAGGTTGTGCTATTGTTGTTATTGTTGTTGCTGCTGCTGCTGCTGTTGCTGTTATTTGGTTTCCTTTGATGGGACACCTAAAGGACTCAATAATTGTATCTGAGCCAAGTGAAGAGCCATCTCTGAAGTCCAGTGACTTCCTCAATCCATCACAACAACAAATTGGACTATCGAACCAACTAGTAGGAGCATATGAGGAAAACTTTTAGCTTCCCAGCAGAACAACATATCCATCACTAAAGCCACCCACAACAACAAACTTCAAGAACACTCAGAGGAAAAAGAGAAAGTATTAAGAGCCTGCTCTTCCAAAGTTCTAATTTGATTTGCCCATATGCAGTCCCTACATATGGGCCTAACTACCATTGCATTTTAAGTCTGTGTCCATCTTCCTTCTATAAACATTATATCTTTGCAGGAGAGCAAACTTCTGTGTTGTTAATGGCATTGTTGTTGCTCAGGGGAGGTTGGAAGGAGGTTCTTGACTATTATCAATTACTGAGTTCTTCTCAGGCCTCTTAATTTTTGCTGTATGATCTAACCCATTGCATTCCTTGGGCTCATTGTTGAGTGGACATCTTCATACTCTTGTCACATTTCATCAGTTGCAAAGCTGCATAGAACTCTGCTAACTTCAACCCAAGTTATATATGTTTTTCCATAGTCATATAATAAATTTTTTATTAATCAATTGATTCAACCCACTCCATAGCAATTTTTAAAATCTAATTTTAGAATGTCTCCTGTTAGAATGTAACTATTCCATCTGGAATAAACCTGTCTCCTCAAATGTGTTGTTGATTTTTGAGAGGAGGATTTATGACCTAATACTAACTTCGCTCTATGATCCTCAGTTTCTTAATCTGTTAAAATGAGAAATACATCTTGCTACTACCTATATCAAAGTGTTCTGTAAACTGTAAAGCATGATGTAAATATGATATTAATTTAACACTTAATATAAATTAACCTTATGCCAATGTTCAAAAATAACAGACTTTCATATTTTTCAACAAGAAAAAAAAAAGAGAAAAAAGGAAGCATATGACAACTATGCACTTTCAAATAGCAAGAACAAGCTGGTGTTAATTATTTAGGCTTCAGATGGCCAATTAGCATGTAGAAACATCAAAAGCAACAAATAATAACTGTATTGCAGCTAAAGGTAGCTCAGAGAATGGAACACTGGATCATAAGTCAGGAAGATATGAGTTCAAATCCATCCTCAGACACTTATTAGTTTAATGAACCTGGACAAATCACTTAAACTCTGCCTCGATTTTCAACATCTGTAAAATGGGGATAATAACATCTCTAATGGGTAATGATATTTATAACTTTATATATTTATATTATATGATGATATTTATAGTTTTCAAACCTTAAAGTGCCATATGAATATCATTGTTATTTGATATTTAATGTTGATCTTATCTTAGGAGAATGTAAGCTTCTTGAGATGCAGACCTATCATGTTTTTGTCTTTGCATGTCCAGCCCCTGGCACACAATAGCTATGTAATAGATGTTTGTTAACTGCTTGCTTGATTTTGATTTTATTGCAGTTATAAAGAAACAGATGGAAGGTGAGTAATTCACTAGTGAATCTGAATTAACACTGCTTCCCAGGAGTAAAGATTATAATGAAAGAAAGAAAAGCTTTAGGTATGACATTAATAATAGCCTTAAAGTTGCTCTATTTGGCAATCAGAAATTAGAAAACAAGAACTCCTGGGGAGGGAACCATTAGCAGAACCATGAAATCAAACCGACCAGCCAAGGCAGTACAAATCCAGATATACTGTATTTCCTTTGATAAGATAGTTTGAAGGAATCGATGATAACAAGTGCATCCTGTGTAATGCTCAGATTAATTAAAGGTGATTTAACATCAAAGACATTGTGGTTGGTAAATCATAGTAAGGCTGATTACTGCTGGATTTTTCCTTCCCCAATCTCTGTATATTTCCAGGGGGAAAATGTTGAATTCTCTTATTGAATATCTGGATCATAATAACAATAATTTATATTAGGACATTACATTTCGTTAATAAAATATGGTATTTGCTAAGAAAGAAGTATTTACTTCTTTTTCAATTTGCTCAGAAATCTGTGCCTTTTGAGACCACATGGCCAAGAATGAGTCTGCTGAATGCCAGCCCCCAGGCTTAATAATTTCTTCTCATCCTTGAGCTGAAGTTCACACACCTCTGATTTGCTTAAGACAGCAGGAACTGAAAACAAAAATGATTGATCATGCTTTACATTTCTTAAGGGAGCAGAAAAGGTGCCCTGCTGTGCTTTTTGTAATTAATTGACAGTCCAGCACACAATCTGTTCTTCCAGCATGGTACTCAGCTTCTCCAAGACAACCCCGGAAGTCCTGCCAGTTGTAACCATCAGTGACTAGAGAAAGATGGGACCCAGTGCAACTGAAAATGATGATGTTGATTCAAATTCCACACCACTCTCAACCATGCTGGTGTTTCAGAGCATGCTAATTACATAGTGTTCACCGTGCAATTATGGGGTAAATACATGTTTCTTACCAACACTCTGAGCAAGGATAGCTCACCATACATGCTAATTACTTTTGCATCTACTAAACATAATTGCCATGTAAAAGACAAGAACCTACAATTACTAACTACTTAGGCAATATTTACTGAGTCTGCAGTTATCAGACAAGGGAACCCAATGCTTGCCTTTGTTAAAAACTTATTGTAAGTCTTTGGGCAAAATATAGCTCTCAAATGAATAAAAAATTAAGCACCTATGAAAACAGACCTGAAGAGAGCTGATTGGTTCAAATCACTCATTATATAAACATGGAAGCTAAGATCCAGAGAGATTTGTCACATAAGGATCTGGGTATTTTATTGTACTCCAAGTTCAGTGCAGTATATCAGACTAAATAAGTTAGGCTGTATTAATATCACTGGAGTAGATAAATATTTATTAAGCACCTACTATAAGCCAGGAACAGTGCTAAGTGTTGGGTATACAAGAAATGGCAAAAGGATAGTCCCTGCTCGCAAAGAGCTCACAATCTAATAGGGAAGACAACGAACAAACAACTATATACAAATAAATGACATAAGCTTTTAAAAAGATTAAAAGAAGGAACGTATTAGAATTAAGAAAAAATGAGAAAATCTTCCTGAAGGTGGGATTTTAGCTGGTACTGAAAGCCAGAGAAAGCAGTATAGAAAAATGATGAGGAAAAGCATTCCAAGGAGAAAAAGTCCAAGAGGCAAGAGATGTAACATCTTGTTAGTGGAGGTCAAAATGTCAGTGGATCAAAGTGTTGGAGAGTAACTTGGTGGAGAATTAGGTTTAATAAGATTGTAAGGAAGGGGTCATATTACAGAGGGTTTTGAACACCAAACAGAGGAATTTGTATTTGACCTTGGAGGTGATTGAGAAACATTGGAGTCTTTGAATAAGGGATATGTAGCTAGTTGAAATAAGACTTTGTCATAATTGTTTACCCTAAAGAACATATCCAGAGAATTATGAGGTTAGCAATGTGGAAACACAATAACAGACTTAATTTGCTCAGAGAATAAAGAAGGGAAGATATCTAAAGATCATAATACTTGATGACACACTGAAGTCCTTTTTTGAAGGACTGGATGATGACTTTTTGAAGATGTCATGCTAGAGATTTTGGGCCACCTGTGACTTGGGAGAGATGGCTCCTGAAGTCTTCCTTATTTTGAGATTTCTTCCTTTATTTTGAGAAAGGTTAAAAGGGTTCCTCTGGCTAAGCTTACTTTGAAAAAGTGAGGCATCAAAGAGCAGTAGAAAGGATTCTCAGATTTGAAAAGGCAGTTTTTGTATGTATGGAATATTTATATCAGACTTTTTTGTATTGGCAAAGACAATTGGAAATTGCTGGGATGGCTGTAATCAATTGGGGAATGGCTAATATAATTGTGACGGAATATTACTGTGTTATAAGAAATGGTAAGTACAATAATCTTAGAAAAACATAGAAAAACTTTCAGAAAATAATGAAATGCAAAATGAACAGGACCAAGAGAAAATTATAGAAAAATAAATTTGTTTTAAGAATGATTTTGAATGAATGTTATTTTGACTATTATAAATATCCAAATTAACTGTAGAGGACATATAAAGAAAAATATTATTTACTTCCAGAGAAAGCTGATAAATCAAAGTATATGATATTTATATATATATGTATATGTATGTATGTTTATGTGTAAATGTGCTTATTTGTGTCTGTATATGTATATACATATTTGTCTGGCTATCTACATATGTGAAGGTGTAATTATATATATATATATATATATATATATATATTGTGCTATATCTATAACTATGTGTGTGTATATCTTTCTTTCTATCATCTATCTATATTTGTGTCCAACAATAGCCATCTCTAGGATGGGGGAGAGGGAAGAAAAACAAGGGGAACAAAGAAATTAGCATTATAATTCTGCTCTATATTTTAAAGAAATAGCAAGTGGTACATAATGCATTTGCATTTGCATGCACAATCATGTCCTGTACTATTATAAAAATGTTTGTTTTATTCCAAAAAATCTTATTTTAAAAGAAAGGACATTGGGCTATGACACTTAGTTTGATCTTAAGCAAGTTCCTTAACCTCTCTGAATCTCAGCTTTGGTTGATGGAAAACAAAGCCAATAATTCTGGCTAGCTACTTTACACGATTATTGGATGATTCAAATGTCATAATATATAGTCAGATGCTTTATAAACCATACTGCATCATCCAAATGCCAGGTACTATTGTTATTAATAAAAGTTGTGCTCATCTCAGACATTATGCCTTAGCAATTGTATTGTAGAGACATAAAACATTTATTGGTTTAGATAACAACATCACAGTGGATGACTCCATAAACTTGGAAAACATTGGGAAATCATTACAAGAGATGTCTTCTCTGACCTTTTAAATACCATATGTATTAGAGCCTAAATTCAGACTTGCTATAAAATTAGCAATTTCAGATATTCCAAGAAGTTTCCTTTTAAGTAGGAAAGTATAGAGAGTGCTCCCACCCTAGACATCTAAGTGTATATTGCTTACCATAAAAAAGTGTGTATCATGGGACAAAAAAATCATACTTAGCACCAATGCTGAATGTGTCAGGTTTGTATAAGTGGTAGAAAAAGAATTAAATTTTGAACCTGAATACCTGGATTAAACATGGATTTTACTACATTTCATGTTTTACTTGGTGCAAAAATTATTTAGGCCTTAGTTTCTTTAACTGCAAACTGGGAGATTTGACAATATTACCTTTAAGATTCTTTCCAGCTCTACATCTATAATGCTGTCATTCTGTATGGGTGATAAATGTATTTTGATATCCCTCATTATGAATGGTTGAATGTTGAAGGAAAGGAAAAGAAGGGAAGAAACATTTATTCATCTTCTATACTCTAAACACTCTGCTAGTTGCTTTACAAATATTTCACTTGAAGTAATGAATTAGTAAATGAATGAAAAAATTAATTAAGCACTCAGTATGTGGCAAACATTGCACTAAGTGATGAGGATACAAAAAGAAAAGCAAAACCAATCAATTTCTCAAAAGAACTTATAGTCTAATAAAAAGAACACATGTGGGGGGGGGTGGCTCAGTAGTTATGTGTTTTGAAAAGATAAAGGCATGAATAGGTAAGTAGATTGACATAAGCTTTTCAGGAAGGGGATTGCAGAGCATTTTTAAATGCCTACTATGCTTATTATATGTCAGGCACTAGGAGCAGGAGAAAGAAAAGAAATAGAGGGAGGAAGAAAAGCAGGAAAAGGAGGAGAAAAAAAAGAACAAGAAAAACAAGAAGAACCAGATAGTCCATATCCTCAGTGAGCTTATTTTGTAAAAATGGAAGATTATACATAAAATGGAGTTGGAAAGAAATAGAATGGGAGTTATTTTTTCCCAATGAAACACATTTTATTTGTATTGTTTTTTAATTTACTGTCTTTTAACTTTTTTATTATTTTCTTTTTCTCGTTGTACCTGCACATTATTTTTTTTAAAAAATGCATATTTCTTTATGAATCATGTTGGGAGAGAAAAATCATAACAAAAGGGGAAAAAAAACAAGAGAAAAAAGAAACAGAAGAAAAAGGAGGGGAATGAACATAGCATGTGTTCATTTACATTCAGTCTCCATAGCTCTCTGTTTGGATGCAGATGGTATTTTATATCCAAAGTTTTTAGGGATTGCCTTAGATTACTGAATTGTTAAGAACCAAGTTTTTCAAAGATGATCATCCTCACAATTTTGATGTTACTCTGAACACTGTGTACCTGATTCTTCCTGTTTCGCTCAGCATCAGTTTGTGTAAATCTTTTCAGGCTTTTCTCAAATCAGCTTGTACATTATTTTTATAGAACAACAATATTCTATTACTTTCATATATCATAACTCATTTAGTCATTCCCCAATTGATGGGCATCTATTCACTTTCCAATTCTTTGCCACCAGAAAAAGAGCCACTACAAATATTTTTGCAAATGTGGGTCCTTTTCCTTTCTTTATGATTTCTTGGGATACAGACCTGGAGGGCATGGGTCACTTTCCCAAACATGTTTGCATCCCTTATTTCAATCAGCTAACCTGGGAGGCTTCTATCTACTTTGTCATCTAGCTGACCCCTTTCATAATTTTCTCTAGGCTTTCTTTGATCATAAATTTCTCCCTTATCCAAAGATATGATTAGTGAATTATCCCTTGTTCTCTGAATTTGCTTATGGTATCAATTTTTAAATCATGTATCCATTTTGATCTTATTTTGGTATGGAGTGTGAGATACAGATCTATGTTCTTTCTGATATTATTTTCCAGTTTTCCCAGCACTTTTTTAAACAGTGAGTTCTTATTCCAGAAGCTGACGTTGTTAGGTTTATCAAACACTAGATTACTATAGTCATTGACTATTGTAAGGGGTTGTTCTTGCACAGAAGTGAAACCACTAGGGAGAAGGTAGAAAATTCTAGCAAGTGAATGTAGATATGAGCATAAATTAAACATGGATTGTCTGTGACAGGGACTCACCAATCAAAAGAGAAGGCCAGAAGGTAGCAGGATCTTCATTTTCAAGGAACTATCATGTCAAAAGCCCTGAATTCGAGATAAGAAAATCTGGATCTTACTATTTAATCAATTCTTCTCCAAATGAAGCTTCACTGAGTATATGTCTAGTACTACAAATGTCCACGGTAGGTAGGTACTTTACTGTAAGAAGATGATATTTTATTCAAAACAGCAGACTACAACAGTAGGACATCTGGAGATTTCGGGTTTTAGTCTCAAATATATAACCAATTATTGCCTTCTTGGACAAGATTATCAATTTTAAACTTCTCACATTCTCTCTCTGTCTCTCTGTGTTTATCTCTATCTCTCTGTCTCTGTCTCTATATCTCTCTCTGACTCCAGAAAACAAAGTGTTCTGCACTTGGGGTTCAGAAAGATCTAAGTTCAAATTATAAGACCTAGAAGCTATACAAATATGGAAAAGACACATAAACTCTACTAACCTTATTTTCTATTAGTAGAATATGGATAAGAAATAATATGATGTAGTCCAGAGGTATTAGACATGTGTATTACCCAGAAGACTTCTAAGTGAGTCCTGAATCAGATTAAAATGGGATGTGGAAATATTGAATAAAATTAATAAAAATGCAATGATACAAAAATAATGTCAATATGAGCAGCAAAGTAGGGCAGTGGATAGAGCACTAGACCTGGAGTCAGGAAAACATGAGTTCAAAATGAGAGTTTAGTACTTTTTAGCTGTGTGATCACGAGCAAATTACTTAACCTTGTCTGTTTGTTTCTTCATATAAAAAATGAGCTGGAGAAGGAAATGGCAAAAGACTCTAATATCTTTGCCAAAAAAAATTCCAAGTGATGTTATGAAGAATCAGACATGACTGAAATCACTAAATTGTATTGTTATGTATTTTATGTCAATTTGTAGCCAGTACATATAGTCCAAAGTGTACTGATTTTTATAGTTTAATAGTTCCCATTTCTATTACAGTTTGACATCAATGGTATGATGTATAGAGATCTGGGAAAATATTGATTGTTATTTTAAAAATCATTAAGTTTTTCTTTCTTTTATTACAAATGGGGAAATTAAGGCACAGAAAAGTAACAGAACTTACTCAAATAGTCAATTTTAAAGTTGGAAGTAGAAAAAAAATCTTCTTTTTCTTAATCTAGTCCTTCTTTGACCTTCATACATGCCATGTAATCCTAGAGGGAAATAAAACTGTCAAGGACATGTATGGTAAATTTCTGTCTCTATCTTCATCATTTAGCACAGAGGCTAGTATGTAGGGCGTTCTTAGTTAGTCTTAATCATTGAAAGAGTAAATGAATGAATTCCATATGATGACATAATTTGCATGTTCAGACATATATATATATATATATATATATATATATGAACTAGATCTGAATACTTTCTAGCTATTTTTGTGCACAAAAATAAAGGAAAAATAGACATTGTAAAGTAAAATTAAGTAACGATTCTAACTATGTTAGTGTTTTAGAATTTTGGTTTATTAGTTGGTTTATTTACTTTTTGATGTTGTTGGGTACTTGCTTTGCTCTCACCATAAGCTATTGTGCTGCCAGTACTACTCCAGCAGTTTTGACAACTTGATTCATTGTCAGAAGTTGCAACAGGGAGTTTTTTTCTAAAGAACTGTTTTGCAATGTAATCCTGGCGGTCAATTTTTTCTTACAACTCTTTCTCTTTCAATTCTTCCCTGCATTATCTATTTACTCCTATGACACCTGAATGCTGATGACTCCATTTATTGTTCCATTAGTGAAGCTTCAACTTCTGGTCTTCATACATTTTTTATGCTTGATAATGTTAGGTTAAGAATAGATGTAGGAAAAGAAGAACAAATTAGTAGTATCAAAAATGAAAGGGGTTGATTTCACCAGCAAGGAAGAAGACAATGGTCAGGAAGTATTTTGTCTAATTATATTCCAATATATTTCACAATTTAAATAAAAAGGGTGGTTATCTATGAAAATATACATTATACAGATTAAGAGAATAAATAAAATACTTAAATAGTATATCTTAGAAAAATAAATTGAATAAATCATCAATTAATTTTCTAAGAAAAACAGTCCATGACCTACTGGATCCACAAGCAACTTCTACCAAATATTTAAAGATTAATTCATCACAAAAGTATAAACATTTGCAAAAATAGGCAAAGAATGAAAGAATGAATCCTACCAAATTCCTTTTGTGACGCAAATATGGTGGCTGATACCTAAACCAGGAAGAACAAAATCAGATAATTATAGACCAATTTATCTAATGAAAATAGATCTAAAAATTTTAAATAGAATACTATCAAAGAGATTACAGCAATATAAAAATCATATGATATCATGGACTTGACTCTTTTCACCATTGAGATGATTCTGGTGAATTCCAATAGACTTGTAATGGGGAGAGCCATCTACATTCAAAAAGAGCATTGTGAAGACTGAATGTGGATCAATGAAATCATATTTTCACTTTTGCTGTTGTTTGTTTTGTTGTTTTTCTCTCTCTTTTTTCCCTTTTTGATCTAATTTTTCTTATGTAGCATGATAAATTTGTATAAATAAAGTGGAAATACACTTAAAAGAAGTGCATATGTTTAACCTATAATGGATTATTTGATGTCTAAGGGAGAGGTAGGGAGTGGGGGAGAAAAGGAGTGAAGTTGGGAAAAGAAGATTTTGCAAGGGTGAATGTTGAGAACTATCTTTGCATGTATTTTAAAACATAAAATGGTATTATAAAATTATTTAAATAATAATAAAACCAATATAATTCTATAGAATGAGATAGAAAGTATTTATATAAAAGATGCCAGCTTAATCATGTAGAAAAAATAATAAAAAGTAGAGGGTCTGTCCAATAGAGCTCAAGTAACCTTTAAACCAAAGATTCAGAAAAATTTGATTTTTAATCACTTGATCAAGTAACAATAAAAAAGGTGGATAAAAGTTTATATATTCTGGGAAATATGCATAAATGATTGACATACAAAGTGTAATATTATAAGCAAATTAAGAGAGAGATCATGGGATAGTTTATTTGTCAGTTATGGATAGGGGAAATAATTTAGGGCCCAAGAAGACATAGAAAGCATTATAAAATATAAAATGGATAATTTTGCTTATGTAAACTTAGAAAGTTTTTGCACAAATAAAACCAATATAGCCAAAATTAGGCAAGCAAAAACCTGGGAGGGAAGGCAAAGTTTAGCAGCAAGAATCTTTGATAGACTTTCCTTCTCAACTATGTAGAGAACTGAATCAAAGATATCAAACCACAAATAATTTCCCAATTGATAAGTCGTCAAAGAGTATGAACAGGCAGTTTTCAGATAAAGAAATGAAAGCACTATAGAATTGTAGTCATATAAAAATGTTCTGAATAATTATTCATTAGAGAAATGCAAATTAAAATAACTCACACATAATATTGGCTAATATTATAAAAAAAACAGAAAAATATTGGATGTATGGGGGCATATGGGAAAACTGGAACACTAATGCACTTGTGGTGGAGTTATGAGCCATTCCAGTGATTCTGAAAAACAATTTGGAACTATGCCTAAAAGGCTATAAAATAATAAATACCTTTGGTACACCAATAACACTGCAAGTTCTATATCCCAACGACAACCAAGAGAGGAGAAAAGACTTATTTGTATAAAGTATTAATAGCAGCTCTTTTGTAGTAGTTAAGAATTGGAAATTGAGAGGATGCCCATCAATTGAGTAATGGCTAAACAAGCTGTGGTATATGGTTCTAATGGAATAATATTGTGAAATAAGAAATGACAAGCAGGATAATTTTAAAAAAATGAAAAACATATGTGAACTTATATGTAGTGAAGTGAACAGAATACACAGTAATAGCAATATAGTTTGAGAAAGAATTGTGAAAGATTTAGCTAATCTCAGAAATATAATTATTTGAGAAAATTCCAAAAAACTAAATACAGACAGGAGTACAATCTTTCACTTTTTTCATTTCTTTTCTTTCATTTATCTTTTTGTGTACAATAATTAAGATGGAAATGTTTTTCATGAATGCACTTGCATAACCTGTATCCCATTGCTCCATTTCAGAGGATGCATAGAATTTGATATTCAAAACTTTAAATAAAAATGTTTATTAAAAAAAAAGAATAGATGTGCAATTTCCTTCCAAAAAATCTTTCCTCTTGCATAGTTATTGAAACTGGAGTGTTTGCATTTTATCATCTCTCTACTCTTCAAAGAACTATGGGATAAGAAAGGACTTACCTGGTCCCACCTACAGAAGAATATAACCCCTCTATAGCATCTCTAGTCATTAAGCATTCGCTTAAAATTTTCTTGTGGAGAAGAGTCTACTACATACATGGCAGTTTATTTCTCTCAAACATAACTTTAATTACTATGAAAGCTTTGTTTTTTCTTTGTTTTTTCTTCCTAATAGACTAAAATTGTTCTTTCCACCTTCTATCCATTAATACTAGCTCTGCCCTCTGGGGCCAAGCAGATATTGTAATTTCTTATACTAACTCTTCAGAGAATCATTTCAACTTGGTTTGCTATTGCTAAGATTTTATTAATATAACACATAATTAACATTCTTTTGTGATGCAGAAACATTGTCCATTAACACTCTTCCAATAAACCCTGGAGCAATTGTCATATATCATTTTGTTTCAAAACATTGGATCCCTATTAAGAAAGGGTGACTTTTCTGAGATGATGATGATAGATAATTTGTAGGTCGCCATAAAGGAAATCATCAAACATCATCGATTTAGAGCTAACAGGGACTTGCAAAGTCATTTCATTCTAATCCTTCCTTATTCTCATCAGAGAATTCTTCCATAATGAAAACATCATTTAGGGCTGAAATATTGTAAGAGTAACAATATAATTTAACTACAACATCCCCATTTACACTAATTATATCCTTTGTGATACTTTAAACATTATGCTTTTAAATTTAAAGCAGAAAAGTGATTGAGAAGCAATTTAAAAACTAGAAAATGACTTTTATGTGGTAAAGTAGTGTCTGACCATAAGTATCCATATATTACACCTTAGTTCATATTTCTAAAACTTGTACTTTTTCAGGTTCTTGCAGTCTCATTTTCTTCCATACAACTGCACATGCCCAAAACCAATGTCCCAGGATCAAACCAAATCATATGCCTCCCTGATATTTCCTTCTTCCTACCATCAATAATATTATTCAGTATTTTCATTCAATATAAATATGCATTTCATTCAATTTACCCTGGCAACCATTAAGTTTTATACAAGAAGATATCAGTGTTAGAGGGGACATCATAGAACACCAAACATATGGTATATATGCACACATATATATGTGTTTATTTATGTGTGTGTGTATATAACACCTATACCTTAATCTATGTCATTAGAAAGCTAAATGGTCATCTGACTTCAACTTGAAGACCGCCAATAATCAATTATAATCAGGGAACAGCTGAAGCAATTCATTACTTATATTCCAATCTCTATGGAGCTGTTTGCTTGTTTTTCCCTTACAATAATCCAAAAATGTATCTTTGAAACTTCTACCCATTGGTCTTTACTCTATCCTCTTGATTCAGGGAACAAGTATTCCACATGATCTTATAAGTATATGAAGACAGGTACCCTGGCTGCCCTCTTTTTCTTTTTTCTCCAGACTAAAGATTACCAGTCCCTTTATCCAGTCTTCATAAGTCATTACCTCAACTCCCGTTTCCCAAACTGTTTGACATGCTCTGAATATTCTCTAGCTTGTCAACATCTTTCCATTCAAGAATCTTACATATTAATCCAAATGTAGTGATAGCAGAGAATACTCAGAAAGACTTATCACTGACCTGATCTAAGATACTATGCTTCATTTACAGCATCATACAATTATATAATAAACAATTGAAAAAAGAAATGCTATTGTAAATGAATAACTGTTAGAGTCTTTAAATCAATATGCAATTTGAATCAGAGGCCATTGCCCCAGTGCATTATGTGTGTTTATGAAGAAGAGAAGAGGGAGAAGAGGGAGGAAAGTTTGTAAACATTAGCATAGTAATATTAATACTGTGTATATTTGATAGAATGTGATCTCATTATGTCACATATTGGACAAATAAAGCAATCAAGTAAAATGAATCAATGGTTTGTGATATTTTATTAAACAAAATACTTTATGAAATAGCCCATGTTATTCTACTATATGTTATGTTGTTCTTATTGAAGACATTGCAATTGACTTCACTAATATTTAAAATAGAAAAAAATCTAGATGATTCTCTATCTAGAAAGACAAAGAAAGTCATGAGTGGTAGGGGAAATGAATGTGTCACTCATAGAAATTAGAGTTCTTTATCATTGTGTGTGATTCAATTCAGTACTTTTTATCAAGCATCTCTTTTGGGCAGGATGTGAAGCACGATGGCATAATTTTACAATAAAAGATTTCCCAAATTATTGTTGAGATAACAATTTTGCAGAGTGAGAAATTTTGATAAGAAAAAATTTAAATGGAGAGCTTGCCTTTGAATCAGAAGGAGTGGGTTTCTCACCTGTGAATGGCTTATACTGTGTATGTGACCCTGGCCTAGTCACTCAATCTCTCAGTGCCCCAGACAAGTGATCATTGGCTTTGGTAGAGAGAATTCCTTAATAGGAGATTCCTACACAAATAAAATCAGAAATATAGTCAAACAAACAAATTAACAAAATCTAAAGTGAAAGGTGAAATGGCAAAATCCAGCCTGGCCTTTGTGTTCTAGGAACAATACCCATGTCCTTCACCCCCATGCAAATTGGTCTATTTTTTTTTTTCTTCAAAGGCACTGAGAGTTTTCTTGAGAGTGGACTTGGGAGGTTAGAAGCTCAAATTGTTGATTTCACTTCTTCATTGCCTCAACACAAAGCATCAAAAAACTCAAGCTACAAAACCTAAAATTTATTTATTTATTTTTTTTTTAATTTATTTTTTTGTTTTTTTTATTTTTTTTTAAAACCTAAAATTTAAGTGTAAGATTAGGGGATAACTCAGGTAAAAGAGTTTCATTAAGTTGAATCAATTCTCAGTGCTTATAGTGTTGAATGATCTTCCCCTGCTTCAGCTAAAAAAATACTTTTTCTTATGTATTGAATGACCTACTGGTATCTTATTTTGTTCTAATATCAAATGTAAATTAGAAAAGAACGAACTTGAATTAGGCCCTGGATATGATACTCTGCCCTCAAAAAGCTTACAATCCAACAGAATAAGATATATACCCAAATAGATAGATTAGGGTTTCATTATAAAGAGGAAGTCAAATAAATTCAGAGAAAAGTGAATAAGGAAAAATCACTTTTTCCTAGAAGAATCGAATGTTTCACAAAGGAAGTGGAAGCTCTTTTAATCTGAACAAAACACACACACAAACACACACACACACTCACACACACACAAAATAGAATTGGGAAGAGCATGGGTTTGATGTGTGTGTTGGAGCAGGGAATAGTTTTGGTGTGATTTAATGTTGAGATATGTGATATGAGAGAATGGAACTAGAGTGGGTTCTAATATGAAATATGAAAACATTTGCATACTTATAGGTAAGAAAAAATTACACATTGGTGTATTTCTTTCTCTTATAACTATCTGGCTTTCCATACAACTCACTTGAAATGCAATTCATCATCTTTTCCTTCATCTATTCGAGGACCTTTCATCCTTCACAATGTGGTTCAAACTCATTCCAACCTCATACACCATGGTTTCTTGTTCTCATATATTCTCAATTTGGATTGTTAATAATGTAGGAAATATTTGGTTATTTTTTTGTAAATCCTTAGGTATTTTTTCAAATGGATATGTCTTTATGTTCTTTCACTTTAGCTAGACATGGAACTTATTTTTTAAAGAAGTAAGTCCATAACTTTTATTTATTTAGCGAGCCCAATACATATATCTTAACTCCCAGGATATGCTCTTCTATTCTATGTCATGAAATACATAAGTACTCTTAGGGATAACTTAAGAGAAAATATATTCAATGATATTACTACATGTTAGAAAATTTTGAATATGACAAATTCACAGAAAATATGAAGACATGAAAACATATATGAAAGGATAATAATCGAATCAAACAAGTCCAATAGAATTATATGTAATGAACAAAATAATCTATGTGGCAAAAATATAAAAAGATAAAAAAATTAAATTAATTGCAACATAATTAATCTTGTTCCAGAGAATAGATATTGAAATATATCTTCATTTCAATGTTAGGATAATCATTCATGGATATGTAATGTTGCCCATGCTATCAGTGGTACTGGTTTAATTAGTTGCTTAATTATTTTCTTTTGTAAAGAGAAGGGGAAATATTGGCAAATGAGGATGTAAAAGAATAGAAGCTTTCCCCAACCCCACTTAATTCTAGTACGTTCCCTCTGTTATTTCCTATTTAGCTTGCATGTGGCTTCTTTTGTTTATATTTATTTGTATGTTTTCCCCTATTATATTGCAGGCTCATTAAAGGCATGAACTATTCTTTGCCCCTTTCTGTATCTCCAGCATTTAACATAGTGTCTGGCACATAGTATGTACTTAATAAACATCTATTGAATTTAATGCAGCTGAATATTATATATATGCAGATACATATAATATTCAATATATTCAAAATTCAGTTTAGAATATTCAGTTACACACACACATGCAAAGATGTCCAATACTTTTATGAATTCTAAAATAAGAAATGGTGATTCTCAGTTCAGGTAAGTGACTGAGAATCAAGGTATATCTGGATTATATGACCCAGAAAATTTCTAAAGAAGCAAAGAACCAAAAATGAAGCAAAAATAAAATGAACCAAAGTAACCTTGACACATAGTTAAATTTATTTAGATTTCAAGTGAAGTATAGCTAGAATACATAATTATAATCCTAGATTCGCAAACATGTAAAACTAAAGGTTTGAAATAAGTCATGGGTTAAATTATGACAACTAGAGTATGAGTATCACATTAACATAGCATCCTCTGCTCTTTCCATGTTCCTTAGTGAGGGTAGATGATAAGATTAAGAAGGGAATACCTGCTCAGATGAGAGCAAGTTTTACTAATTCACTACTATTTATCTTTTCAGCTTTATTGGGAGATAGTCCCATTGTACTTAGGTTAAACCACATTTGGAGTATTTTTCCCCATTTTTGTTGTTGTTAACTTTTGCTTTATTTCATTTTGTAAAGTTTCCCTACTATGATCTTTAATAAGAGGATTGAAAATCATTTAGGTTGTAGCTTCTTGCAAGCAACCAAGATCAGATTTGTGAAGGAAGATAGGGAATGAGATTTGGTCCCAGTATTTAAATGAGTATAAAGTGGAATAAGGATTAAGCTTTTCTGTTTATTTCTAGTAGGTAGGGTAAAGAGCAGTGAGTGGATATTGAATAAAATATTTTATTGTATTGTATTTTAAAATAAAGAGAAACTTGCAAATTATTAGAGCTATCCAAAGGCAGAATATATTAGGTGAGAAAATAATGGCTTCCTTTTCAGTTCAAAGCTTGAAGTATGCCATATATACTTTTGAAGAGAAGTTTCTTTAGGTTCAAATTATAATAAATGAAACAGTTATAAAAGATAAGAATTAGGGAAGACATGATAATTGTCTCTAAATATTTAAAAGAGTGTTACATGCTTTGTTTTCTACATTTATGTATGAACTTCTTGAATGCAAAGTCTACTTTACATTTGTTTTTTATTTCAATTCATTATCGTCTTTGACCCCCACAACAAATTTTGGATAGGTATTAACTGTATTAATAATCTTACTTTGCAGATAAAGAAACTGAAGATCAAGAAAGCTAAAAAACTTTCTGGAAAGACAGATCTTTTTTTTTTTTCTTTGTAAAAGAGCTAAGAATAAAATAAGAAAAATTCCTTATTATCTGTCTTTTCTAGATCATCTTCCATGTTATATGTGCTTAATGGACATGCACTAATGGTAAAATAGATAATAATTGTGTCAAGTAGAATTTCAGTCTTTCATACAACATAAAAGTTTCCTATTGGAAATCATATTGCTTATTGTCTCACAGATAAGTAGAATACCAAATGATTTTTTAGCATGAGAGTAAATTAAATACTCCACAAATGACATCTTGAATTTCTAATGCTACATTTTGTTATACATGCTTTTTCATAATAAAATAAATTCTGTCAATTAGATTACCTACACCACATATGGAGTCTATTTTACTGACAATGACACAGTAGCCATTTTAATTAATAATGACTTCAGAATGGTGGTATGTTTCCAGGAACAATAATGAGGACAGAATTTCAGAAAAAAACAAATATCAGTGGGGCTTTGGGCCTAGAGAAATTGTCTCCTTGAATTCATTTAATACCAAGGGGAATGAAGGCCACTGTATATAAGGCCAAGGAAAAGAAAGATGCTTGATACCAATTTTGGAACAAATGAAATGACTCATAACATCACTTAAATGCTTCAGGGAGATGTCAGACTCCTGGCACACAGACTCCTGATGGTCCTTGTCCTAAACAATGAGTCATCATTTGCAAATGCTCTTATTTCCAACAAAAGGATTTTGTCTTCTATAAAACCCCAAACAAAGAGAAGGGAGAGAATAAATGAATAAACATGATAGATAGATAGATAGCCAGACAGACAGACAGACAGATAGATAGATAGATGGAGGGAAGGAGGGAAAGAAGGAGGAGGAAACAGGGAGGGAGGGAGGGAGGGAGGAAAGGAAGGAAGGAAGGAGAAAGAGAAAGAGATAGAAATGGATAGACAGACAGATAAATAGATAAACATATTGAGAGATAAAAATATAGATAGGTATAGATATACATGTATAGATATTTAGATATACATATATACAGAGAGAAAGGTAGAAAACAGAAAAAGAGAGACAGACACTGAGAGTTAGGCACTAAGTTAGTTTAGTTAGTTAGAAGCCCTTGCTTTAAATCTCAGATTTGCCAATGTAGTAACCTATATGATATACAACAAGGCACTTTAAGTCTAATAACTTCTTTTGCCTTATCCCTATATAAGAGGAATGCTATGGATAATCTAAATCTGGAAAGGACTTCAGATGACATCTAGTCATAGTCATTCAATGAAATGGAGGCCCATTGAGATATGTGAATTGCTTAATATTATACAAATAATTAACTTCATAGGTAGAATTTGAAACCAGATAATCTGAAATCTGAGCCAGGGTTCTTTCCAATGTAGTATTTTATCTAAATTTATTCATTTTTTAACATGTATATGTTCATATAGTTCTTACTTGAGTCTTTACATTTATATCTCCAATATCTATTAAATAGTCTGGCACATATTAGGGACTTGATAAATAATTGTTAAATGATTGATACTATCTTGAATTCTAAAATCCCACCCTATCCTGAATCATATGATCTTCTCAATTCCATCCATGGGGCTCCTGAGTAGTAATGGCTTCACAAAATCTCTCATATGAGGCATTTTCTATCTATGGATTAATTCAGTAATCTACTTACTGGTCTCCTTAGCTCCAAGCACTCTCCATATCAGAACATCCTAACTCAGCTTCAATTGATTTTATAGAAGAAAAGTTCTGACAATGTCTCTCTTCTACTTAGAAAACAAAACAAAACAAAACAAAACAAACAAACAAAAAACTCTAGTGGTTCCCTATTACCACTGTGATCAAAGAGTTTGCTTTTTAAACCTTTTTACAACTGGTCTCTTCCTGCTTTTCTAGATTTTTTTTACATTTTACATTCCTTCCCTCATATTTTATGATATAGCAACATTGACCATCTTGCTTTTCAAAAAAACAACATTCCTTTTCCCAAGTGCCTTCTTACTGACTGTTTCTCATGTCTGGACTAGCCCTGGAAGCTATCATATATTAGTCTGGTCATCATCTCAATCCATTATTCCTTTAATGTTTTCTACCTTTCTCATTTGGCTTCTTTTTTGTTTTGTTTTTATCTTGTTCAATGAATTCATTAAGTTTCTACTCTATGTCTGGCATAATGCCATACCCCAACACTACTCCCATATTCCAATAGCCCCACCCAATTGCTTAGGTCACTTGAGATCTAAAATGGCTTAAACCTTAGGGCTAATAGAAGTTGGCTACTAAATATATAACAAAACACACAAGTCCAAAGAAATTACACATCCAACTTGCCCTTCATTCTAGCTATCTGCTTTGATACTCTGCTGAAACAACAGTTACTACTTTAGGAAAGAGAGAGAAGCAGAGGTAATAGGTCTTTAATGATGTCAACAGCTTCAGGTAAATAAGCAGCATTAGTTCCCTCTTCTTAGTCTGACACAATGCAAACTCCTTAGAAATGTTTCAGTGAACCTAAAAATAAGAGATAGTATTTAGAGTAAATTTTTGTGCATTGAGCAAAATGAGAAACTTACTTAGTAAGGCATATTTTATTGTTATTGGAAAAGAACACTGAAGTTCTCCCTCATGAGAGGTCATCTATTGTACCAGATTCTGGAAAATGCGACCTGAGATGACTTAAGTTCTACTTCAGAGACTTAATTATAATAATTCTATTGCAAAAGTGAGGAACTGGTAAAATTCCACTTAAAGAAATGTGCAACTAACAAGATTAAATCTTGAACTTCTTTAACATCATATCGTGATTCTATATTAGAAGACTTTTAATATGAGAATATACTCCATAATTCCACAGCAGCTCATTAGGCAAGTCAAGTTGTCTGGCATCTGTAACAAATCTCAACATAAACTTTCAAAACCAGCTTAAAAGAGAGTGAGAGAGAGAAGAAAGTCATTTTGATAGTATTTGCAGAAGAAAAAAATACCCTGGAAACAGAAAACTGCAGAATCCAGACATTCTTTGTTAAATTCTTTTCCTCTCAAAATTAAGCCTAAATCCTAGCTTGTTGTTATGTGTATGATATTTCAATGTGAAAAATGGAAGCAATTGAAATGAAACGGTAAATAAAATGAAATCTTACTTTTTATACTTCACATTTTAATTCCCTGACAGAATGTTTTGAAAATATTCAAATGGAACTTCTATTAGAGATCTTTGAGATCCCAAATATCTCTTCATAAATTCAACCTGAGTGTGAGCCATGTTTGCTTTTAAAAAAAAATCCCTAGTGTCTATTATAGTATGCACTTAGTTTTTAAATGACCAAAAAACTTTCATATCAGTTCAATTACTAAGCATTATTGCAGAGGTGAAGCAAGTTGGCTATAGCTAACCAGATATGTATATATCAATGAATCCAGCTGCAATGACACTATATGAATAATCTCATGATTTGTTTTGTGTGTTATCTAGGAAGATAAGGATATTACAAGTGATAATATTTGGTTAGCCTGGGTATCTTTAGAGTTTTTAAATGGATGGCCTAATTCAAGGAATAGGATAGACTTATTTAGGTAAGTCTCTTTGCCTTGGGAAGGCAATGATTGCATTAGCAGGGAAACCAGGAAGTTTTTCAGATAGGCTGATATATATTTGTCTCTTCACCAATCTACTTGGGGAGACAATCAAGCTAGTATATATTATTAAATGAAATGCTTTTCATTAGGCATCGTGTGTTCACTGTCAATGCTTGATATAGTCTTCAGTGGTTGGTAGACACTTTTGTGCTAAGTACTGAACATTTAATTTTAAAGACATTCTTGCAAAATCTTCACTCTAAATCTCTTAAATTCTACTTATTACTCTTCAGCAAGGGTTAACCTTTTCTGGGTCACTGACCCCTGAGAAGACCAGTGAATCCTATGGATATCTCATACAAATATTCTAAAATTATGTGTTTCTGTGTGTGTGTGTTTTTCCATAATTTCAACATCAAAACCAAATCTGAAATAAAGTTTCTTAGTTCCAAGTGTATGAATTTACAATCCTGACTTTATCACAGCATAACCTTGGGAAATTATTTGATCTCTCCTCAAATGACTTACCTATAGAAACAAAGAATGTTAGATTTAGAAGAGAACACAGAGTCTACTGATGCAAACAAATACTTAAACAAAAATTACCTCAAAAAGCCCCAAACTTATCATCTAGACTTTGTTATAAGATTTTGAATGTGGGAAGTCCAAACATCTCAAATCAGTCCATTCTATTTTCTAATACCTCTAATTAATAAAAAGATTTTTTTTTCTGCTTCAAGTCCTTGTAACTTTACTAAATCTAGTATTACTCTTTAATGTCAAGTATAACAAGTCTAGTCACTCTTTGATCTGACAATTTTTCAAATAATATAAAAATGATTATGATCTGCTTACCTTTTCTTCTCTAATCTAATATTTTCCATTTATTTCAACTAATCCTGCTATGGCATGAGAATTTTTGGTCTTTCACCTTCTTGGTTAGTATTCTCTGAATAAAATCCAGGTAATCAACATTCTCCCTGAAACATGGCACATTTCACTGAATACAATATGTAGGATGTGATCAGATCATTGGCACTCATGTAAAGTTGAACAGAATGTTTCTCTTAATATGCATTATGTTTGCATTAGCTACTATGTCATAATGTTTAATCTTGTTTAACATAAAATACAAGAAAACACTCAGATTTTTTTTCAAACAGATTGATTTTTAACCATCTCACTCATTTTGTAAAATTTGTTATTCCAAAGTTAGTCACCCCTACAAAATTTCAAATTTTATTTTTCAAGCCAATAACTTAGCCATCAAGGTCTCTTTTCTGATTTTCTTATCTGATATCTCTATAATTATAACTTCTAGAAAAGAATAATATAATGTTCACCAAAAGTAATATTACCATTTTCATCTGGCATATGAAGGAAATAGAATATGTAATTCATTTATCATAATATTTTCTTTTGACAAAAGGTTTCATCCATTGTTCTTTGGCTTTTCTCTTTGCTTCTATAAATGCTTAACTGATTTTTGTAAGAATTATGTCTTTTCCCACAGAGAGCAATGGTAACACAGATGAATAATAACTTCATTCCATGTTTGAGTAAATGAATGAAATGTATTGATATTTCAAATTAGATGAATTCAAGACTGATAATGAAAGACTTTAAGATGAATAGCTTCCCTGGTGAGAAAACATTGCTAATTCTCTATTTAATTTCCTAAAAGTCCAACTGTATAACTGAATAAACAGTTGCCTATCAACTACATTTTAAAACAGGCAACTCATGAAAGGTCCTCCCATTTAACCCCCACAAGAGAGATTCTGTTCCCTGTTCCCTACTGAATCACCATGAAGGACTCACTTAAACTCAGCCTAACACATTTCTTCGATTTCCTGCAGTGGTGATGCAATGTCCATCTGGATAGTGAAAGCAGCTGGCATCTTCCTAAATTAGAGAGGCCTGGATTCCTGACAAAATTGGTCTTTCCTCCAGATGCTGCCATAATTAAGAGGAAGGGAAGAAAAGAATGGCCATAGAAAAACTGCTTTATTCTTTGCTCTTCAGTGATTGATATATTTTGACAATTAATCTAAAATACATGCACCCAAATAGTAAAAATATGAAACCATAAATTTCTTGCCAGAAACTTCTTTAAAAAGAGTCATTCCTTTTTTTTCTTGGCTCACTTCAAGAAGCTATCACTGACTATGCCAAAATGTTCTCTTTTAAATAGAGTTTAAGCTGAGAAGATTATCTCTCCTTAACTTAAAGCAAGATGAAAAAAAGTGAAATGGTTATTATTCCTGCTGATGCTTCACACTATACACTTCAAGTACTTTAAAGCATATTGGATTGCTTGCATTTATAAATTCTAGATAAAATTGTTAGAAAAAATACAGTGTTTTGTGAGCTTTCCAATTTTTAAAGTTTAGGCTAAAATCTATAATATAAAATTGCTTCTGTTACTACGAAAATTTCTGGACTTCCTGGGGTGGAGCCAACATGACAGAGTAAAACCAAGAAGCTGCTTGAGCTCTCGCAGTTTCCTTCAAAAAACACATAAAACCAAACCTCTGAACACAGTCGGACAGAATGAAACCACTCTCCTACACAAGATAAACTGAAAAAACTTAAAAATAGATCAATCCCACTTGGGTGAAAAGGCCCAGCTCAGATAGACTCTGGAAAAGCCAGTGAGAGGATCTTAACCACAGCAAATCAGAAACTAAGATTTCAGTTCTGGCTCAGTAGAGTTGCAAATCTTTGGGGCAATTTCCAGTTCCAACTCAGAAGGCAAACTATGGAAAACTAGGTTATTACCTGAAAAGAGCAGGCAAAGCTACCCCTTGCAAAAATAAGGGATTCCTATGCTTAAAGTCAAGGCTTAGAGATGCAGAAGAAGCTTGGGAAAGTGCCCCCTTTGCCCCAGAAGTAGAATTTAATCTTAAAAGTAAAAAAGCAGGAAATATCAAAAGAAAAGGGAATGAGCAAGAAATAGAAAAGAACCTTGACAGCAAAATTTGCACAAAAGAAATATCAAAGAGTGAGATGAATTAATCTCAAGCTCATAAAAGATTTTAAAAGGCAAATAAGAGAGATGGAAGGAAAAATGAGAAAGGAAGAAAAAAATGAAAATACATAAAAAGTAGAATTAACAAAATGGAAAAACAGATAAAAAAGGTAGCTAAAGAAAATCACTTATCAAAAATTAGCACACGGCCAATGAAAGTTAAGGACTATATGAGATAGAAAGAATTAGTCAAACAAATTTTTTAAAAATGAAAAAATGGAAGAAAATGTGAAGTACCTCATTGGAAAAACAGCAAACCTGGAAAATATTTCCAGAAGAGACAATTTAAAAATCATTGGCCTTCCTGAAGTCCATGATGAAAAAAAATAAAAGACCTGGATACCATTCTTCAAGAAATCACTAAGGAAAACCGCCTTGATATTCCAGAACTATTCTAGAAACAGTTGGGGAAATATTGGTTGAAAGAATCCATCGATCATATTTGGAAAGAGATCCCACAAGGAAAACCCCAAGGAACATTGTTGGGAAATTCCAGAATTACAGTGTCAAGGGAAAATATGGCAAGCTGCCAGACAAAAACAATTCATATATCAAGGAGCAATAGTCAGGACTACCCAGCACCTGGCAGGTTCTAAAATAAAGACTTGGAGGGCTAGGATACCATATTCCAGAAAGCAAAGGACCTAAAGGTACAACCAAGAATTAAGTACCCAGCAAGACTCAGAATCATCTCTTAGAGAAGGAGATAGGATTTCAAAGAAGTAAGAGATTTGCAATCATTTCTATTGAAAAAAAAAAATAGAACTGAACAGAAAATACAAGCTATAAACACAGGATTCAAGAGAAGCACGGAAAGGCAAACAGGGGAAATATATATTATTTAAAAGTTAGTTTTTTTTTATCCCTAGATGAGAAAATAATATCAGTAACTCTTGAGAACTGTATCTGTCACTGGGCCAGACAGGGTGGGGTGGTGGGGTTGGCAGGGAGGGGAAGGGCATCATGTGGACTGAAGGTGAAGTTCTGAATTGACTCTGATGTGATAGTCTCAAAGCCAAAGATATTAAGGGATGGGAAAATATCTGTACTTGAAAAAAAGTAAAGGGGAGGCAATTAATTCACATGAAGAGGTGCAAAAGTGCTATTACAATTGAGGGGAAAAAGGGAGGAGGGATGAGCATTATCTGAAGCTTGATCTCATCAGTTTTGGCTCTAAGAGGAAGGATAATTTAATCATTCATTTGGGTAAAAAATTGATCTACTCCTATAAAGAAGTAAGAGTAACAAGAGGGGAAAAAAGGGAGGAGCAGGACAGAAGGGAGAGTAGAAAGACTAGGATAAAGGTAAGAGAAGGGGGAAGGTATGATAGAAGATAAGGTATTGGGTGGGCTGGGGGGAAAAACGGCTTAAGGACAAGGTAGAGAGAACAAAGGTATATACAAGGGAGAAAATAGGATGGAGAAAAATACAGAGTTGGTAATCATAGCTGTGAATGTGAATGGAATGAATTCTACCATAAATTGATTACAAATTAAACAGAATCCTAAAATAAGTTGTTTATAGGAAACACGTTTGACATAGAGAGAAATATACAGAATAAAGGTAAAAGGCTGGAATTGAATTTATAATGCTTCAGCTGAAGTAAAAATAAAAGTAGGGGTAGCAATACTGATCTCAGATAAAGCAAATATATATATATATATATATATATATATATATATATATATATAATTTATTTGTTTATATTTAAAGAGATAAGAAAGGAAAGTATATCTTGATAAAGGGCAACATATATCAAACTGTGCATACCCTTCGATCCAGCAGTGTTACTACTGGGATTATATCCCAAAGAGATCATAAGGAAGGGAAAGGGACCTGTATGTGCACGAATGTTTGTGGCAGCCCTTTTTGTAGTGGCTAGAAACTGGAAACTGAGTGGATGCCCATCAGTTGGAGAATGGCTGAATAAATTGTGGTATATGATGAATATTATGGAATATTATTGTTCTGTAAGAAATGACCAACAGAATGATTTCAGAAAGGCCTGGAGAGACTTACACGAATTGATGCTGAGTGAAATGAGCAGGACCAGGAGATCATTATATACTTCAACAACAATACTATATGATGACCAGTTCTGATGGACCTGGCCATCCTCAGCAATGAGATCAACCAAATCATTTTCTTCTTTTTTTTTTTTTTTTTATTTAATAGCCTTTTATTTACAGGATATATGCATGGGTAACTTTACAGCATTAACAATTGCCAAACCTCTTGTTCCAATTTTTTACCTCTTACCCCCCACCCCTCCCCTAGATGGCAGGATGACCAGTAGATGTTAAATATATATAAATATAAATTAGATACACAATAAGTATACATGACCACAACGTTATTTTGCTGTACAAAAAGAATCAGACTCTGAAATATTGTACAATTAGCTTGTGAAGGAAATCAAAATGCAGGTGTGCATAAATATAGGGATTGGGAATTCAATGTAATGGTTTTAGTCATCTCCCAGAGTTCTTTTTCTGGGCATAGCTGGTTGAGTTCATTACTGCTCCATTGGAAATGATTTGGTTGATCTCGTTGCTGAGGATGGCCTGGTCCATCAGAACTGGTCATCATATAGTATTGTTGTTGAAGTATATAATGATCTCCTGGTCCTGCTCATTTCACTCAGCATCAGTTCGTGTAAGTCTCTCCAGGCCTTTCTGAAATCATCCTGTTGGTCATTTCTTACAGAACAGTAATATTCCATAATATTCATATACCACAATTTATTCAGCCATTCTCCAACTGATGGACATCCATTCAGTTTCCAGTTTTTAGCCACTACAAAAAGGGTTGCCACAAACATTCGTGCACATACAGGTCCCTTTCCCTTCTTTATGATCTCTTTGGGATATAATCCCAGTAGTAACACTGCTGGATCGAAGGGTATGCACAGTTTGATAAGTTTTTGAGCATAGTTCCAAACTACTCTCCAAAATGGTTGGATTCGTTCACAACTCCACCAACAATGCATCAATGTCCCAGTTTTCCCACATCCCCTCCAACAATCATCATTAATTTTTCCTGTCATCTTAGCCAATCTGACAGATGTGTAGTCATATCTTAGAGTTGTCTTAATTTGCATTTCTCTGATTAATAATGACTTGGAGCATCTTTTCATATGACTAGACATAGTTTCCATTTCTTCATCTGAGAATTGTCTGTTCATATCCTTTGACCATTTTTCAATTTGAGAATGGTTTGATTTTTTTATAAATTAGAGTTAATTCTCTATATATTTTGGAAATGAGGCCTTTATCAGAACCTTTGACTGTAAAAATATTTTCCCAGTTTATTGCTTCCCTTCTAATCTTGTCTGCATTAGTTTTGTTTGTACAAAAACTTTTCAGTTTGGTATAATCGAAATTTTCTATTTTGTGATCAGTAATGATCTCTAGTTCTTCTTTGGTCATAAAGACCTTCACTTTCCACAGGTCTGAGAGGTAAACTATCCTATGTTCCTCTAATTTATTAATAATTTCATTCTTTATGCCTAGGTCATGAACCCATTTTGACCTTATCTTGGTGTACGGCGTTAAGTATGGATCAATGCCTAGTTTCTGCCATATTAGTTTCCAATTTTCCCAGCAATTTTTATCAAACAGTAAGTTCTTATCCCAAAAGCTGGGATCTTTGGTTTTGTCAAAGACTAGGTTGCTATATTTGTTGACTGTTTTATCCCTTGAACCTAATCTATTCCACTGATCAACTAATCTATTCCTTAGCCAATACTAAATAGTTTTGGTAACTGCTGCTCTATAATATAATTTTAGATCTGGTACAGCTAAGCCACCTTCATTTGATTTTTTTTTTTCATTAATTCCCTTGAAATTCTTGACCTTTTGTTTTTCCATATGAACTTTGTTGTTATTTTTTCTAAGTCATTAAAATAGTTTTTTGGGACTCTGATTGTTATAAATTAGTTTAGGTAATATTGTCATCTTTATTATATTTGCTCGCCCTATCCAAGAGGATTTAATATTTTTCCAATTGGTTAGATCAGACTTAATTTGTGTGAAAAGTGGTCTGTAATTTTGCTCATAAAGTTTCTGATTTTCCCTTGGCAGATAGATTCCTAAATATTTTATATTATCAGTAGTTACTTTAAATGGAATTTCTCTTTGTAACTCTGACTGTTGGATTTTGTTAGTGATATATAATAGTGATAAGAATGCTGATGACTTATGTGGGTTTATTTTATAACCAGCAACTTTGCTAAAGTTGTGGATTATTTCTAATAACTTTTTAGCAGAATCTCTGGGGTTCTCTAAGTATACCATCATGTCATCGGCAAAGAGTGATAATTTGGTTTCCTCATTGCCTATTCTTATCCCTTTAATCTCTTTCTCAGCTCTTATTGCTATAGCTAGCGTTTCTAATACAATATTAAATAGTAACGGTGATAGTGGGCAACCTTGTTTCACTCCAGATCTTATTGGGAATGGTTGCAGTTTGTCTCCATTACATATGATGCTTACTGATGGTTTTAAATAGATGCTGCTGATTATTTTAAGGAAAAGTCCATTTATTCCTATACTCTCAAGTGTTTTTAAATAGGAATGGATGTTGGATTTTATCAAATGCTTTTTCTGCATCTATTGAGATGATCATATGGTTTTTGTTAATTTGGTTATTAACATGGCCAATTATATTGATAGTTTTCCTAATAATGAACCAGCCCTGTATTCCTGGTATAAATCCTACTTGATCATAGTGTATTATCTTGAGATGATTTTCTGACCAAATCATTTTCAATGGAGCAGTAATGAACTGAACCAGCTATGCCCAGAGAAAGAACTCTGGGTAATGACTAAAAACCATTACATTGAATTCCCAATCCCTATATTTATGCCCACCTGCATTTTTGATTTCCTTCACAAGCTAATTGTACAACATTTCAGAGTCTGATTCTTTTTGTACAGCAAAATAATGGTTTGGTCATGTATACTTATTGTGTATCTAATTTATATTTTAATATATTTAACATCTACCGGTCATCCTGCCATCTCGGGAAGGGGGTGGGGGGTAAGAGGTGAAAAATTGGAACAAAAGGTTTGGCAATTGTTAATGATGTAAAGTTACCCATACATATAACCTGTAAATAAAAGGCTATTAAATAAAAAAAAAAGATAAAGGGCAACATAAGCAGAGAAATAGAGAAATAGTAATGATACTAAATATGTATGCAACAAGTGGTAGAACTGAAAAATTCTTGGGAAAGATATTAAGACAGTTACAGGAAAAAATACAGTAAAACTATATTAGTGGGGGACTTCAACTTTCCACTCTCAGAATCCAGTAAATCTATCCACAAAATAAATGAGAAAAAAAGAAAGAAACTAGGAAGGTTAATAGAATCCTAGAAAACCTAAATATGCTAGACTATAGGTCTGGAGAAAATTGAATAGAGACAGAAAAGAATACACCTTTTTTTAGGCAGTATATACCACCTTCACAAAATTGACCATGTTTTAGGACATAAAAATCTCACAATCAAATGCAGAAAGGCAGAAATAGTAAATGGTTCCTTTTCAGACCATAATGCAATAAAAATTATATTCAATAAAAAGAATGGAAAAGATAGATAAAAAATCAATTGGAAATTAAATAATCTAAGTCTAAAAAATGAGTGGATCAAACAAGTTACAGAAACAATCCATAATTTCTTCCAAGAGAATGACAATAATGAGACAACATATCAAAAATGATGGAATACAGTTAAAGTAGTTCTTAGGGGACATTTTATATCTCTAAATAGCTACATGAATAAAACACAGAAAGAGGAAATCAATGAACTGGGTATGCACTAAAAAAGGTTGAGAAAGAACGCAGTAAAAATTCCCAACTCAATGCCAAATTAGAAATTCTGAAACTCAAAGGAAAGATTAATGAAATTGAAACAAAGAAAACTGTTGAGCTAATAGATAAAATGAAGGATTGTTATTTTTAATCCACAAAATATATAAATTTTTGATTATTTGTTTAAAAGGGGGAAAACAACTAATTAGCATCAAAAATGAAAAGGGTGAATTTAGCAACAATGGCAAACAAAACAATAATTAAAAACTAGTTTGCCTACATGTATAGCTGCAAATCTGACAATCTAACCAAAATGGATCAATATGTTCAAAAATATAAATTGTCCAGATTAACAGAAGAGGAAATAAATTACTTAAATAGTCCATTTTAGAAAAAAAGTGATTGAATAATCTATTAATGAACTCCCTAAGAAAAAATCCCCAGGGCCAGATGGTTTCACAAGTGAATTCTATCAAACATTTAAAGAACATTTAATTCCAAATACTATGTAAGCTATTTGGAAAAAAATAGGTAAAGAAGAAGTCCTGCTAAATTCCTTCTCTGACATAAATATGGTACCGATACCCAAACCAGTAAGAGCCAAAACAGAGTAAGAAAATTACAGACCAATCTGTCTAAAAATATCAATGTAAATTTTTTTTAAAATAAAATATTAGCAAAGAGATTACAGCAACTTATCAGCAGAATAATACACTATGACCAAGTAGGATTTATAGTAGGAATTCAGGGCTGGCTTAATATCAGGAAAACTATTATCATAATTGACCATAACAATAACAAAGCCATTGGAAATCATATGAGAATATCAATAGATGCAGGGAAACCTTTTGACAGAATACAGCACCCATTTCTATTAAAAACACTAAAAAGCAGAGGGATAAAGGGAGTTTTCCTTAAAATAATAAGCAGTATTTATTTAAAACTAACAGCAAACAACATTTGCAATGAAGGGATGCTGGATGCATTACCCATAAGATCAGAGATGAAACAAGAATAGCCATAATCACCACTATTATTGAATAAATTCGATTATTCAATAATTAATCACTCTCTGAATATGATATGATATTATACTTATAGAATATTCCAAAATCATTCAAAAACCTACTAGAAACAATTAACAGATTTAACAAAGTTTCAGGACATAAAAAAAAACTCTCACAAATTATCATTTCAATGTATTATTGAAAAAGGACCTCAGCAAGATATAGAAAGAGAAATTCCATTTAAAATTACTGTAGACAAAATAAAGCTACTTAGGGGTATACATGCCAAGACAAACCTAAGCACTATTTGAGCACAATTATTACACTTCTCACTCAAATAAAGTCAGATCTAAACAATAGGAAAAATATCAATTGCTCAAGGGTAGCTGAGCTAATATAATAAAATGATAATTCTACCTAAATTGATATATCTTTTTAGTGCCATACCAATGAAACTGCCAAAAATTATTTTATAGAACTAAATATAATAACAAAATTTATCTGGAAGAAAAAAACTTCAAGAATATCAAAGGAATTAATGAAAAAAGTACAAAGGATGGTTACTTGGCAGTACCAAACCAGAAGCTATTATAAAGCAGCAGTATCAAAACCTTTTTGAACTGGCTAAAAAATAGAGTGGTGGTTCAGTGGAATAGATTAGCTTCACAAAACACAATAATTAAGACCTACCTATAATAATCTAGCATTTGATAAACCTCTAAACTCCAACTTCTGGAATAATAATTCACTATTTGGCAAACATTGCTGGGAAAACTGGAAAAAAAGTATGTCAGAAACTTGGCATAGACCTCCATTTCACACCCTGTACCAAAACAAGGTCAAATAGGTACATGATCTGGGCATAAAGGATGATACAATAAACAAATTAGGAGATCAAGGGATAGTTTATCTATCATATCTTTGAAGAAGGCAAGAATTTATGACCAAAAACCACCAAGAAAACATTACAAAAGGCAAAATGAACAACTTTGATTACATTAAATTGTAAAATATGTTTTTTACAAAACCAACAGAAAGAAAATTAGAAGGGAAGTACAAAGCTAGGGGAAAAATCTTTACAGCCATTATTTCTGATAAATGTCTTCTTTCTAAAATATATAAACTGTGCCAAATTTATAAGAATACATATCATTCCCTAATTGATAAATGGTCAAATGATAATTTTCAAATGATGAAATTAAAGCCTTCTATAATTATATGCAAAAATGCTCTAAATTACTATTGATTAGAGAAATGCAAATTAAAACAACTCTGAGGTACAACTTCACAACTCTCAGATTGGCTAAGATGACAGGAAAAAATAGTGATAAATATTGGAGGGCATGTGGTTAAATTGGGACAGTAATTTATTGGTGAAATTGTGAAATAATCCAACAAGTCTGAAGAGCAATTTCAAACTATGTCCCAAATGCTATAAAAGTATGTATTCTTTTGATCTAAAGCTGCCATACTGGTTCTATAGTCCAAGAAATCTTAAAGAAGGGAAAATGACCCCCATGTGCAAACATGTTTGTAGCAGCTCTTTTTGTGTAGCAAAGAATTGGAAAATGAGTAGATGCTCATCAATTGGGGAATGACTGAACAAGTTGTGTATATAAAGATAATGGAATATTATTGTTCTATAAAAGTTATGAACAAGCTGATTTTACAAAGGTCTGGAAATATTTACATGAACTGATGCTGAATGAAACAAGCATAAACAGGAATACATTGCACACAATAACAGCAAGTATGTATAATGATCAAGTATGAAATATTTGGTTTTTCTTAATGTTTCAGTGATCCAAAGCTATTTCAATAGACTTTTGATACAAAATGCCACCTGCATGCAGAAAAAGAACCAAGGAGACTGAATGTAAATCAAAACATGCTGTGTTCACTTATTTTGTTTTTCTGTGCTTTTTTTCTCTCTCATGGCTTTTCCCTTTTGCTCTGATTTTTCTTTCCTAACATAATTCATAAAGTAATGTGTATTAAAAATAAATATATTTACTAGAAAAATAAGATTTCATTATTCAGACCAAGACAAAGATCCAAGGGAATTCCAAAGAAGTGATGATGAGAAATGCCATTTACATCCAGAGAGAGAACTGATAAACTGAATGTAAAATGAAACATAATGTTTTCTTTTTTTCTTGATATATTTGTTTTCTTTGTCTTTATTTATTTTTAAACAACATGACTTGTGGAAATATTCCGAAAGATTTCATATGTATACTTGCTCTCCTATTACTTGCCTCCTCAATGTGTATGGAACAAGTAAAGAAAGAGAGAACAATTGAATCTGAATTTTTTTAAAAAAAGAATGCTTAAAATAAATAAATAATATTCTAAAGAAACAAATAAAAACAACCTAAGTTTCTGATTTTGCAACCAAATTTGGGTAACTTTGTAATTGTAGGTTAATAATGATGCTTATCATCTTTAACACCAGAACCTTCAAAAAGACTGTCAGATATTAATGTTTTCCTCTAAGATATTTTGAAAAATTATACCTTAACTTTCTCCATTTACTTAAGGATGGGGTAAGGGGAAAGTTGAACCTTGCAGCAGCTCAGCACAATAGAGTATTGCACCTAAACAATTCAAATCTAGCTTAAGTCACGTACTAATTGTGAGACTTTAGACAAGTCATTTAAGTTCTGTTGATTTTAGTTTTCTCAACTATAAAATGGAAATCATGTTAGCACCTACCTCATAGGATTGTTGTGATGATAAAATAAGAAAATATTGTGCTTAGTGCACAGGGACTGTCACATAGTAGATGCTTCATAAATGCTTGTTTCTTTTCATCTTTACTTCACTGTGGGTTGTTGACTCTGAGTACTCAAGAAAAGGCAAAAGACCCATTTGACACTTTTAAATAAATATACATAAGCTTATTTTAAGAACATTATCTTCCAGTTAAAGGAATGGAAGTATAGATACCTGAAATTCAGTATCTGAATTGATTCTAGGAACAATATATATGCATATATGTGTATATATATATGTATATATGGATATATATATATATAGTCATTTGAAAGTATATAGCACATAAACTATTCTGAAGTCTGCAATTAAATTAGATTTTTTATTATAGCTTTTTATTTACAACACATATGTATGCATGTAAGTTTTCAACATTGATCTTTTTTTGCAAAACCTTCTGTTCCAACTTTTCCCCTTCTTCCCCCCACCTCCTCCCCTAGATAGCAGGTAGTCCAATACATGTTAAATATGTTAACTTGGATTTTTAATAAAGAGCCACTGCTTTTTGAAAAAATAAAAATGTTATTCTGTGGTTCTGTTTGAGTGAATAATCAAATAAGCATCAGTCACCATCAATATTATCACCACCACTACAACATCACCATTACCATGGTCATTATAATCACTGTCATCATTATCATCATTTTAGTGCCATCACCGCTACCATCATCATCACCACCACCACCAACAACATCATTATCATCACTGCTTGCACTTATAAAGATTTCTGTTTTATATTGTTCCCTGCAGCTTCTCTGAGAGAGAAGCAGATCAGTCATTCTTATATCCTTTTGGCAAATGAGAAAGAAGGCCCAGGAAAGTGAAATAATTATCCCTCAGTCATAAAGTTAATAAGGAACACAGACCGAGTTTTGTCAGAAGCAGGACTAAAGCCTAGCTCTTTATGAGTCAAAGGTCAATCTTCTATACATTATGGCATAGAATACTTCATAAAAGCACTAGCTCATTAACAATTTATGATTTGATTATACTATACACCTTTTAAAAGTCCATTCTTCCCAATAGCACCATGAACTAGTTACTGTTGTGCCACTATTGTCTCCATTTACATGTAGCAAAATAAAAATTTTCAATTGGACAACATATTGCACTTTAGCATAATCAGTTTAGCTGCTGACAGATATGTATCATAGCTAACAATTTGGACTAAGGGATAGAGAACACTATCGTTGCCTCTTTAGCTCACTCATTGTTACTGGTTCAAAGTGATTTGCAGCTAAATCAGAGAGATCTTGAAATTGTTTAAAACTGTTAAATCCCTAGATTATTAAGTCCAAACACTTTAAAGTCTGCTTAAGCATAAGAACAACAATAACAACAAAAGTTAAATAAGTTTTGTCTGTAAATACTTTCCCTCTTTTTGTTTTGCTTTCATTTTTAAAATGCAATTTTCACCAAAGAGCTGACCCTACTCTTCAGCTGCCATACCCTAACCTCAATTGAGATGGCTTGGCTGGCCCTCAGCAGATGAGACTTGAGAATAATAGCAGCAAATTCGCTTAGCAAAATATATTGAGACCAGCAAAGTAAAGTGCCAGCAGGGATTTCTTGGGTAGACTACAAAGTCCATGATTCCTGGGAAGAGAAGGACCCTTAAAGACATTATGTTCAAAATTGGACCGTACCTAGAGAGACCATGTTATCACTACAAGTCATCAGAGTTTCTGAGACTTTGCTCACATGTGATCTTTCCTCCTGCTGATTCTCTACACTGATGATGTGTATATTTGGGGGGAAAACTCTGACCCATATTTGTGTTATCTTACACATCTTCTGATATTATTTCTTCAAATGACTTTGTATTAATTATGTTCAATAACAGACTAGAAAACCAAGAAAACATTGGTTTAAATCTGTTTTTAATTGGTTTTAATTCAAGTGGATCTTGGACCTTAACTAGGTATTCTGGGGACTCTGTGTTAGAGGTGTCACCCCCTCAGATGAAATATTCAGATGAAGAAAGGATGGTTCAGAGAGATTAAGTGACTTATTCAGTCACATATTAAATAAGTAACTTGCCCACGAATAAATAATTATATGGGTTTGTTTTCTTTTTGTAAATATCACTCAGAACTTTTTTCCACTACCCCATACAACTTTCTGACATCCCAATTAATCAGAGGATAGACTTGCCTCCCAACATGAGTCTCATAAAGGGTTTTCCACTAGAGCAAAGATTTTAATAAAGTAGAATCAGTGAATCAGTTTCTATTATTGTTCAGTTTATATTCATTGAGGGAACATTAAAAAAAAAAAAAAAAAACTGCTTGCACCGATTGTATTGTAGTTCTATGCTGAACAGGTCTTTTTCAATGTATTAGAAATCCAAGCAGCTTCATTAAAGCTGGGAAAGGGAATTTCAATTTAATTTGGTATTCTGAGTTGTTGAAGAATCACATTTCTTGCAAGGAGGAGGAGTTATATTTCTTAGGCTCTGAATCAGCAATTTTACCCAGTCCAAATTCCACCAGGATGTTTCCATGGCAGCTCAAGGTCAACAGAACAGATCATCTCTTCATCAACCAATTCACTGCAACTCACATATGTCAATCATTTGGGATCCTCTGCTAAACCATCTCCCTCAGTAAGCTCAAGTTATATTGAGTATTCACTATGTCTGTTGCCAACAAAAAAGAAAAAAAGGCAAACAGCAATGTGTTTGTATCCTTTGACTCTATCATATTCCAGGCATGCATTGGGTTTATTCTCTAAGCTGATGGCATTATCCTATTTTGTCTTTATTGGGTTGTTGCATTTACTTTAATCAATCTAGCTTGAATTTGCTTTCTGTTAGGATCCCTGAGTATTTTAAAGGTGATTTCTCCCTTTAAAAACCTGAACATTCATCTAAGTTGATTCTAGGTACTTATAATTGTTTTGATTAACCTTTTGAAAAGTTTTACTTTATATATGTCCACTCATTGCACCTCATTAGGCCCAGCAGCATAAACCAACCAATCAATCCTCAAAGATTTATTAGACATCTTTTGGATACTAAGTAATGTGATAGGTTCTTGAAATAAAAAAAAAAATGAAATAGATCCTGACTTTGAAGAACTTGTAATCTATAGAGGAAAATGGCAGGAACATGTCTAAATACAAAATATATAATATCAGGGAAAGGCATTCTATTTATTCTATATATATGGGCTCCATGTACTATAGTCCCTTGAAAAAAATGTGTTGAAATAAAAAGAATTTTTGTCTATTTCCCTTTTGCTTCTTCAACTAGACTGCAAGTTTGCTGCTGAAGGAGAGAAGAGTATGTATCTCATACTTTTTTGTAAGTTTTTTCCTACAATATCTAGCTCAGTGGTGAAAACAAAACAAATATTCACAAATAACTATTTTCACGTAAAGTAAATGAATCCAAGTAGTCCATAGTGGTAATAAATAATGGTGACCCCAGAGAAGAAGTAAGGAAATAAATGCATCTACCCTGTTTCCTTGAAGAGGTGGAAATTAGGGCTACAGAAAATTGCTACAGAGATGTAATGACTAACATAGCATTTTGTTATTTTTGCTTACAATGTTGCTTAGAGTGGGAAGAGTGTGAATACTTTAACCACAATGAAACTTTTATTTAGAAATTAAAGTCATTGTATACTAAATAGTCAATATTATTTAATATAAAGACTGAGTTACCACCCTGGATGCCTTAGAATCAGCCGGAGTCAGGATAAGCAAAAATCCTTGGTCTTTATTCTTGGTCTTTAGGAGTAGAAGTGAAAGGGATGGACACAGGATCTCCATGACCTTCCTTCTCTTCATCTACTGCCAAAGTGACTCTGGATTGTCTTACTCCACCCCCTAATCCCTCCTACAATTCTCTGTATACACCAAAAGATTGAGCCAGCGAAAAATAGTGGGAAGGGTCATTTTTTAAGCATATGCTAAAAGAGTATTGTCCAATCAGTAATTACCTATAAGTGCTCGATTGTCTGATTCTAGTGCATAAACTCAGAGTTTCAGCCCTTTACAACTCCCACTTTCTTCTGTTTTAGAACAGAGATGCTCCATGCCATCTCTGACTTCTCAGGGAGGTGAGAACCCCCAAAAGGAGGTGATCACACCCTACCTACTTCTCAGAAAAGGAGGTGAAAATACCGAAAAGGAGGTGATCACGCCCACCTTGACTTCTCAGGAAGGGAGATGAAAGCACTAAAAAGGAGATGATCATGCCCTCCCTGACTGCTCAAGAAGAGAGATAAAAAGCACCAAAGGGAAGTGGGGAGTCAAGGCAGATATTGCTAGTGGGTTTTTGGGCTGAAGGGTCTTACTAGAAACAAATATGCACAAACCCATCAGTATGGGAGGTATTACACAAGCACATAGCAATAACGCACTGGCTATTAGTGATGACTCCTCACAGCCAGTGCAGGCTCAATGTAGTATAACAAACATGAATTGTATATGCAAGTAGTGATATCAACATAGGATTGTAAAAGATTTCCAGAAGTCCTAGAAGGAGGGTATGTAAAAACAATCACTCAGACACCTCCTTCAGTAGCCAAGAGATAGTCCAAAACCAATCTATTGTCCTCTGCTTCACGTGTCAGGGAATGCAATGATCCCCGCAAGTTTTTGAAGTCCTGCAACAGTCTTTTTTGGTGTTAAGGAATCCAAAGATTCCTGCAGATTTTGAAGTCCTACAACAATCTTATTATGTCTCAGAACATCCAATGATTCCCAAGGGTTTTGAAGTCCAACAATTTTTGATGTCCATGAGTCAAATGCCATAACTGCCATGCTCTTTCAGTGGTGGGTACAGTCAGCAACGGAACCACCCGATGTTTCTTGGGTCTACTCCTTTGTTTCAAAGGTCTGCTCTGTCTCTCTCTGATGGACAAGGTGAATGTGACTCGTTGGCACCCATCTGATTCCTTCTCCATCTGTGGAGATACAAGCAAACCTTTTCCCCTAAGTAGTTAACCTATCTGGTCCCTTCCATTCACCACTTTCTGCATCTCTCCACATCACCTGGTGATTATCTAAAGATAGTGGAGCTACTCGCACTGGATACTGCCCTTCCAGTGGGTTATAAAACCTGTTTTCTAGAGCTAGTGCATCTTTGTCAAAAATTAAGAAGTTAATAGTATAAAGAGCTAGATTTAGAAGTTCCCTAGGGTTACCTGTGGCTCCCTCTTTCTTTTAGTTTTAGAGGAGCGTCTTAATGTTTCTGTTTCTCCTCTCTACTATGGCCTGTCCTTGAGTATTAAAGGGTATGCTAGTGGTGTGTAAAATCTTATACTATGCACAAAAGTGTACAAAATGTTTAGAAGTATATGCAGGTCCATTATCTGTTGTTATTGCTTGTGGCACACCCATAATTGCAAATGCTTGTATAAGGAATTCAGTGACCACTTGGACTATCTCTTTTGCTGCTGGTATTGCAAAAGTGAATCCTGAAAAGGTGTCTACCACAACATGGTAAAAGACAGATAACCAAAATATAATGAGCCACATCCATTTGCCAAATTTCATTGGGTCTCAAACCATGGGTTCTTCCCTGGAGGCAGGGTAGGAGTGTGGAAAGGAAGGCAAGGTGTATAGGCTTTTACTATGCTCCTAGCTTCCTCTATTGTTATTCCAAATTGTAAATGTAAAGCTCAAGCAGTCTGATGATATTTAAAATGAGATTCTTGGGATTCTTAAATAAAAGAGTATTGGCCAACATAGTTAGAAGGCTATCTGCCTTTGAATTACCATCAAAAATAGGACCTGGAAGTCCACTATGAGAGTGGACATGCAAGATATAATGTTTTCTTACTTGCTCTTGAAGTTCCTTAAAGAGCTAATATATATTAGAGGCTACAAATTTTATTTTGGCTGTGGCAATTCTTTGTACCATACTTACTGAATAGGCCAAATCAGATATTATATTTATATCTCTTGGAAAATAAGTAAGAGCTAGAATGATCGCATACAATTCATTCTGCTGAGTGGACTAAAAAGGAGTTCTGACTACTCTATAGTTAAGTCACAAGAGATAACAGCAGAAATATTATGTTTGGATAGATCTGTAAAGATAGTTAGTCCTTTAAGAGGAACTTTAGAAACCTTTTCTTCAAGAATTCATCACCAATTATGCAATAGTCTTGTTATCTTTAATGGAGACCCGTGTGTAAAATTTGGAGCCATGGCCAATAAAATTTGCCACTCTGGGATGGTTTCACAGCATACATTAATTTGTACATTAGTATAAAAGGTGTATATATCTTGTCAGGTCTTATCCCAGATAATTGTACTGCTCACTTAATGGCCTTTAATAAAATTCTAGACAGAAGCACTGGGTAAGGAGTAAGGCTTTGTTCTGGTTATGCCGGGAGGTTCACCCACTCTATCACCCTGTCTCCTTGATGAAGGATTGCTGTGGGTGCCTCTTGTATAGCAAAAGCTGATATTTGCAAGAATTTTTGAGTGACTCTTTCAACTACATTGGGTAAAACCAGTTCAACTTCTCTCAAAGCCTCTTGAGCTTCTTTTGTAAGCCGACATGGTGGGTTTAAAGCACTGTGTCCCCTTAAAATGTCATATAATGGTTGCAATTGATAAGTAATCAAGCCTAACACTGGATGCATCTATTGGATATCTCCTATCAATTTCCGAAAGTCATTTAAGGTGTTTATCTTCTCTGTTCTTAAGGAAAGGTTTTGTACTGTAAGCACCTTAGGGTATACTTCATATTTAAAATATTGAAAAGGAGCATGTTTTTGAATTTTTTCTGGAGCTATGTGCAATTTATAGTTTCTTAGTGTTTCTATGGTTTTTTGTAGACATGCTTCTAAAAATTGCTCCTCAGGTGCACACCCCAATATATCATCCATGTAATTTAATAATATTACTTTTGGAAATGCTTTTCTTACTGGAATAAGAGCAGTGGCAACATACATTTGATACATAGTAGGGCTATTTTCCATTCCCTGTGGCAAAACCATCTATTCATATCTTTTATAAGGCTCAACTAAGTTAATGCTGGGTACTGAAAAGGCAAATCTTTTCATACCCTCTTTATCTAGAGGGGTAGAATAGAAACAATCCTTAATGTCTATAACCCAAAGAGGCCATGCTTTAGGCAACTGAGTAGGAGATGGAAGTCTAGCCTGAAGAGTTCCCATAGTTTCATCTATTTATTTACCTTTCTTAAATTAGTCAACATCCTCCATTTTCCAGATTTCTTTCTTACAACAAATACTGGGGAATTCCAAGGACTTCGAGAAGGTTGTAAGTGTCCTTGGTCTACACATTAGACATCAAATGTGAAGACCGAAGTAGCACCCTGGATGCCTTAGAATCAGCCTGAGTCAGGATAAGCAAAAGTCCTTGGTCTTTATTCTTGGTCTTTAGGGGTAGAAGTGAAGGGGACGGACACAGGATCTCCAAAACCTTCCTTCTCCTCATCTACTGTCAAAGTGATTCTGGCTTGTCTTACTCCACCCCCTAATCCCTCCTACAATTCTCTGTATACACCAAAAGATTGAGCCAGCACAGGATAGTGGGAAGGGCCATTTTCCCAGCATATGCTAATAGAGTATTGTCCAACTGATAATTAGCCTTAAGTGCTCGATTGTCTGATTCCAGTGCATCAATTCAGAGTTTCAGCCCTTTACAATTTAACATCATAGACATGGATTATAAGTGTTGTAACATTTTGTAGGATCATATAATCTAAGGCATAAGGTTCTGACTGTAGATTCAAAATCCATCTCACCTGTCTTCTCTAAGCCTTAATTAAATCTATTTGAAAATGGAACTCCTATTACCATCCACCTCATGAGATTATTATGAGGATCAGATGAGAAAATATAACCCCAGGTAAATCCCTTTTTTCAATTCTATGAGCCTGAGGAATTTTTTTTAAATCTTTGAAATTAGATCAAAATATCAAAGAGGCCTTCTGATTCTTACATAAAATTTAATTTACATAATTGAAGTCAATGTTCATTTTAGATATCAAAGTGTAATAATAGTAACACATTATTAAAATTACCTTAATCATAATGATAATAATCCACTTTTTTATCTATCTAAAGTTTACACTGGGCTTTCCCTACAAGTAAACAGTTCTATAGGTACTTTAAATATTACTATCCCTCTTTAAAGGTAGGAAAATTAAGACATAGAGAAATTAGGTTGATGATCAAGATTTAACACTAACACTTTTTTCTTCAAATAGCCATTCAGTTTACAATCATAACCAATTTACATTTCATTATCCTATACTATCTCTTGTAAAATTAGTTCAATGAGGCTATTTTTTTACCAAATCTGGGAAATATCTAACATGTGACAATATATACAGGCTCTTAATCAATAACTCCTTTCTCCTTCAGAAGCAAACTTGCAATCTAGTTGAAGAAGCCAAAGGTAAATAGCCAAAAATTCTTTCTATTTCAACAAATGTTTTTCAACGGACTATAGGGCATAGAGCCCATGCATACAAAATAAATAGAATGCTTTTCCCTGATATTATGTATTTTGTACTTAGCCATTGTTAAAATGCATCTTTACTTCTGGTACCTAAAATTCCATATTATTAACCTTTACTTTAATGCAAGATAGGACTGTATGAATGACCTCAACCATCTCTGATAGAAAGCCAATGAACAGTAAATTACCTCATGCTGTCTTTCACTGTGACTTGAATATTTTCATGTCTTTGATAACAAGGATTTGGGAGCTATTTCAACCTTAGCACTTCAATGGACTTATGATATCATTCTAATTGTACCAACACCACCAACCATACCACCTCATCTTTATAGCACTAGTCCATGTATTTTCTAAAATCCTCTACGGAAACTCCATCTGACATGTCTATAGCCTTCCTAGATAGGGAAATAGATTTTGGATAATCTTGAATACCAATGGGACACTTGGGCTTTCCATTGACCGATTCTTGTTCTGTCCCTGTGAGTGGTCCATATCCCCATCCCCACACCCAGGGACTTATCACCTTGAAATGTAGACCAGTAAGCAAAATAAAAGGCCATGTGTTAGTCACAAAAGAACTTACTGTATCATAAATAAAGATTCAGCTTCAGATCTAAGATTTGGATTTATGCCCTACCTATGACACATATTGAATTCTAAACCTTAACCTGTCAGTGTCTCCAATTAAGACATTATTGTCTATATTTAACATCTACTGGTCATCCTGCCATCTGGGGGAAGGGGTGTGGGGCAAGAGGTGAAAAATTGGAACAAGAGGTTTGACAATTGTTAATGCTGTAAAGTTACCCATCCATATAACCTGTAAATAAAAGGCTATTAAAAAAAAGACATTATTGTCATGAAGGCAACAAGTTTCTGAAGAAAGTACTGAATTCCATTGGAAGAGCAAGTTTCCTCAAAATAGAGTTCCTTATGCCAATGAAATCAAAATTTCCTGGTTTTATTGTCATATTTTGGGGGAGAAATTTTAGAAGGAAGAATCAGTCTTAAAATTGCCATAAGGACAATATGTCTAAGGGCATCTATGTTTAGAAATCATAATAAGATATCTTGTTTTTGAAACTTGTTTGATCTTACCTCATTATACAATTGCAAATTTCAAAAGAAAGGTTACAAATCATTGTCCAATATTCATGTGCTTTTTGAAGGTTTTGATTTGATCTTAGAATAAGCTATTTTCACAAATCCTAATAGAGAGACTTAGGGAACTAATTACTCTAGTTTTATATTATAAATTCTTGGTGAGTCAAGTTTCTCTGACTCCAGTTTCTTCATCTGGTGAATAGAGAATGTTAATGTGAAGAAAATGCCTTGTAAATTGTAAAGTAATGTATAACTATGAGTTTTCAAAATTATATATGATGACATATGGCAATTTGTAATAGTGATTATTAATACCATGACTCTTTCTTCCACTAAGAATTTAATGTTATGTTGTCCTATAGGAGCACTGTATATGAAATCAGGAATTTTGGGGTCCACATGATTTTTCTATGATTTTTCAATAGTGTGACTTAAGCAAGTTACTTCCTCTGCACCAAAAATTCCTCATTATTAACTTTTATCACAATGTCTATGCTATATAACTCCTGGAATTTCTGTGATGATTAAATGAAAATATACTCTGGACCTTTAATCAATATGTAACTAATATTATCCTGATAAAGATGTAAATGATTGTAAGTCCACAGCTAGTAAAATGAAGTAAGATATTTTGTAAGTTAAGACTTAGAAGTTGCCTTAGGAATACAATAGTGCAGTCTTCTTATTTAAGATATAAGTAAATGAAAGTCTAGGAAGCTGAGAGGCAGCTACATGATATAGTAAATAGGACTTGGATTCAGGAAGAGCTGAATTTGAATTCAGTATCAGTTAATTTGTGGCTATGTGACTCTTGGCAAATCATTTTACCTGCCTGCCTCAATTTGCTCATCTATTAATTAGGGATAAAATAATGCTTACCTCAGAAGCTCATTGTAAGGATCAAATGAGTTTTTGAAAATGTTATTTTTTTATTTTCTCTATTATTATTATCATTACTGGAACATTTTCCTAAAGATCACATATGTAAGACTTAACAGAGCCAGAATTTCAATCTTTCTTGCTCCAAATTCATTTGTCTACTCCCTATAGTTTGGTAAAAAAAATCTTGTAATTGGTTCCTGGTGGCCAATCTGATCAATCTATTCAGGTGGACTTATAGTGAAATTTCTGCTCAATAACCTGAAGAAACGTAGAACATTTACTTTTACATTGTAATAAGATGGTACCTTTTCCCCTATTTTATTTATTTTTCAAACTTTCCTTGCTTATATGCTTCATACAACCAATTTTGTTGTATATTAAGATTGTGCCTACTTAGTTACCTCTGGTAAATCACAATTTTCATCAGGTACCTAAGACTGTGTAAGATGTTTAGCAAGAAAAAGATAGCAGATGTAATGAATCATTTCTACTCCCCAACTTGACTTTTACCAATTATCACATGAATGGCTTAAGAACCCACATGTTTGCATTAACAGCACAGGACCCCCTTGTTTCACAACCAATTTATGCCCTGAATAAGAGGGAAATTACCACTACCATTTATCCTCACAGATTGACATGCCAAGTTGCCTTAGGATCTGATTCTAAGAGAGAAGCTCAGTTTCAGACATCTCTTAAGAAGAAATATAACTAGGATCATGTATTCTGGCTTAACAAGAAATAGAAACAGCATTTAAAAATAGGCTTCTGAACCCTCTGGTTTCTATTCCCTTCTTCTGGTAAGAAAAGGAACACTCCTTGACTCATATTCTTTTCTGATAGCTGAATTGATGAATGGAAGATTCTCAAGGACTGAGGGTAGTTATTAATTGCCAATTCATTTCCATCACATCAGAATGTTGTATGACTTGTATGTTTGATTAGTAATAAGAATTATATTATGAGCTCATACATGATATTTTGCTGGATCTGTATATACTTAGATAGAAATTGACAGTTTTCATTACATACTTTTTTTTCTTTGTCCATTTATCTTCTATCTCTCTCTTCATGTTCTTGTCTGTCTCTGCCTCCCTCTCTCCCTCTCTCCTTCTCCTTTTCCTTCTTCTCCCTTCCTCCCTCCCTCCCTCCTTTCTCTCTCTCTCTCTCTCTCTCTCTCTCTCTCTCTCTCTCTCTCTCTCTCTCTCTCCATTTGTCTGTCTGTCTGTCTGCCTGCTCAAGAAGGAATAGCAATAGTTAGCTTTCATTTATTATACCAAGTTCTCTGCTCCTACTAAATGCATTTTGATGGAGAAAAGCAAATATTAGATTGGAAGTCAAAAGATTTAAGTTTAAATCACACTTTTAATACCTATAAGTTGTGTGACATTACTTCATCTATCTGAATCTCAGTTACACTGAAGAAATCAGTTGGTCAAATGGACAAAGCACTGACCTTAGAGTCAGAAAGAACTGAATTCAAATCCTGATTTTGACAATAATGGTATAAGCCTATTCTAGTCACTTTATCTTTCTCAGCCTTTTGTTCTCTAAAATGGTGATAATAAAATACCTACTTCACAGTCATTGTAAAGATAAAATGAATTAATAAATTGTAAAGAGCATTGCAAACTCTAAAGCACTTTTATAAAGATGAGTTGTTGCTGCTATCATTATTTCTGAGGAAGGATTTGAACATCAGTGTTTCTATCTCCAGATCCAGCTATTCTATCCTTTATACTGGTGGTTTTCTGTCTGTCTGTCTCTTTCTGTGTGTTCTATCTCTATGTCTGTCTCTGTGTATCTATGTGTGTGTGTGTGTGTGTGTGTGTGTGTGTATGCCCATCTGTCTGTCTCAGTCTCTGTGTATCTCTCTGTGTATCTCTCTGTGTGTGTCCATCTGTCTGTCTCTGTCTCTGTGTGTTCTATCTCTATGTCTGTCTCTGTGTATCTGTGTGTGTATGTGTCCATCTGTCTGTGGGTCTGTGCGTATTTCTATGTGTGTCTGTTTCTGTGTTTAACAAATAGTTCAGACATTATGTTGAAGGGTATAGACCTCGTCTCAGAATGTGTTTAAATAAAATAAATTTAAAATAGACTTACAAAAGAAACCAATTATATGAAATAATTATCTTTTTCATAGACCACAGCAGAAAAGCCCCTTACTTAAATGAAAGACCTAGAATTGCTTGAAGGGAAATCTTCTCTAATTCCATCTTCACCACTTGTCCCAAAATAAAAACTTGCAATTACTTACATTATACAAGTGATGAGGTATATGCATGCAATATTTTCAGGGATTTCTAGCATGTCTGATATGATGACTTACTGAGTCCTTTTCAGGATTGCTCATTCACTTTGGGTTGTCCATCTTCATCCAACTCTTGCCTTGTGGCTCCAAGAAATTGTAGCATATCAAGCAATCAAGACCCGGTAAAACCGTCTTGGCAGACAGGTTAAGCCAGATTGAGGGTAACCAATAAGCATCAAACCTCTCATTGAGTTGGAGAGATGTCTGCTCCAAGCATGTAAAGACTTTACTGTGTACTGGGCAGATTAGAATAATTTAAAGTCAGCTGAAGCAGGCACTATGGAGTGTTTACAGCTTGATTTTATATCAAAGATGATAAGGTCATTTACTGCCTTCTTGGAACATCCCCAGGGATCTTGGTTTTTGTCCTGAGACTGGATTTTGATGATTCTGGAAAAGTGAGACTAATGACTTTGTTCAACTCTGCCTCACATAAATGTAATTCACGGGAAATCTAGATATCACTCCATTATGGCATTAGTCTTCTTCAAAAGGGAAAGATGAACACGGGAAATTACTGCTCTATGAGAATTTAAGCTTGTAAGAGAAGGAAGTACTATATTTTTATCTTTTTATTCCCAAATGTAGCCTCACAGCTAGATCATTGCAAGCTCACTAAACATTTGCCAAGTGTAATCATCAGAATTCTACAACTTAAAAAACTTAAAGTCACGTAGTAAAAAAATAAACAAGATAATTCATTATCACGAAAATCAGTCTTAAATTTCCTAAGTCCCAATTCATATATCTGACAACAATCCTCATTTTCCCCTTATAAGCAGATCATGCCAAACTCATCGCATTGCCCTATAGTGACTTATTTGGCTCTTTTTAAAGGTCATCCAGACCTCACAAGGATATGGTTTTGCCTGAACCATGGATGAGTTCCCCTAATGGTGTTAATTGTGAAAAGTATTATTCATAATGGGAGTCTGTGAGAAAGGCCTGCTCCCTGCGGCAGACTTATAAAAGGATGACAGCTCAATGACAGAGAGAGCTCAGGGACCTAGGGGGCTCACACGGCTGACCCTGATGTCAAGAACAGAAATAGGCAATTAGAGAAAATCACCTTATTGAGAATCATTTTAGTCAATCAAATCTCTCCTATTCCCAACTTAAGCCTAAGCACCATGGAGCTTGTATCATATGTATGACCCTTCCAGCTATTCCTCAGTCACAACCTCAGATGTCCCCAGACAATCCTCAGAATAATCCCTAAAGATTTTTTGTCATTTTTTCCTCCACATTAAGTATACTGTTTTAAATATTTTAATATTGATTGGGCTGACTCATACTATAAAACTCCATCCCTATTTTTACCTGTGTTAATGAGAGAGGATTATAGGTTTCAAACCAAGACACCCCAAACCATATGATTTATATAGCTTTTGAAGCTATCCTGATCTGATCCAAAACTGAAGACAAATGCATTGGGAAAGAAAGTGATTTGAAGAGAAAAAGTTAAATGTAGAAAACAAATTTTTCTAGTAAAAAAGGAAAACTCTAAAAAGTATGGAAAACTCCATATCCAAATATATGATATCACTGAAAGATATACAGATTTTCTTTTGTCTGTTGGAAATAAGATGGACCTAGAATTTCTCAAACTGAATGACATCAAAAAAGGAAAGACATAAGTACCAATTCCTCCAAAACCTTAAAATTCCTTTTAGTTCATTTTTATGGATAGTCAATTTCATTCTATTCCACTTTATTTATAACTATTCATGCCATGAGAGGGAGGGGTAAATAATGAATAATCAGAGTGATGTTAATACTCTAAAGCAGAGATTTTTTTTTTGTTTAATTAATTTCATTGTTTAATTTTTTCAAACAACATGTAAAAAGCAATTTTAACCTTATTTTTTAGTTTTATAATTTTGAGTTCAAAATTTTCTCCCACTCTTCTGTCTTAATGAAAAAGCAAGGAATTTGATAAAGATTTGATATATATGTATTGTTACATGAAATATAATTTCATAAATGGAAAAATGGTGGAACAAACACAGACAAAAGAAAAGAACAAAATAAAAACAAAGTTTAAAAATATAATTCAATCTTCATTCAGATTTCATCAGTCCATTTTCAGAGGTGGATACCATTTTCATCATCATTTTGGAATCATCTTGGATCTTTGTATTGTTGAGAATATCTAAGTCATTCACATCTGATCACTGTATAATATTGCTGTTACTGTATGCAATGATCTGTTGCTTTATTTTGCATAAGTTCAGGTAATTCTTTACAGGTTTTTCTGAAAACATCCTTCACATCATTATACCTCAATAGTATTTTGTCATACTCATTTAACACGATTTGTTCAGGCATTCTGCAATTGATGAACCTTCCCTCAATTTCCAATTATTTGCCAACATATAAAGAACTTTCTTTTTTATTTTTTTCTCTTTAGGATATAGAAATAGTAGAGGTAATTCTATGTTAAAAGGTATACAACAGTTTGATGATTGTTAATTAGATTAACATAATTCCAAATTGCTCTCCAGAATGATTAGATCAGCTCACAACTCCAACAACAGTGAATTAGTATTCCAGTTTTCTCACATGACTTCCAACATTTGTCATTTGCCTTTATTATATTATATATATATGAAATATAATATATTCATATTAGCTAATCTGATAGGTATGAGCTAGAGCCTCAGAGTTGTTTTGATGTTCTTTCTCAAATCATTAATGTTTTTGAACACATTTTCATATGATATAGCTTTTATTTCTTCATCTAAATTTTATTCATATCACTTGAGCATTTTTATTGAGGAATAACTTATATTATTAAATGTGGACACAGCTATTTGAATATTTTATATTCATTATCAAAAAATCTTGCTGTAAAAACTCCCCCCCCCCTTTTTTTTTTCTGCTTGCCTTTTCATCATGGTTGCATTGCTTTTGGTTGTGCAAGAACTTTTTAACTTTATACAATCAAAATCATTATTTATATACTTTATACTGCTTTCTATCTCTTTTTGGTACCATTTTGATTTTAATTTGGGAATGTAGTGTGACGTATTGGTCTATACCTAGTTTCTGCCAAACTTCTTTCCAGTTTTCCCAATACTATTTTTTAAACCAATTATTGAGTTCTTGTCCCAAAAGTATGTATCTCTGTGTTATGGGCCAGAACTTGAAACAAGGATTCTTACAAGGTACTAACTCAGTGGAATTGATGAAACAATGGTTATGTAGTTTAGCATGGTGATTAATAGTTCTCTAAGTTCAGTATGATTGATTTAATCTTACAACAAATAATGGTTTCCTAGTGATATAATGATTGGTTTATACTCAGTGTAGAGCATATAAGCTGAGACAAACTCAGCCAAAGGAGGCAGAAACAGATTCATTCCATCATCCACCTTTGTGGTGGCTGGAGGCTGAAGCACAAACCATTGGACTCAGACTCACTTCATCTCACACCACCATGGTGAGCTATCCTCCTGCATTTTCTCCATTGAAACCAAGTCCCCTCTGAAGACCAGGAGAAAGTTAGCTGAGCACCAGGCAAAGGAGACAATAAAGACTTTTGGACTTTAATACCTGGCTATTCTCATGGTGATTACTCTACTGAAAGGAATGCTGCTCCAAGACCTCTAAGAAAACCAACCAAGAACCTTGCATCTTTATATTTATCAAATACAAGATTACCATAGTTATTTCCTACTATATATTGTATACTTAATCCCTCTTCCCTGTGGCTACATGCTCTAGTCCTGGAACTGTGATCTAGATCATCATAAGAGCAATGAGTGCCAGCTAAGAGTTCCCTGTAATCTCCTTTTGGCCATTTGTCCAACCCTATAGTGTACTATTGGTTTATACTCAGTATAGAGCATATAAGCTGAGACAAACTCAGTTACTGCCACAGATTCAGGTACCCTGAGGAATGTTATTGATGACATGCTTGAGATGGTCTACAGATGATTGCTTTATGCCTGAGCATGGGGTTTTGGTGCTGGTTTGGACCACATAAAAGTCATGATCAAAAAGAAAAAGAAAGCCTCTATAGATACCACTTTTCAAGAAGTTGTCAAAGAAAACTGCCCTGATATTTTAGAAGCAAAAGATAAAACAGAAATTTAAAGACTTTACCAGTCATCTCTGGAAAGATATTTCAAAATGAAAACTCCTAGAAAAATTATAGCCAAGTCCAAAGTTCCTAAGTCAAGGGGAACAAGAATCTAGAAAGAAACAATTCAAGCATCACGGAGTAACAATTAGAATGGCACAATATTCAGCAGTTTCTATATTAAAGAATAAGATAGTTTAGAATATAGTATTTCAGAGGAAAAAGGAGCTAGGATTACAACCAATAATCATTTACCCATCAAAATTGTATATAATCTTTGGTAGGGGGAGTATGATCATTAAGTGAAATAAAATGTTTTTGTACATTCTTCATGAAAAGACCATAGCTGCCTAGAAAATTTGACTTTCAAATATAAGACTCTAGAGAAGCATAAAAAGATAAACAGAAAAGGAAAATTATAAGGAACTTAAGATTAAATTGTTTGCATTCCTATATGGGGAGATGATACTTGTAACTCATGAAGAAGTTTCTTATTATTAGGACAGTTAGAAGAGTATATATAAACAGAATGTCCAAGTGTGAGTTAAATGAATGGAACATATTTTTAAAAATAAAATAAAGAGAGGAATGTCCTAGGAGAAAGAAAGATTTAGAGGGGATAAATTATCACATATAACAGAGCCAAGGGAAAAAAAAACTTTATGTTATTGGGGAAGAAAGGGTAGTTTAAAGAGGAGGAAGCAAACCTTCTCTCATCAGAATTGGCTTAACGATGGAATACATACATAGGGTATAGAAATCTGTCTTACCCTACATGGTATTAGGAAGAAAAGTAGATGGGAGGATGATGATAGAAAGGATGGCTGATTGGGGGAGAAGGTAGTCAGAAAGAAACTACTATGGAGGACAAACTGGATGAAAGGAGAGAGAGAGAGAGAGAGAGAGAGAGAGAGAGAGAGAGAGAGAGAGAGAGAAAGAGAGAAAGAGAGAGAGAATAAAAAGGGATGAGATGTAGTAAGCAAGCATAATTGAGAAAGCAGTTGAAACAATTTTTCTGATAAAGGCCTCATTTCTCAAACTTATAGAAAAATAAATGAAATTTATATATAAAAAGTCATTTCCCAATTGATAATCCAAAAGATAAGAACAATTTTCAGATGAAGTAATCATAACTGTCTATAGGCATATTTTTAAAAATTCTCTAACTCATTATTGATCGGAGAGATTCAAATTAAAACAATTCTTAAGTACTATATCATATTTATTAGATTGGTTAATGGGACAAAAAAGAAAAATGAGAAATTTTAGAGGTGATGCAGGAAAAAATGAGACATTAAGGCACTGTTGGTGGAATTGAGAATTGATTCAACTATTCTATATAATACATTTGGAACTATGCCCAAAAGGTCACGTATACCCTTTGACCTAGAAATACCACAACCAGGTCTATATCCTAAAAAAGAGAAACAAACAAAAAAAGAGAAAAAAGTGACTTTTGTTTACTTTTTTGTTCTTTCAGTATTTTTCCTTTTGTTCTGATTTTTCTTTCACAACATGACTAACATGGGAATATGTGAACATACTATTAAAGAAATATTAAAAAGAAGTGATAAGCATGATGCTCTCAGAAAAACCTGAAAAAAAAAACTTCCACAAGCTGATGCAAAAAAAAATAATGTAAAAAAGCAACAGCAATTTTGTAAGATGATCAATTGTGAATGATGTAACTATTCTCAGCAGTTAAGTGACCCAAGACAAATATGAAGGACTTATAATGAAAATGTTATCCATACCTAGGAAAAGAACTAATAACATCTGAATACAAATTGAAGCATAGTTTTTTTTACTTTCTTCATTTTTCTTGAGAGATTGTATGTGTGTGTCTATATTTGTTTGTGTTTTGCTTCAAAAAATAACTATTATGTAAATGTTTTGCATGACTACAAATGTATAAAATATATTGAATTGCTTGCATTCTCAATGGGTTGCAGGGGGAAATGGACAGGACAAATAGAAGGAAAAGAAAAAAAATTAAATGAATATTAAAAATTGTTTAACATCTAATCAGAGAAAATAAAATACTAAATATTTTAAATGAATATCAGATATTAGATAATAGAAAAATAAAATAAAGTACTCCATTTATAGTCTGGTTAAGCCTATGGATCCCATCTCTGAATAATATTTTTAAAAGAATAGAAGGTAATGTGATATTACAGAGGAAATTAATTATGTTAAAAGAGTTATCAATAATATTTTTAAAAGAGAAATGAATGTCATGTTCAAAATCCCTGCTCTAGAGTACAGGTGAAATATTAATTCTTCCATCTAAGTATTTCTGAGTACTTATCATTGATTCCGGTCTGAACATCTTATTATATTCTCCATAGTGGTTTTTTATTTTTATAAAATAAATAATACATGCTTATTTCATATCCTTATGAAATCAATTGATACAATAAATATTCCTTTATTATATGATAAATGGTGATGCAATGGCTTCAACAAACACATCTAATCTGAAGGGTATTTATTTTCACTCTGATGTAGGAAAGGATTGAAGGAAGAAGGAACAAAAAATTGAAATGTTTTAATTTGTTTTACTGCCTTCAATAATTGCTAACACATTTTGTAATTAGTAGTACTAATTGAATCATTGACCTTCTAAGTTCCTTACTGACATTTTTATAAGGATGAGTTATAAGTGCTTAATCTGATTGATTGAAACAATAATCAATTCAGTGAAAAAAGAAAATAATTGATTTGCATCAATGCACTGGTTGAGCCAAAAGGGTTGTTCGATAGTTTTATGTCTTGGGTTTTCTTTTGTGGTTGCTGTCCTTTATACATAGTCCATAATATTAGACTATTCATTCTAACTATTATCTTCCTTCTATGCAACAGAACCATTCTAGGTGAGGACTGAGGGTTCAGGAGAAAGGTGACCATTTAAAATATTAGAGAATCTACCCCTAGTTGTTTTGATCACATGTGTATAACAGTGGATCAGTGGTTTGGCAATTGGTTATCTCTTGCTCTCATATAGAATGATGCTGCTTTCTTTTTTGGTGACTTCTTTCAGACCCAGTGATCCTTCATGATGTTTATCTCGCACAAAAATAAGATGACAGGGAATATTGGATCTATAGTCAAATGGGCTGGGTTTGACTATTAGTTATGCTTCATGATTTGCACATGACTTTGAGCAAGTCACTAAATGTCAGTTTCCTCATCCTTAAAATGAAAGAGTTAGCCTAGAGAGTCTTTGTATCAGATATCAGATGTATCAGATACTGAGCTAAGTAATAAGAATACAAAGATGAAAGAAAAAGGTGTTAACAATCCAATGTGACAAATGATATACAAACAAAATGCAAATATACACATATGTGTGTATATGTGTGTGTATATATATATATGATAAATTGGAGATACTTTCAGAGAGAAGGGGAATTGAAAAGGGCTTCTTGAAGAAGATGGGACATTAGCTCAAAGCTAAAGAAAACCCCTGAAATCAGAAAATGAAGATGAAGAAGGAGCGAATGCCAAACACAAGAGGAAATGCATGAAGTCACATGATTATCCTGTGAACTCTTGGTAGGTGATGTGCTATATATAGTCTATTCATGCCTACTATGGCACACTCTCTCTCTCTCTCTCATTACCCTTTTGGAGACACCTATGTTTCATTCTTCAGAAATTCTAGTATGTTATCTTCTACAGACAAACAACCTCTGCAAATACTATTAATTCTTTGAAAATGGAAGAAAATGTTGTGAGAAGTCAGGATGTTGACTGAACTCATGAAAGTAAGGATCATTTTACTGTTGACTCACCATCTCCTTAACTTCTTTTAAATGCAGCACATCTGAAATGTCCCCTGACTACTGCAGAAAACCCACATGAAGAAATTCAGTCTCTTGGAAACCTGACATTCCAATTTCAGAGGAAAGATGGAGTAGTAAGCATTTGACACACTTTATTTCTTTTCAAACAGTGAGACTCAGAGTCTCCCTGAAGCTCTGTCTCAATTTTTTCTTGAAATGTGTCATGTCTTTCAAAATATTGATAGACACATGACATCAGAACACGCCAGCAGCATGTCAGCTGGTGTCAGTCCCTGTGCCTCACCAAGTGATTGGAACAATCACATGTGATGAGTCCCACAGGGCAATTCTTTCAGACCTGGCTCTTCCAAATAAGGATTCTTTCCCTGTCAGTTCAAAAATACATGGTAATTAGAGATGGAAGTGACTTCAAGTTGTTCACCCCTTTTTAATTTCAATCCACGAGCATTTCTTATTATCTCCTAGACATCAATTCTATGCAGATTTTTTTCAACTCTCTGCATAGAATGTGACCTTGATTAGCAAGCTTCTCAATATGTTAGCTATTTCATTTTTTTCTTTATGATTCAATTTCGACTTGAACAAGTGCTATCCTAATGATAAATGATAAACCACACTTCCTTTCCTTCTTTAGGGATGTGGTGGATAATTACATATAATGAGGAAGGGGTAACACAGTAAAGAAAGTCCTGTTCCTTAAATCAAATGGTCATGGGTTCAAATCCATCTTTTGCCACTTAATAGCTGTGTGACTCTCAGTAAGTCACCTCAATTTCCTCTACCATAAAATGAACATAATAATAGCACTTACCTCATAGGATTATTGTGAAGATTAAAATTAAGTGAGACAACATTTATAAAAAGTTCTTAGCACAAAACGAATGGGAATCTTATCCATTCCCAACCAGGTTGTTGGAAGAGATGTTTCTTTGGTCTAATGGGGGAGAGGGGGCGAAAGATTAGGAAAGACTAGAAATATAAAAATCATCAATAAAATTGTTAAAGCCTGTTTTGTTTTTAGAATATCTATTTAGATTATTCAAGTTATCCCCCATGTTTGTATCAACAAGACTTGAAACTTATATTCTTAAATGCCATCAGCTTACAAATGCTCTCATGATCATCAAGGGAAGGTGAATGTGATTGCCCCTTGACCCTTTCTCCACATATATCACAGGTGTATTTCAGCATCCCCTGAATGAGTTTGGTAAAGAAAGACTATAGATAATAAGGTACAACCTCTGAAATTTTGAATAGTATATAGGAATGTTATTAGCTTATCCTGATGAATTCCCAACAAGTATGGTATGAGCCATACGGGGCTAGTCACAATTTTCAAATGTGGTACAAAGAGAACACAAATGAAAGATGAAATCCTCCATGGAATAGTTCTCATTAGAAGATCAGATAAAGCTCCATAGCTAAATGTTTCCCTGCTACAAGGATTCACTTGCTACCTCCTTTTAGTATATATAGTAATATAAAGGCTGACATAAGGTAAAAATCAACACTATGGGATACATTCTTCTTGCTTAAATATGTCAGCTCCACAAGCCTGTCATTGAATAGATATAGCATTATCTCTCTGAATAATGAATGAATGAGCACACCTGTTCCCATCTCCGTGTTTTAGTAGCATTATTTGCTCTTTGACACAATAATGTGCATTGCTCTTTTGTTTTAATACCAAGACAGGATTTGACTAAATTTTAACCTAATTTCACTTGGCTAAAGATATGCAATGGGGAAGAGAGAAGAATGGAAAGAAAGACAAAGTGTGATGTGGAGATATTTTTCCTGCATCTCTTCTGCCTTTCTACCACCCCATTAATAGATTTTTATGATTTAGTCACATCATATAAACATGTAGTATTTAGTGATGCTTTGAAGATGAAGACAGATTAAAACATCAGGAAAATGATTTATTGAAAATGGATTGTTTTAATTGATGCTAATGAAGCAATTGGGAATAACTTTTATTTTTCCTTAATGATCTGAACTCACCTATCAATTTTTCAATGTGAATGCTTCATAAATGAACACATTTATTGGAATAAGAAGCAATTGAAAAGTGAATAACTATCATATCAGAGTAAAGACAGCAGCACTATGTGTTTCAATCTTAGGTGACTTAGGACTTAAAAATTAGCAATCACCAAGAGCATAGTCTAGGAACCATTGATGTATGCTAGAATTAGCAGATGCTAGCACAGAGCCACTAAGTTGGGGATTTGAATAATGGCTAGTTTGATCAGCTTTTAATGGAGAACCACATAGACATAGTATATAAAACTGAAAGAGATTTTATAGATTATTTGATCCCATACTATCACTTTACATCTGAAGACACTGAAACCCAGAGATAGCGTTACTTGCTTGAGTTCACACAGGTATTAACTCAAACCCAAATCTTCTTGACCCCAAGACCAATGCTTACCACTCCACTACAAAGGAATACAGAGCTGAAGCAAAGCAGAAGCTGCACAATAGCAGATCTTATTATAAGTAGAAGACACAAAAGAAAAGATAAAGTTTTCCTATTTACATATAACCCATATTTCTAATGAAGTTTGAAATATTTTACATGAGATTGTCCAAACTCATGGAGGGAATTTTAACAAATGTTAATATTAATTAAAATGCCTGTGTGAGGGAGAACATTGGCAACATAACTTAAAGAGTACAGATGTTATTCTTCAAGATAGACAAAAGTTTTCAAACTCTTTTTGGGAGTAACTTTAGGGAGAAAAAGAGACTTTCACTCCCTCTCTCTCTTTCTCTTTGTATGAGAGAGAGAGAGAGAAAGAGAGAGAGAGAGAGAGAGAGAGAAAGACACATGGGAAAAGTTGGGTCCTCAATATGTCCTTGAATTTTTGCTTTCTCAAAGATTTTGGATAATTTCTCTCTTGGGTGAGATCAACTCTTTCTCTTCGTTGAGTGACATTTCATCTCACAGTTATCCACAAAAACTATTTCATGTTGTATTTTCTGATATAATCTAATTTATATTAATTGTCTATATTTTTGATTTGATTGGATAAAAGATTTTACTCTGTAAGAAATGACCAGCAGGATGAATACAGAGAGGCTTGGAGAGACTTACATGAACGGATGCTAGTGAAATGAGCAGAACCAAGAGATCATTATATACTCAACAACGATACTGTATGAGGATGTATTCTGATGGAAGTGGATTTCTTCAACAAAGAGAAGATCTAACTCGGTTTCAATGATAATGAGGGACAGAAGCAGCTACACCCAAAGAAAGAACACTGGGAAGTGAATGTACTGTTTGCATTTTTGTTTTTCTTCCCGGGTTATTTTTACCCTCTGAATACAATTCTTCTTGTGCAACAAGAGAACTCTTCGGTTCTGCACACATATATTGTATCTAGGATATACTGTGCCATATTTAACATGTATAGGACTGCTTGCCATCTGGGGGAGGGGAGGGAGAGAAGGAGGGGAAAAGTCAGAACAGAAGTGAGTGCAAGGGATAATGTTGCAAAAAATTACCCAGGCATGGGTTCTGTTAATAAAAAGTTATAATTATGAAAAAAAGAGAAAGATTGACAGATAGAAGCTATTATCCACCTTCACTTTTTTTTAAAGGATAATGACAAGAAAAGCTAGGAACTTTTTGAGAGAGAGAGACAGATATAGAGACAGAGAGACAGAGATACAGCTCTAGTTTACTAACTCCTCTCTCAAATGAGAATAGGATGGTCAATTTACTATTATTCCCCTTGCTCCTCTCATGGTAAGAATCATAGCCTGTCTTGGGGAGGGAATAGACTGAAGAGGGAAAATCTAGGAATGTGACAAGACACTCCTTGATCAGAAGAACCTACAGAAGTAAATTGCAGATATCAAAAGAGAAATCCAAGGCAATAGAAATAATGGGTATAAGGCTCAATCCTACCAAAGATAATCTGAACTAAATAGAGTTACAGCATATTATGTAGTCTTTTTTGTCACTGGTGATAGAGATACCTCCTGTGATCCTTAATTTGGCACCTCCCTACCAGGGAATCTGACAATATTAATAAATGCCCACTGTGTGCATAGTGTAGTGCTCTATAGGAAGGGATTATTTCATTTTCCATGTTGGCAATCTTTCATCAGTTCTATATTTACTGAAGATACACAGGATTTGGCAGGGCTTGCAATGAATTACATTTGCATACATAAAACATTCATCTGCTTTGCAGAAATTTGCATGGCATTCAGGTTGTTACATAATCACATTCAATATTACCAGTTGTCAAGAAACATATGAAATTTACCAATGCCCCCAGACTTTCCATCACAAAAGCATCAGTGTCCCTTTATGCAAAGAAAGGGACACATCCTCATCCATTTCTAACAACATTAATATGCATCATTCTTCTGAACTTGAATAGAAGTTGTGCCTGTGAAGTATCCATACATTGAGATAAGGCAAGGACAGATTTAAAATGAATGTAAATGGTCTTTAGGAATTCTATACAACATAAACCCCTAGGACCAATGAAGGGCATACAAAGAATACAGGATCCTCAGCTTAAATTGGAACAATCTATCATGTATTTTTTTTATTTGGATTATGTAGGAATAATGGGTAGAGACCAGTAAGAAATTAACAAAATCCCATTGGTTGTAAATTACTGATCCCACGATTTACTGGTTTCTTATCTTGAATTCCATTGTTCAATATAACACAATTGTCCATTTGTCATTTAGGGATTTCACCTATCCTTTATTTTCAGAAACCAAATCCAGCAAGACAAGCACAAGTAGAGTTTAATGATCTTCCCCCCCACACACACATAATCCAGAAATTGTATTAAGATATTGTCTTCCTTCCCTCCTTTTAAAAACTGAATTAAAAAAATCTTTTAAACATTTATTATAGTTACATGAAAAGGAATATTTCCTTCACTACCACATATGTGATCATTTCAGGAATACTTAAGTACTTTGAGTCTGTATTTAAACAGAGAATAGGATCTCAGGATTGTATTTGACCTGAATATCATGAATGAATTTGATATCAACCACTTCTATTCATTTCTTGTTTATAATGTCCTGCAATCACTCATGAAAACATTCTGCTTTTCCATTGCTTTGTGGTGATCTTCCATTCTTATTATCCAGATTTTAGCATTCTATTCTTTATAGAATTGCAAAAATTTCAAGATTAGAAGTTCCTCAGACGCCATATAGTCCAACTCCTATCTAAAATCGAATTCTTAGTACAGGATGCTTGACAAATTATTTTTCCATCTTTGAAATTAAAGACCTCCAATGAGGAAAAATACAATGTCATTTAAGGTAGCTCATTATACTTACAAGATTCCAAAGCTGTAGGTTGCCTATAACATTCCTGACATTTATCATATTTCTTCAACTTAGTTTTCACTGCAGTTATTGAGCCAAATGTTTTAATGTGATCATGTGATTTCTTTAAAAGATTCTTCAATGTTTGAGGGCTGGATGCAGTTAACCTCTGAAAGAGCAGTGCTCAGGGAGGATCTAAAGTCTGCAAAGAATTTCTCATCAACTCCATCACCATGACAACCATCTATGTTGAGCATATAGCTCCCTCTTTTATGTATCAATTGATATTGATAATCAACATTTGTATAGATAGATATGAAGTAATTTAAAATAAAATAAAATATGCATTTATTGAAAGCAAGAGGGAAATTTTCAAATGTTGGGGAGCAAGTTCCAAAGGTCAATGAAAAAATACATTCCTTTAAAATTTCAAGTTATGATCACCATCATGATTTCGGAAAGGCTTGGAGAGATTTACATGAATTGCTACTGAGTAGAACCACTGTACATAGGAACAACAAGATTATGTGATGATCAATTCTGCTGGATTTGGCTCTTTTCAGCAATGAGGTGATTCAGGCCAATTCCAATAGACGTGTGATTGAGAAAGTTATCTGCATCCAGAGAGAGGACTGAAGGAACTGAATTGGATCACAACCTAGTAATTTCACCTTTATTCTTCTTGTGGTATTTTTTCTTCCTATTTTTTTTTCCTTTTTGATTTGATTTTTCTTGTCCAGAATGATAAATGAGGAAATATGTTTAGAGGAATTGTGCATATTTAACTTATATCAGATACTTGTTGCCTAGAGCAGGAAGGAAGTGTGGAAAAAGGTAGAAAATGTAGAACACAAGATTTTGCAAGGGTGACTATCAAAAACTATCTTTGCATGTATTTTAAAAAATAAAAAATACTATTATAAAAAAGGGGGAAAAGGTCAATTAATTACTAATTAATTCATCCTACCAACAAATAGTCCTTATAAAACCAGTGTATAAATTTTTTTTTTTTTGGAAAAGGGTGTCCTATTTATACATAATTAGAATGTTTTACTTTGTCTTCTGTGGCCACACAGATGACACTCATATTTGCTTAGATTTTACCTCATTACTAGAGTTCATTTAAATATCTTTTTAAGTAAAGTTCTCACTGTACTTAAAGTAATTTTGTAATAATGGATCTTCCTCTACCTCTCAAAGCAAAATTTATAGATGAACAAAAAAAACTCCATTATTTTTTCCAGGTAGAATTTAAAGAGTCATGTATCACAGGATCATAGAACTGAACCTAGAAAGGATTTCAAAGCCCATCTACTACAATGGATTTATTTTAGAAGTAGGAAAAGTGATGTTTGGTAATGTTAACATGATTAGCTCAAGGTCACACATATTTTATATGGCATGAGATGGAACAAAACACAACTCTATGGTGAAGGAGTTGCTACAAGATAACTTTATATCTCATTCTTCTAGCTTTTGGACAAAGAACAAATGGTTCTTAAGTTGAATTGGGTTTTCTGCATGATACAGCACAATCCCCACACTTTTTATGTGAGAAAAATATGCTTTAAGCAAGGTAAACATAGTTATGAAGAAAAAAAAAACAGAACAAGGATCAGAAGCCAAGTTTTTTGAGTCTCAATCAAATATCCTTTCTACTCCAATCATCATGTTGGCACCTAAGTCAGCAACATAGCTGAAACAACTTGGATTCCATCACTACTACTGTTGAATGAGCCTTAGAGTCAATTAATATGACAGCCAGGGTTTAAATAATATACTTTTGGTCCAGGGTTCTTTCAATTAAAACAAGCTATTTTTCAATGGCAAAACAACATTAATCAGGTAGCTGTGAATAACTTTCCACTGACAATTGGATTTGGTAAAATAGATGCAAAAGGTACTCAATGTGATCATTTAATCTAGCCCTCTCATTTTACAGATAAGAAAACTGACCATCAAGAGTAGAAGGGACTTTTCCAAAATCCTACAGGTAGAAAGAACCCAACTCTCACATTGCCATTTTAATGGACAGTAACAATTAAATTTACAATGATAATAAAAAATGATATGGACATTTAATTTTCCTCCTTTTGGTATCCTCAGATCTTAGCATGGTGCCCAGCACAAATATATATACATATACACAGCATCAACTGATAGAACAAAAAGCACTCTTTGAGTTTACCTAACCTTGTTTTTAAACTCACTTGGGATTTTTGGCAAGAAAGGTAATAGAAAAAAGTGAACAGCATTATTTATAGTAGCAGTAATCTGCTTCTTGATTTTAGGAGCAAGGAAACTAATTGTTTCAGATCATGTACATATTCTCAATGTCAATTCTAAGATTTGAACCATGGACTTCTTAAGCTAAGTTCCTTTCCTTCTATGCCTCACCATCTCTGTGACTGAAAAAAGTCATTTAACTCACTGAGTCTCATTTTCTCCATTAGTCAAATGGGTAGAGAGATAGTTGTACTCCCTACTTCCTAAGATTGTCAAGTGGAAAGTGTCAGGTTAAAACCTTAAAATGCAATGGAAATGGGAATTATTATTATGATGATTATTTTTGTCTCAAATCCAAGACTCTTTTTTTTTTTTTGGTGATGTTGTTTGTTTACTTTTTTCCCTCTCTTTCTTGTGTTTTTTTTTCCTTTTGATATGATTTTTCTTGTGCAGCATACCCAATATGGAAAGAATTGCACATGTTTAAATTATAGTGAATTCCTTGCTATCTAGGGAAGGAGGAATGGGGAAAGGGGGGGATATTTGGAACACAGTTTTACAAAGATGAATGTTCAAAACTTTTTTATGTGTATTTGGAAACACAAAAGGCTATTATAAAAATTTGAAAAATATGAAATAGTAAAAATAAAAAGGTATTTAATAATATGTGTTCTATTAGATTACAATAGATGACCAGTGTTTTCATTTCAGTATTCTGATCTTAGGGTAGTTGGATTGCACAATGGATATAGTTCTAGGCTTGAAGTTATGAAGACTTGAGTTCAAATCCAGATTCAGAATGGCTATGGAACCATGGTCAAATCACAACTTTGTTTATCTCAGTTTTTGTTGTTGTTTGTAATTTTTAAAATTAGCTGGAGAAGGAAATGGCAAACTATTCCAGTATTTTTGCTTAGAAAACCCTAAATATGGTCAGGAATAGTTGGACATGGCTGAACAACACCACCAAAAACATTTTGTTTTCATGTAGGCGCAATCAATATAAAACAATGAATGTATTATGCTTTAATGAATTTGCTATCTGAATGATGCAGAAGACAGATTGCTATTCATATGACATATTTCAAATTCTGTGATTTTTATTCATATTCCCTATTAAAGCATCCATAAAAATACAGATGACATACTGGAACCCTTCCTCCAGATCTTTGAATATTTGTGACTACAAGGATAGTAAGCACATTGCAAAGCAGCTTTCCCAGAAATGATTTAACGCATCCTTTTTGCTACTTGGCTATTGTACATCCTGTTTCCAATCATACCTTCTAATAACTCATTATGTATCTATTCATGAATATGTTGGCTCCACCATTAGCATGTAATTTCCTTGAGGGCAAGAACTATTTCACTTTTGTCTTTTTATTCCTGGTGATTAGCACAGTGTCTGAAACATGGTAATCACATAATTAATGTTACTTAATTATTGTTGATTGATGTCATGTAATGCTACTTGTTGTACAGTAATCATTATTAATAATATATTGGAGCCCACTTGTGGCTACAGCTCCCCACTGTCACTTAGGGCTTCTGAAAGGTTAATTATTCATGGTAATATTTAATTCCATCTGAAGAAAAAGAGAAGGGATGGAACCAGGATTTTTTATTTTAGGGAATTTCTAGGATAGAAATTCTCTTCATTTATGTGGGTTAGCAACTTGTCTTCCTCTTAAAGCTTTAAAGACACTAAATATTCTAATACAAATGTACATTTAATCTACTTTTTATCCACATGTCATCCATATATTTTTTCAATGATTTTTTTATTATAGCTTTTTATTTACAAGTTATATACATGGGTAATTTTACAGCATTGACAATTGCCAAACCTTTTGTTCCAATTTTTCCCCTCCTTCTTCCCATCCTCTCCCTCCGATGGCAGGTTGACCAATACATGGTACGTATGTTAAACCGTATATGTCCTAACAGTTATTTTGCTGTACAAAGAGAATCAGAGTTTGAAATAGTGTACTGTTAGTCTGTGAAGGAAATCAAAAATGCAGGCAGACAAAAATAGAGGGATTGGGAATTCCATGTAATGGTTCATAGTCATCTCCCAGAGTTCTTTCGCTGGGTGTAGCTGGTTAAGTTCATTATTGCTCTATTGGAACTGATTTGGTTCATCTCATTACTGAAGATGGCAATGTCCATCAGAATTGATCATCATATAGTATTGTTGTTGAAATGTCATCTACATATTTAAAAGCTTCAATAAATTTATTTATTCTTAATTGAACTTTGAATACAAGGAAAATGCAATTATTGAAATCAGTTTCAGAATACAACTCCCTTAAATTAAGTTCTTTAAATGAATCTACTAGAAAAGTACTATACATGTCTACAAGACATAATAAGATACTGGACTTCCGTAAAGCCTTTGTCTCCTTTGTTCTTCACATTCTCTTTCCAACTTTTTAATCTCAATTTCTAATATTGCATCATTTTCATTCCATATTTAAATGATTAATTGATTGTGGACATTTTAAGTTGTATAAAAGAATCATAGCCTTACTTGTGTATACAGATAAGTAAATCTGAATGATATCCAAATGATATGACATGTGGAGAGCACTAAAATATTCGCAGAACTAAATAATATCCAGGTTGCTGGATGTTCAGAATGGGTTCAAAATTTAGATGGCAGAATCCCAAGATCATATTGCAAGTTATTGTTCTGATATAATACAATTGTCCTTTGGATACAAATTCAATTAATTCTACATAAATATTAGTTGTCTTTTATATAAATATCAGTCTGATATGAGTCAATAACTTTCAAATTACAAATAAATCAATCAAATTCCAAGCAAGTATTTATTATTTCCTTTGTTGCAGTGGCAAACACTGAAGAAATAAATTAAAAAAAATTAAAAGTTCATAGCATCAAGGAATTTCTATTTTAGCAGGTGAAATGTATCAACAGAAAAAAATTAAATCAATGTAATATTTTAAGTTAGTGTAGATAATAAAGAACACATTTAGTAGTAGATAGTGATTTTCTTGTCCATTTGGCCCCATTTTATGTTCTTTGCTATGTCATGTAGTTAGGATTGTAGAGTGTTTACATCATGTCTGTTTTATTGTGCTATCATATGTACATGCTATGACCCAACTGTTCTCTAAACCATTATTCTAAAGTCAATATCAATGATAAAATACCAAGGAAAATAGGCTATGAACAGACTCATAAATACTATAAGATCCATTTTCATGGGGTCAGGAGATGTGAGTTGAGATCCAAGGTGTATGACATTGAACAAACTATGTAAGCCTCTCTAAGTCTCAGTTTCCTCAAATCAGTGAAATTTGGAAACCTCATATTCAAGATACAAAGAACAAATGAGCTGATTATGTAAATATCTTTGAATCACAAAGGTAGAAATTAATAGAATTTTAGAATTGACCATGTTTCTAGCTTAATATTATAGTTATGTGTGAGCCTAGTACTCTCCTTAATATTTCAAACAAGGTTTCAATTAAGGTGTATGACCAAGGCCCTTGAATGTGAAGAGAGCTTCTTGCTTTCTTTGCAGTGTGAGTGAAATCACTTACAATTTAGCAAAAGCAAGTGCTTCTGGGAACAGAATGCATTAGGAAAAGATTTTTTTAATCAACTTCTTCATTGAAAAATATTTGATTGTAAGAGTTGTTATGAATTTGAAAGAAGGAATATCATTCTAAATCCCCCCACCCAGAACAAACTGGTTCATAGCTGCTAGTCTGTGACTATTTTTAAAAAATGTCATTGGAAATATTTAGCTTGTTTAGTACTTATTAAAAGCATCTTTATTTTTAATAAATCATTTTCCCTTGGTGGTTAGTGATTAGTTCCTTTTTGAGAGTTTGCTGTTAAAAAGAAGATCTCTATTTATTTTTTTATTCATTACATAGAAGGCTTTTTGGGTTAATTCCCTGCAGTGGTTGGTGAACTTATGGTTCATTTGCAATAGATAAAACAAATGACTTTTAAAAATGCTTAAACACACTATTAATGGTTCCAGCTAAAATTTAATATTCTGAACTCAGAAGATCTATTAGACTAATTCTATCCTATTTTCTTCATTTCTTAAACACTTGGATGCTAAAACAAAGTCCTTTTTTGATGCATAATCATAACATGTTGGTAACATGGATTCTCAAAAATCAGAAAAAATCAAAGCTTTAACTAGAGTGGTACTTCTGGAATTTTGTCCCACAATGCTAAGTGCTTTGCCTACACTCAAACAGAGTGGAATAAAGACAGTTTATGTCATAGCTAGCAAAAGTAGGAATAATTACTAGTTCTGTGAATTCATTGATATATGAAACTCCAGGATGGAAAATCTTCATCTACCAATGTAAATTATAATCTCATCAGAAACTATTATTTTAGAAAGATGTTTGGATCATTGAGAAGTTTTGCTATTAGGAGATAGCTAGTTGGAACTTTGAGCTTATCATTATGTTGAAGAGGGCATGAAACACACCAAGGTGAAAAGAGGTAAATTCCCCCTCTGGCCACTTATTATTTGATTTATATTTTTTATCATCATTTTTTTCTGTTTTTTTAATGGCAAAAGATGACTCATTCATTTTCAAATTCCTATTTAAGTAATAATGCAATGACTTGCGAACTTTAAGAGAAAAAAAAATGTTCTCTGTTTGACTCAGGTATGAGCTATGACCCTGAAGCAATGAGAATGATTTTCTTAGGTGCCTCAGACAGCAATCCCCAAAGATGAGTTCCAGAAATGTCTGGAGTTAGGATAGTATCTCTAGGACAAATGCATAGTCTCTAACATGCAAGGGGAAAAAAAGGCTACAAGGCATTACACTAGAGTCTATGTCTTCCTATTCATTAAATAGTATCAGGGATTTGTTATAAGTACATTGAATAATGTAATGTTCAACAATTTGATCTATCTCTTTTTACCTGTGCTATCCTGGGCAATTCACCTCAATTTCCTCTTCTGCAAAAAGAGGAATTATCATCTCATCATTATACCAGTAAAAAAAAATGTGGCTAATTGGCTTACCCAGAATCACAAAGCCAGTTAGTCCTGGAGAAAGGATCCAAACACTGCTCTTACTCACTCTGAGTCCAAATACACTGTCAGTATCAAAGTAATACAAAGAATAATGTTTAGTTAATGCATCAAGCTTCCATTAAAGTCAGTTTTGTAACTCTGCATTTTACAGGATATCATGTAGAATTCTCATGAGCTTTGATTACACATCAAATACACTTCTATGCAGACAAATTTAAAAAAAAATCAAGGTAGCTACATTTCATAAGAGAAAGAAAAGAGATTTCATTTACTGCACATCATTAACTATCCTCGAAGCACAGTCATTTTTCATTTGCCAAAGGAAACCCATTCATAGTTTGATAGCCTGTAAGAAATGTAATCAATACATCCCATAATGAGTGGAACATAAACAATCAGATGGTGGGACAGTGAAAGGCTGTTAAAAAAAAAAAAAAAAAAACTCTACTTGGTAAGGAGAAAGTGGATTTATTATTTGAGGCTAGAGTTAGGAATGTTTTGCCAAAGGCAAAAAATCCAGAATAAGCAAGCAATAACATGAACAAAGAAGGTATACTAGAGTTTCCAGAAGGGGAAAAAACAGATAGCAAAAGGCCCACATTCAAGAAATTTGAGCTTCAGTTGAAGAGACTGTTTAGCCTGAGGAGGAGAAGACTAAGGTGGAATTGCATTAGCAGCTACCATGCAGAAGAGAGATTTAGTTTTGTTTTGCTTGGTCCTTGAGAATAGAAATGGTAGCAAAGTTGAGATATTGAAAGGAAGCAAATGTAGACTAGAGATTTAAAAAAAAGCAAGGAAACAGCAAAGATTTCTAAGAGTTGTAATCTAAAATTAAAATGAGCTGTCTTGAAATTTAATGGATTCCCCCCATATGGACTTCTTAGCTAAGATGACTTGACCATTTGTGAGATGTCATACAGAGAATTTGTATTCAGGTGTCAGTTGGACTAGACAGCTTCTGTGATAACTTATATTTAAGATTCTATAATTCTCTTAAATTACAAGGGAGGAGGCAAGATCTACTTAAATTATGGAGTTAAAGCCAAGTCCAGTGACTTGGTATCAGCAGTGTCTAAGTTCAAGTCCATGTACAAGGCATTACTATATCTTTTACCCAAGGCAAAAAATTCATTTCTGTGAGCTCAGTTTTCTCAATTGTAAAATGACAGTGATAATATTTATATTATCTATCTCAAAGAGTTATGAGGGAATAGTTAAGTAAACCTTCAAGTACTACAGAAATTTGTTCCATGACCAATTTTTGTATAGCTTTTTCCAGAATTGAAAGTAGGAGTATGTATAGAATAATTTTACATAAACATCTCTTTGTGTCTAATGGATCCATTTTTGAGGTGCAAGAGGAGATAAAAAGAAAAAAAAAACTTGATAATTTTCTTCTATATTTGAAAGGAATAGAAGCTATGTATTTATAGTTTCAAATATAAATACCTTTTTTATTTTAGTATGTTATAGAAATTATTTTATTACAAAATTAAAATGAATAAAAACATTGCTTTTTATAATTTTTGAGAGGGAAAGAAAGATAGACAGACATATAGAGAGTTGTGATTAAATATAGATAGAGATACAGATAGCAAACATAATTGTGGACCACAAAGGCTGCTTTTGGGGGGATCCTATCACTTGCCAAGCTCTGTCCTGGTGTGCACAGCACAATAGTGAGTTACCTTTAATTATAAAATCTCATACTATTAGTCTCTTGTCTGCTGTAAATGTTTAACATTAGTTCTCTGGGAAAAAATATACATGATGTTTTAAAGTTTAATCTGCATTATTATTTTCTCCACTCTTTAGTCTAGAAAATGCACAAAATAATAATTTAAGTCTGACTTTTAGGGTTTGCTGAAGCATTTAGGGTTTCAGAAACATTAAAAATTTAACAATCTGTTAGTTCTCAAGAGTGTTGAAAGTGGCTGAAGTATACCCCTGCAATTAGTGGTACTTAGGACCATGGGATTTAGAACCTAAATATCAGCTTGTCTAATACCAGAATTTTATAAATAAGCATACTGAGAAAAGACATGGCTTCCCCAAACTGGGAAATATGGATAAATAATAGCAGAGTTAAAATTCAGGGACAGAAACTATGATTTTAAGTTCAATATTATTTGATACTTTCCCACTTACCATCAAGCTCATTCAAATAATACCTACTATTTGTGAGGTAGAATGGAAAACTAGACAGAGAACAAATCTCAAAGCTAACAAGGTGATGTTCAAGCATCACTCTTAAAGCATACTGTCTTTGAAACCCTGTATACAAATACTAGTGTTTCCAAGGTTTTAGTAGAGGTAACTTTCTAAAAATTATACTACAAAGTTTTGATTTATTTTGCTAGAAGTCACTCTCTTACCCATTAATCTTCTCTGCTAAGGAAATCACAATTCAAGCCAATTCCAATAGACTTTTGCTGGAAAGTGCCAGCCACATCCACAGAGAGAACTATGGAGACTGAATGTGGATCAAAACATAATATTTTCATCTTTTTTGTTTTTGTTTGTTCAATTGCTTTATTTTTATTTCTCATGACTTTTTTTTCCATTTTTGATTTGATTTTTCTTGTACCGCATAATAAATATGGAAATGTTTAGAAAAATGGTACATGTATAGCTTATATTAAATTGCTTGTTGTTTTTGGTAGTAGGGTGAGGAGGAAGGTGAAGGGAGAAAAATTTGGAATGCAAGGTTTTGCAAAAGTGAATGTTGAAAACTATCTTTGAATGTATTTTGAAAATTAAATACTATCTTTTCATAAACCCCCAAATCCAGCTTCTGGAATAAGAACTCACTACTTGACAAAAATTACTGGGAAAACTGCAAAATAATATGTCAGAAACTCAACATAGACCTATATCTCACACCACATACCAAAGTAAGGTCCAAATGTGTACGTCACTTGGATGTAACTTATGATACCATAAACAAATTAGGTGAGCAAGAGATAATTTATCTATCAAATCTTTGGAGAAAGGAGGGATTTATGACCAAAGAACAATTAGAGAACATTTTGAAAGGCAAAATGGACAACTTTTATTATATTAAATTTAAAAAAGGTTTTGCACAAACAAAACCAATAGAAACAAGATTAAAAGGGAAGCAAAAAGGTAGGAAAAAATCTTTATAGCCTGCATTTCTTATAAAGATTTTATTTCTAAAATATATGAAGAACTGTGTCAAATTTAAAATAATAAAAGTCATTTCCCAATTGATAAATCACAATTACAATTTTCAGATGAAGAAATTTAAGCCATCTATAGGCACATGAAAAAATGTTCTACTCAGTTTCAATTGATCAGTGATGGACAGAAGCAGCTACACCCAAAGAAGAACACTGGGAAATGAATGTACACTGTTGGCATTTTTGTTTTTCTTCCCGGGTTATTTTTACCTTCTGAATCCAATTCTTCCTGTGCAACAAGAGAAGTGTTTGGTTCTGCACACAAATATTATATCTAGGATATACTGTAACATATTTAACATGTAAAAGACTGCTTACCATCTGGGAGAGGCGGTGGAGGGAGGGAGGGGAAAAGTTGGAGCAGAAGTGAGTGCAAGGGATAATGTTGTAAAAAATCACCTAGGCATGGGTTCTGTCAATAAAAAAATATAATTATTTTAAAAAAAGAAAAAATGTTCTAAATCATTATTGATTAGAGAAATACAAATTAAAAGAACTCTAAGACACCATCTCACAATTCTCAATTTGGCTAAACTGACAGGAAAAGATAATGACAAATGTTGGAGGGGATATGGGAAGACTGAGACACTAATGCATTATTGGTGGAGTTTTGAAATGATCCAAGTATTCTGTAGAAGAATCTGGAACTGTGACCAAAGGAATATAAAATTATACATACCCTTTGGCCCAATAGTGCCACTTCTTAGTCTATATCCCAAGGAAATCATAAGGAAGGAAAAGGACCCACAAATGTTTGTAGCAGCTTTTTTTTTTTTTTTTTTTTTTTTTTTTTTTTTGTGGTAGCAGGGAACTGGAAAATGAGTAGTTGCCCATCAATGCGGAATGGCTGAATAAACTGTTGTATATGAAGATAATGGAATATTATTGTTCTATAAAAAATTATGAACAAGCTCATTTTAGAAATGCCTGGAAAGATTCCTGCTAACTGATGCTAAGCAAAACAAACAGAACCAGTAAAACATTGATTATATATAACAGCAATAATGTGTGAAAGATCAACAATGAAAGATATGGTTCTTCTCAGTGGTTCAGCGATCCAAAGCAATCCCAGTAGACTGGACACAAAATGCCATATGCACCAAGAAAAAGAACTAGGGAGACTGACTGAAGATCAATATACACTATGTTCACTTATTTTTTCTGTTTTTATTCTCTCCTAATGTTTTTTCCTTTTGTTCTGTTTTTTCTCTCCCAACATGATTCATAAAGCAATGTGTATTAAAAGTAAATAAGTAAAATAAAATGCTATTTTAAAAAAGAAGAAATCATAAATGCAGTCATTTTCTTAGCCTATGAAAACTATTTCAGTAACTTGGAAACACTAGTTTAATTTCTCAGGGGAAATAGATTAAAAAGAAAAAAATAACTTGGGCCTGCCTACATGAAAGTTCTTGTCTATAAAAGGAAATAAAGCATGTACACTAATATCATAATGTCAGAATTATGTTTAGTTCATATTAACTGATGTTTTGTGATCTCTCCGTGTTAGAAATACTGTGGTTTGCCATTTATTGCTCCAGCTCATTTTAGAAATGAGGAAATTGAGGCATTACTTCACCCAGGTTCATGCAAGTATCAAGTATCTGAGGTCACATTTGAACTCAGATCTTCCTGATTCCAGGGCTGGCACTCTATTCCTCGATCTACTCAACCTAATACCTAATACCTAATACCACAGAAAAGATTGTGTTAACTACTTATTAGGATACAGGGCACTCATAAATAAGAGTACTTCTTCCAGGAGAATGAATTTTTACCTTCTTGTGCTAACCCTTCTATTAGATTGTGAGTTCTTTAAAAAAGACATGTTTGGGGGGTTTGGATTTTTTAAACTTTTTTTTTTTGTATTGTCAGTGCTTATTAGCACAGTGCTTGGCAAACCATAGCTACTCAATAAATGCTCTCTTTCTCTTTGTGACTCTCATCCATGTTCTCCCATAAATCCTCCAAAGAGGGTTCATTCAATGTACTGGGTTCCTTCCTTGAAATACATGGAAATTTCCTAGAGGTCAATGAAAAATAAGAGCTATCCTTCAATTATCCTTTATATTCACATGAATCTTTCTGAAGATACTGGAGGTATTATAATGCAGTGGAAAGCATGGAAGTTTTTTAATTGGAGAACTTTAGTTTAAATCTAATCTCTGGAATTTGCTATTATATGACCACACATCTATCAACCTTTAGGAGATATCACTCTGTTATCTGGAAAATGAGGTTTGGACTATGTCATAGATTTTTAATTGCTGTTGATCTTGGTAGTGGTGCTGATGGTATTGTTACAACACTGATCACTTTGCCACTATGAAGGAGTCTATGTATCTCTTATCAGATATTGTTTTTTTTCCCCCAACATGTTTAATATAGATTGGGTAGCTTGCTATTTAGTGGAGAGGGATAGAGGGAAGGAAGAAAGAATAAATTGGAACATAAAGTCTTGAAAGGGTAAATGTTGAAAACTATGTATTTTGAAAATAAAAAGTTATTCTAAAAAAGATATTTGAAGACATAAAATTAAAGCATAAAGAAAAGACAATTATATTGAAAAACAATTATCAAAATGTATTACAAACCATCTTCATGCTTACAGACTATATGAACTAGATGATCTGTAAGGTCATTTCAATTTTAAAACTGTGATTCCATTCCCACTGAAGCCACTTCTCTTATAAATTTCTCCTTTTATAATGTAATGCAGTCTGCTTATACCCACCAGATAACATTGCACTATTTTTTGGATAGTTTCAAATTTAATTACCTTCAAAATGCAATTTGGTGTCCCAGAAGATCCAGGAATCTATCAGGGTTTAGGGAATGAAAAAAGATTCCAGAATGCAGGTTTTACCTGAATTGGTACAGGACAGGTAGGGAGAACTTCAAAAGGAAGAGTTCTGCGCTCCTGGATGAGAGGGATGACCTTCATATAAAAGCTTATCAAAAAGAAATATGAAGAAAACCTTAAGAAAACTGGCATCCATTATACTGAATACTATCTTGCCATTGGTACCTCCCTGCCCCAGTTAGCAGTTAAGCTCTCCAACACCTGGTGATAATGAGTTATTAATTATTTTCAGTTTTGAAATATTATCCATAATTAAGACAAAAAGGATTCCCCATAATTGTCGTGTCAGCTTCCCACTCCTGATTATTGTCCCAGAAAAGCCAAATGTAATGATGAATTCTCCCAACACAGCTTTCCAAAGCTCTTGCAACCAGCCATCTAATTTGCTTACAGGTGTAAAGTGCCACTGGATAATTGGACTGGTTGGAATTCTGTTAGCACAGCATCTGCTGATACCTCTCCTTTCTTCTAATTACACTTATTAAAGCTTCTTTGACTTTGCCAATTTCCAATTCCAATGTGCTCCTTGTTCACATCTTTTCAGAAAATCATGATTGTTGTTTTTCACCCATGAATTAATCCTTTTCAAATATGACTCAGAGATAATTAATTGGGCCTCCATTCTCACCATCCAAACTCTCAGTCTCACTCTCAGCATGGAAATTAACATTTCATTTTGCTTTGAAAATCCAAAACCCTTCACCTGGTATTTGCTGTGAGTCAAAGGTTAGATTCACCCACACAAATCAGGCTGAATTTACTTTTCACAATATTTAATGTTCTTTTAAAATACTGTTTGATAATTCATTTGCCTGTCTAATTTAAAGAAATGGTAACATGAAGAATCCAAGGAAAACCAGGAAGACTAATGTGAATGAATGAAGAGTTAACCCTTTCATTTTATAGAAAAGAAAATTAGGATCTTTTTTTTTCCTAATGATTCCCAGCACTGACTCCTGGAAAAAAAAAAAAAAAACAGCAAATTTAATATGGCCTGGGTCCTATGTTAATATTGTTCTTGAGATGACCTTGATTAAGGTAATTAGTACAGTTTTCAAGAATGTCTAAATTTCATTGTAACAAAAAATCCCAGCCTCAACTCCACAGCAATCTATGAAAATACTGTACATGGACAGGAAAACCCAGAAGTATAAGGTATATCAGTGATCATCTAGTCCAAAGAATATTTAAACAGAGATCTCTTTAAATCACTGGTTCTTAATCTGGGACCCATGCACTCTTTAAAATGATTTCATCACTGTATTTCAATATAATTTATTTACTTTGTAATACTGCATATTTTATTATATACTTTAAAAAATATCATTCCAGAAAGGTTCTATTGATTTGACTAATGTGTCAAAGGGGCCAAAATACAGAGACAGAGACAGAGAAAAAACCCACAGAGACAGAAACAGAAAGAATTAAGAATTTCTGCATTAAATCATCCCCAACCAGTGGACATTGGACCTTCATTGAGGATCCATAGGAAACAAAATTAACTATCTCCTTTTCCTCTGGAGACAGTGTATGGTTATGGAAAGTAAACTGGTTTCCATTCTCAGAAGATCTTAATTCCATTCTCATTTCTGTCACTACATTGGTGTGGTTGTGGAAATTGTCAATGGTCATCAGGAAGATTGGTCTGTAATTTTCTTTCTCTGTTTTGTCTCTTCCTGGTTTAGGTATCAGTGCCGTATTTGTGTCAAGAAGGAATTTGGCAGACTCTTTTTTTACCTATTTTTCCAAATTAAAATTAAAGCAATAATTAGGAGGTATTTTCCCCAACTGTATGACATCAATTCTGACAATCTAACTGAAATGGAAGAATAGTTGCAAAAATGTAATTTGCCCTGATTAAGAGAAGAGGAAATAAATTACTTAAATAGTTTCATTTTAGAAAAGGAATTTAAGCAAGCCATTAATGAACTCCCTAAGAAAAATTCTCCAGGGTCAGATGGATTTACAAGTGAATTCTACAAAATATTAAAAAAAAAATAAAACAATTAGTTCCAAAGCTATTTAAACTGTTCACTTTATTTTTCAATGGTGATAAATTCATCCTTTTCATTTTTTTGTTTTTTTTAATCATATTAATCAAAGGTTTATCTATTTAGTTTTTTTTTAATAAAACTAACTCAGTTTTTTTATTAGTTTAGTTTCTTAGTTTCAATGTTGTTACAGAATTTCTCATTCAATATTTAATTAGGAGCTTTTAGTTTCTTATTTTTCTAGCTTTTCAGTTTCATGTTATGCAAGTTATGTACACTCTCTGACTCTCATCTCTGGAAATTCCTTCCAGCTCCAAAACTATTATTCTTTGAAACAATTCTAATTGTGAAGTCATTTTAGTCTGTGTGCTCTTTCTTTTAAGTCATGCTAAAATCTCTATTTTCTAGATCAAGACGAAGAAGTGGATCTGAGGTAGGAAGGGAAGGAGAAAGAGAGAGAGAGAGAGAGAGAGAATGATAAATATTGCTATCTATTAACTATCTAAAGACTTCAAGACAACTATGCTTTTTTCCCCTTATATTCTCTTTTTACTCTAAATATTTTTGTTTCTTTCAAGCACTCATAAAATTACATGGTATCTAAGTTACTCACCATCTATTTTGTCTTCAACTTCGATAATTTCCAGCATAGCTTTGTTCTTCCTAAAAAATTATGACTAGAATTGAACTGAATATAATCCTTCAGATATGGTCTGATACAGACAGGCTATAACAGGGCTATCAACTCCTTAACTTAGAACATTATACCTCTCTTGGGCAACCAAATTGACTTTTCTGGCTTCCAAGTTTTACTGTGAACTTTCAGAGAAATACTTGTGATGGAGAATTTGGCTGTGTCCATAAAATGAACATCAAGAAAGATGCAGAGGGATAAAAATTTATTTAGAACATCAATAATGAAAATATAAATTGTCTTCTTTAATTCCACCTACTTTTATTTATTTTTTCACTCTGGTTCTGACCATATTCTGGCCCCATAACACATCACTTCTTGAGAGTCCTAACTACTTTCCCCCCAAACATACATAAGCATACAGTTTCTCAAAACAAGAAAACATACAATATTAGGATTATATAGATATGGAAGTCATTGGTTCCAGTTCCCTTATTTTACAGCTGAAAGACCTGATGCCAAGAGAAATTTTAGTGACTTGTCCAGGATTGCAGACTTAATCTTTCTGATACAGATTGTCCTTGTTCCAAATCTAATGCCCAATTCAATATCACTCTGAAGATACTGAAATTATGAGCTCTTTCACAACATGGGTTGTGACCTATTGTCTTTATGATCTCAGGGACTACTATTGTGTCATTAATTTAAATAAAGATGTAGAAATTGAAGTTTCAGCAGGCTGGGCAAGTGCCTCTCTACAGTGACCAGATTTCAACCTATCTATGATGAATGAAATAACACCTGCACAGTTAACTGAGATAGGGACACAAGTTAAATGTGTCCATTTAAAACCAAATTAGGCATGAAAAGTTGCAGTAGAATCTAACTGATCTCAAAATTAGCCCAATATTCTACCCACTCTTTCATGGTACCTTTTAAAATTACTGGTCTAAAATTTGAAGTGAAAGAATGCTTAGATTGGCTAGAGTAAAGAACCCTGAAACTAGAGAAAATTAGGTTATCATCTTGTGATCAACTGTGATGGGCATGGCCCTTTCCAACAATGAGGTGATTCAAGACAATTATTTGTGATGGAAAGTCCCATCCATATCCAGAGAGAAAACTATGGTGACTGAATGTGGATCAAAGCACCATATTTTTGTTGTTGTAATTTGTTTGCTTTTTCTTCTCATTTTTTTCCCTTTTGATCTGATTTGTGACTATGTGTGGGGGAAGGTATACAGCATAATGAATTTGAAAATATATTTAGAAGACTCATACATATTTAACCTATAATTGATTGCTTATTGGCAATCCCCTTGGCAAAAGGGGAGGGAAGGGAGAAGAATTTAAAACACTATGCAAAGGTTTTTTTTGCAAAGGTGAATGCTGAAAACTATCTTTGCATGTATTTGGAAAAAATAAAATACCATTTTTTTAAATCATCTTGGTTTACATTAAATGTTCAATTCTGGAGTTTTTGCTTATTTTCAGAGTGATCTTGGATGTCATTGTACCTACTGTATTTTCAACTCTTTCATCCATAAAATGAAAGGATTTCACTATGGGTTTATTAAATAGAAAGATATAAAGCCAAATATAATATGTGTTGGAGCTTGGATCTAAACCTAGCTTTTACTGAATCCAAGGATAGCTCTTTGTCCACTGTACCATGTTGACTAGTGATGATGTTCTATCACAGGTCAATTGCCTTCCCTTAATCTCATCTTTCTATTCTATTAGAAGAGAGAGTTGACCTAAATGGCCTCTCAAAACATGTGTAGTTTTAGACTCCTGATCCTTTATTAGTAGAGACATTACCAGAATGTAGTATGCATCGGTGAGAAATACCCCATACCCCAAACAAAATACTGGTTTACAATGTGGTATAGTGGAAAGGATTTTGGACTTGTAGCCAGAGAAACAGGTTCACAAATCCTATTTTTTTTAACTTGAAGGCCAGAATAGCCACGTTCACTATCTGTCTCTCAATTCACAAATCTAGTAAAAATTAAAGTGGATTGTGCATATTATCTAATAGTTTTGAAGTCAGGGGACCTGGGTTTTGTTCTTGACTTTGCTACTATCCCTTATCAATGGCCTTAGGCAATTGATTTAACTGTGGCAATGTAGAAAAAGCAATAGAATTAGAGTCTGGGAAGCTAGGTTTAAATATCAGCCATGCTATTCCAATAGACTTGTGATGGAAAGAGCCATTTGGCTTCAGAGAGAGAACCATGAAGACTGAATGTGGATCAAATCACAGTATTTTTGTTATTAGTTATATATTTTTTTTCTTTCTAGTGTTTTTTCCCCTTTTGATCTGGGGAGAGAGAGAGAAAAACATTTGGAACACAAGGTTTTGAAAAGATGAATGTCAAAAACTGTCATTGCATATATTTGGAAAAAAATTAAAAATAATAGGCATGTATTTGTTGATTTCTTCAGATTTTTCTACCATATTTCAAGTGCCTTTTTCTATATACTCCCTTCTCCTTTTGGTGAGGTCCATTCACCCCAAACTACAATTTGAAGAGCCAAGACCAGCCTTATTCAAGTCCAGATTTTGTTACCTGTTCTCCAACTACCTTTTGTGTGTTTGTGTTATTTCCTATTTAGAATGTAAACTCAGACTGTAGTCAGAAGCTATCTTTATGATATGTTTACATAGTCTTTCACAAATCATGTACTTAATAAATGCTTATTGACTTATCTTGTTGATCAGCTAGGTGACCTGGAATAATTCACTCTGTTAAATATGGAATTTGAATTAGATGACTTACAGCGAGGCTTCCCTCTAAATTCATGATCCAATGAACTTCTCTGGAACTTAGTTTCCATACCTATAAACTAAAGGGGTTGGACTTAATGGCTTCCAAGGTCTTTGCAAACTCTAAACCAATGATCCAATAACGTCTGAATTCTGTTGCATCTTTCTTTCTTTTTTTTTTTTTAATAATTATAACTGTTTATTGACAGAACCCATGCCTGGGTAATATTTTACAACATTATCACTTGCACTCACTTCTGTTCCAACTTTTCCCCTCCCTCCCTTCACCCCCTCCCCCAGAGGGCAAGCAGTCCTATACAGTATATCCTAGATATGATATATGTGTGCAGAACCAAACAGTTCTCTTGTTGCACAGGAAGAATTTGATTCAGAAGGTAAAAATAACCTGAGAAGAAAAACAAAAATGCAAACAGTTTGCATTCATTTCCTAGTGTTCTTTCTTTGGGTGTAACTGCTTCTGTCCATCCTTGATCAATTGGAACTGAGTAAGATCTTCTCTTTGTTGAAGAAATCCACTTCCATCAGAATACATCCTCATACAGTATCGTTATTGAAGTATATAATGATCTCCTGGTTCTGCTCATTTCACTTAGCATCAGTTCATGTAAGTCTTTCCAAGCCTCTCTGTATTCATCTTGTTGGTCATTTCTTACAGAACAATAATATTCCATAACATTCAAATACCACAATATACTCAACCATTCTCCAATTGATGGGCATCCATTCATTTTCCAGTTTCTAATACAAAAGGGCTCAAAACATTTTGGGCATAAGGTCCTTTCCTTCTTTATATCTCGTTGCTTATAAGCCGTGTAGAATTTAGATCAAAGGGTTTGCTAGTTTGATAAATTTTGGGGAATAATTCCAGATTGTCTAGAATGGTTGGATTCTTTCCCAAACCCACCAACAATGATCAGTGCTCCAGTTTTCCTGCATCCCTCCAAATTATCATTATTTTTTTTATCACCTTAGCCAATCTGACAGGGTGTGTAGTGGTATCTAGAGGTTTTAATTTGATTTCTCTGATCAATAATGATTTGGAACACTCTTTCTTTGAGTGGAAATAGTTTCAATTTACATTAAGATTATTTGTTTATATCCTTTGACAATTTATAATTGGAGAATATTGATTTTTATAAATTAGAGTCATACTTCATATATTTTGAAAAGGCCTTTTATCAGAACCTTTTAACGTGAAATTTTTCCTAATTTGTTGTTTCCCTTCTAATCTTGTTTGCATTAGTTTTGTTTGTATAAAGGCTTTTTAATTTGATATAATCATAATTTTCTATTTTGTGATCAATAATGGTCTCTACTTCATCTTTGGTCACAAATTGCTTCCTCCTTCACAAGTCTGAGAGGTAAACTACCCTATGTTCCTTTAATTTATTTACAATCTTGTTCTTTATGCCTAAATCATGGACCCATTTTTGATCTTATCTTGGTGTACAATGTTAAATGTGGGTCCATGCCTAATTTCTTCCATACTAGTTTCCAGTTTTCCCAGCAGTTTTTATTGAAAAATGAATTCTCATCCCAAAAGTTAGGATTTTTGGGTTTATCAAACACTAGATTACTATTGTTGACTATTTTGCCTTGTGAACCTAACCTATTCCACTGATCAACTAATCTATTTCTTAGCCAATACCAAATGATTTTGATGACTACTGCTTTATAATATAGTTTTAGATCAGGTATAGCTAGGCCACCTTCATTTGATTTTTTTTTTCATTAATTCCCTTGAGATTCTCGACCTTTTGTTCTTCCATATGAATTTTGTTGTTATTTTTTCTGTCATTAAAACATTTTCTTGGGAGTCTGATTAGTATAGCACTAAATTAAAAAAAAAACATAAATAGCACTAAATAGCAATAAAATTAGTTTAGGGAGTATTGTCATCTTTATTATATTCTCTCGACCTATCTAAGAGCACTTAATATTTTTCAAATTATTTAAATCTGACTTTATTTGTGTAGTAAGTGTTTTGTAATTTTGCTCATATAATTCCTGACTTTCCTTTGGTAGAGAGATTCCCTAATATTTTATGCTGTTGACAGTTATTTTGAATGGAATTTCTCTTTGTATCTCTTTCTGTTGGATTTTGTTGGTGATATATAAAAATGCTGAGGATTTATGGGGATTTATTTTATAGCTTGCAACTTTGCTAAAGTTATGAATTATTTCTAATAGCTTTTTAGTAGAATCTCTGGGGTTCTCTAAGTACACCATCATATCATCTGCAAAGAGTGATAGTTTGGTTTCCTCATTACCTACTCTAATTCCTTTAATCTCTTTCTCAGCTCTTATTGCTGAGGCTAGCTTTTTAAATACACTATTGAATAATAATGGTGATAGTGGGCAATCTTGCTTCACCCCAGATCTTACTGGTGCATCTTTCAATGTATTATTTTATGATCTTTAAGGTGCCTTCCAGCAATGGCTCCAGTCTTCTTGAAAAGGACTCTCAGGAAAAACTCCAAAAGTTAGCTACTATTATTTCAATGTTATAGAACCTGAGTCTTGGTGCAGTTTTGTATACTGAGTAATTTATTGTCCAACTAGCTCAGAGTACATAAAAGTGCTATAAGAGGAAAGGCACTATATCTGGCTAACGTTTTATTGCTGACATACCTCATTGCTATGTTTCTTTTTTTCTGGGACTCTAGTAGGGAAAGTTTTGTAAAGGAAAAAATGTAAATGAAGGAAACTGTCCACATGACTGAAGGGAAGCTGACTTTGGCACTCTGTATTTCCTGCCTCATACATTCACTGTTTGAAGTGTTATTTGAAAGAACTGTGAATGTGACACATACACATTGCACACAAAAGAAATTCAAAAATTAAAACATTAAAATCTCATGCTCTGAAGAACTCATAAGGTGAAGATGAGTTTTGTTTTGTATTGGTTTGTTTTTGTTTTTGTTTTTTTAAGTTTTCATACCTGACTGAAGCTTGGTGCTTAATAATGGGTTTTGCATTTCCCATATAAGCTTTAAATAACATCTAGAAAAAAATAGAAAAAATAAAAAATACAAATCATAAAATCATAGAACTAAGTGGAAGCTTAAAAAACATTCTAGTCTAGTCCCATTATTTTACAGCTGAGAAAACTATTTTGATTTCTATATAAAATTTATTCAAGAACTTTCTATCCCCTCAAAAAACACATCAGTGACTAAAACAAAAATGAGTGATAAACACAGATTTGGAAGTATGCACATTTTAATAGAGGCCACTTTAAAAATGATTATCTATTGTCTATTCAAATAGCTAACAAGGTCTATTTTCTCTTACATTCTTTCATATTATTATTTACTCAGTTAATTATTCACTCAATCTGTCAATAAGTATTCATTAAGAACTGCTATTCACCAGACAATGATTTTATGTGCTAAAAAAGGTAAAATAAAACAATCCCTACCACACTGTAAACTTATGGAAGAGAGAAATGTATGAATGAATATAGGCAGCATGAATATAAAGTGAATAAATATAAAATATGTGGAGAAGTAAAATTGCTGTTCATCTTTTGTGAAGATAACAAATGATTTAATGAGTTATGTTGTCTCTCCTATGAATTATATTTCAGTGAGGTAGAGTTGCATAAAGTCACTAACCTCACTCTCTTCCATTCAAGATCCAGTAGCAGGATAAAAATCAAGACAACAGACAATGACCTGGGATGCAGTGGATGATTTTGGCGTATTCCATATTTGGCCAAACTTTGAACACCCCATGAAGTATACTTCAGCTGTGTTCATGGCTGTTGGAACAAATTGTCTTAATTGACCCATTCAGATAAAGGAAGTCATATGCTCATGGTAGACATTCCCCTAACTGAGTAACTTGAGGCCCTTTGGTTGTCTTTAGCCTGGTTTAGCATCTGTAAAAATAATTTTACTTGAATGTGACCAGCAAACATGCTATAGTTTCTTGGAAACTATAGCATATGTGAGAATTAAAAACCAGGAGAACATCAAAAGGTAGGTGAGTAACCCTGAAAAGAGCTTAGCGATCCTTCACACTCGAAGTGATTGTCTATATATATATATATATATATATATATATATATAATGCCTATAATTGTGATGACCGTGTATTTTAAAATCAGACGGAGTCAGGAATTCAGGTTAAGGGAAAATCTTCAATCTTTATTCTCAGTAGAAGTGGAGAAGGAGCGGAGGTAAAAGGGAATCCGAGGTAAAGGGAGATTAGCAATGTCAGCAGTTGCCTCAAGAAGCCAGCCAGACCAGAAGCCACCAGAGCAGAAACCAGCCAGCAGTCTCTCTCCGCCTCTCTTCCTGCCCCTCTGCCTCCACCCACCAAAATCGTCATTTCCTATACAACACATCAGGACTTGCACAGAGAGTGGCAGGGGCCATTCTTTCTCCAAGCATATATATTAATTGAGTATGGTCCAATTACTATTTAGTCTCATGTGCTTGGTACCTCAGTGCATCAACTCAAGCCTCAGCCTATAACATATAATGGATATATGCACACACACACACACACATACACACACACACACACATATATTTACATACACATATGTACAAATGCAAAAATGCACAAATTATAAGCATGTATATATGTGTGTGTACATTGCAAATTTACATATAGAAATATATAAATGCATAGAAATAGGGGTGTTTATATGTATATGTATTGATGCATGTTTGTGTTTAATTTGGTACCAATTTAAATGTTCAGAGCTATTAAGTCAAACGTGTCTCAATAAGGATTTGTCAGTTTGTTGTAACATGGTGAAACTCAAAGAGTCCCATCCAATTGGATTGATATACCCTTCAGAGTAAGGATTAACGAATAAATAATACATAAAAGTATTTAGTATCTACTTTCTGGATATCTCAATGCATCTCCATGTGACATAGAACTCAAGAAAGCTATTCCAATTTTAGACTATATTAAGAGATATCATTCAAGAAAAAAAAGCAGTAATCAGTCCTTTATATAACCCACCTTGACATATATAATATATTATATATATATATATATATATATACATATATATATATATATATATATATAATGTTAAAAAAATGCAAAGTGTGTGTAACAGGGAAAAGATGATGAAGATGATGAAGATGATGAAGAAGGAACTTGGGATTGAACCTTATGGAGATTATTTAAAGAAAGAAAAAAAACTTCTTAAGGCAGGAGAAGATGGTCGTGCCCAAGTTTTTCAATGACCCTTATGTGAAAAAGGAATGAGACTTGTTCTGATTAAACACAGTAGGCATTCCATCAATTGGAGAATGGTTGAGTAAATTGTGGTATATGAATGTTATGGAATGTTATTGTTCTGTAAGAAATGACCAGCAGAATTGTACAATATTTCAGAGTCTGATTCTTTTTATACAGAAAAATAATGTTTTGGTCATGTATACTTATTGTGTATCTAATTTATATTTTAATGTATTTAACATCTACTGGTCATCCTGCCATCTAGGGGAGGGGGTGGGGGGTAAGAGGTGAAAAATTGGAACAAGAGGTTTGTTAATGCTGTAAAGTTATCCATGCATATAACCTGTAAATAAAAAAAGGCTATTAAAAAAAAAAAAAAAAGAAATGACCAGCAGGACGAATACAGAGAGGATTGGTGAGACTTACATGAAGTGATGCTGAGCGAAAAGAGCAGAACCAGGAAATCATTATATACCTCAACAACGATACTGTATGAGGATGTATTCTGAAGGAAGTGGATTTCTTCAACATAGACAAGATCTAACTTAGTTTCAATTGATCAAGGATGGACAGAAACAGCTACACCCAAAGAAAGAACACTAGGAAATGAATGTAAACTGCTTGTATTTTTGTTCTTCTTCCCAGGTTATTTATACCTTCTAAATCCAATTCTCCCTCAGCAACAAGAAAACTGTTCGGTTTTTCTGGGAGATGACTAAAAACCATTACATTGAATTCCCAATCCCTATATTTATGCACACCTGCATTTTTGATTTCCTTCACAAGCTAATTGTACAATAATTCAGAGTCTGATTCTTTTGTACAGCAAAATAATGTTTTGGTCATTTATACTTATTGTGTATCTAAGTTATATTTTAATATATTTAACATCTACTGGTCATCCTGCCATTTAGGGAGGAGGTGGGGGTAAGAGGTGAAAAATTGGAACAAGAGGTTTGGCAATTGTTAATGCTGTAAAGTTACCCATGTATATATCCTGTAAATAAAAGGCTATTAAATAAAAAAAAAAAAAAAAAGAAAACTGTTCGGTTCTGCACACATAGATTGTATCCAAGATCTACTGTAATCTATTTAACATGTATAGGACTGTTTGCCATCTTGGGGAGAGGGTGGAGGGAGGGAGGGAAAAATCGGAACAGAAGTGAGTGCAAGGGATAATGTTGTAAAAAATTACCCTGGCATGGGTTCTGTCAATAAAACGTTATTTAATAATAAAAAAATAAACACAGTAGGCATTAAGTTGCAAAGGGACAAGTATAGACCTGAAGAATGAAAGATCTTTCTAACAGAGTTGTTCAAACTCTGAGGTACCACTGCACACTTTTCAGTCTGGCTAAGATGACAGGAAAAGACAATGACAAATGCTGGAGGGGATGTGGGAAAACTGGTACACTAATACATAGTTGGTGGTTGTGAACTGATCTAAGCCTTCTGGAGAGCAATTTGGAACTACACACAAAGGGCTATCAAACTATGCATACCCTTTAATCCAGCAGTGTTTCTACTGGGCTTGTATCCCAAAGAGATCCTAAAGGAGGGAAAGGGATTTACATGTGTACAAATGTTTGTGGCAGCCCTTTTTGAAGTGGCAAGAAGCTGGAAACTGAGTAAATGCCCATTAATTGGAGAATGGCTCAAAAAGTTATGATATATAAATTTTATGGTATATAATTATTTTGTAAGAAATGATTAACAGGATGATTTCACAGGGGCCTGGAGAGATGTGCATGAACTTATGCTAAGTGAAATGAACAGAACCAGGAAATAATTGTACATTGCAACAGCAAGATTATAAGATGATCAATTCTGATGGACATGGCTCTCTTCAACAATGAGACAATTTAAACTAGTTCCAATGGTCTTGTGAAGAAAAGGGCCATCTATACCCAGAGAGGAAACTGTGGGAACTGAGTGTATATTCCAAGACAGCATTCTCACTTTTTTTGTTGTTGTTTGTTTACATTTTATTTTCTTTCTCATTTTTTCTTTTTGATTTGATTTTTCTTGTACAGCAAAATAATTGCATAAATATGTATGCATATATTAGATTTAACATATTTTATTTACCATGTTTAACATATATTGTACTATTTGCCATCTAAGGGAGGAGTTGGGGAGAAAGGGGGAAATTGGAACACAAGATTTTTGCAAGGGTTAATGTTGAAAAATTATCCATCCATATCTTTTGAAAATTAAAAACACTTTGATAAATAAATTTAAAAAAATAAGTAAATAGAGTTATTCAAACCTGGAATAACTTGTTCCAGCAAACAATGTTTTCCTCTATGCCTGGAGTCTTTAAGGTTAGATAAATATTTTTTTTTTCTGTATCTTGTAAAAGACTTCTTTATTCAGGCATAGGTTAGACCAGATTCTTTCTAAGGTTCCTTTCAAGTCTCATAGTTTATAATTTTGATTCTGGGATTACCCAAATATTGATACCATGGAAATATCTTTATTGATGTAAAGCATTTGGAAAGATGTTTTAAAGAGCAATGAAAAGCATTCATGGTAAACTTTCAAGTTGAGATTTCCAAATACTAACATGATAGTCTTATTAAGGTATAATTAAGATATAATAAATAGCATCTTAAACATTGCATCACTAACATTTTATATAATGATTTATGAGGGTAATAGGTGATATGAAGTAGTACATCTTCACCCCCAAATCCTCATGCTGATGTTGCTATGCATGACCTCCTTGCAAATAAAAATACAGCCTCTATTACTCACAAATCTCAGGACACAGAGCTAGACCAAACATGATTCTGCTTGCACATATTTTCATTTCAGTGTCTAGTAAATTGCATGGGAAGATCACTGAAATGGACAACAAGAAACCTTAAGCTGAGCTATCATTCTGCAAAGTCAACTCATTTTCCTTCGTGTCATTTTCTTGACCTCAAAAACAAAAGGAAGGAAAGTTAAACTAGATTGTCCTTGAGGTCCCTTCCAGCCCTGTCTATGATCCTATGATCTAAAAGATGAGAGCATTGGATTAGTTCCTTTCCATTTCTGACATTCTAAGACTTGACTTAATGAATGTCTTCCCAGCCAGAATCAACAGACACAATCAAGGAAATTCTTAATTTTTTGGGAAGTTGATCAAAAAAAACACAAACCCTCGACACTATGAAAAGAAATTCTTTCCTATCAAATAAAGTGGCATTATAATATACCTTCTATTTAAAAGAAATTAATTACTCTTCTGATAGTGTAATGCCAATGAAATATAGCCATACAAATATTTTAGCACAGAATTACTAGTACCTATCAATTGAGTACATTAATGTTTAATAAAAAAACAGAAAGGAATAGGGCTTAATTGGAGCACCAAAAAGTGATATTTTAAAAGAGTTTAGTATTTCCATTGGATTGTGCTTTATTTAGATTTCTACCAATCTCGGTCACAGTGTACTTCCAAAGTTCTTTAGAATAATGATTCATGTCTTTATAAAAATCATCTTATTTGGCAAATATATACAATATATAATGCTTGTATAAATTCTTATTTAAGATTTTTACAAAGAAGGGAAACATCATAGGATCATCATAAAATGCCTAGGAATAAGAACCTGGCAGACTTCATGATTCAACTCCACTGAACAGCCAACATTTATTAAAAACTATTATGGAAAAAAAAAGGACTGCAATTAAGTAATATCAGTGTTCAAGGGCAAATCATGCCCTTCCCCCAAGCACTGATTTTCTTATCTCTCTTTTCTTTATAGAGTTCAAGTTCCATGACTCACTTAAAAAGTGGTTGTTTCAAAACTATTCCCTCAATCTTAATCTTTCAATTTCTTTCAGAATCATGCTCATTCTAAAAAGACTTATATGAAGTGACCCAGAATGAAGTGAGAAGAACAAGGAGAATATTATCCACAGTACCAGCAAGATTATGTGATGGTCAACTATGCTAATCAATGAGGTGACCCAAAACAATCCTAATAGACTTGGGATGGGAAATATCATTCACATCCAGAGGGAGTTCTGAATGTAGATTGAAGCATACTACTTCTACTTTTGTTGTTGTTATTTGCTTTTTTCTATTTTGTGTTGCTTTCCTCATTGTTCTGATTTTTCTTTCACAACATGACAAATATGGACATATATTTTAAATGACTGTACATGTATAACCTATATCCAAATACTTTTGTCTTGGGGAGAAGGGAGGTAGAGACAGAAAAAAAATTTAAACTCAAAATCTTATAAAAATGAATGTTGAAAACGATCTTTGCATGTAATTGGAAAAATAGAATACTATTGAGAAAAAAAGAATTATGCTCATGAATTATCTTATCACTTATATATCTTCAATTTCTAGAGCTGTACCAAAAAAAGAAAAAAATCAGCACCACTTAGGAACACTCTTAAAATTACTTCCACTCCCATGCTACCGTTTTTTATTCTTTCCTTTGCTTGACAAACATGTATAAAGTACATTCCTTCACTTCTTCAACCATTTATTTATTTATTTATTGTAATCTAGCTCCTATCCCCACCAATCTACCAACTATAATTGTTTTCCTTCTTACTTGGATAATTTTTCCCCTTACCCCTGCTTTAAGATGTCCCACTGTTAACATTTGTAATTTATAAATCCTTCATTTTTATATAGTTTCTTCCTTTTACTACGGTTAGTCTACTACTTCTATAATTATTTCTTATTCTTTCTAGCTCTTCATAAAGCAAATGGTACTGACCAAGGATCTGTTCTTAAACTCCTCCCTGTACTGTCTCTCATGGTCTTTGCTCATACTACTACTGGATTCAATAATCATCTCTGCAAAAATGATGCTCAAACTAGGGTTCTGTTTCCCACTTCTATCTAGGCCTGTATTTCCAATTGTTTGGTTATCGAAACTTGGATTCATCACTGGCATCACAAATTTAATATATCAAGACATAGTTCAACATCTTTTTGATAGTCACATTATCCTCCCAATCACATAAATATGCAAACCAATGAAATCTTTGACTTCTTCAGCCCTTTAACATTCAATCAATTATCTTAGTCAATTTCTGCCACATCATTTAAATTTATTAATCATTTTATTCTTTTACAGGAGCCACCACAGTTCAGCATCTTGCTTCTAATTACTGGATTGTTGATCCAATATCCTATATTGTTTTTCGGTATTTGTCAATACCTTTTTTACCCCCATTTCATCCTCCATACAACCTTCAAAAAATCTTTCTAATGTACCACTGAAACCAAATAATCCATTTAAAAGACAATATCTTTCTTATTGGAAAATATATAAACTCCTATCTTAAAATAGATAAACGCTATATAAATTTGGTACTGGAATTTAAGATCCTTCACAATCTGGTTCCAACCTAATTTTTATCCTTTTCCTTGTGGTTCTTGCTTTTGATTTTGAGATGTTTAATTAAAACTGGACTATTCTCTATAATCATTGCTTATTTTGCCCTCTCTCATTTCTGTGGCTTTGCTCATGTGTTTGTCACCTTTTGATGCTGAAGAAAATTAAGTGAATGCTTTTCTTATCCTTAATGCTTGTAGAAGTCCCTCCCTTTCTTCAAAATCTAAATCAGGTACAATTTCCTTTATAAAGCCTTTCATGACCAATCCACCCCCAAGAGAAGGTTATCTTTTCCTCCTCAGATTTCTCCTAGCACACTGCCTAGACCTCTCACTTGCAATCACCATATGTTTCTTTATATAAGATTTTATTTTCATACATTCTTTCTCTGCTCATAATTAGCTCCTTGAGAGCATGGCCAATGTCATATTTATCTTTGTGTCCCCAGCACTTAGCACAATATCTATGATTAGATAACCTATAATTAATAAATATTTGTTGAACTAAACTATGAATTGGGGCCAAAAATAAAAATTACATCAGTGAAACATTTGGGGAATGCCTAATAGGCGAAAAAGTGGAACTGGTGATTTGAATAGAAGTATTTTCTAAACTACATTATATAAATGTACCCTGAAAAACAAAAAAATACAAAGAAATAAGGCAAATCCTATTCATTAGATAGATTAATTTGAAATATACAGAACTGAGAGACAGAATGAAGAGGTCACTGGGCCCCATACCTTGCAAAGTACAAAAATCTTTCTCCCACAATCCTAAAAAGTATTCATATAAATGGTTTATTAAAGGAATCATGGAAATCATAAATTAATCTGAAAGAGAATTTAGGGATCATTGAGTATAAATCTTTAATTTTACATGTGGGGAAATAGAAGCATACAGAGGAAAGAAGATTTTACTATGATCATGTAGCTACTCTACTGAGGGACCACACCAGGACTAAAATCCAGCCTTCTTTATCATAAGTTTGGACTCAGATTATGATATCATATCATCTTTCACTAAACTTAATTGTTCAGTGATGCTGACTTTGAACAACTTAAAAAGCTGAAAACTATCAGGAATAAGAGTTAAGTGTTTTTCAAAAGATAAACTAGTTGACTCTAACTCCAGTGCTCTTTCCCTACTGATGGAGAATGAAAACTGTAGTCATAGAGTACTAGCGTTAAAGTCAAGAAAATTTGGGTTCAAAGCCTGCATTAGATACTTGCTATGTGACTTTGGACATGTGGCATCTCTCATCCTCAATTTGTTATAAATGGCCTAATAGTAGCACATTCCAAAGTATTGAGAAACAAATAAGAAAACACATCAAAGGCTTTGCGGTACTTACTGCTATTATGATTATTGATTATGATTATGATTATAATTATTATAATTTTGTTGCCAATGAAAACTATTCAAGAAAAACAATATGAAAGATGTTATCAGAGTAATATGTGTTAAGAAAAAAATAATCTAGTTCTACAACAAGAATGAGAAATAACTGAAGGACAGTCTGTGTGCTCTGTTGATATCTATTCAATGTCAAGACATCTAAAGAAAGACCCCCAAGTTAGGGAGCAGTCTCTCGGAGGATGTTTTATTGGGCAATATAGAAAGTGATGCATGAGATAAGAGATATGAATGGGATGTTCTCAACAAAATCAGTTCAAAACTCAACATTCAATACATATTTTAGTTGTTTTCAACTATGTGCAACATTTTGTGACTCCATTTGGGGTTTTCTTTGCAAAGATCCTAAATAGTTGGAAATAGTCATTTCCTTCTCCACTCATTTTAGAGATGAGGAAATTAAAGCAAATAGAATTAAACAACTTGCCCCATGCCACATAGCTAGGAAGTATCAGAGGTCATTTATGAACTTGTGACTTACTCATTCCTGACTTCTAGAATTCTATCATTCTACCACTTAGCTTAATATGCATTTATTAATTGTTTATTATAAGGAACAAACAAGGCACTAGGGATTTTAAAATAAGCAATGACATTTGTCCTCTAGGAGAAATTTACATGCTAGTAGTATAAGATAGAGAGAGGAGGGAGAGGGGAAAAAGAGGAAGAAGGAGAGAGGAAGGAAGAATGAATGAAGAGGGAGGGAAAGAGAGAAGGGAAAAGAAAGAATGGGGAACAAGGTATGGAGCTGGATAAGAAGACTACTAAATGGGAGAGATCAGCTTTCTGTAAGATGTAACATCTAAGATAGTTCCCAAGAAAAAAAGTATTTTTCAATTAAAAAGCTTTTTATTTTTTCTCTCCATTTCAAGCCTAGGAGTGAGGGAAAGGCTTTTGTAACAAATATACACACTGGCCATATCCAGTAATATATTCCTCATGCTATGCTTGAAAAACATCATCTCTCCTTTTCAGAAGCTGGGCAGTATTTTTCATGCCTGGTCCTGTTAAATGATGGTGGTGTTGATCAGAAATGATCAGAAGTTCATTGTTTTTCAAGTTATTAAAAATAAGCATCACTAGAAAATTGTGTAATGAGAGAAAATATTGTATTGCAGCATGAATCTGAAACTTACAATAACTCTGATCAACATCTGTTTCAACAATGGAGCCATTATGCTATAAACTATTCTCTTGTTTCTGCTCCTTTCATATCTCAGTTCATATAAGTCTTTATATGTCTCTGTTCATAGAAGTCTTTCTAATTTTCTCTGAAATTGTCAAAAACAAAGAATCCTAAGAGGCTGAGGTCAGGTGGGAGAGATAAGGATGACAAGCAAGGAAATTAAATGATAGCTTCAAAAGAAGTGCCAGACCAATTTAGCTGTTATATATTTTGTGTGAAAAGGAATAATATGAACCAAAAGTGGAAAGACTAGTTGGAGTTTGATTGTGATGGACTTTAAATGTCAAGCCAAGGAGTTGAGATGTCCTCACAGAGAGACTAGGGAGACATTGGTGCTTTTTGAACAGGGAAATGTAACAGCCAAACTTAAGCTTTATGAAAATCACTTTGGCGGCTATCTGGAGGACAGATTAGAGGGGCTGGAAAAGACAAGACTTGGAAAGCAATGAAAAAGCCAATGCTATAGCATTGGTATATAGTCCAGGAAAGAAGTTATAAGGACCTGAACTAGGTTAGTGAGGGATACTTATATCTCTGTGATAACACACCTAGTGAAGTATGACAGCTATCTATTTTAAAACCTTTCCTATCTGCTGAATTCCAAGTTAAAAGCCACTGAAGCTTTGAAGGATCTCTGCCAGGAAGCACCTATAAATATGCCCCCATTACTTAAAAATCAGTTCTCCCTTAACTGAATCCTTAAGCACATTTCCGTTCAACATGGTTATAGAAGCCTCCAAAGTTCATTTGTTCCTGCTGCTTCAGCCTCTCTGAAAGTCATAATCTCTTGTTTGTGATACCATAATCATCACCACAGCCTCTCATTGGGATCTTGCAAACTGAGTATTATGACTGCAAGGGGGAGTGCAAAGACTGCTGGGCCTCAAAAGCCTTAGCAACCACAGTTCTATTCTGGTCCAGTCCCAGGAACAGTGAAAAGAGGGGTGGGTATTAAAGGGGCATTTTGAATAAGAATAATATGTCATTCATCTCAGAAAGTCAGGGAATGTTTTCTACAGAACATCACTGATATTCTGCCAGGAGTTCCTTTTGTCTTATACTTCCAAACAGAGCATTTGGAACCTTTGCTTGGTCTCTGAATACCCAAGGGGATCACATGTGCCCTCAAACTGTTTTATTTCCTTCATTTCTCTGCTATCCTCAGCTCTTGTACCACTGTTTATTTTTCCAATCATTTCATAGCAACAATTCTGGAAGGCATAGCTACTCCTGTGAGCAACCAGGTGTTCTCCTTGGCAACCTCACCACTGGAAGAGGTTGACTCAGATGTTCCTCACACCTGTGAATTGGCTGCCCAGTCTCAGCCAGCTCCCAAGAACTTAATTAGCATGCTCCATTTCCCAAAGCCAAAGCAAGAGAGTTCAAGTGAACATGCATAAAAAAATTAGATGCTTCTGTTCCCTCCCATTAGTCTCTGTCTCTATGCCCCAGCAGAATTGTATTGTAACGGAAAAAATGAACTATGTTCTACTTTGCATTGATCCATAAAATGTGGGAAAAGAGTGTGACATTAATTCTAAGGTTCTATTTTAATTCATATATCATTAATCTATTTGGAGGAGGAGGAAATTGGGTATATGGTATGCAAATAGAGATGCATAGGGTAATTGATAGATATCCATTGAGTATAAATCTTGTTTCCAAAGGAATACTATCAAGTCTTATGTTCTGACTATATCTGACCCATTCAAGTTTTGTAAGAGACTCATTTTCTAACTCAATATAAAATCCTATAACCTCTAACATCCTCTGGCTATCTGATGGTTGGGTTTTATGAGCGAATGGAGCCAATGTTCTAAAAGAGACTGTATGCATGGTCTTACTTCTTTGAATCAGATAAAAATGAGGAGTCAATATCTGAAAAAATATCTAATAAAAACAACACTAGCTAAAATTTATAAAGTTCTTACTATGTGCCATGCACTAGTGTAAACATTTTTCAGTTCTTATTTCATTTGATCCTCAAAACAATTCTGGAAGATAGATAATATTGTTATCCCCATTTTACAAAATAAATAAATAAAAAAGAACTAAAATTAACAATGATTAAATGACTTGCCCAGGTTTACATACCTAATAATTTTCTAATTTCTTAAATAATTTTAACCAAAATATTCTAAATTATATATATATATATATATATATATATATATATATATATATAAAGAGAGAGAGAGAGAGAGAGAGAGAGAGAGAGAGAGAGAGAGAGGATTTTTATGACTGGTATTATCCATAAGTTTGATATAGTCCCCAATAAGTCATACTATTAGCTTAACAATAGACTTTGATATTCTTTGAAACTCACTATCAGTAGCCTTATCCTAAAAAAAGAAAAGACAAAGACTTAATCCTGATCACATTTTTTCAAGTAACCAAACAAAAACAGATCTAAGTAGTGACTTTAAATATTTTTCCTATAAAATATTCATGAATTGTTCATTTATTCTTGTCTGATAAGTAATAAGTTCCATTTTTTCTAATTTTATTGTAAAATCCCTCCTTATGTCTAGGTCATATATACATTTTGACCTTATCTTGGTAATCAATGCTCCAAGCCTAGTTTCTGTCATATTGCTTTGCAGTTTTCTCAACAACTTTTCCCAAAGAATGAATTCTTATTCCAAAATCTAAAGTCTTTCCTCTTGTCAAATATAAGGTTACTATGTTTATGTGCTGCTGTAAATTGTCTGTCTACTCTATTGCATTGTAATTTGCCCAGATCACACAGATAATCACAGACCAAACTGGGCTTCAAACAAAGGTTCTCTGACTCAAAGACCAACATCCTTCATATTGAAATTCATGATAGCAATAGTGAAATCCAGTAGAAGCATTGTAACCATAATATGAACTAATATCCAAGAGGACAATGCCTTATCACTTTTCAAAATACTTTCACATCTATCATTTCCTTTGATTTTTACCCTATTCCTATAAAATATGCAATGCCAATATGTTGATTTAAATTTTTAAAAATATGTATTCTGAATCATGGAAAGAGATAGTTAGAAGGGATCTGAAAGGTGAAGCTATGTCTCATGATTCTTCTATGTTCTATGTGCCTTTCTTTACTCAAAGAAACCCTCAAATCCCTTCTGGGAAAGGTTACTATTTTGAATGACCCACATTTCTCTTTCTTTGATTTTTCTCCATAATAGTTACTGATCCAATGAGCCACTTCAAGTTTCAATGATTTTTGTTTCTTTTCTCCTAAAGATTTATGGGCAAAATAAAATCTACTCTGAGCAAAGTGAGCTGGAATAATGAATATGAATAAAATATTCATTTTATTAAAATAAAATATGAATAAAATATTCATTTTAAATTTTACCTCTTCTGGGTGATGCAATGACAATGCAATTCAAACAGCTCAAAGAGTTCCAAATTTTTTAAAGCAATTCCAGGTCCCATCAATCATCAAAAGAAAAAGAAAACCTTGAAATATAGAATACCGTAACACAGCCACAGATAACCAATAGGTCACTGGGTCAATTTTGTCCACAAACTAAAACAAAATTAACATATCACAGTGTGTTCCTGTGTTTTGCTCATGGGAGAGGGCACATAGGCTAGAGTACTAAAAATCAAGCCTGTTCAGTTTACCCCTAAAACCTCAAGAGAATATTTTGTCAAGAAGACTACTGGGGACCCTAACTCACAAGAAAGGATTGGAGAACAGAGAGAAACAAATATTTATTTAGCTCCTCCTACAACGCATCACTGTGCTATGTACTTACAGATATCTCATATGATCCTTACAACAACCTGGAAAATACATGCTATTATTATCATCATTTTACAGCTGAGAAAAGTAAGGCCAAGGGAAGTTAAAGTATTTGTTAATTGCTACTTACCTGGAGTGACACAACTTGTAGGGATCTTAAGGAATATTTGAATGCAATGTACACTTGATTCTAGGTACTGCTCTCTATTAACTGTGTCACCCAGTTCAGAGGAAATGGAAAGAGTACTACATACATAAAAGCATAGAAAAGTGTGGGGAAAAGGAAAGAACCTATGAATTCTATTTACTTTTTATTAAAGCTTTTTATAATGCATGGATAATTATTTGACATTAACCCTTGCAAAACCCTGTGTTCCAACTCCCCCCTTCCCTTACTCCCCCATTAGATGGGAAATACTCAAACATATGTTAAGTATGGTAGAAATATATGTCCAAAACAATAAATGCATGCATATTTATACAATTATCTTGCTACCCAAGGAAAATCAAATCAGAAAAAAATGAGGAAGAAAATAAAATGCAAGAAAACAACAACAAAAAGAATAAAAATGCTATGTCATGAACTATACTCAGTTCCCACAATCCTCTCTCTGGATGCATATGCCTTTCTTCATCACAAAATCACTGGAACTGGTCTGAATCATTTCATGGTTGAAGAGAGCCACATCCATCAGAATTGATCATTCTATAATCTCATTATGCATTCTCATATACATTGTATCACATATTAATATAATATATGATGTACAATATACAATTATAATATGTTATATATATTAGAATGAATACATTCTTTTCACATATATGTAAGTTCTCTTTGTAGTGACAAAGAATTAGATATTGCAGGAATATCATTGAATTAAAGAATGGCTGAACAAGTTGCAATATGTAAACATGATGAAACACTACAATGGTATAAAAAATGATGAACTTGTTGATTTCAGAATTAATTGGAGTTTGAGTAGTCTTACATGGAATAATGATAAGTGACTTGAACAGAACCAAGAAAACATCTACAGTAAAAGCATTATTATTTTAAGAACAACAGAGTAAATAAGCCATTTTAACTATTATAAACATGCAAAACCACCACAAAGGAATTATGAAGAAAGACTCTATCTTCATCCAGAGGATGAACTAATGAAATGGAAATATGGATAAAATGATTTTACATATATATATATATATATACACATACATCCACACACACACAGAGAGAAAGGGAAAGAAAAAGAGGAAGAGAGACAGAGAGAGAGAGACAGACAGACAGACAGACAGACATACCCATGCATGTCTGTGTCTGAGATTGTAGTCATCTCTGGGGGAGAGTAAAAGGAAAAAAAAGAGAGAAAATAAAATTACATAATAACTTTATTATATATTATAAAGGAATATCAAAGTATACTTAATAAATTTGTGGTTTCATTTGCAATCATCTTTTTTATTTTACTAGTCTACTACTTGTTTAATTTCATAAACTAAACATATGTATGTGTATATATATATATATAAAACTTTTAAAAATCCAAATTTTTCCCCAATTGAGAGTTAAAGATATGAAAAGCCAATTTTAGAAGACATCAAAACCATCTATAGTCATACAAAAATGGTGTAAATCATTATTTATTAGATAATTTTGCATTAAAATAACTTTGAGGTACCACCTCACCACTTTCAAATTGGCTGATATGAAAGAAAAAAAAAGACAAATGTTGCATTGGATGTGAACATTTGGAACACATTCATTTTTGGTGAAATTGGAAATTAATTCAGCCATTCTGAGGAAGAATTTAGAATTATCCCCAAAGAATTATCAATCTGTGCACACCCTTTGATCCAGGATTACCACTACCATCTTTATATCCTAAAGAGATTTTTTAAAAGGGACATAATGTACCAGCAAATCATTTATAGCAGATTAAATTGGGGAATGGGTGAACAGTTTATGTAATATAATTATGACAAAATATTATTATACTATATATAGTATATATACATACATAGTATATATACACATATGCTATATATACATATAAATATATTGTACTATAAGAAATTATGATCAAGCAGATTTCAGGAAAAAAAAATCCTAGGAAGACATATATAATCTTATGCAAAAGCAAGATGACCAAAAACTAAGAGAATGTTATATACAACAATGTGCAAAATGATTAACTATGAAAAATTTAGCTATGCTAAACTATATAATGATACAGAAAATTCTGAAAGGTTTAGGATGAAAAAGAGAAAGAATTAATGGCATCTGAGTACAGATTAAAGCATAAGTTTTTCATTATATTATTTTTGGCTTTTTTGCAACCTGATTAATCTGTAAATATAATTTAAATGATTTCATGCATAAAATGATAACACATTTCTTGTATTCTCAATGGGTAAGACATGAAGGGGACATCGAATTCAAAATTCAATTTTTAAAATTACTATTTAAAAATGATACATTTATTTGGCAAATTGATTTCTACCACATCACCCATCTAAAAAGTTGCATACATGTATTCAAGTGGAATGATCATAATTCTAGAAGTCAGAGCCCAAATATCTAAAACTCTTGCCAACTTTCCTAAAAGTTAAAGTGACAAAATCCTATGTCATCCTATTTCTAGATTTTTTTTCAGGAGTTATGAATCAATTTAGACCCCAAATTTATTGGTCAGAGATGACCAAGTAATTAATATAATCTGTTAATTCCTATTTTAGTGCCTTCTATAAGAAGTCAACCAATTTAATTAATGTTTTGAAAAATTTATTTTAAAAAAGGTATCGCAAAAATTATTTGTATAAGTCTTTGTCATTAAATTATGCAAGTCCCTCAAACTTCACTGAAAAGGAAGTCTCTAAAGTCATATGTGAAGAACTAAAACCAGGCAGGAGTATCTGTCTATACGTACCTGAAGGACAAATCTGAGCTGATTTCCTATCATACATTTAAATTATTATGAACTTCATCAGTTGGAGTTAGCATTCATATCCATGATATTAACAGATTCATGGAATATTAATTTTCTGTGTTTAGAAATATGTACATTGTCTTACCTACGGATAAGAATCAATTTATGAACAAGTATTTATTGTTTTTTTTGGTTTTGTGTTAGTGGACCCCATCAGTATCTAGCAAAGGTTAGGTACATATTAGATGCCTGTTGATTTTTCATTGATTGAGATAGCATGATCCAATGGAAATGACTCAAGAATGAATGTTACAAAATCTGAATGTGATCTACAAATACACAGGGAATTCCTCAGAAGGGATGAAAGTGAGTAATGGAAATGGAGGTCACATATAAGTGAGAGTCTGCATTGTTGGAAGATATTGTTCAAATTGAGAAGACCGCAAATCCATTCATATTTTACTTTGAAGTAAGAATAAATTAGAAGGCATTTTGAAAAATATTAAATTTTATATGACTGCATTTTATTATTTTTTTCTTGCTGAAGTCCAGTGGTCTTTCAATATGTGGAATATATCCTGGAATCCTAAAGCATTTGCTAGTAGAGTACAACCTGTGCTACTAATTTGGATATGTTCTAAATATAGAGAATGTGTCTGTCAAGTGAGGACCAGCCTCACTAGTTTCAGAGAAACACATCACTAGAACTTTGGCCACCATGAATTTTTTTTTTCAGGCATAAGTGATAAAATGTGGAAGAAGGGATGATGACATGACTACCCACATTTTTAAAGTTTTAGGCTCCTGTAGATGTTTTATTTTGCTGTTGTTGTTTTGTGTGTATTATTATTGTCTTATTTATGGTTTGTTTTATTTATGAAAAATATTATCCACAGGTAGTGAGATATATTTTTAGTTCTTGATGATCTTTTTTTATGGCTATTGTGGCAATGGAGATGGTCAGGATAGGGGATAGAGCTAATTTCATCCCTGCATTCAATATGACTTCTTAAAAATCCAATTACTACATTTGCTAGATTGCTAAGGTATTTGATGACAGGTTTCAACGTATTAATTCTTTAAGCAATGTTTTTTCTTCCTCTTTGGAATTGTTCTTTTTAAATGAAGAATCCCACTTTTGCTATGCTAACTCCTCCCCACCAACACAAAGGTTATATCATAGGATCCTACCTATTTTTCCAGTACCTAATTTCCTAATTTCTTTTAACCTAGAGTATATGTCAATTTTTTTTCTGGATATCTTTTCTTCTGACAAATTCTGAAATGGAGTATTCAGTTCCTCCTCAATGTTCCCTTCATTTCTCCAACAAGTAATCTTCATCAATAGGAATTATTTTCTTTAATAGAATTCCATTAGTCTTCCTAAGTTCCTTTTTATATCTATTTTTTTTGGAGTCTTTGACTTTAAATTGTGGTAAGAGTATTGGAGTTCTTGGTTGAAAATTCAGGATATTCCTCTGAGAGAATTGTCCTATGTATAGTTTCCTAGGCAACCTGTGGAGCCTGGACAAATGGGAGTAGATAAAGAGAAAATAGCAAAAGGCAAAATGAGTTGTAAAAGAGGGAGAATATCTTGCAACTACATCAACTTTATCTGTAACCAATCTGTATTGTTGTATTCAGAGATGTCAACTTCTTTACTTGTCTGTCTTTCAACAAACTATTTAATTTCTTTTAGGTTCAATTTCCTCACCTGTGAAATGAAAACAGAAAGAAAGAAATGTCCAATGCATGTCAACACACAGATATTAAACACACAATATTAAGAATAGTATGATTTATAATTGCAAGGGAGAAAAAAGACAAAATGTTCATCAATTTGAGGAATAGCTGAAGAAATTGTAAGGTGTTGTTTCATTGTAATAAATAAAAATACGAATTTACTTTTATTTGAATATGATTTTATGAATATGAATTTATAATGTAAACAATAGTTTAAGAATACAATTTATTTATAAATTGGAAGATTTGTATGATTATACACAGTAAGATAAATAGACAGAAGAAATACATATATATAATCTAAAACATTAAATAGTAGTAATTGATATCTATGTAATTTTATTTTTAAATATTGACCTAGAAAAGAGATAAGGAAATTTATTTTCCTCCTTTTCTTGAAGAGGTGTGTTATTATGGGTAAGGAATGTTTTGTATGGTATCATACACCCTTTTAAGTTGATTGATTTTGCTTCATTATTTTTGTTTCCTATAGTGGAAGGATTATTTGATGCTTATAAACAGGGGTAGATTGTCAAATCTGTAAGTAATCCTGATGGAAAATCAAAATGCATACATTTTAAATATAAAATGAAATGAGAATGACATCTGCATTTTATATCTTGTAGGAATCTTTTTTTAAAATCACTCTGTAAAGTCTAAAAATATATAAATATGACTTATCTTATCAACATTATCATTATTATTTCACTCATAGTGATTATATTCTCAAAATGTGATGTTTCACCCAGAGAAGTCAAGCAAAACTATAGTTATTCTTTTTTGGTAACTTGCATATAGCCATATCTCCCCTTTATTTTGTATTAAAGTAAAACTGTGCAAATATTTCATTTTCAATATTTTTGTAATATATCCAAGTCATTGGTTATCACAGAAACCACATTGTTGTGCTTCCTGATACTATAATGCAGCATACAGTAACCATGTTTTATTTCTTGTTGGCAGACACACATTATGATACCAGGTACAGAAGACAACATTTATGCCCATTGTTTTTTTCTTACCCCTGGCTTAACTGGCAAATGAAATAAATATCCTGGAAGAGAAGGGAATCTCCTCACTGCAACTTCAACATACAATTTTCCATTTCTTCTCCTTTCACTAGAATGTCTATAGTGGGATTGGGAGAATTAAACTAATAATCAAGGATTTGACAGCAATTTAAAATCACTTTCTAAGATAATTTATTTCAAATAGCTATCAGAATCAGAATAAAAATCATTAAAGAAATAGAATTTATTTTTCTTGGAGCATTCTAAAAGCCTTTGTAAGTTCCCTGACTAGATATTTCAGCTCTCAGTCTTCCAATATGCATTAAAAATAAAATTGTAGCTCTTCTTGTCAAAAAGAGGCTTTCTAGCCATTGAACTTCAGTAAATGGAAGGACAGAACATAGTCTTGAAGAAGCTTCATAGTTGAGCCAGGATAAAAGGTGACAAAAATAGCTTGATAACCACAAGGCCAAAGATAAACCCATCATAAATAATGGACCAAAGTATAAATATTTGACATGTACAACAGAGATAACATTCTTAATTGAAAAAGAAGCTTGAATATAATAAGAAAACCACATTTTGGAATTATAATCGAATATGAGAAATTTCATGGAGGTGTGAGTTATCCTTCCCTTACATATAGACTTCTTGAATGTTGTACTTTATAAATGTTCTTTGGCCATTGGTGTTTATTATAAGTTTGTTCTCTATGAATTTTCCTTGGACCAAGAAAACATTGTATTCAGTAACAGCAAGATTATGTGATCAACTGTGATGGACCTGGCTTTTTCAGCAATGAGATGATTCAAGATAATTATAATAGATGTGGGATGTAAAATGCCATCTAGAGAGATGCAGAGAAAGAACAGTGGAGATTGAATGTCGATTGGAGTACAGCATTTCCAACTGTTTTGTATAGTTTTTTTTTTCTTGTGTGTGTTTTTTTTTTTTTTTGGTCTGATTTTTTTTTGTACAACATGATAAACATGGAAATAAGTTTAAAAGGATTACACATATTTAACCTAAAAGAAATGAATGTTCTTTAATTATAAAAACCAAACAATAATATTTTTAAGTATAGACTATGAACAAGACACTACTCTAGGCTAAATGCAAAAACAAATAATTAAGACCTTGATTCCAAGGAGCTACATTTAATGAGACATGTGGAAAAGTGTAATCATGTCTGTGTATGTTTGTCTATGGTAAGAGAGGGGAGAACAAACTGTTTTTACTTATTTAATTTTTTGTTTTGAATTAATTATTCTCTAACTGCAAAGAGTTAATATATCAGGGTGGGTTCATAAGTGGTTGTTGAATTCTAGAATACTCCAAACCTGGGATGGCAAGAAGTGAAGAGATATCTGAAGTGCTGCAAAGTACTGCACAAACTTTAATTCTAAAGGCAGAATAAATCCTAATACATCAAACTAAGCGAATGATGTATAACTTACATTGTTGCAGTGACTTCATGTAAACAAGTTACAATGCCAGTACAGATACAGGTAAAAGCATTTAAAAATGAATGTTTTCTTTTATCTTGAATCATTAAAATAAAAATGCATTTTCTTGAAAAAGGATGATTATCTATCTATAATATATTGCTCTTCTATCATTCTTCCTAATTTAACCTATATCTGAGTTCTTACTGGTTTTCTGTAAAAAATATAACTGGATTTCTTTAGTACATGATGGCCTGTCTTGTAGAGGAGAAAACAGTAAAGTTATCAGCAGGTGAAGGAGCAATTGATTCTGGCATGATCATTAGCTTTGTTTTGTTTTGGTTTGTTTTTTAAAAGGAAGGAGAAAACATTTTTTAATAAAGTGCTTTGAAGATGAGAAGAAATATGCATTTTTCTTATTTGCAAATCTTCTCTGAGCACTTTGGATTAGCTGGCTTGTACATACTATGAACTGAAGATCTATTATTGCAGAAGCATAGAACCATAGTTGGAAGACACCTCAGAGACCATTGAATCCAATCTATACTTGCCTAAGAAACCCTTTTACTACATATCTACTAAGCAATAAATTCAAGTGTCTATTTAAATATTCCCAGTGAAGAAGAGCCCATTACTTCCCAAGATAGGCTATTTACATTAGTTTGATTGTTAAGATATTTTGCTCCACACATTGATCTTACCTTTGTCCTCTGGGGCTAAGCAGAAGAACTTGAATCCATTTTTCACAGGACATTCCTTCAAATGCTTACATGCAACTAGTTTCCAAGAGTTCTCCTTTATTTATTCTTTTATTAGTCTCTAGTTGACCATTTTCCTCAGTAAAAAGCAACACCCATGTAGTAAGAGACAGCTAAAGAAAGAGAAACTCGGGCCTTAATTCTGAAAATGAGGCCTCTCTTAGAGCTGCCTAATCAAATACCAGCTTTTCTGACTCTACTGAAACGGACATTTCAAATTACACTTGAAACTATTTTACCCATCAAAAAAATGATAGTTTCAGTCCAATTTTAATCATCACATGGAGAGACAGAGTAATGGTTCATCCTTTAGTCTAAGGTCAAATAAATTACAATACACTCTGAATTACCCCAGAGTCAAGAAATACAAACCTAAAAGTTATGGTATTGACTATGTGATAAAAATTATTTGATTTAATCAAATTATCTTCAGGCTGAATCTTTTTAACCTTTCTGCTTAATTAGATAAGACTGCCCAAGTCCTCCCAAACTTGTCCATGAAAATATAATTAAAATTGGTTTCTTTTAAAATTCATACTTAATTTACTACTCTGTATTTTTTTTCTTTTAACTCAGATTTTTAAAAGATTGGTAACTTTTTGTTTACTGAGTCACCACATGAGTCTCGGACTTTCTGCCATGTATTGTTATGAAGGGGAATATAGGATTTTATCCTTATGAGCAGGAACTCATTATTTTCATTTGAAAAATTTTTCTTTCACCACATACTTTTCAACTATTATGTATTTTTCCCCTTAAAACTTCCATGATTAATGACAAGTGGTCTTGAAGTAGGTAGATATAAGCAAAAGGAAGCCAAGCCAATTGATACTGGCTCAGGATGCATAGATGACCTTGGTGTCTTCAATCTCTAGTCAAGTTCCATAATTCTTCTTTCAGCGGCCTTCATGGGCGGTGGAAATAAATTGATCTCATCCACACATTCCACTGTGGGAAGTCTTAATATATTTTGGGTAGAGACTACCCTAAGCTATCCCTTAGCTACTCTCAACTTGATTTTTCAGCCCATCTGTCAAAACAGAGCCAGAGATGAGAGCTATGTGGATCAGATAAACTTCAAAGGTAGAAAGCAGCCCTTATACAAGTTATTAATCTGTTAACATGCCTTATACCCCTACTTACCCTAAAGTTACTATAATGACAGGGAAGATCAAAACAAAAACTTAGAAGATGACAACAAAGATCCCTTTATTCCAAGGTTCAAAGAAAAATATGAATTGGTATCAAGTCATGGAAGAGTAAAAAAAAAAGAATATTAAAATTGAATCAGAGAGATATAGTAATAATTGTTTAGAAAAATAAGAGTGATGCAAGAAAATCATGAAAAAAGAGCCAACAGCATGAGCCTTGGACTTTTTCATGTATTGACATGAAGGGATATTATACATTATCTTCATTTAGAAAAACATTCTGCCATTACAGAGTTTTCAATTACCATGTACTTTTTTCCTAAAAAAAATCATGATTACTGACAAGATCTTTTTTCTACTCAAATTAGTTAGATACAAGCAAAATATCTAAAAGAGCACCTTAAAAAGAGAATATCCCAAATGATAAAAAGAGGCACAAAAATCTAATGAAGAGAAAAATATCTTGCAAAGCAGAATTGGTTAAATGGAAAAGGAAGTATAATAACTCACTGAAGAAAATAATTGCTTAAAAATTAGATTCGGACAAGTGGAAGCTAAATTCAATGAGTGGAAGCTAAAGTACTAAAGTTACTACTTTATGAGACATAAGAAAACAACAAAGCAAAATCAAAAGGATGAAAAAAGGGAACAAAAATATGAAATATCTCATTGGAAAAAGAGAAAATGAATCAAGATAAGAAAAGCTAAGCATTACTGGACTATTTGAAAGTCATGTCAAAAAAGGAACTTAGACATCATATTTCAAAAAAAATTATCCCAAGATGGCAGAGATAACACGTTTCTTTTTGACTTTCTCTACAACCCTCAGAATAATTACCAAACCTAGCCTTTAAATTAGCTCTGGATCAGCAGAATCCACAAATATTGGGAGTGCAGCAAATTATCAGCAGAAGATAATTTTGAAACTCATCAGAAAAGGTATGTTTCAATTGGAAAAGGGGAGGGGGAGACCCAGCCAGCACAACGAGCTGAGCACAAAAGCCAGACAGACAGTGTGGAGTTCTAGGGCAGTGCAGTCTCCATGTGGCAGTGCAGAATCTGTGAGACAAAGAATCTATAGGGAAGAATCTACATAAATTTAAAGTAATGTTGGCCATTCTGCCCTGACTGCAAGCCAGTAGGTCAGCAGAGAAGTTATAAAACATCCCACACAAACAGAAAAGATCAATTGTGAACCCTGAAACTCCAGAATCTCAGGGAACCTGGTCATACCCACCCAGCACCAAGAGTAAATCAGAACTAACTCAGAGCAGCCACTGCCCTTGGAAAACCTCCCCCACCCCAAAGGCAGACCTTAACTTTTTTTTTTTTTTTTTAATGAGGAAAAAAGTAAAGAGTACTCTGGTGATAAACAGCTTCTATGGTGAAAAAGAACAGATTTCAAACCCTGAGGAGACTAAAGGCAGATTGCCTCCAGCTGAAACCCCAAACATCTATACAACCTGGTACTCATCAAACAAGACTCTCCTAGAAGAAATTTTAAAGGATTTTTAAAGAGAACTGGAAGAAAAATGGGAAATAGAAATGAAAACTTTTCAAGAAGGTTTGGAAAAGGTATGTAACTCACTGAAAGAAAGATTTGATAAAATGGAAAAAGAAAGAAACTTCCAGAAAAACAAAATTTGTTAAACAAAAAAAAAAAAAAGAAAGAAAGAAAGAAAATAACTCCTTAAAAACAGAATTTCTGAAATGGAAAAAAAAATCCATAGAACAAAACAACTCATTTAAAATTTCAATTGACAAATGCAAAAAGAAGTAAAAAAAGTAAATGAAGAAAATAATTCACTAAAATTCAGAACTGAACAAATGGAAATGAATGACTCAATGAGACAAGAATCAGTCAAGCAGAAATAAAAAAAATGAAAAAATTGAAAAAAAATTGTAAAATATCTAATTGGGAAAACAACTGACCTGGAAAATTGATCTAGGAGAGACAATCTAAGCATTATTGGACTCCCTAAAATAAATGATAAAAAACAAAGAGCCTAGACACTATCTTTCAGGAAATCATCAAAGAAAACTCCCTGGGTATCAGAATCAAAATGTAAAATGACCACTGAAATAATTCACTAAACACCTCTTTTTTTTAAAATTTAATAGCCTTTTATTTACAGGTTATATGCATGGGTAACTTTACAGCATTAACAATTGCCAAACCTCTTGTTCCAATTCTTCACCTCTTACCCCCCCCCCCCCTCCCCTAGATGGCAGGATGACCAGTAGATGTTAAATATATTAAAATATAAATCAGATACACAATAAGTATACATGACCAAAACGTTATTTTGCTGTACAAAAAGAATCAGACTCTGAAATATTGTACAATTAGCTTGTGAAGGAAATCAAAAATGCAGGTGGGCATAAATATAGGGATTGGGAATTCAATGTAATGGTTTTTAGTCATCTCCCAGAGTTCTTTTTCTGGGTATAGCTAGTTCAGTTCATTACTGCTCCATTAGAAATGATTTGGTTGATCTCGTTGCTGAGGATGGCCTGGTCCATCAGAACTGGTCATCATATAGTATTGTTGTTGAAGTATATAATGATCTCCTGGTCCTGCTCATTTCACTCAGCATCAGTTCGTGTAAGTCTCTCCAGGCCTTTCTGAAATCATCCTGTTGGTCATTTCTTACAGAACAGTAATATTCCATAATTTTCATATACCACAATTTATTCAGCCATTCTCCAACTGATGGACATCCATTCAGTTTCCAGTTTCTAGCCACTACAAAAAGGGCTGCCACAAACATTTGTGCACATACAGGTCCCTTTCCCTTCTTTATAATCTCTTTGGGATATAATCCCAGTAGTAACACTGCTGGATCAAAGGGTATGCACAGTTTGATAACTTTTTGAGCATAGTTCCAAACTACTCTCCAAAATGGTTGGATTCGTTCACAACTCCACCAACAATGCATCAATGTCCCAGTTTTCCCACATCCCCTCCAACAATCATCATTATTTTTTTCCTGTCGTTTTAGCCAATCTGACAGGTGTGTAGTGGTATCTTAGAGTTGTCTTAATTTGCATTTCTCTGATTAATAATGACTTGGAGCATTTTTTCATATGACTAGAAATAGTTTCAATTTCTTCATCTGAGAATTGTCTGTTCATATCCTTTGACCATTTTTCATTTGGAGAATGGCTTGATTTTTTATAAATTAGAGTTAATTCTCTATATATTTTGGAAATGAGGCCTTTATCAGAACCTTTGATTGTAAAAATATTTTCCCAGTTTATTGCTTCCCTTCTAATCTTGTCTGCATTAGTTTTGTTTGTACAAAAACTTTTCAGTTTGGTATAATCGAAATTTTCTATTTTGTGTTCAGTAATGATCTCTAGTTCTGCTTTGGTCATAAAGTCCTTCCCCTTCCACTACTAAACACCTCTTGAAAGAGACCCCAAAATTAAAACCCCAAGGAATATTGTGGCTAAAGTTCAGAACTATCAAGCCAATAAAAAATTATTACAAGTAGCTAGAAAGAAACAGTTCAAATACCAAGGAGCCACAATAAGCATTACTCAGGACCTAGCAGCTTCCACATTAAAGGATCTAAGGGCCTGGAATTTGATATTCCGAAAGATGAAGGAACTTGGAATATAGCCAAGAATAATTTACTCTGCTAAACTGAGCATTTTCTTTCAGGGAAGAAGATAGACATTCAATGAAACTGGTGAATTCCATTTATTTTTCATTAAAAGACCAAAGCTAAACAAACAAAAAAAAATTGAGCTCCAAATATAGAACTTGAAAGAAGCATAAAAAAGTAAAAAGAAAAAAAAAAAACTCCTGAGAACTGTGTTTCTGTTATGGGTATAGATAGAGAGTACATGTATAATCTGATTTTACAGTTATAATATAAAATAAAAAACTAGAGGTGGAAAGGGGAATGTATCAGAAAAAAAGGGGAAAGTGGAGGTAAAATGAGGGAAATTATGTCTCAGGAAGAGGCAAAGAAAACAAATTATAATTAGGAGGAAAGAAGGGAAGCTGATGAATATTATGGGAATCTTACTCTCATCAAATTTGGCCCAAAGAAATATTAGATATAGTTGGTTTCCCTGAGAAACGTCTCTCATCTTAGAGAAAGATGGGAGGGGAAAGGGGAAAGAGAATGGGTAAGTTAAATAGAAAGGGAAAAGGAAATAGTAGGGGAAAGATAAAAGAAAGGGGAAGGGCTCTAAAGGGGAAGGACTTCTTGAGGCAAGTAGTCTCATAAGTAAAATACTGGAAAGAGAGAAAGGAGAAAAATAAAAAGAAAAGTATAATCTGGGGTTAATAAGATGGCAGGAAATACAGAATTAGTAGTTTTTACTGTAAATGTGAATGGAGTGAACTCTCCCATAAAATGTAAACGGATAGAAGACTGGATGAAAAGCCAGAATCCTACAACATGTTGTTTACAAGAAACACATTTAAAGCAGAGTGATATATACAGAGTAAATGTAAAAGGTTGGAGCAGAATCTATTATGCTTCAGGCAATGTAAAAAAAAAAAAAGCAGGGGTAGCCATCCTGATCTCAGGTCAAGCAAAAGCAAAAATTGATCTAATTAAAAGAGCTAAGGAAGTAAACTATATCTTGCTAAAGAGTACCACAAATAATGAAGCAATATCAATATTAAAAATATATCTACCATCAGATCTAACCAATTGGAAAGATATTAAGTGCTCCTGGATAAGTCGAGCAAATATAATAAAGATGACAATACTACCTAAACTAATCTATTTTTTTAGTGCTATAGCAATCAGACTCCCAAAAAACTATTTCAATGACCTAGAAAAAATAACAACAAAATTCATCTAGAAGCACAAAATGTCAAGACTTTCAAGGGAACTAATGGAAAAAAAAAATCAAATGAAGGTGGTCTAATGTACCAGATGTAAAACTATATTATAAAGCAGCAGTCATCAAAACCATTTGGTATTGGCTAAGAAATAGATTAGTTGATCAGTGGAATAGGTTAGTTTTAAAGGACAAAATAGTCAATAACCTTAATAATCTACTGTTTGACAAACCCAAAGACCCCCGTTTTTATTCTAACATTCTTATTAATTTTTCAGTTCTTTCCTTTTGTGTTTTCATTTTACCTATAAAATTATAGCTGAATGGCAATTAACCATTAGTTTATTTCTTACAGGAATTCTAATTGATATTATAGGACCATGATGGGTTTTTTTGAGGCTTTTCTTGAAAACACCATGATATTGAATTCTTCCAGGATTTTGGGGCAGCTCATACCAGAGTTCTACAAACTTTTGGCGAGACAATATCACCTAAATGGAGTTAGAGCCTCATTGTTATTCTCCCTTTGTGAAAGTAGTAAGCTTCTGAGTCTGATTTGGGTTTCAGAAACACAATTCTAGGCTAGCTCAAGGACTAACTCTGGTCGAATGATGATCACCCTATCTTCTGTCTATTAGCTTGATGTCTCTGCAGATTGATATTACAAAATGATAGAATCTTTCTTGAATTCAGATACTGCCCATGTTGCTCAAATAATGGCCTCCTAAGCAGGGATCCTCAAACTATGGCCCACGGGCCAGATGCAACAGCTGAGGACATTTATCCCCCTCATCCAGGATTATGAAGTTTCTTTATTTAAAGGCCCACAAAACAAAGTTTTTGTTTTTACTATACTCTGGTCCTCCAACAGTCTGAGGGAAGGTGAACTGGCCCCCTATTTAAAAAGTCTGAGGACTCCTGGACTAGAGGCTTAATTTAATGCTTGTTTATGTGACATTCACAAGTCTACTGTCTACTTTTGCTCTATCTACTTCTTTACCACCCAGTCTAGAGCCTTCGATTGCATGCAGCTCTAGGTTGGACACCCCCAGGAGCAGAAACTGTCTTCAGTCCAATCTGGATTTGAGAATGAGCTCTGGGATTATAAAGAAAGAGCTGCAGTTGGCTTCTGTTCCTACTCTTCATAGGAGTAGATCAACCTCTTCTGCTATATTCCCTAGCATATATCTAAAAATCTGAGTTTATTTATGAGTAGAGGGAATTTGCGTGCTATCTTTTTCCATATTGGAGGCCCTTTGCTAGGGAAAAAAAATGACTGTAATATTTTGTAAAATTCTAGATCACAACTCAACTTGCATTCTCCATATATGAGGGATAATTGATTTGTATTTCCTGTACCAGGATCATTGCTTCCATTTATTTTATACCTAATGACACATATAAATATTGTTTCCTCCTGTCTTTGCATTCCCAATGCTTAGTACAGTCCCATAAAAAGTACTATATAAATACTTGATTGTTGATTGATTCAAACACATTTTCTAGCCAAATAAAAAAGAACTTTAAGAACTTGATATTATAAATTTACAAATTCAAAGAATCTTATACATCTTCTGTTTCAAATGTCTCACTTATAGATGAGGAAATTGACTCATAGTTTCATGTCAACTTCAAATTTGAAAACTTACCACCACTAACTTTTTTTTTTCTAATTCAATGGCAAACTATTGTAAACATCATAGGGCCAAACATAAAATCTTTATTATTCCTTTACAGACTTTCTTCTGTATTTACATTGAACTACTAAAGAATATTCTTTGGGTTCAGTCAATCATCTCATTATAAAAACTTCTAACTGTGCACTCACTCCACCTTAAAACCTACAGTAGCATAAGAGAGTATAAAAAGAATCTTTCTTAAAATCTATCTGAGTTAAATTCATCTATTTTCTCTCATATACCAGACTGTGACCCTTTCTAAAAAAAGAAATGAGCTTGGTATTTCTATATATATATATATTCTTAATAAAATCATGTTAGCTCTATGTGATCAGTTTGTCTTTTATTTTATTTTAACAAACTTTCCCAAATGACCAATTTTAAGCATTACCAAAAAAAGAGATGTCAAACTCATCATTCTAGTAGTTTGTGGGCCTCACTGTCTCTAAAAATATAGTATAACATTTCCTTCTTTAATCTTGAAGCATCTCTTATAGTCTTCACAATCTTTTCAATCCTTAAAAATACTTAAGCAATGGTACCTACCAGTTATTTTAGAATTTTGAAGTGGGAGGATTCTGGAAAGAAGACAGAGTATTACTGGTCAGAAAATTGCAAACTCTCCAGATTTCCCTGAGAAACAAAACAAAATTGTGCCTCAGGGTGAAGATAAAACTGTGAAAAAAAAAAAAAAAAGACTTAGGGCAGTACAGGGATTCTTCTAGGACAGGGTTCTTCAATCTCCTGAGAAGATTGAAGGAAAGACATCAGGATCCAATTTAACAAGATATGAAATGTAAACTTACCCAGTTTAACTCCACAGTAAGAGCAAGTTGGGAGTCTCAGTCTCATCCACAGGAACTTTCACCTCCTGGACAGTTTTCTGAGTTCAGGAAAACTGAGTGAACCTCTGTGATTAGGAATATCAGGCCCAGCTGTGCTGCTGAGATGAGGCCCTGGGTGAGAAGGAACCACACATCTTCTGAGTGTAGAAGCAGAGGGGCAGGGATGATATTGACTTTAGGCATTTACAGGAGAGTGGAGTTCTTGGTTTGAAATATTCCTCAAACAAACTTTTACTTGGTTTGGGTTTTCAGGCCAGAAGACAGAACTTAGGTGAAGCCAGAAGCACTATCCTATGAGTAGAGGTGGTTACACTAAAAAGATCTCATTTTAAAGGCAAAGGAGTAAGAACCAAACCTTAGGAAGTTACTAGGGTTAATTTTCAGAGGAAATCAGTGAAGTAAAAAAAGACTCTTCCACCTCAAAGACATGTTCAACAAACAATGTTGAATTTCTATCTTACTAGAAAGAATTAACTGAATAACTCAAAAAATTAAATAAAAACCAAATCAGAGAGATTGAGAGGGAAAATAAATAAAAATAAGAATCATCCAAGAAAAAGATTATGAGACGAAAATCAACCAACTAGAAAACTCTCCTAGAAAAGGAGATACAGACATAAAATTTTTTTTGAAAATTAAAATTGGGCCAAAGTAAGCCAATGGCACTATAAGAGACCAAGAAATAACAGAACAAAATATGAAAAATGAAAAAATAAGAGAGAATGTGAAGCACCTTATAAGAAAAATAATAAATCTGTTGACAGATCAAAAACAGAAAGTATGAGAATAATTGGATTATCTGAAAGATGTAACAAAATATGAACCTTGACACAATAATGCAAAAAGAAAAAAAAATTGTCCTGAAGTGATAGAACAGGAGAGGAAAGTAGAAATAGAATAAATCCACCAAACACCACCTCAAAGTGATCCTACAAGGAAACCACATAAAATATCATTGCAATTTTTTAAAATACCAGATCCAGGAGAAAATTTTATAAGAAACTAATAAAAAATTTCAAATATGCTATAGCATATATGGCACAACAATAAGAATTATACAGGATGTATCAGTAGCTGCAATGAAAGACTGCAGGCCCTACAATATTATATACCAACAATCAAACTAATTACATTCATGACCAAAAACATTATATTTAGTAACACTAACCTTAATATTAAATTTTTAAAAGGGCATTCAATGAACTCACAGATTTGAATGATTTTCTTTCAACCAAATTTGAACTCAACAGACAATTTAATAAAAAGGAACCAACATCAAAGATTATTTTCATGGGAGTCAATAACAAAAAACGGTGCCTTATACATGGAAATGTAAACCATATGTCTAAGATTAATATTAGTATTTCAAAATTCCAAAAGAATAATTGGGGCAGCAAAACTGTCAGGAAAAAATAAAAATACTAATTATGCTATATGATTGAGATATAGAGAATAAAGCAACACAGAGGCATTAGATGGGGGCTGGTAGTATTAAGAACCTACTCACGTTGGGAATAGGTAAAATAGGGAACAATACATATTTACACATTTTTTTGTATATATATATATATATATATTCATGAGGGTATGTATATATGTATATATATATATATATATATACACACCCACACACAAACACATACCAATCAGGGGTTTAGCATCCTCCAAGATCTATAGAGAAATAAGGGGGGAAGGTTCTATAGGATTAGGTGAGGTATAGAAGATTTTGTAGATTTATGGCAATGGATGTGGAGGTTAATGAAAATGAGATAACGAGGGAAGGAATGGATGTGATAGAAGATAAAAATGGAATTCATGGGCAGGGGAGAGTTTGAGTAATAGCAAGACTAATTAAAAAGTAAAACTAAAGTATAAGAGTTAGCAGGCATTGGAAATAAGAGACATGCAAACACAATAATAAGAATCAAAAGTAGAATTTATTAGAAAAAATTAAGGCTAATAATCATTGATCTCAACATCAAAATTAAAGATTCAATCAACAAACAAATCTATATTGTTACCCATATTAATATTATTTAGATATATTTCTTTATACATGGAAATGAATAAGTACATATATGTGTATAAGTATACATATATGTATGCATATAGATATGTGTGTGCATGATATATGTATATGTATGTGCATATATGTATGTGTATGTATATTTATATGTGTGTGTGTAAATAAAAATACACCCTTTCTTAATTGTAACCTATTTTAGGGGGGGAAGATGAAAGGTGAGAAAATGAATAATGCAAAAAATGCACAGCAAAGAACAAAAGAATAAACTACAAGAAGCAAAGAAAAGATGGACAGTCATGAACATAGCTTCCACGTATATGACTTCTTGAAGTGGAAATTTACTGTAACATATTTTGAAGTTTTCCTCCTGTTCTGCTGATACATGATAATGTTTTGCTTTGTTTTCTTTTTTTATTTGGTTTTGTCTTATTTTTCATTTAATTTTAAATAAATATTTTTTTAAAAGAGAAAGTAAACTATTTGTTCTAGGCTATGCATGTGTAGTCATGTAAAACACACATCGTTCCATGAAGGAAAACAAGATTAGAAAAAACATTTAAATAAAAATAAGAAAAGAATTCGGAAATGTCACATAATAAGTTACACAATGAAGCTCAGAAATAAATAATTCCCAGTTATTATTTAGTTCAATCTAAATATGAACAAGAATAGTACAGTGTACTGATAAGTAGGTGGTCATCCAATTCTTCACTGGAAAATGTTTAACAAGTTGTAAGGTATTACCCCAGAAATTTCAAAGCAGTGGTAGAAATTGTACATTATTGCAGGGTACAAATATTTAGCACTTACCAAGCCCTTAGAAAGGCAAAGAATTTTATTATATGTAAACTGACAAAATAAATCACTAATCCTTATGAATACAGATAACAAAATAACCTTGACATTTTTTGTGGGAATGAGGTTATTGGAAATGGAAAATAAGAATAGTGCTATTGAAAATGAAAAATAAGTATAATCAAAACTAGTTTACCTAATTGCTCAAAAACAAAATTGATCAATAAAAAAATTCAGAACAGTTTTTAAACTATCACTATACTCAATACTCAAATACTCTGAATTATGCAATAGAAAACACTCCAACTATAGAGACATAACCAAAGAAATCAAAACCATGTAGGAGATTGAAGTATGTATCATTTTAATGATCATTCCTACTATCACAAATACCCAGAATATACCTTCAATAGACATGGAGAAGATGAATTTATATTCATACTTTTATTCCATTAGAGAAAGTAAGTGTTGTTAGTATGTATAATTATTAAACCTAAAACAATGATGACACAGCAGAAGGTCATGCCAAGAACATTTCTATCTGAACTTCATTGATTATGAGATGAGAAAATAATAATGATGCTGATGATGCTATTGACTATGATAAATAATGAACTGAGTTGAATCCAGACCTGTATTATAAAACAAACCAGCATGTACAATAATTGAGTTGACATCTATCTATGAAAACTTAAGATCAATATTTTAAATAGCTATCAGAATAATAAATGGTTAATCTCCAACTGCATGGAATGAAAAATTTTCAAAATTAAAAGATATAGCAGGGGACAGGGAGGGAGGAGGTATGGAGCCAAGATGGCAAGAATAGACAAGTCTTTGAGCTCTTCCTGACTTCCCTCAGATCAAAACCAGATTAAGCCTCTGAATGGGTTTTTGAGTGACAGAATTGACAAAAATTTGTAGTGTAACAAACTTCTAGCAGAAGACATTTTGGAAGAACTTCAGAAAAGAGCTATCTCAATCAGGCTTTGGGGAGGATTATAGAACAGCACAGGTGCAGTGCAGTGAAGGGAGACACAGGATAAAGAGGCTTCCATTGGAGGGGAGAATGTAGTGGATGGCTCACAGCTAAAATACAGCAGAATTTACTACTCTATCCAGATTCAGAAGCCAGTGAATCAGCAGGTTAGCTATGAAATTTCCAACAAAACTACAGAAGGCAATTAGTGAGTCCCTGAATCCCAGCATAATGCAGAACTTGGCCAGACCCACCCAGGAGTGAAAGTAAGCTAGTAGTACCAGGCACAGGGCAGTATGAAGTTACTGTCACCTATAGAGGAAGCTTAGCATAATATCCCTTTTGCCCTAAAAGCAGACCTTTAAAAATGAACAAAAAAGATAAAAAAAGGCTCTGGCCATAGATAGCTTTGATGGAGACAGAGAACAGACATTAAACTTTGAGGACACTAAATGCAAATGGTCTCCAACTCATACAGCTCTCTTGGAGGAATTCAAAAAGGGTCTTACAAGAGAGAAGAAAAATGGGGAAAAGAAATGAGAGCTCTGGAAAAGGAAAAAGAAATTGTCTGAATAAAATAAGTCCTTAAAGAATAGTTTTGTGAAAAGGAAAAAGAAAACAATAACTTAAAAAACAGAATTTCTGAAATGAACAAAACAACTCATTTAAAAGTTCAATTGGGCAAATGCAAAAGGAGATTTAGAAAAAACTTACTGAATGATTGACTAAAAATTAAAATTGAACAAATGAAAGTGAATGATTCAAAGAGACTTGAAGAATCAGTCAAATGAAACAAAAAAATGGAAAAATAGAAAACAATATGAAATACCTCATCAGGAAAACAATCGATCTGGGAAATAAATCCAGGATAATCAACTTAAGTATTATTGGACTCCTTGAAAACTGTGATAAAAAAAAAGCCTAGCCAATATATTTCAATAAAATTGACTTGATATTCTAGAACCAAAGAGTAAAATAGCCATTAAAAGAATCCACTGATCACTTCCTGAAAGACACCATAAAATGAAAACTCTAAGGAATATTGTAGTTAAATTTCAGAATTATAAGATCAAGAAGGAAATACTGTAAATAGCAAGAAAGAAACAATTCAATAATCGACAATCTATAAGCAGGATTGCCCATGACATAGCAACTTCCACTTTAAAGGATTAAAGAGCTTAGAATAAGACATTCTGGACGGCAAAGGAACTTGGATTGCAGTCAAGAATCAGTTGAATTCAGCAAAATTAAGCATTATATTTCATGGGAAAAGATGGACATTCAATGAAATGGGAAAATGTCATTTATTTTTGATGAAAAGATCATAGCTGAACAGAAACTTGGATCTTCAAATAGAGAAATCAAGTGAAGGATGGAAAAGTAAAAAGTGGAGGGGAAAAACTATATATTTAAAGATCAAAATGTTTATACCCCTATCTGGAAAGAAGACATGTTTAACTCTTGAAAACTGTATATTTGTTAGGAGTATACTTAGAGGGTATAGGTATAATTTGACTTTAGTATGATGTTACAAAAAAAAGAAGAAGAAGCAATGGGTGGAAAAGGGATTGCACTGGAAGAAAAGGGAAGGGGAGGTAAAAAAAAAGTATAAATTACATCATGAAGAATCAAAAACAAACTATTACAGTTGAGGGAAAGAAGGGAAGGAAATAAGCATTATGTGAATGTTAATCTCATCAGATTTTGCTTAAAGAGAGGTCAGACTATTTACTTTAATATAGAAACTTGTCACAATTTACAGTGAAGTAGGAGGAGAAACAGGAAAGGAAAGGGGGAGGAAAGAAAGGAAAGAAGGAATAACAGAAATAGAAGGGGAAATGGATAAAAACGGGGAGAGACTGTAAAAGAGGAGGGCATACTGAGGCAGTTGGTGGTCAGAATCAAAACACTAGTGAGGAAGGAAAGGAATGAAGAGAAAAATATAATATGGGGAAAATAAGATGTCAGGAAATACAATTAGTAATTTGAAAGTGAATGTGAATGGGATGAACTCTCCCATAAAACAGAAGAAGATAAAGACTGAATTAAAAACTAGAATCCTATATGTTGTTTACAAGAAACACATTTAAACCAGAATGATACATATAGAGTAAGGTAAAAGGCTGGAGCACAATCTATTAGCTGAATCAACTGAAGTTTAAAAAAAAAAAAACAGGGGTAGTGATCTTGATCTCAGATAAAGCAAAAGCAAAAATAGATACAATGGATAAACCTTTAGTTAATTTGATTAAAAAAAGGAAAGAAGAAAATCAAATTATTATCAAAAATTTAAAAAGGTGAACTTTCCACCACTGAAGAGGAAATTAGAGCAATAATTAAGAGCAATTTTGTTCAAGTGTTGCCAATAAATCCGATAATCTAAGTGAAATGGTTGAATACTTACAAAAATATAGATTGCCCAGATTAATATAGGAGGAAATACATTACTTAAATTATCCAATTTTAGAAAAAGAAATTGAACACACTATTAATCAACTCCTTAGGAAAACATCTTCAGGGCCAAATGGATTCAAATGTGAATTCTACATTTAAACATTTAAAGAAAAGTTATTTCCAGTACTAGGCAAACTATTTGGAAAACTAGGGAAAGAAGGAGTCCTAGCAAGTTATTTTTATGACACAGATATGGCCCTGATATCTAAACCAGGTAAGATAAAAATGGAGAAAGAAAATTAGAGACCAATTTCCCTAATGAATGCAAAAATCTTAAATAAAACATTAGTGAAGAAATTACAGGAAATTGTCACCAGGATATCACAAGTAAGAATTATACCAAAAATGCAGAGCTGGTTCAATAATAGGCAACCTATTAGCATAACTGATTCTATCAATAATCAAACTAACAGAAGTCATATGATTATCTCAACAGTTGCAAAAAATTATTTGACAAAATACAGTACCCATATCTATTAAAACACTAGAGAGCATAGCAAGAAATGGAGTTTTCTATAAAATGATTTCTAGCATCTATATAAAACTATCAGGAAGCTTCGGATGTATTGGGGATAAACTAGAACTATTCCCAATAAGATCCGGGGTTAAACAAGGTTGCCCACTATCACCTACTCATCTAATTTCAATATGATATTAGAAATGTTAGCTTTAGCAATGAGAAGAAAAGCAAATTAAAGGAATTAGAATAAGTAATGAGGAAACAAAATTATCACTCTTTGCAGATGATATGATAGTACACTTAGAGAACCCTAGAGAATCAACTAAAAAATTACATGAAACAATTCACAACTTTATTAAAATTGCAGGATACTAAGTAAATCCACATAAATAATCATCATTTTTATGTGTTACCAACAAAGTCCAGCAGTAACAAAGAGGAATTTAATGTAAAATAACTGTAGATGATATAAAATATTTGAGAGTCTAATTGCCAAGGCAAAGTCAGGAACTATATGAACACAATTACAAAATACTTTCCACAAGAATATAGTCAGATATAATTAGTTAGAAAAATATTAAATGGTCATGGGTAGGTCAAGCTAATGTAATAAGAATGACAATACTATGCAAATAAATCTACTTATTCAGTGCCATACCAATAAAATTCTCAATAAATTATTTTACAGAGATAGAAAAAATAACAGCATTCTTCTGGAAGTACAAAAGGTCAAGAATTTCAAGGGGCTTAATGAAAAAAAAAGTAAATAAAAAAATAAAAAGGATGATTTCAAAGAAGCCTAGAAACCCTTACTTGACCTGTTGCTGAGTGAAGTGTTTAAACCAAGAAAACATTGTATATAGGATCAACAATATTATTATACAATGATCAGTTCTGATGGACGTGGGCTCTTTTCAACAGCGAGGTTATTCAGGCCAATTCCAATGCTCTTGAGATGGAGAGAGTCATATGGGCCCAGAGAGGACTGGATCACAATACAATATTTTCACTTTTTTGTTGTTGTTTGCTTGACTTTGTTTACTTTCTCATTTTTCCCTTTTTGATTTGATTTTGCCTGTACAGTATGATAATTGTGGAAATATTTATAGAAGAATTGCACATGTCAACATATATTGGATTACTTGCCATCTAGTGGAGGGGAAGGTGGGGAGGAAGGGAGAAAAAAATTTGGAACATAATATTATACAAGGGTGAATGTTGAAAAGTATCTATGCACATGTTTTGAAAACAAAAAGTTTAAAAATCAAAAAAAAAATTAAAAAAGATTTACCAAAAAATTTCTTTCAGTAATCAATCAAGTGAAGGAATTATTAAGATCCATTGAAACTAAAGGGTAATTTCCAGTTCTGTGGACTGATTCATTCTCTTATATTATTATGATTATAATGGGTAAATATCCCTTTGGATGTCAAGTAGGAATTCAGTTAAGGATGAATCAATTCCATATTCTATCAACACAGTGCTCTTGAGAGCTAATTCAAAATATTACAGGCTTGAAAATCATTGTCACTCTATTAAGCACAGTAAAATCAAAGACAAAAACAATAATGATAAAAATAAAAGCATCAAATTCTTCTAAACTAAGAGCATACACATTTCCTCTTCATGAGAAAGGTATGAATACAATGCATTAATTAAATTATTAGATGCTAAAAACAGAAAACAATCTAGCAGAAAAAAACAATATCACATGGGAAAAGGTGAAGTGGTATATCATCCTTATTTTCCCATCTGCTGCTAGATTTAGACATAAATACTTTCTCTCAGCCTAAAGAGGATAACTTTATATCCTACTCATTTTATTCAACTATTTTAAACATTAATTTTATCCACCTATGAAATATCCTGAAGAATTTCTAATATCAAAAATGATATCATGATTGTAATATGTCCCAGCATAATTTCTAATGTCTACATCAAAAAGAATTTGAAGATGAAGATTTTTTTAAATAATCAAGGCCATTTATATAGCACTTTAATGTTTGCAAAATACTTGCAAACATTCTTTCATCATCACAACATTGTTGTGAAAATCCAAAATAAAACATTAGTGAAGAAATTACAAGAAGTTGTCACTAAAATAGTATGTCATTTTAGAGTTGAGGAAACTGGGGTGCAGGTTTAAGTGCTTGACTATGTACCCAGAGATTCTAATTGTTAGGGATCAGTCTTCAACTATGGTCTTTCCGGATTCCATATTTAGCACTCAAGCAATTCATAACCATCCTCCTGTTTTAGATGGAAAAAAAAAGTATGACAGCTATCTAGTCACCAAAGCCCCCTGCCATTAGCTTAACATGACTTTGTGCTTTTTTTTTTTTTTTATCTGTACCTCCTCATTTATTTAGTCCTTTCTAGATGGTCAGGAAAAATAATTGTACCCTAGAGTTAGAATGAAGTATCTGTTCTAAAAGTATAACAATATGATTACAGCATATGAATTCCAAGAATTATCATATTACAGAGTCATTTAATTCAATTACACAAGCATTTGTTACAAGCCGATGATGCAGGTGCATTAAGCTCCAAATCAAGAATTTTGTTACTACTAGGTTTAATAAGGTAATACAAATAGGGGTGTTCAAAAATTCATTGCAGCAAGATTCTAGGATTTTTCTAACATTTCCAGGAATTCATTGGCTTCTGGCCAAAATTTTAAATAATAGAGTTACAAAATGATCAGGAGTTAATGGGAACTCTGTTTACCTTACTTATCTTATTCCAGCCTTGTTTGATAGAGCAACGATTTATCTCAGAATAAAAATGGTGAGAGAAACCAAGCATCTATCCTTTTTTTTTTGATCTAGAAAAACAAAAACAAACAAAAAATAATCACCCTTATACTTTATGATTCACCTTCTTCTTCTCTGACCTAATAACACTTTATTGTTGTTGTTAAAAGATTATGTGATTTAATGGAGACTACCTTCATCATTGTATATCAAGTAAATAAATTATGTTAGAATTGGAGCTACTTAATAAAAAAGGCAATCTCACCAGAGTTTTGGAATTTTTGTATTGCTATTTGTGCTCTGGTATTTCAGTTGTCTAATTTTATAAATCAATGAAAAATAATAAAAAAAAGATTTTATTAAGTGCCTGTTATCAGAGATACTATGGTATATTAGAATGATATAAAGACAAAAAATAGCAGTTCCTTCCCTCAAGGAGTTTGCATAATGTGGGAGGAATCAATGTCTATGGAGTCGCACAATAAAGTTTATGCACATTAAATATATGGGAAATAAATAGAAAGAAATTCAAAAGGTAGGCCCTAGCTGCTTAGGAAGTTGTAAAAAGCATTTGATAAAAGAAAGTAGAGTTGAAAAAAGAGAGAGTGCATTAAAACTATAGTGTACAATCTGTACAAAGATAAATGGTTGGCAAATGGAAGCTTCTGTGTAAGGACCTTGAAGAAGTCGAGCTTGGCTGAACTACAGAGTGGAATCAAGATTAAAGTGAAATAAATATGGAAAAGTTTATTTCCAGAAAAGTTATGAAAGGCTATCAAACCAAAAAGTTTCTATTGGATCATAGATGTGATATGAAACCATTGTAGTTTATTAAGCAGAAAAGTGAGTTGGTTAAATATGGGTTTCAGTTAAAATCAGTTTGGTATTGGAGTCTGGATTGGATAGAAATAGAAAAAGACAGAGAGAAAGAAAGACAGAGAGAAAGAGAGAGACAGAGACAGATACAGAGACAGAGAGAAAGAGCAGGTGCAGTTGGGTAGCCATGGTAAAAGCCTATCTGAGAGGTGATAAGCATCTTTGTTGTTGCAATTCGGCTGTTTTCAGTTTTGTCCAACTTTTCTTGATCCCATTTGTAGTTTTCTTGGCAAAGATACTGGAACAGTTTGCCATTTCCTTCTTTAGCTCATTTTCCAGAGGAGGAACTGAGGCAAATAGAATTAAGTGACCCACCCAGCTCAAACACCTAGTCAGTATCTGGGGCTATCTTTGCATTCAAAAAGATGGGTCTTGCTAACTCCCGATCCAGCACTCTATCCACTGTACTATAAGGGTGAATATAAGATACAGTATGGTATTATAATTAAAAAGATTTAATGACTAATTTAGATATGGTAAATGAGGCAAATTTGTCTACTGAATTATTGGTATAATACTTTAGCATTCTGTCCCTAAAAATCTTATCTATCTACCAATGCAATTAAATTATGTGTGCTCTGAATTTTATGATAAATTTGGTGGCTAATCAACACCTATTTTGTTTCATTTTACATTGTTTTCTTTATTTCATTTCCAATGAGGAAGTCAGAAGGCAGTTGCCCCTGACTTTTACTTTCAATTATCTTATTTAATTTGGTACATTTTAAGGAAGGGGAAAAGGGAATGTCATGAAGTAGAACAGAAACAAGTGACAGATATTAAGAAAATAGGCTCTAGTCCTATTTACTTTACTTACATGGGAGAGTTAATCTAAATTTCTAAGACTCAGTTTCCTCTTTTGCATGATGGGTATACTATTCTGCTATATTTTCAATTGTTTTCAGGTGGTAAAAAATATCATTTGGAGTGTGTGAGTGTGAGTGTTGGTGGGGAGAGAAACAGAGAGACAGAGAGACAGAGGAACAGAAAGGGAGAGAGGGAGGGAGAGGAAGAGACAGAGTGTAAGAGAGAGAGAGAGAGAGAGAGAGAGAGAGAGAGAGAGAGAGATACAGACAGACAGAGAGAGACAGACAGAGACAGAGACAGAGACAGAAAGGAGAGAGAGGATATAGCATACTTGAGATATTCATGGAAACACATTTTGAAAATGATCAAGGACTATGAAAGAATAAGGAATGCTGATGGTGGTGATAGTGATGAGATAGCAATGAAGGCAATAATTATAATGATGGTGATGAGGAAAACAATGATGATATCAGTGGTGATCTCAATAAAATACACAAACTCAAAAAAATTGAATGTCCCAATGTTCTATTTGCAAATATGGAAATGTCTTTTTTATTCTAATTCCATACATTTCTCTAAAACTAGCATAGAGTATAAACACATTATTTAAAGTCATATTTTCAAAAACAATAAAAGAACCAATGCAGCACATTGGGACAAACCCCCCAATGTTAGTTGTATCAAATTTGACAAAGGATTCACTGAATTCTTTGTACTCAAGCACCAAGCATGAGGATCATACATCAGGAAAATCTGCTGTTAACTTGAATGTCAGCAATAAGCTCTTATTCAACATCATTTAAATAACAACTAGTAAATTTTAGCACAATAAGAGAGGTGTGAAGTACAAAGATTACTCCCTACTCTGGAAAAAAATTCTTTTCCAGAAAACCTGACATCTAAAAGCCATTCCTTTTATTTTTTTTTTTTTTTTGAATAAAAGGCAATTTCCAATCACAGTGGAGTGCAATCATCCATCATATAAATACAGAGTAAGTCAACTATGGAATTCAATTAGAAGTGCCCTGACATGCAAACGTCTTGCAAGTAGAAAGAATTGCTAAGTTGCATTACTCATGGTGGGGGGAAGAGGGGGGAAGAGGGGAGAGTGAAAAGAAAGGTTTACAAAAGAAGTTTTAAGTCAGTTATTGATAGGAAGAGATCACTTTCCATGAAGGCCACCTCATTACATTTCCAAAATCCCCTAAAGAGCCATTCTGCAGGACACTAATACTCCAAAGCTGTGTGTTGCCCCATGGCACCTGTTAGAAAGCAGCTTATACAGTAACCAGGGGACTATTTGTAATTTTCTTGCTGAGTACTAGGCTCAAAGTCAGAATACCTAATTCCTAGACCTAGCTCTGAAACTTAAGTCATGGGACCTCTGCCTGACATCATTTTCTCCCCTTCCTAATCAATCTTTCATATAGAAAATCCCCTTAAATCATATTTTGTCCCTGTCACATGCCTTATCACAATATTCCTCAATTGCCTTTTAAGTATAAACACAAACATAGCATTGAAGGAACCACATTACATCATGCCATTGCCTTCTTCATGAATTCTGTAATTCAACTAAACTAGTCTTTTGTAGTACACTTATTTTTACTGTCGTTTCCCTTTGGAGAAGGTGTGGAAATTGTCACAATGTAATTTCCATAAACGGTTAGTGAAACACCAAATTTTCCTAGATCATTTCTCATCTTCGTTTTCACCTGTTGCAAATCTTCAAGACCCAGTTGAGATTTCATTTCTTCCCTGGTCCTTCCATTTGTCTGTGTTAACTCTACAGAAATATAATTGGATTTATTGTACATATATTCTATATAGTTATTACATATATGTTGTATTTCCAATTGAATGCAAGCTCATTGAAAGAATAGATAATTTCAGTTTTGTTATCTTCAGTGATAGACAGTGATAGACTGTCAGTTCTATAATTGCTTAGTAAATGCTTATTAATTAATTGATTGATTGATAAGGTCTTTAATGATCCCCTCAACTGAAATGATTTCCTAATTTATTTCCCCAATTTTTCATAAAGGACTTTGTCTGAATTTGTCCTTTGACACTATCATCATCTCAGTATTGTGAGGAAACTAGATGAAACAGTGGATATAAATCATAAACTGAGGAAGTCTAAGTTCAAAGCCATCCTCAAACACTTAACAATTGTGTGACTCTACAAAAGTCACTCAAATTCTACTGCCTCAGTTTAATTACCTGTAACATGAGGGTAATAATAATATTATTCTCTTCTCAGGTTCTCTTGAGAATCAACTGAAATAATTTTGTAAAGTTGTATACAAACCTTAAACATTATTTAAGTGTAAGGAATTACTATTGCTATTTTTCTTGTTATTATTATTATGCCAAAGCAATGGACAACAAATCAGATAGAGCAGGTCAAAGGAGACTGAACAAAGTACTTGCTGCAACTTATGATTATTGCTCTGAGATGCTTTAGGGAATTTTAAACCAGACGTCAAATCAATCTCACTCACCCAGACCTATCAGCTCATCTCAATGTCCTCCTAAATAGGACATGACTGTGTTAAGACTAGCAAAATTACATTCAAACAAAAAATTGAACCTCTCTAGGCACAGTTTCTTCATCAAGTTAATTATACTCATGCCATTGATCTCAGCATTAGTGCAAGGAACAAATGACATAATGTCTGAAAAGAGTTTGGGAAACATGGAAGCATTATAGCAATTCATTTTTTCCATGGGAGAAAGGGTGCTTCCCAGCAAACTTGCAATTTTGTCATTAAAAAGAACTCTAGAACTCTTGTTTTGGAAATCATTTAGCTGATACTGAGCCACCAGTTCAGTGAGCAGATGAATGATTTGTTCAAAGTCACAGAGTCACTGTAACAGAAACAGAGTTTGAACCCCTCACTTCTCTTTTCTACAGCCAACCATCTCTCCACTATACCATGTTGCTTCTCTAATGTGAGGTGGGAAAAGCTGCCTCTGCAGTAGCAGCAGCAACAATAATAATACTCAAGTGATAGTAGCAATAAACAGAAAATTCTATATCTAGAAGGGACTTTAGAAACCATATATTCCAGCAATCTCATTTTGTAAATGGTTAAAATAGTCATACACCTAGTCAGCATGACTTCAATATAAGGTTGCTGGCTCCCTTTCAAGATGAAAACTAGACCACGTCACCATGTTCCCAGTATACAACCATCTGGATATTTCAGAGAGTGTAAAGCCCTTTTTCTCCAAAGGAGGGCTATGAAGTTATTTTGAGAGGTAGGAAGCAGAATTATCCAGATAATTGTCTTTCCTCTTTATTTTGTCTTTGTATAAGAGAGAGAACAAGGCTCTATTCCCAAGGATTCCATTTCAATTTATTGTGTTAAGCCTCTGAAATCTAGTGTCAATATATAATTTGGAATTTAATTTGAAAATTTCAATGCCATAGAAAAGCTTAGCAATATTCCTTAGCTATCATTCTCATAAAATTAAGATATTCACCATGCACAGAATTTACAGTACAATACCCACACCATGTAACTAAGTGCATTTATTACAAAATTGCATCCTACCAAACTGCTAATAAAATAATGCCCTTTGCTTAGTCATACATCCTTCTGAAAATCTCTCATTGGTTCTTCCTGAGTTATGAAGCTACAATAGTTTGGGATAGACAAAAGGAACATAGTCAAAACAACAACAATAAAAATAACAATTTACATTTTAATAGGACTTTAAAGATTACAAAATGCTTTTACATCCATCAACTCATTTTAATTTATTACAACTTTTTGATCTAAGGTAACTAGACCTTTACTATGATTACCATTTTAGAGATAAAAATATTTAGCAGAAAGACATGAGGAGATTCAAGTTAGTCAAGACAAGATCCATATTCAAATCTAAATCCAAAAATTTCCACTCCATCTTAAGTACTAAAATTATATAATTTTCTCCTCTCTCTCTCTTGTCTCTCTCTCCTCTGTCTCCAACATCCTTTTGTCAACATATATACAATACACACGTGTATACATGAATAGATGTTTTCTCAGGGTAAACACATATATGCATGTATATGTACTAAAATGTTCCTATAAATTTATGTGCATATATGCATTTAGATTTACATATGCATAGCCTTATCATACTCTTCCTTTCCTTCCTCTTCCTTTTAGGTATTGCTTGACAAGACAAACTTCAGAACCATGGTCAGGGATCATGATGAAACTAAGCCCTTCCATCTAACCTTAACCACATAATCAAACAACTGATCATTATATATATATATATATATATATATATATATATATATATATATATAAAATCTTCCTCCATTGGAATATAAATCTTTGAGATAAAGGAGTATTGTTCTTATTTCTATTTTTACCTTTACTGTTTAGCACAGTAACTGGTATCTATTGAGATCTCTCTCTCTCTCTCTCTCTCTCTCTCTCTCTCTCTCTCTCTCCATCCATTCATCTATCTGCTTTTTCTATGAATATGCACCTGAGAAAATCATTTCTTCCATCAATGCCTCAACTTTATTATCTGAAAAATAAACTCTATCATTTATAAATGACCTCTAAGGTTCTTTCTAGCTTTAAACATAAGGTGGGTTATGTCCTTGAAGGCATTTCTACATTTATATCTGGAACAGGGAGGTAGACAGATCCTGTAGTAAGAATAAGAATTACTAGATAGACTGCCAAAGTGGAAGAGTGGTACCATAAAAAATATCAAAAGAACAAGGGGAAGGCTTCTGGCATACTAGGAAGGTCTTATATAAAAGACATATGGGAAAACCTGTAAGCTTTATATCTTTATTATATGCAATAGGCTCAGAGGCTGATTTGGTGGTGCTCACAAGGATGACAGATTTCCATGAGAAAAGTGCTAACATTTTTACTTGTTACAAGGAACTATGTAACTCAGGAATCCTATTTTCCATCATTCTGAAATATAAAAATACAATGTCCTCAGTTTCTAGATTTCCTAGGCTTTATGTTAATGCTGCCAAATGAGTGCAAAATATATTATTCAAAGCAAGATATATTTCAAATTAATTAGATGAACAAAATTCTAATGGTATTCACTTTGTAAATCTGTCCATTTTCTACATGCATTCATTCATTCAACTAACTACACATTAAGTATTCACTGTATGCAAAACACTATGCCAGATTCTGAAGGAAATACAAAGATTAAGTAGTCCTTCTTTTTATCAAGCTTAAAATGTAATAGTAAACAATAATATTCTCAAAGTTTAAAATAATATCTGATATGATCTACTCTACTCCATAACCAAGGAATCTCTTTAAAAACATCTCCACTCTTCGCTTTCAAAACATCAAGTGATGTGCAACCTATTTCTTGATGATACTCCACATTTCATTTAATTCTAATAATTTGAAAATATCCCTTTACATCTAATCAAAACTTTAATTAATAATCATCTAACTTATGTCTCAATCAAATTCATATTCTCCTAACTGAAGAAATATAAAAGTGCAACCTATTTTAGAGCATTGGACTCGAAATTAGAAAAAAAATAGATTTGATTCTAAATTCTTCATGGCTTTAGTGTTCAGAAAAAAATGCTGAGGTTTAGTATGCTAACCAATGACAATCCTTCTGGCTTTAAAAAATGATTGTATATGTGTTAGGTTCAAAATGCTCACAAATTTTGGAGTCAGTGATGGAAAAGTTTATCATAATTCTTTTTGTCATTCTCTTCATTATTCCCCAAATTTATATAGATATCTAAGGTGATATTTGTAATCATCTGTCTAGTCTATGTATGTATTTGCAGTTTCATCAAATACCACTACATAAAATCAGATGGAGATTTCAGATATTATTAATAACAACCAGCTTGAAAAGCAAGGGGTTTTAATATTTTGCTGAAAGCTTTGGTATGTATTGGGACATATATGGTGAAGATTCAAAGGACTTACAGAATTGAACTTTGAGATAGAAAAAAAAAGAAAAAAAAACTACTGGTTGCCATTTGTTTGGAGATCATGATATTGTTTATTCATTTTAGTGACAATGAAGAAGAAAACTCTTAAACTTAGTGATTTTAATGCCATAATTTCACTTGGATCTTAAATCTATCAGCTATGTGGTCCATGCAAATCATTGCTGTGAGCTCATCCTTCTAATCTACAAATATGAAGGATATTACTTGCACTACCCATCTTATGGAGTTATTGTGAAGAAAATACTATGTAAAACACAAAAATACTTCAAGGGAAACAAAATGTGGCATCATGGCATTGTGAAAGCAGTACTGCCCTTGTAACCAAGAAGATGCAGCTTGGAATCCTGCCTCTGAGCCTTACTAGTCATGTTATCTTGATCATCAATTTTTCTCTGTTGCCTCATCTGAAAAATGCACAAACTATTATTTTTATCATTTAACCCAGAACATTGGAAGAGGGAAGGTAATCAGCATTTCAAAGTTAGAAGAATTATATATATATATATATATATATATATATATATATATATATATGTATATATAATTATTACTTTTACTCCTAAATTAGCAAGGTACCTTAAGGGAGAAATTTGGAGGCACCATAAGCCAGATAAGCCCAATAACCACCACCATCCTCATGATCACCGTCGCTTTTAAAACTCTGATGTTCACTATTCAGGACTCTGAACCCAAGAGCTTTAGGATTAGCATTGCTTTTAGCCTAGTGCCCTCAGCCATCATCTTAATAAGTAATCCTTCTTGCTGGTGCTACAGGTATATCTATTGAAGACTGAGAAAAGAAACTGTCATCAAAGTTCTTGGTACGATCAAAAGGTTCAAAATTAGAAATTGATGTGATCTTATCAATGGAGATGTCATTAAAGAAGAAGCATTGCCATGTGCTACACCACTGAATTCTTAAGATCAAAGCATCTTTCCATTTGATTTGCAACTGTAAATGTGTGTCTTTATTTTTTCTTGGATTAGATAATAACCAAGTGAGTGCAGGATCTTTCTTTTCTATTGTATTCTCAATACTTGTACAGTTTTTTTTGTACTGTTTAATGTTTCATGGAGTAAATAAAAACATTTACATTATATTTATTAATATATCCATAAAAGTGCTATGCAACTGAATGAATAATGGATTTGTAAAAATAATACCTGGGATTTATTCCAAGCTGCTCTATACTCAGGAAGTAAAGTACTATGACCTTGAACAAGTCAATCAACCTCTCTCTTACTAAGTATTTACATGAGCAAAAGAAGACATTGTACTGAATTACTTCCAAAGTCATCCTGAGTTCTAAATCTCTGATCCTATGATTCTATGACATTCTATTTTTAAAATAATAGGGGTGCCTACATGTTTGTATTATAATGGTGATTTCTTTTTTTATCACTTTCAAAAATTCCCCGCTGTTCTCTTCCATCTTTCTATCATGTCGTAAAAACTACTTTCCTTTCAGGTACATGTTTAATACATCTGTAAGCATCCTTGCTATTGTACCCAACTTTATTGCTCTAAAAATACAGGGTCTCAATAGATGATTTCATGTTCGGAGGTGATACAAAACAGTTCAACTACTGGTGATCAACCTTTGGCTATTTTCTATTGATATTAATTTAGGGTACTCCTTAGACAACACAGTCCACAGTCTATAAATTGTACCTTATTTAAAACTTTTTGAATCAAAGATTATTAACTGAAAGCTTTTTAAATGTAGGTTAAAATAAGTTTTAGAATCCTAAGAAGTCCTTTGGCTTTTAAACCAAAACCAAATATTTCTTAGGAACTGCCCACAGTTACTCATAAGAAAATCCATTTTCACATAAATAGAAGAAGTAGAATATGGCCATAGATTTAGACCTGGAAGAGAGTTGAAAGGTTATATAGTCTCCAAGTGTTCATAATTGTAGTCATTGTACTTAGATAGGGTAATGATTAATAATAATAATAACTCACTCTCTAGCAACAACTGTCTTTATTGCTCTCTGTGGGAGAATTACTTTTATCCTCAAAACTCCAGGATAATACATGAAATATTGGTGCTTGATTTTCAATAAGATGAATTTGATTTTCAAATTTTTTTACCGCACATTTTATGAAAAAAAAACTATAAAAATTATAGTATATGATATAGTGTACTATACTTTTTATACTATATTTTTTATATATGGGGAGAACATTTCCCTTTAAGATCCCTTTAAACCTCATGAGGTTGGCTATTTTATTCCAGTTTATAACAGAAGCAAGATTTTGAAGTCTATCTAAAGGTAAATCAAGGAGGAATATTAGAAAATTGGGTAATTAGGCTAAAGGTGAAGAGACCAAGATTCTAGATCTGCCTTTGTCTCTAATTACTGTGTAATCATGGATGGTGAAGTCACTTCATATTTTGGGGTCTCATTTTCCATCTCTGAAAAAAAGGTAGCAAACCAAATGATGATTAAGTTACCTAAAGGTCTATGTTTCTCTTTAAATCAGAATACTTCCATTAGATATCATTAAGTGATTCAATGAAACAAAACATTAGGGGAGTCAGACCACACGATATCAGTGCAATCCAAAAGAATGATCCTACAAATAACCAATCAACTAAGTAGTTGTAATGAAATTTGGTGACATGATGACAGTGCTATAATGCAATGTATTAATATTATCATTTCGAGGTAGCATTGTTAAGAATGGCATTTTATAGGTTCTCTCTGTTAATACATGATGAAAGTATTTTTGTTTAGGAAATGACTTCAGGGCCAGTACTCTATCTAATGAGTCTCCCACTTCTTGTTATATAAACATACAAGCTGCCAAAGAATGTTTTGAGCTATTATGCATCATAGTCTGATATGTACTTCACACAAAGTTTGAGAGAAATTTAATATAGATAAAATGTAAAGTTTTACATGATGGTTCAAAAAATCAATTTCATTCATAAATGATAAAAAAATTATAGTTTATCTTGGAGTTTTTGTGGATTGAAATCTTAAGATCAGTTATCAGTTGCTTACATACCTGGTAAAAAAAATTAATGTAATTTAAAACTGCATTGAAAGAAGAAATATATCCTTAAATAGATGGTGATACGTGCAGTGACTTATTACTAAATATTCATTGCAATTAGATTTTTCAATCTACTTATTATTCAAAATATCTAGATTTTCAGTCTAGGTTTTTATATAAAGCTATTCAGTAAAACCCCAAAACACAGAGTAATGCAAAATGATCCAGGATTTAGAGGGCAGTAATCCTGAGGTACTTTGCCCTTGTCAGATGATATCTGAAGTATTGTGCTTTGGGTATCACATTTTATGAAGAACATGGGTAATATGGAGACCATTCATTAGTATGGGGAAGAGCTTCTTGTTCACGCTGCATGAAGATTCTTTGAAATGAATGGGAATGTGTAACCTAGAGATAAGACTTGGGGAGAACATAAGAAGAACATTTGAAGAGTTACCAAATAGCAAAAGGATTAGACTTATTCTGCCTGAATTCAGAGGATAGAATTAAATTTATAGAAATAGTAAAGAGATATATTCAGACTTGATAGAAAGATGAACTTGCTAAAATTTGCCTTAGAAGGGTGATGGATCATCTCTCACTAGAGAATTTCATTGCAATATACAGAAGGCAAATTGGATTGCATGTTTCTATATGGTCTGTTCCATTTTCTGTGATTTAGCATTAGAAAAGGGAAACAAGAAAGCAAAGAAGTAAGGAGAGGGACAACAGAGAAAAGGAGAGTAGGGGAGGGAGGATTAGAACACAGTTAAAGTGGCAATGCCTTAATTGTATATCTGTAGATGACTTTTTCCCATCTTTTTCAAAGGGATTATTAACCTTCCTTCCTATCTGGAGAGCTTATTGTATTGCCATTTGAAGCAGGTTCAGGTCCAATTCTGAGACTGATTTCTGTGCCTTTAGCTACTCTCACACTTTAAGTGTTAAATGACTTGTTCTTCTATTGCAGGGGAGAAAGATTTCACACCAAGAATTCTTTATATCAATAAAATCAAACACACACAAACACACACAGACTTGTTTTTGTTTTGTTTTTTGCTTTGTTTTCATTAAACACGTAAGGAGATATGGCTCTTAATTTTAGATTTTTTTCCTACATGATTATGAAGCTCTCATCCCTATTGCTTAGAGAAATGTAAATTAAAACAACTCTGAGGTACCATGTCACACCTCTCAGATTGGCTAAGATGACAGAAAAAGATAATGATAAATGTTGGCGGGCATGTGGGAAAACTGGGACATGAATACATTGTTAGTGGAGTTGTGAAATGATCCAATCATTCTGGAGAACAATCTGGAACTATAGCCAAAGAACTATAATATGTGAATACGCTTTGATCTAGCAGTGTTTCTACATGGCTTGTATCCTTTTTTTTTTTTTTTTTATTTAATAGCCTTTTATTTACAGGATATATGCATGGGTAACTTTACAGCATTAACAATTGCCAAACCTCTTGTTCCATTTTTTCACCTCTTACCCCTCCACCCCCTCCCCCAGATGGCAGGATGACCAGTAGATGTTAAGTATATTAAAATATAAATTAGATACATAATAAGTATACATGACCAAAAACGTTATTTTGCTGTACAAAAAGAATCAGACTCTGAAATATTGTACAATTAGCTTGTGAAGGAAATCAAAAATGCAGGTGGGCATACATATAGGGATTGGGAATTCAATGTAATGGTTTTTAGTCATCTCCCAGAGTTCTTTTTCTGGGCATAGCTGGTTCAGTTCATTACTGCTCCATTGGAAATGATTTGGTTGATCTCGTTGCTGAGGATGGCCAGGTCCATCAGAACTGTTCATCATATAGTATTGTTGTTGAAGTATATAATGATCTCCTGGTCCTGCTCATTTCACTCAGCATCAGTTCATGTAAGTCTCTTTCTGAAATCATCCTGTTGGTCATTTCTTACAGAACAATAATATTCCATAATATTCATATACCACAATTTATTCAGCCATTCTCCAGCTGATGGACATCCATTCAGTTTCCAGTTTTTAGCCACTACAAAAAGGGCTGCATGGCTTGTATCCTAAAGAGATCATAAAGGAGGGAAAAAGACCAACTTGTGTGAAAGTGTTTGTTGCAGCTCTTTATATGTTAGCAAAGAATTGGAAAATAAGTAGATACCTTTCAGTCAGGGAATGGCTGAATTAGCTGTGATATTTATGAAGATGATGGAATAATATTACTTTATAAAAAAGATGAAAAAGTTGATTTTAGAAATTCCTGGAAAGATTTACATGAACTGATGGTGAGGGAAAAAAAAAACAAACTAGGAATAGATTGTACCCAATAACACAAAAATGTGCAATGATCAACTATGAAAGACTTGATTCTTCTCAGTGGTTCAAAGATACAAAGCAAACCCAATAGACTTTGGAAAGAAAATGCCATCTGCATCCAGAAAAAGAACTAAGGAGACTGACTATAAATCAACACATGCTATGGTCACTTTTTTCTGTGTTTTTTCCTCTCCCATTTTTTACCCTTTTGCTCTGATTTTTCTCTCCCAACATGATTCATAAAACAATGTGTGTTAAAATAATATTTTAAATGATTATGCAGCTCTTTATGTTTCAGGATTTACTCCATAATCCATATTTATGGATAGTCTCTTAACTTTCCAAAAAAATCTCTATGAGAACATACTTATATGAAATACGAAATTTTTCATTCCTTTTGGGTAATAAAGTAAATGAAGACAATATGGATGTATTTATTTAATGATCAATGCCTAATAAAAGCAAAGATTATTTAAAAGTCAAGATGTTAATCTATAAGAATATAAGCTCATTGCAGGACCAGGAGATCATTATATACTTCAACAACAATACTATATGATGACCAGTTCTGATGGACCTGGCCATCCTCAGCAACGAGATCAACCAAATCATTTCCAATAGAGCAGTAATGAACTGAACCAACTACTCCCAGAGAAAGAACTTTGGGAGATGACTAAAACCATTACATTGAAATCCCAATCCCTATATTTATGCCCACCTGCATTTTTGATTTCCTTCACAAGCTAATTGTACAATATTTCAAAGTCTGATTCTTTTTATACAGTAAAATAATGTTTTGGTCATGTATACTTATTGTGTATCTAATTTATATTTTAATGTATTTAACATCTACTGGTCATCCTGCCATCTAGGGGAGAAGGTGGGGGGTAAGAGGTGAAAAATTGGAACAAGAGGTTTGGCAATTGTTAACGCTGTAAAGTTATCCATGCATATAACCTGTAAATAAAAGGCTATTAAATTTAAAATAAAAACTATTTTTGTACAAATAAATCCTTTTTGTTTGTTTAAAAAAAAGAATATAAGCTCATTGAGGGCAGAAACTATATCTTTCTTTGTCTTTTTTCTTCATTTAGCACTATTTGGCATATTTACACACACACGTGTGTGTGTGTGGGTTTGTGTAAAGCAACCCAATGATACATTGCACATAGTATCAGCCCTGCAGTCAGTAGTACTTAAGTTTAAATCCAGCCCCAGACTTTTACTAGCTGAGACCCTAGATAAGTCACTTAACCTCAACTGGCTCCCAAACCAAAAATATATAAATATGGTTTAAATAAAGGTGGTGAAGCACCAGATTCTGGAAGAGCAGTTCGAAAGCTTCAGAGAAAAAAAAAAAACTCACAAAAGCATTATCATAGGTACAAGAAGTGCCTTTATTGTCATAAAAAGTAGAAAAACAGGCTAATCAAGATAATCCAGAGCTGGATGTAAGTCAAAAATGTCAGTTTAAGGTCAGAGGGAAGAGGGATAGAGGAAGTAAGGAGGGAGTCTAGAGACTTAGGGAAGTATCAGAGAATATCTTAGAACAAACTCAGGTGCCCATTATGTCTATATCAACAACTGCATGAAGGGACATCAGAAAGTAGAATATGCTAATACTGGATAATGAGGATGTTTTAGTCACAAAAATTATTTGTAGGGCAAACACATCTCTAATGAGCCTGCTCAGGGGAAGGAAGGATTCCTTATCTACAGGATCCTTTGGGATGAGCTTTAGTCATGCTGACATATAACAATCCCAGAAATGTGGCCTCCCTTTTATGGTGATAAGATTATCAGTAGAAACAAGATGAATTCAGTTAAAGTCAACATAATTCCTGACAATGGCTGCACCACATCAAAGAGCACGAATTTTAAAGAACTAAGAAAAACAGATGATCACTGCTTTATTTTCTAACCTATTCTTCCTAAAACACATTCTCTTCCATAATTAACACTGTGATGTGCCCTCAGTATCAGTCTAAAACAAGTCTTCTGGTAGAATGTTTTTACTAATTTCATAAATTATAGCAATGTTTATCCTATGAAAAAACCCATTATGGTTAACTTTTTTTGGTAACCATAGAGGCCAGAATGAAAGATGTACTATAAACATATGTAATCCATTTCTGTCACACTACAAAATCTGGTTCCCTGGGGATACTTCAGAGGGTCTGTGGTATAGGAAATGAGACAGAGTGAGGGAATAAGTCCAAAGAATTCACATGTTTCATTTTAAATGGTATCAATTAGATAGGACTGGTGGTATCAAGAGGCTTGACTTAGAAAAAGAAAGCAAAGTTTTTTTTCTGCATCAGACTATGTAGAAATAACTTTTGACTGAAATAAGTTCCCTTAATTTCAGGCTTTCATTTGATACAGTTAATGACTTGACTAGCTGGTTTGAGGAGAAACGAATAGGATTTAAGATCTGTTTCTCAGATCTAGTATCTCTAATAATGCTGGAGTCACTACTTGGTGGATGGCCAGCCTCATTAACTTTTTCTGGACATCATAGTATTGTCTCGTGTAATTTAGCCCATTAGAACTTTTATCCCAATTTAAGAAATTATTCCAATGAGCAATGACTTGAAACAACTTTGTACATAGCAGCCACTCTCACTACAAGAAAGTAATTTAAACAACAAAGAGGTGAATAAATGCTTCTGTTGCAAATATAAATGCTCAAAAATGCTAATGTGGCAACCTGGAACAATTTAGAGTTAGGAATGCTTGTGTTTGGACAAGTCACTGAACATTTATGTGCCTCATGCAACTCCATGAAAGCATAGACTTGCATTTAGATTATATCTGAAGGGCTATCTACTTAAAACTCCAAACTATACAGGTAAGGAAACTGAAATCCCTAAATCTCCTTTGCCAAATACTTTTCAGCTTTGTAGCTTTTCATTCCTTTCCAAACTTTACTCTTGATTCAAAATATTGCACCATTCCCCAGCAACCTTCTCATTTTAAAAATCATTCCACTGGGATGATTTCAGAGAGTCTTGGAGAGACTTGAATGAACTGATGCTAAGTGAAATTGGCAGAACCAGGAGATCATTATACGCTTCAATAACAATACTATATGATGATCGATTCTGATGGACATGGCTCTCTTCAACAATGAGATGATCCAAATCGGTTCCAATTACAAGCTACACCCAGCAAAAGAACTATGGGAAATGAGTGTAGCCCACAATATAGCATTTCCACTCTTCCTATTATTGTTTGCTTGCATTTTTGTTTTTCTTTTCAGTTTATTTTCATGTTCTTTCTAAATCCGATTTTTCTAGTGCAGCAAGATAACTGTATAAATATGTGTACATATATTACATATTTATTGTATTTAACATATACTTTTAACATATTTAACATGTATTGGGCACCCTGGCATCTAGGGGAGGAGGTGGGGGAAGGAGGGGAGACGTTGGAACAGAAGCTTTTGCAGGGGTCGTTGTTGAAAAATTACCCATGTATATATTTTGTAAATAAAAAAGCTATAATAAAAAAAAGGAAAAAATAATTTTCTCCTCCTAGGTTCCTTTCTCCAATTGGTCAGTTCTCCCTTTTAAGGAAGTATCTATTCCAGTCATGTTCTCAACCTTCTTCTTCACTTTCTAATTTCTCTCTAAACCATATCTCTATAATCTTTTCTTCTTACTCCCCACTCATATCCTCTTTAATTTCCTTTTAAGTATCATCTTCCCTATTGGAATGCAAGTTCTTTTAAGTTAAGAACTAATACTTCTTTCTCTTTTATTTCCTTTCCAAAAGTTTAGCAAAGTGCCTGGCACAGCAAAACATTTAATTATCTGACATCATATTAGTGTTATTTCATACATTAAGAGGCTAAGTGACTTGCCCAGGATGGCAATATGTCAGAAGGAGGACTTGAATCTAGGTCTTCTTTCACATTAGTACCCTATACTTGATGCTAATGTAAAAGAAATACCCAAAAGTACATTACAGAAAATAATAATGGAGCTTAGAATAATAGACAAGATATTTTTTTCCATTTCTTATTTCTCAGCATTGGTGCATAAAATCTAATACAAAACTTAATTTATCAACATAAATCCAGAATTATGGTGTAAACACCAGATGATATGATCACCATATATGTAAACATGTTGATGCTAAGGGAAAATGTCCTTTCTCTGGCCCTGATCATTATTTGACAGTATGGAAATGTCAGTATCCTTTATGAAAGTGAATGGGATTCCTGAACTCCACAAGGGAACATCAAGCAAAATGAGCAGTAGAGCCCACTCAGATTATGTATTAATATTCTGAAGAGCCAGAGTAAGGATGAAAGGTTTCTGCCACCATGGCAACTTTAACAAAAACACTGTGGTAATCTAAGTTGGCAGATGTGTATCTTGAGCCCTCTTCCCTTGGGCTCCTACAGTTAATATCCTGACATCGGCAGCTCACACGAGCATAGACATTTCATGGTGTCATAGCGGGACCTTGACAGACATAGAGAAGTACTCCTGGGACTTTGGGAAGATTGATGGTCATCCTCTCTATCTTTAATGGAATTTTTCTTTCCTTTGATTTAATACTTTACTCTCTGAAGCACGTCACATAATTTTATACTCAAAAGTCACACATTAGCAAAGGATTCTTGCACTCATATTATACCCCTCTCCCTGGAAAACTATTCTATTTAGTAAATACAAAAAAATATAAGGGGATATGGGCAAAAAGGCAAACAAAGACACAAAGTTAACTGGGATAACAAATTTTAAGCTGGAAAGAACCTTAAATCCATCTAGTCCAAACCCTCATCTAACAGATAGGAAAATTGGCATAGGTAAGTAAAGTGACTTGCCAAAAACTCATATAGTTAGTAAATACCATATATAGGATTTGAACTCATATCCTATGCCATGATATCCCGCACTCTTTCCTCTGTACAGATCATGAGGATTGAAATATGATATAACTGAAAGCATTGTCTTGAGGGAATCTGGAAATTTCAAAATAATTAATCAGTCTAATGTGCTACAAGTTACAACATGTCACTCATATTGTGTTTCAAGTTTTAGAAATAGTTTTCCTCCATGAAGTAGACAGTGCTACTTTAACATATTAGGAGATTGAAAAAAAATGAAGTGACTTTTCCATAACCGTGTAACCAGTAAATCTTAGGGCAAAGACACAAGTTTGGGAAGTTCAGGTCCTAATATCATTAATACACATCTATAAGGAACTTCAGAGACCATCTAGCCCTATAACCTTAATTCACATCAAGGATGTGACTAATCTACTCTCCTCATTTTTGCCTCCTATAGTTTCTCACTTCCTTCAAGACAATCTCAAGGCAAAGTTTGCTAAAACAAGCTTGTACAAAGCTCTACAAATGCTGTTGTTAGTGCCTGTACTCCCTAACTATTCTATTACTTTTTTTATTATAAGTAAAGTTATCATATACACACAAATAAGATATTACCTTAAGAAATTTTTCTTTCTCTTTGTACCTATAGATATCCTTGGTATCTAACAAAATTCTTAGATTTTAGAATAGTCTTAATAAATGATTCTGAAGATTGATTAATTGATTACTGTAGCTACACAGGGGTAGGAGGCAAGATATAAAATCAAGTCATGTGGATTGTTTCAGAGTACTACACTATGCTACCTGAAAACAACCCAATGAAAACCAGAAAAAAAATTACTTAAACCTCAATCAGCTTATTCTTGAAATTTTCCCTTATTTCCAGCAAATGCTAGAGAACATAAACTTATGCAATTAATTATCTTTGCAAATGTAGCAAAATCTGGAATTTATATGCAAATGATCAGTGAATTCTTAATAATGTGGATCAGTCTTGTCAGAATTCCTTTCAAAATGCATACCAATCTATTGTGCAGATTTTACAATCACAGAACTAAACCATTACCTCAGAGACTGGTTATTCATTTTACATAAAGGCAAAATGTGACGAATCTATGTTCATTGATAAGGTCATGGAGTAAGGGACAAAACCAGACTTCCAATCTAAGATTTCTATGAGATCTAGCAGCAGTCTTTTGCCATCCTTTTTAAGTCTGAGGCATATAAGCACTTAAAGACTAAACCACAGGAACGGGGATCAAAAGTAAACATCTTATCTCCAACCCAGGAGTTCTCAATTATTTTTTGAATCATAGAAGTTGCAAACAAACTCAAAGTTCCGAATTCCAAACTGTCCAAGAAAATAAGAATTGGGCTCAGGCCTCAGAAAAGCTCAAAGGGGACTTTGAAAATGAAGTAAGAGAGATAGAAGAAAAATTAGGGAAAGGCTTGATAAATGTACAAAAGGAAATACAAAAAGCTAAGGAGAAGAATGCCTTAAAAACAAAATTGGTCAAATAGGATAGCAAATACAAAAGCTCACTGAGGAAAATAATTCCTTAAAAAATAGAATTGAACAAACAGAAACTAATGAGTTTATGTGAAATAAATTTACAATAAAGCAAAACCAAAAAAAATGTAAAAATAGAAAACATGAAATATTTCTTTGAAAGAACAATTGACCTGGAAGATACATCCAGGAGAGGTAATTTAAAAATTATTGGTCTACTTGAAAGTAATGATCAATAAAAAAGCCTAGTTGTTATCTTTCAAGAAATTATCAAGTAAAATTATTCTGATAATTTAGAACCAGGGAATAAAATAAAAATTGAAAAAATCCATGAATCGCCTCTTGAAAGGTATCTCAAAATGAAAACTCCCAGAAATATTGTAGCCAAATTCTGGAACTCCCAGGTCAAGGGGAAAATATTGCAAGCATCCAGAAAGAAAAGAAAACAAATTACAAACATTTCAAGCATAAGGGAAGCACAATAAGAATAACACAAGATTCAGCAGCTTGTACATTAAAAGAACCAGAGGGCTTGGAATATGATAGTCTGGATAACAGAGGAGCTAGGATTACAACCATGAATGATCTATTCAAAAAAAAATAAATAATAAACTGAGTATAATCCTTCATAGGAAAAGATAGCCATTCAATGAAATAGAGGATGATGAAAAGACCACAGATAAAAAGAAAATTTGATTTTCAAATACAGGACTCAGGAGAAATATAAGGAGTTAATCAGAAAAGGGAAATCATAAGGGACTTAATGAGGTTTATCTGTTTTCATTCCTGCATGGGAGAATGATACTTGTATCTTATTAGAACTTTCTCATTATTATGGAAATTTGAAGGAATATATATAGAGACAAATGGCAAAGGTGAGTTGGATATGAAATTATAATATCTAAAAAAAGGGTGAATTAAGCATAGGAGAGGAATATAATGGGGAAAAGGGAGAGGGAGAAGGGGAATAGTATAAATTATCTGCCATAAAAAAAAGAAAAAACTTTTTTTTTTTTTTTTTTTTACAGTGAAGGGGAAGAGGAGTAAGAGAGGGTGAATAAGTGAACCTTACTCTCTTCAGAATTTGCTCAAAGAGGAAATAACAGACACACTTAATATGGTATAGAAATCTATTTTACCCTGCAGGAAAATAGGAGGGAAATTGGATGCAGGAAGGGAGAAGGGTGATAAAAGAGAAGTATATTGAGGGAGGGAGAGGTCAGTAGCAAAACACTTTTGAGGATGAGTAGGGTAAAAGGACAAAGAGAATAGAATAAAAGGGGGTATAGTTAGCAATCATAATTGTAAAAAGAATTTCTAAACAAGTTTCTTGGATAAGGTCTTATTTCTCAAAAATAGAGGGAATTGAGTCAAATTCATGAAAAAATAAATAAGATCCAAGGCAATCCCAATAGACTGTGTATAGAAAATACCATCTGTATCCAGAAAAAGAACTGTGGAGATTGTAAATCAATAAAGCTATGCTCTCTTTGTTTTTTTCTGTTTTTTTTTTTCCTCTGCTATGGTTTTTCCCTTTTGTTCTGATTTTTCTCTTTCAATATGATTCATAAAGTGATATATATTAAAAAATAGGAATGTGTCAGAAAAAAAACCAAGCTCCAATTAATAAATTATCAAATGATACAATCTATGCCCAAAGGGCAATAAATTCATGTAGATCCTTTGATTTAACCATGTCATTATTTGGCATGAGTACCAAAAGAATTTTTTAAAATTAGGGGGGAGGGCAAGAAAAGGATCTACATATACAAAAATATTTGTAGTAGTTCTCTTCTCAAAGAATTGGAAATTGAGTGGATGCCCATCAATTTGGAAATGGCTGAATAAATTGTGGTGGATGATTGTCATGGAATATTGTTGTGAAATGATGAGCAGGTTGTTCTTGGGAAAAAAAATAACAACCTGAAAAATCTTCCATGAACTCAAGTAAAGTGAAATGTCCTGTATACAAAGTAATAGTCATGTTCTGTGATGACCATCTATAACTGACTTTACTATTCTCAGTAGTGCAATGATCCATGACTACTCTGAAGGAGTTGATGAAAACTTCTATACATACCCAGAGAAGAAACTTATTGTGTCTGAATACAGATTGAATCATACTTTCTCTGTCTCTGTCTGTTTGTCTGTCTCTCTCTTTCTCTTTCTCTTTTAATTTTATTTTTCTTGAAGGTTTTTTTTTAATTAGGATAGGAAATCTCTTTTCTTTTACAACATGACTTTTAGGGAAACGCTTGCATAATTTCACATGTGGTTTCCTGATCAAGATTAGGGGTTGCGAGAAAAGAGGGAATCTGGAACGTAAAATGTTTTGGTTTTTTAAAAAATATTTTTAAATGTTTTAAATATACCTAGAGAAAATATTAAATAAATAAATAAGAAAATGTTAAAAAGTGGATTCATCTTTTAAAATAATGGCTTTTTAAACAAATTAAATACATACTTTCGTGAAGGAAACTTATTATATTGAAATATCAAAAAAGTAATTTCAACAAGTTTATGAACCCCAGCTTGTGATTCCTTTCTCTAAACCTACTGTTATGCCAACCTTCCAATTTCATCCTCTGGAATGAATTGATTGTATTCTTTTTTTTTTTTCAGTCCAGTATTCTCCTTTTCATTGCAAATGTATTTTAGATTATTACCTGGAATAATCAACAAATACATTTAGAGAGGATTCTACAAAGAAGAGCAACTTAGATCGTGATGATTCTAAATGACATAAAACTAATGGAACAGGAGGATGCTAAAATTGGGTATAACCATGTTCTTCCCTGCTGATGTGGCATAGAAATAGTAGCCTCATTTCTCAGAGATTTTACTTTCCTTATGGTTTGTTAGTTCAGAACTCTAACAGCTGAGTGACCGGGGAAAAAGAATTCTATGGCTACTTACTGCTGTGCTTCATGCTAGTATTTCCCACCCCTTAATTTAAGCTGTGGGAGGTAGGTCTGCACTATCCTGGAAATAGCCCAGGAAAATGAGTTGAGAGATCTGGCTCTGCCATATTACTTGCTGTATCTTTCTATGCTAGTTATACATCACTCCTAAAATACTCTAAGTTCCATCAATGGACCTGTTTCCCTTTATTCTGACATACGACATTCTGTTTCTCTTTTGACTGCTTTTGTACAGGGTGGTTCTCTGCTTCAAATGATACTACTTGGTACCTTGACTTTCTTTGGGATTTAGGCCAAGTGTCACTCTCTCCAAGACTATTGTCATTGTGTATTTTTGGTTTTGAACAGACTGATTTTCATTATTGGTGTACAGATCTCTGGGTGAGGAATTACCTCTACCGTTAGCACTTTGTTTGCAACTTATAGACTTAAAACAATTACCTAGACCTCTGAAAAGTTAACATAGTCAATATTTATTAGGGTTGTGACTTGAACTTCAGCAATTCCTGACTCAGAAATAGTTTTCCATCCACTATACCCTGGTGACTCTGATTTATTTGTTTTACATATTTTCTATTTTGTTTTATGTTCTGAACCAAAAGTGAACAATTATTCCATTTCCCCAGGAAAATAAGAGCTCCTTGATGGCAGAAATTTCCCCCCTTTATTCAATATGCTCAACACCTAGATAAAAGCCTGGCCATTTTATGGTGAATCATTACTAACCAGTATTAATTACTGACCAGTATGATGATTAATTACTAATCATTCAGTTGCAATTTTTGGTCATTCTCTTCTTCATGTCACCTCTGAGCTAAATCTCCTTCTCTCCACTAACATGGGCATGACTCCATTGCAGACCCTCATCTCTAACTTTAATATGGATTATTGCAATTGTCTCCTAACTGATGTTTCAGTCTTTATTCTCATCATTCTCCACACAGGTACCAAAATGATTTTCCTAAAATTCAAAGTCTGACAATGTTATCATCATCCTCAATAAACTCCAATGGTTCTCCTCCACCTCATTAACTCTAAAATACAAACGTCTTAGTTGGCAATGATAGCTCTTTGTAACCTCACTGTTTCTATTGTTTAGAGCTTTCTTACACATTAATCCCCTGGATACATCTATGTTAGCTTTCTTGCTTATTCTCAGAGGTCATATTCCATTTTCAATCTCTGGATTTTTGCACTGGGTGAACTTTGTCTGGAATGCTCCCCCCGATCATCTCCATGTCTTAGATTCCTTGTTGCCTTCCAGATTCAAGTCAACCACCATCTCCTAAAAGAAGACTTTTCCAGGTCTGCAGTCTGGAATCTTCCCCTCTAGAGTTACTTTGTATTATCCTTGTATGTATTTACCATATTCCTATTTTTATAAATGCCATTCCCCTCCTTGGAGTGTAAACTCTTGGAGACAGAAAAATGTTTCCTTTTTATTTCCTCTCTTTTTCTTCCCAAGAGTCTGGCATATAGTTAGCACTTAAGAAATGCTCCCTGTTTGATTGATAATAATATATCTGTAGGATCTTGGACAGATCCCATAAATTTTCTGCACCTTAGTTTGTCAATCTCTAAAAATTGTACCAGAAAATAGAAATTAGCATATGTTCTCTCACACAAGATTATTGGGGTCATGAAAGCAGATAATTAATCAAATACACAAAATAAGACAGTTCCCACTTTCAAGGAATTTACATTTTCCTTTTTTCTACCTTATTATTGGTTTCCCTCCACTCCAAATTTCACACACACACACAGATACTTGTAGCTAATTATCCAATTATCATTGTAAAACAGAATGAAATTGTACATATGCAACGTCCAACAAAATGTCACTTTGATTTTGCTAAAGGAATTTATGTTCTGCTACTCTGAAACTGTCAAATATTTAGATACTACGACCTAATTAATAAGAACAATTCACAGTCACGTTATTCTTTGCAATTTTCAATTTCCCCACTGCACTGATAAGGAACAATGAGGTTCAAAAGAGTGAAGTGGTTTATCCAGAGTCCTGAAGCAAATAAATGGCAGAGCTGTGGTTCAGATTCAGTCTGTGATTTAGCCAGTTGCCTCATTCCTCCTTTGACTTAAATCAACTGTTAGAAAAAATGTGATTTGTCATTGTTATTACCCGACTTTATGTTGTCATTCCACCTCACCAGCTAACTGTTTGAAAAGGAGGTATGCAAATACAGTCAGCAGAAACTGGACCCTTCAGTTCCCTGCCACTGAGAGTGTATTTTAGAGTTATTACTTGGAAGATAGTCTTTGCTTCTTTATGTAAAAACTATCATAAACTATTTATTTCTTTCCCCCAAAGAGCATTCTGAATCAAATCAAAATGCCAGTGGGCCAGAATGCCTGCTTTACAGTTATGCCTTCTAAATTAATGTAACCAGCAACCATATAGAGCAATACAATTTCTTATCATTCTCAAGGGAAGGAAAACCAACTTTTAATTCACCTAAATATCTTTTCTGTTAAGTTGAAAAATCAATCTATTTCTCCTTTTTAATTATATAACAAAGATAATCTTGTGGGAACAAACTTGAAAGGAGACATTATGAAGTCCTTTCCTCATCTATGGTTGTCATCTAAGCAACAGTCTGTTCTTTATTTAAAAAAAAAGGTGGATTGAGTACTTAATTTTGAGTCAAAGAGACCTGTGTTTAAGTCCACTCTCTGTGGAGTCAGGTTCCTCAAGGGAATTGGACTGAGTCTCTAAGTCCCCTTCCAATTCCATATTTTGGAGCTCTCCCTGCTCCTCTTTCTACTCAGTATTAAATCTTATTCTCAATCTGTATTGAACTCCTTTTCCTCTCACCTCCTGCAAGTAACTGGAACCTTTATTTGATGACTAAGTTATGCTGCATTTGAAATTAATTTAGCGTTCAATATATATGAGTCATGTGTCACCAAGAAGAATATATTTTAACAAAGTTAGGTATTGTTCCTTTTAGTCATTTTATCTGAATGAATGAATTAAGCGTTTATTAAGAGCCTATTATTAATAAAGCACTGTTCCAAGTGTTATGGATATAGGTACAATAGCAAAACAATCACTTCTCTTATAAGGGCACATTCTAATGGGAGATTTGAGAGGGAAGGAGGGAGAGAGGGAAGAAAGGAGAAAGAGAGAGAGAGGAAAAAGAGAGAAAGAGAGACAAAGACAGAGGAAAAAAGACAGAGATAGAGAGTACATATGATTCATAAGATATAAATGATGTATAATGTATGATAAGTAGTAAAAAAAATAAGCCTAATTCCTAGATCTGATATTTGTAATATCCAGACTAACTTTCTGGAGGATCTCTGGACAACCCTTAGTCTTAGGTGGAGAAGAGATGAAGGCAGGAGAGCCACCACGAGGATAGTCAAGGATGGAGTCTAGACTCTGGAGTCTGAGATCAAGCTTGAGCACATACATACACACACACACATACACACAAACACACACACACACATACACACACACATACAACATACCTCTAGTCCTTTCAGCCCTTAAATATCTTAGTACAATTACACCATTACAGCACACTGAGCATGTGCCAGCTGTAGAACCATTACATCACAATATCACACTAAGTATATGCCAACTAAAGTGATTACATCATTATATCACACTAAGTATATGTGAACTAGAAAACCATTATCTTATCAATCACACTGAGTAAATACCCTACTGTAAGTATCATTGCTTCAAGTATACTTTTCTCAGAGTTCCCCACTATCTACGGTCCTCGACAGATATTGACATTAATTTACTGAGACCTGGATTAAAATGCTTAAATTCTCTGGGCTTCCATTGACTCATCAGTCAAATAGGGTTTCAGTGGAAATACTCTAAGCACCCTTCTTTGGTTACCCTTCCATGTTTCATGTTCTGCAATCCCTAGTCCCTTTTGACATTCCATGCCTTGTATGTTGAGGTCCTTGCCAGATCTAATGGCCACATTCTATATTCTAGGGTCTCTTTCAATTTTCCTTTAACAATCTTTAAAATATTTCCTTCCCAGTATTCAAGGTTATTTTTTTTACAATATATTTCAGAGGCTACCTACAATGCAACTATTATTACATATTATACATATATTATTATTATTATTATTATTACATCCTTGGTGGCTATAAACACCTTCCCCCTCCACTGCTGTAACACAACACATTTGTAAAATCAATTGCTTTCTTCCATAAAATACTATACAACTGAAACAAAGACTGACTCATTGTCAGCCCTAACTCAAACCCATATCACAAATCTTATTCTTCTAAGTCTTGGATGATAAGGTGTCCTATAATAATTCAAGTTATGAAGGTCTTCCCAAATGTAAAGCCCATGAAAATATATTGTAATTTTTATAAAAGAAATTGTGTTTGGGCATTGAATATGCAATGATTTCTGGCAGGCCAGCAATAATTCTGGACAAGTCACTGAACCATTTAAGTATTCCAGGCAACTCAAAAAGTCTACATATAGCAAAGCAGGTATAGATCTATATTAATAAAGATGTTTTCTCACTGAAAGCCCCCTATTTTAATGAAATCATAAATTTCATAGTTTTTAGGACATCTCCACAAAAAAGGTATATGTTAGAACGACGGACTTGAGGGTTTTGACTTGTAGTATTAATGATGATCACAATTCTCATTGATTAAATTATTGCCTCATAATCCTGCTGGGTCACAATACAGTCATCTACAAGGTTATGATGCCCTTGAATTTTTAATGGATATTTGAGACAAAGATATCAAATCCAAATAGCTATTTGCCTAAGCTAATATTGTATATAGTATACCCTGCTGAGATTCCCTTTATAAATCTTCAGAAAAGGAACTTTTTGGTGTGTGTGCTCAAAGCTGTGTGGCTGTCCACTAATGATTTCACGTTCAATAGCATCACTTATAGTTTCAGGCAGACATTACTCTTCATAGTTTTAATGGCCAATTTTGCATAAGATTTTTTAAAATCAGACTAAGAAAACAGTTACAATCAAAAAGAACCTAGAACAAATAAGAACTGTATAAGTAAAAATTAATATTAAAAAAAAAACATTTCCCATACATTACCTCATCTGAGTCTCACAGGCTTATTGTGAGTCTGTGAGGTACATATGATAATTGTTACCATTTTACAGATGAAGATGCTAAGGTTCAAAGAGGGTAAATGATTTGCCTGTGTTTGCTTTGTCTTCCCAGAATCTACCATAGTCCCTAACATAATATAACTGTTTAATAAATATTTGTTGACTAATACATTAAAAGTCAAAGTGTAAGAAATAGAATCCATTTAAGTCCAACTAACTTCAAAGCAAAGACTCTGCATTATTTTACCTTTCAAGCTAAGAACTGTTTTAATTTATGTTCATTTTGCAATCAATATCTCTTTCTCTGAGAACCAAATCTAATCAATAATGTTCTGGGAAAGTAGTGTCGTTTGACTCCCTTGTGGCCCTAGTCACCATTCTTATATCTCCAAAGTCCAAAACATCTCTTCCTGATCAATATTCTTCTGTATATATTATGTTCTTTGTAACCAATATTTTTTGAGGGCAGGAGTTGTCTAACCTTGCTTGACACATAGCAAAGAGTTTTCATTAATTCATACAGCCATTCATTCATTTATTTTCCCCCAACAACGTTAAGAAATAGGAAGCACAACCATATCTCAGAATTGTTGTGAGGACAAATGAAAATAAAATTTGTAAAATGTTCCACATAGTTATTGATTTATGGTATGTTCTTGTAAAATGTTTGTTCCTTTCCTATTTTACAGATATGGAAAATGAATTTCAGAATAGACATGGAAATCAAAGAGCTAGTAAGTATTGAAATGGGGGCAAAAAAATGTTTTGGTTGATTGGTTATTTTTTTGTTACCATACACTATTCCTTAAAACAAATAAAATACTCATATGGTTCATGTCAACCATCTTAGAAATCAAACGGCAATCTCCTGTGCATATATTGATTTCATTATAAGTAAAAATGCACACGACATCTCTCCCCAGTAAGTTTGAGGTGGACAAGCATTATTTAATTTTTGTCTCACCCACAGTGTTTTGAAATATCACATTTGATTGTGACATTGTCACTTTTCAAAGGGAATTTAAGGAGTCCCATTCATTAGAATATGCTTATCTCCCTCCTGGAGCTTAAAGAGTATCCCCTGACTAGTTTCAATCCTACACATGGAGACTGTATACATCTGCTGAATGACTAAAGGGCTGATAGTATATGGTTATTAGGAGGCTTCTACAGATTTGAAGAACTCAAATTCATTTCAAAAATGAAGTTACTAACAGAAGACCTGTTACTTTCTTCCCTGGGAGCTTATAGTTGAAAAAGGCAAAGATGTATTCTGTACCAGGCTTCCATAGGACACCTCTGTTTGTGTAGTTTTTTTTTTTTTTTTCCTTTCCTGATTTCAGGTGAATTAATATTGCGAAATTTGAATGTCTAGATGTTGAATGCTATAAAACCCACCCAAGAACCCAATGATAATGAAATCCAGACCTAGTCTTAGCAACACCTAAATCTATTAGTGCTACTCCCTGAAGCAAATCTTGAATATCCCCAGTGGTTAGCACAGTGTCTGGCCAATTAATAAGTTCCCAATAAATATTTTTACTTGCTTAATTAAAATTAGCAAAGCAGTTCCAGGTCCAAGAGTTGTAAGGTAAATCTGAAACTTGTGTATTTTTTTCCATTTCTGCCTGACTACCTTTATTATTTTTTGCTCAAAGATGTTTTATTTTATTTTTAATAAAGATTTTATTTTCAAAACACATGCATAGCTAGTTTTCAACATTCACACTTGAAAAACCTTTTGTTTCAATTTTTTCTCCCTCCTTTTCCTCAGACTCCCTCTCCTAGATGGCAAATAATCGAGTACATGTTAAACATGTGCAATTCTTCTATAATTATTTCCACAATTATCATGATGCACAAGAAAAATCAGATCAAAAAAGAAAAAATGAGAAAGAAAACAAAATGCAAGTAAACAACAACAAAAAGAGTGAAAATATGATGTTGTGATTCACTCTCAGTCTCCACAGTCCTCTCTCCACATGTAAATGGCTCTTTCCATCACAAGACCATTGGAACTGGTGTGACTCATTTTTCTGTTGAAAAATTCCTCAGAATTTATCATCATGTAATATTTGTTTTGTTTTGTTTTGTTTTTTGCTGAGGCAATTGGGGTTAAGTGACTTGTCCAGATCACACAGCTAGGAAGTGTTGTGTCTGAGCCCCAGGTCCTCCTGAATTAGGGCTGGTGCTCTACCCACTGTGTCACCTAGCTGCCCCCACTAAATATAATCTTGTTGTTGCTGTATACAGTATTCTCTTGGTTTTATTCACTTCATTTAGCATCAATTGATGTATGTCTCTTCAGGTCTTTCTGAAATCTTCCTACTGGTCATTTTTATAGAACCATAATATTCAATAACGTTCATATATCATAATTTATTCAGCCATTCTCCAACTGATGGGCATCCATTCAATTTCCAGTTCCTTGCCGCAACAAAAAAGGCTGCAAAAAATATTTGCACATGTTCGTTCTTTTCCCTTTTTTATGATTTCTTTAAGATACAGACCCAGTAGAGACACTGCTGGATCAAAGGTTACCCACATTTTGATAACCCTTTGGGCATAGTTCCAAATTGCTCTCCAGGATAGTTGGATCAGTTCACAACTACACCAACAATGTATTAGTGTACTAGTTTCCCCACATCCCCTCCAACATTCATCATTATCTTTGCCTATTATCTTAGCCAATCTGAGAGGTATGCAGTACTACCTCTATTTTTTTCATCATAAGCTTACTCTCAAATGGACTTTATGTATTAAAAGTTGGAAATACGATCCAAGTTATGGATTTTTTTTACTTTGCTATACCTTCTTGGTAAATATCCTTTTATAATAATTAGTTGATACTATTATATAAAGTTGGAGCAGTATATGTATGAGGGCTTATGAGAAATAATATTAGAAACCATAATCCCTCAGGGTTGTCCTTAGAATCCAAAAAGGAGAAATGGTCATCTGACTTCTGGGGACCAACCCACAGTATGAGTGGAAGTTAAGGAAAGAGCCCAGAGGAAGCCCTACAAATTGAAATGAAATAAGACATTCTTCAATCATTTCTTTATACCAAATATTTGTCTTCTCACAGTGCCTTGATCCTAAATTGCATTAATTTCCGTTATTCTTAGATGATTTTAAGCCAATGATTCTCCTTTTTATGCTCAGGATTTTTTTTTTTTTCTGAGGCAATTGTGGTTAAGTGACTTGAAAGGGTCACACAACTAGGAAGTGTTAAATATCTGGGGCAGAGTTGAACCCAGGGCCTCCTGACTTCAGAGATTTCTTTTTTTATTTTTTTAATGTAATCATTTGATATTCCTTATTTAAAATTTGATTCTTCTACAAAAGACTGATCAGATGTATGTAACTTCATTTGTGGACAACCATTGTGTTACTCACCCACCCCAATCCCATGATTTCTAACTGCTTGTATTCATTTCTGGATTCCTGTTCATCTTGTTTTCAGAAATCTCTCTGGATTGCCTGTTCTCCTTATCAATTGCAAAGCCTTGCTTTCTCTGCTTATCTTAAATACCTCTCAGCTGCTTTTCATGTCCTTGGTGCTTTTTGGAAATCATCTAAATCAGGATTTCTTCCACAAAAAAAAAAAAAAAAGTTTTCCAAGTAATCTATGCAGTAAAATGCATGTTCAAGATTTAACTCATGCCAAGTCTGGCTTGGTGAGTGAGGGAATTGGTAACTGCCCATATAATGTATAAAGCCAGCATTAGGTGTCTCTTGCCTCTTTAATCTCATTATTCTTCATTCTTTGGGTCTTAGACGGCTTTATTATTTTTGAGGAATCTCCATTAAAACACAAATACTCTGGGAAAATGTCTGATTTTAAGTCTTGAGCAGGAATTAATATGACTTACATGTTAAAAAAGAACCTAGATAATAACTGTCTTATGTTTATTTGGCATATGTATATATATGTATATTATATATATACATATATATATATATATATATATATATATATATATATATATACATGTTGTGCATTCCAATATAATGCAAGATAAAGAGGAATATTTTTTTCTTTTTAAATTATTATTTGTATCCCCAGTGACTATAATTATCCCTGACAGAGAATAGGTATTTAACAATTACTTATCAATTGATTAACTTCAGAACCAAGATTTCAAAACTGATCCAATATGGAGGGAGCTGGAGAATGAGGAATAAAAGGGAAGAATCAAGATTGATTTCAAAATTTTGACCCTGTATTCCTGAAAAGGTTGCAGCATCTTAAATAGAAATAGGGAAATAGTAATGAGTAGGAAAAGGGGACTGATGATAGAAATGGTGGATAAAGGAGTTAAATTGGATATATTATGGATATTGGTTGTATTTAAAATGGAGACTTTAGGACCATAGATCAAATTGGATGGTTTCATGATTCTAAATTCCAATATCTCTAATGGTATCTTACATATTTCCAGCAAATTAATGATTATTCTTAGCCACTGAATCTCATGTTGCAAAATAGAATCTGTAGTCAGTCTCATAGAACAAGTTTCATAATTTTCCAGGCCTATTAATTGGAAGGCAAAAATTCTTCTCAAAGCAATAATTGAATAAAATGCATATGTCCAACTGGAATAAGTAGGCTTTGTGATACCATATACCTTGTTGACTAAGAGTTGAGAATCTTTGAACTGCCTGAAATAATTTCTAAATGATCTTCCCATTTTTGTCCTTTCCTTCTTTGCATGAACGTGGTTTGATGGTGGAGAGAATTAGCTGAAAGGTTAATATCCCTTTGATTTTCTCCATCTGTACTTTCTCTCCTTCCCTCCATTGCTAGTCTAGAAACTCAAATATCTGATGCTTCCCCCACAACACAGAAATATCTTTGTATTATTGTTTTCAATTGCTTTCATATCCAAGATCATCTGCACTTTTCTAATTGAGCAAAAGTTTTTGAAATACAGTGTGAAAAAGGAATGGGATGCAGAATAGCTGTCCTGTGCAGTATTACATATTAATTTTCAAGCTGCTCTCTCTCTCTCTTGAAGCATTTATTCTACTAGTAAAATGAAGTGCTGATGCCTTCAGGGTTTAACTTTGCTTTTTTCTTAATCATAAGTAATTAGAGAAACTGCCACATGTTGTTTTCGATTGGGTTTAAATTCAGAAAAGCTTTGAAAGAAGGATTTATACAACCAGATTAGAGATATCCAAAGGCAAATTAGTATCTTCAAAAGCTCAAATGGGTTGATTTGTTACTTCAGTGCATTCTGCAACACCTGGCTGTGTATAAAACTGAAGTCTTAGCCTGAAAAGACAGGGTTGGGGATAGGGTGAGGGAAAAATTTACTAGATACCATAAGGAAATCATGGAATCCATACATGCATTTTTAATGCATCTATTTCTACTACCAATGAATAAGTAGAAATTATTTGGAAATTTGAGGGTTTGGGGGAAATCATATCATTTAACCAAAAGTTTCTACAACTTATGAGCATTTTGCAAATACTATGTATTAGGTACTGTGCTAGAAACTGAAACATAAAAAGAGAAATGGGAAAAAATCTTAGTGCCCACCATCCCAGGAATAACTTCTGGGAGGAAATGAATGAGGGTCACCCAGAATGAAATGTGGATGTACCATTACAGGGAACTCTCAGGTCCATAAGATCACAGATCCAAAAAGTTGGAGCATTTGACTATGAAAACAAACCCTCTCCTCCAGGAACTTGATTGGGGAGATCAACAAAGAGAATAGATAAATACAAAATTTATACAGCAAATACAAAGTACTTCTATAGTTGTAAGGGGGTGGAAAAGAATCGATTTGGGAATTTCAGGATAGACTTCCCTAAGGAAGTAACACATAAGTTGAATTTTGAAAACAACAAGGATGCTTCCAGGTACCTACACTCACAATCCTGATACCATCCAATTCCTTCTTCTCACTCATTCTGCATATCTAATCCATTATTAAATCCTGACATTTCTAACTTTACTGTATCTCTCCTATATATCCCTTCTATCCACTCATATAGCCATAATGCTAGTTCAGGTCATAACTTCTTTCCTGGACTAGTACAATTATCTTTAAATTAGTCTTCCTGACTCAACTGTCTCCCATTTTCTCTCAAATGTCATAGTGATTGGTTTTTAACAAAGCCTTTCTATTTTCAAAATATGAATAGATAACTTTTTTTTTATTTAATAGCCTTTTATTTACAGGATATATACATGGGTAACTTTACAGCATTAACAATTGCCAAACCTCTTGTTCCAATTTTTCACCTCTTACCCCCCTACCCCCTCCCCTAAATGGCAGGATGACCAGTAGATGTTAAATATATTAAAATATAACTTAGATACACAATAAGTATACATGACCAAAACATTATTTTGCTGTACAAAAAGAATCAGACTCTGAATTATTGTACAATTAGCTTGTGAAGGAAATCAAAAATGCAGGTGTGCATAAATATAGGGATTGGGAATTCAATGTAATGGTTTTTAGTCATCCCCCAGAGTTCTTTTTCTGGGTATAGCTGGTTCAGTTCATTACTGCTCCATTAGAAATGATTTGGTTGATCTTGTTGCTGAGGATGGCCTGATCCATCAGAACTGGTCATCATCTAGTATTGTTGTTGAAGTATATAATGATCTCCTGGTCCTGCTCATTTCACTCAGCATCAGTTCGTGTAAGTCTCTCCAGGCCTTTCTGAAATCATCCTGTTGGTCATTTCTTACAGAACAGTAATATTCCATAATTTTCATATACCACAATTTATTCAGCCATTCTCCAACTGATGGACATCCATTCAGTTTCCAGTTTCTAGCCACTACAAAAAGGGCTGCCACAAACATTCGTGCACATACAGGTCCCTTTCCCTTCTTTATAATCTCTTTCGGATATAAGCCCAGTAGTAACACTGCTGGATCAAAGGGTATGCACAGTTTGATAACTTTTTGAGCATAGTTCCAAACTACTCTCCAAAATGGTTGGATTCGTTGAATAGATAACTTTTAACATTCACCCTTGCAAAACCTTCTGTTCCATTTTTTTCTCCCCCTTCACCCTAGATGGCAAATAATGCAATAGATATTAAACATGTATAATTCTTCTACACAGATTTCCACAATTATCATGCTACACAAGAAAAATCAGATAAAAAAGGAAAGAAATGAGAAAGACAACAAAAAAAAAGCAAGCAAACAACAACAAAAGGAGTGATCCATACTCAGTCCCCACAGTCTTCTCTCTGGGTGCAGATGGCTGTCTCCATCACAAGACCATTAGAACGGGCCTGAAGGTGATTGATTTCTATAGTGTAGATATGACCTTGTCATTTCACACTGTTGAAGAGTGGCAGGTAATGGCTTCGGACACATTCCAGCTATGTGATCCTGGGCAAATCACTTAAACTCTATTTGCCTCAATTTCTTCAATTCCAAAATGAGCAAAATAACAGTGCTTAACTCAAATGGCTATTGTGAAGATCTAATAAGATCACAGTTGTGAAGTACTTAGCACAATGCCTGGCATATAGCACATCTAATATAAAACTTTATCCCTGTCCTTTGCCTTTCTCATTGTCTCACCACTCATTTTCATTGACTGGTTACCACTCCTGGAATACTCAGAATTCTCATCCCTTTCTTTCAAGCTTTTTTCAAGATTTAGCTCTAAATCAATCTTCTTTATGTCACTTTTTTGCCTTCATATCCCCATGTTCTAATGCTTCCCCTTTCATTATTTTCTATATACTCTGTATATATTTTGTATGTATCCAGTTATTCAAATGTTATCTCACATATTTGTAGGAAAAATTTTAAAAGAATTTTATTATTGCTGCTGATGATGTTATTACTGTTGTACTTGTCATTTTGTTTTGCATTTCTTTGTATCTCCAATTCTTGGGATAGTGACTGGCATATAGTAAGTATACAATAGAAGGTCAATAAACATTTATGAAGTATCGCCTATATACCAAAGACTAGGTTGTGTTGTTTATTAAGGTCAATTAAGGTTGGAGTAAATTCTAAGCGGGGCGGGGTGGGGGGGAATCTGTGCAAAGACACAGAGGTGAGAGATGGAATTTGGGGTAACAGAAGTAGCAAAAAGGACAGCTTTCCTAGGATAGGTGTAGAGTAATCCTGGAAAAAAAAATAGGACAGAGCCATATTGTAAATGATTTTAAATGTCAACCAAGGAAATTTATATTTCACCTTAGAGGTATTAAGATCAGAAAATCACTGAAGCTTCCTAGGTGTTGACACATCCAGGTGTACTTTAAGAAGCATTCTGCCAGACCACCCTAAATGAACACCAATTTAAATCAAAGTAAAACCTTCGACTTGAAAGATCATAAAATGATGGAATCATAACATCACAGAATCATCATTTAAGACCACTGAGTCTAATTTGGTCACTCTACAATTAAGAAAACCGAGTGTTGAAGTGATCTACTCAGTCACACAGTTGAAAGTTGTCCAATGAGAGAAATTAACCTAGATACTCCTGGATTTAATGCCACCACTGTGTGCTCACCACCAGTGTTACTTGAAATTAGCCTTAGAACTCTTGACATCACATCATCTCTCTGAGCCTATTATTTCATTTAAAAGGTGCTTTGGGCTCCAGGAACCCTTGACTTACAAAATAAGAAGAGCTTTGTAAGCCCTAAAGGCTATAGAAATGTAAGCTCTAATTATTTGTTTTACATACTTATTCTCCAAAAGCCTCTTATTAATATTCAAAAATTATTTGAAATATAACTCCCAATGGAATCATCTGCTAATATCTTGGGAAATTAGTTTCTCAGCTTCCTGAAATAGTATGGAATGAGCCACGGATTTAGTTTAAAAAAAAAAAAAAAAAAAACTAAGCTTCAAAACCTAACTGCCATTTACCATTTGTGTGATTTGGGGCAAGTCACCCTTATCTTCAAAATTAGTAGCAGTTGTTGATACAATGGATAGAGAGTTGGAACTGAGGTCTGGTGGACCTATGGATGGATGCTATATAAATTATTCCCTTCTTCCTCTCCCTTTAAGGTGTTGAACTAGATTGCCTTGCTTCAAACTCTAAATATTTAGATCCTTTAAATATTCTTAAATAATAATGTTAATTCCTACAGTATTTAAATTTTACAGACTGCTTATTTCATAACAACTCTCCAGGGACAACAAAAAATTTTATGCCATTTCTATAACATAAGTGAGGAAATGACGTATAATGACTTATTCAAAGTCACAGAGATAGCATGTGGTGGAACTGGGATTTGAACAAAATTCCTCTGACAATCTTCTTGAATTCTCTGTAGCCTTTGATGGTGTCAATCCTCCCCGCTTCCTGTGTACTCTCTTCTTTGTAGGTTTATCAACATCACTCTTTCCTGATTTTATTGCTACCTATCTACTCCTCATATCCCAGGCCTCTTAGCTTTATCTTCATCCAGGTTACATCTGCTAACAGGTTTCTTATAAGATCTGTCCTCAGCTCTTTTCTCACCAGTATTCATGTATTTAATTATCATCTCTATGAAGATTTTCTCATCCATTAATCTATTTCCAACCCTTCTTCTGATTTTTATTCTTATATCACCAACTCTCTATTGGGCATCTCAGATTGGATTTCCTATAGAAATGTCAAACTCAATATGTCCAAAATAGAACTTGTTATATTTCCCTAAAAACATCCCCTTTTCCCATAAATGGAACTGCCATGCTCCCACAGAATCATAATTTGGGTGTCATCTTTGACTCACAAAGACACAGCTCATATCTATGGCTGTGTGTTGCCATTTTAACCTTCATAGCATCTCTTATGTATCCTTTTCTCACCATTTACATCTGTTCTAGGTTTTTTTTAACACCACATGTGAAGTGATTATTTTACTTTTTCTTTCTGTCTTAACTATCTCCCAATTCCAATTCATCTTTCACTCATAACCCAAAATGATTTATTTCTAAATTGTAAATCTGTGCATTCAATGAATGCCAGTGGCTCTATGCTTATGATCTTTAATATGACATATAAAACCTCCTTCAGCTTTTTAAACCCTTTTTATCCTAGGCTTGTTCTTCCCTTACCATTCTCATCTTATACATTTGTGCCTGCTTCTGCAGCCCTGGTCTTTCTAATCCCTGTTCACAACAGTAACTCCTAAAATTGTATGCTTTCTAACAGAAAATTCCTTATGCCTTAAATATTCATCCTCCTAACCCAGACTTCCAGATTTCCCTAACTTCTTTCAAGACTCAAATGTCTTGAGACCTGAATGAATTCTTTCCTAGTCCTTCCCAAGGTTAATCCCTTCCCTTAGAGATAAATTAATCAATCATATTTGTAATAGTTATTTAAATATCTCTTCTTCTCAGACCTTCTTGAGGGCATAGATTGTATTTTTGGCTGCCTGAATCAAGAGCAGTTGTTGGTACAATGGATAGAGAATTGGAAGTGGAGTCTGGAAGACCTGAGTTCAAAAACAAGATATATATCATATTATGATTCTAGGAAAGTAATTTAACTTCTGTTTGCCTGTTTCTTCATCTATAAAATGAAGATAATAACAGTATCCTTATAGCAATTCCCAATGCTGTTGTGAGAATCAAATGAAATGTCTGTAAAGTGTACACAGCATGGTTCTTAGCACATAATAGGTACTATATAAATTATTTCCTTCTTCTTCTTCCTTTAAGGGATTGAACTAGATTGCCTTGCTTCAAACTGTAACTATGATCCTTTAGTATACTCAATGCTTAGCACAATGTCAGGCACATAGTAGGCAATTTAATAAATACTTTTTGTTGTTGTTAAGGGTGATAATAATGACACTCAACAAAAGTATTATTAAACATTTATTATACACCAGGTACTTTCCTAAGTGGTAATATGAACATAAAGACATAAATCACACAAGAAAGATCCCCTATCCTCAAAAAACCTAACCTTAGCTGGGGGACATTAAAATCAATAGATATATGCATAATATAGAGAAAATAGAGAAAAGGTAACTAAAGAGTTGAAGGCTTGATTTTGGGGAGGACTATTTAAGCCTCCTATAGATGGCTGCATTTGGATCTTGAAAAATCCCCAGGATATCCAGAACTGAATGTAAGTAAAGGGATCATTCTCAATGTGGGAAATCATCAATGCTAAAATATGGAAACAGAAAATAGAGAATCCTGTGTAACAAAAAAGCAAACTAATCCTTATCATTAGACCTTAGAGTATAGGGAAAAGAGAAAACAATGAGAATAGAGAAATAGGAAGGGGTCATGTTTTCTTTTGAGAAGTGTTAAATATCAAATAAAGGACTTGATAATTAATCCTGGAGGAAATGGGACTCGCTGAAATCTATTGGACAGGGAAGTGGCAAGGCTATACCTATACTGATCAAATTATATGACATTTATAAAGCAATTAGCACAGTGTTTGGCACATTGTAGATGCTTGATTAATGCTTACAGTCTCTGCTACACTTTGGGAAATTTTATTTTATCCGGAATATAAATTAAAATTGAAGTTTATTAAAGCTGAGAGCTCAACCAGAAGGGTATGAACAGACAAATACGTGTGATATAATGAAGATAGTAATGACAAAATCCAAAACCAAAGTTCTTCCTCCTGTACTCAGGAGAATAAATGTACAAGCTAGAAGCTTTTTTGTTAGGAAACCAATTGTAACAACATGGAAAAAGAAGATATGAACAATGTCAAAGAAAGAGAAAATTAGAACAGTTTACTTTGTAGCCAAGTGAAGGGTGGAGTATTCTAGATCTAGAATTGTAATGGACCTGAAAAGCTATTTATTCCAGATCATTTTACAGATGAGAAACAAAGGTCGGTAGATGTTAAATAGTTTGTCAAGCTCCCACAAGCCAGAGTGGTTCATATTTGATGCATGAACTGATATCCTCTGACTTCAGGGATAATGTTTTATACATCATGGCAATCTAAAAATTATTTTTAAAGCTTTTTATTTTCAAAACATATGTACAGATAATTTTCAACATTCACTTTTGCAAAATTTTGCAAAAATGAAAACTGTCTTCCAAATAGTTTTCTTCCTTCCTCCCCTCACTTCCTCTCCTAGGCAGTAAGTAATCCAATATATATTAAACATGTACAATTATTTTATATACATTTCCACAATCATCATGCTGTGCAAGAAAAATTAGATCAATAAGGGAAAAAATTAGAAAGAAAACAAAATACAAGCAAACAAAAATAAAGTGAAAATACTGTGTTGTAACCCACACTCAGTCCCCATGGATCTCTCTCTGGGAGCAGATGGTTCTAGTTAATAAGACCAGAACCAGGCAAAAAAGTTAATGAACAAATTGTTATTAGTTATCAAAAAGCCCAAGATAAAAAAAAAATAAGAAAAAACTGAGATTCACAATCTTTTAAAGTCAGTGATCTTTTTAAAACCTTGAACAATTATTATGATCCTATTCCTCATAGTTAAAGGATCTGGGGGGAGAGGCTAACTAAGATGGTCTGAATTCTCTCACATTCCTCTCCAAACAGCTTTAAAAGAATACCTCATGACAGCAATATCATATGACAATCAATGATGATGAACATGACTCTTTCCAACAATGAGATGAGTTCCAATGATCTTGTGATGAACAGAGCCATCTACACCCATTTTCATTCTTTCTCATTTTTTTCCCTTTTTGATCTGATTTTTCTTGTGCAGCAAGATAATTGTATAATCTTATATTGGATTTAACATATATTTTAACATGCATAACATTCCATGCAATGCGATGCAATCCATAATATAGTGGATTACTTGTCATCTAAGGGAGGGGGTGGAATGAGAGGGAAATTTGGAGCATAAGCTTTTGCAAGGGTAATGTTGAAAATTTATTCATACATATATTTTGAAAATAAAAACTCACAAGTATACTATAGCTAATTCCATGTCGAGGAGTGTGCCAAAAAGCAAGAAGAAAATACCTAGTATTTATGCGGAAAATCAGAAACATTAAGTGCATCATTTTCAGGCCATCTTGCTATAACAATTACAATATAGAAAGGCTTAGTGAAACATATTTTTAAATTACATGGAAACTAAAAAATCTAATGCTAAAGAATGGATGGGTATAAGGAAAAAAAAAAGAAAGAACCAATATTTTCATTAGAGAATGACTACAATGAGGCATCACACCAAAATTTATGAGATACAGCCAAAAAAGGAAATTTTATATCTCTAAATATGCCATCAAAATAATAGAAAAAATTCAGACCAGTGAATTTTGTATACAATTTTAAAAACTAGAAAAAGAATAAATAAATAATCTCCAATTAAATACCAAATTGAAAATATTGAAATAAAGGATGATAATATAAGCAAATTAGGGAAGCATAGACAATTTTACCTATCACATACAAGTATGTTAATATTTTACCCAATAAAAGAAAGCGTAATGTGATATAACATGAATAATTTTGAATACAATAAATCTAAAAGATATTTAAAAAACAAAAATAATGCAGCCAATAGAAGAAGAAAAGCATAAAACTAGAAAAAGTACAACAGGTTTCTCTGATAAAGGCCTCATTTAATTAAAAAAAATTGAGTCAAATTTATATGCATATGAATCATTACCCAATTGATAAGTGGACAAATCCTACAAATAGGCAGTTTCCAAAAAAAGAAATTAAAACTATCTATAACCATATTAAAAACAATTCTCTAAATCATTATTGATCAGAGATATGAAAATTAAAACAATTGTGATTTTCTACATCACACCTATGATACTGATACTTGTGTCAGAAAAGAAAGATGTAAGAGTTAAAGAAAATGAAGGGGAAAATGGGACACTAATGCATTTTTTGTAGAATTGTGAACTGATCCAATCATTCTAAAAAGAAAATTGGAATTTTGTCTAATAAACTTTAAAATGTTGCATACCCTTAGATCAAGCAATAACACTGATAGATTTGTATTCCAAAGTGATCAAAGCCAAAGGAAAAGTACTTATATGTACAAAATTATTTATAGCAGCTCTTTTTTTTTTTGTTGGCAAAAAATTAGAAATTGAGGGGATGTGCATCACTTAGGGAATGACTAAATGATATGAAAATATATGATTGTGATGGAATATTATTGTGCTACATGCAATGACAAGATGGTTTCAGGGAAAATATGTATGAATTTATACAATGTGAATTGAGCAGAACTAGAAGAACAATATGCAATAATGGAAATACTGTACTATATAATGGTAACTGAATGATTTAGCTATCTAATCAATACAATGATCCAAGATAACTCTAAAGGATGCATGAAGGAAAATGCTGTCCACCTCCAGAGAAAGACAGTTTTTCAATTTAATTTTTCTTGTAGCTTTTTTAAATAGTCTGAATTTTCTTTTGCAACATATGCTATGGAAATATGTTTCACATGACTTCACATGTATAATTTACATCAAATGGTTTGCTTTCTCAAGGAAAAGTAATGGGAGGAAGAAAGAATTTGGAATGCAATATTTTTAAAAATGAATATTTTTCTAAAAATGTAATTTTAAAAAATGAAATTAAAAACAAAAAATTCCACAATACAAAGGATAAAAAGTACAAAGATTGTAATGTTAGGGCAGGAACCTGTCTAAAAGTCACCTTTGTTTCTTTTTTAGAATTTAGTGCCATGATCTATCTACAGCAATGGTAGCCAGCATTTATATAGCATTGGTACATTTGCAAATCAATTTAAATTCTAACAACTCAGTAAAATGGTGAAATAAATAAATTTATTTAGAAAGAAAATCTTGATTCACATTCTGGCTCTGATATATATTGACTGTGTCAATCTGAGCAAGTCTCTAAGTTACAAAGAAGATTCTCACCTTCATTGGTAGAGAAAGTTTGATCAACTAAAAATTCTTTAAACCAGTAAATTATAGGTGTAGGTCCTATTCCTAAATGACTGTTTGCTAGATCATGTTTTGTGGATAAAAATACAGTACTACAGAAAACCAATGGTAACTAAGTTGACGTGTTCATGTAAAATGAGTTTTTAACCTTTTCTCCAATTGTCATGAAGGTGCATTAAATGGTACTCACTATTTCCTCTGTTCCCTTCTATAGACTCCTTTAGAGGTACATGATGCCATTTGGTGATATCTTTTCCTTCAGGTTGATTTTGGGTTGTTTGATTTTACTTGAGGGAAGAAGAGAACTTAGGGTTTTTTTCAATTATGCTAATTCATACATCTAAATTTGTAGTGAAAATATAGATGATTCCCCATCTTCAACCACCAACCTCTGAGTGAATCACTTTTAAATTCAAATCTGCTCATATTGTTTGGCTTGACCTGGATTTGACTTTAAAATGTAGGGGAAAAATTGTATGTGAGTGTATGTGTAATGAATAGTACATGCAATTGAAAAAATTGAGTAATAAACCATTGGTTAGCTCCACTATTTATACTAATATGTCAAGCATTAAAAATCATATTTTATTCAGATAATCATCTGGAGGATTTGATCTAAAAAGGAAGGAACACAAGGCATGGGTGGTAGAACTTTCCTGTGCCCTGAAAGATGCCCCACCTTCTCAAACTCTATCCAAACTCAGTGAAAGAACCGCATACTCTTGGGAGTGCATTAGTATTTCACAAATGTCCTTGTCTGAATTAATTTCTGCATGTCTAGAAAAGACAGAAAGGGAGAGAGAAAGGTTTCATTAGGAAGGATTAAGGGGCTAGACAAGAAATATTAAAAGCATCCCAGATAACTGGATGCATCAAATCTAGGTCAGGAAAGATAAGCTAAAAAAAAAAAAAAAAACTATTCCAAAAAGCCAAGGGGTAAGAAATCATGAAAATCTCTGGTGGAGAGAGAACAGAAGTTGAATGTAAAGGGAAAGTGTCTGAAAGGAAAGGCTCTATGTCCTTGAAATGCGACAAGAGAGATGGGGCTAATTTTCTTTATCAAATCAATGTCTCATAGTTGGTCTTGCAGAATTATCAAGTCCAAACATTTTTCTAAGAAGCAAAGTGAAACACATGCACATGCTTATTTGGTATCTGATATTTGACAGCTCTCCAATTGATTTGCCTCATGCTCTGAGCCATTCTTTGTGGCTCAAGGCTTTCATTGTATAGGTGACCTAATTTTGGCAAGCTATTAATTAACACTTTCTCTAATTAAGTCAGTGATCAAGTGGAAAATGTATTGGATTTAAGAGGATTGGTGTTCAAATTCTTCCTCAGATACTTATTTCTCATGTTAACTTTGGCAAATCTCTTAACAGCTGTGGTTTTTTCATCTGTAAAAAAAGAAATAATAACAGTATCTCCTCCCAGGATTCTTGCAAAAATCAAAAAAGACAACATAAGAAAAAGTATCTTGAAAGCCTTAAATGTTAGTTATAAATATTAGGACACATAATTGCTGCCTCCTCTCCACTGTCCAACTTCTAAATAATCAGTGATCACATTTGAATTTTCCCTTTTCTACTTTGATTTCATTCAAGACTGTTCCCTAATTTAAAAATAACTTAGATAAAGCAATACCAAGAGGAATCAAATCCTGCCTAAGAAACTCCTTAGGCATTTAACTCTGGGTAAACTCCACATCTCTTTTGAATCTCAATCTCCTCATCTACAAAATGAAAACAATACTAGTACTTCTCTCAGAAGGTTATTTTGAGGATCAAATGGAATATTTTTGCAAAGTGTTTTGTATACCATAAAGTGAGCTGTAAAAGAAATGTGAGCCATTATTAAATGAAACCCTGAACTTTTTCAGTTTTCCATATCAAAATGCCCTCCACTACTCAAATTTCTTAACCTCCATTTAAAGTTTTAAACTCATTCTATGTCATTTGATTCATTTATGACAGTAGTAATAATAACATATTTCTATAGTGTTTCACGGTTTCCAAAACACTTTCTTCATGATTCATGATTCATGAGCAGTATCATTATACCTATTTGAATTAGAAAATTGAGGTTCAGAGAGACAATATGATTTTTTTTCTCTTTTTTATTATAATAACTTTTTATTGACAGAGCCCATGCCAGGGTAATTTTTTTACAACATTATCCCTTGCACTCACTTCTTTCTGATTTTTCCCCTCTCTCCCTCCACTCCCTCCCCTAGATGGGAAGCAGTCCTATATATGTTGAATATGTCACAGTATATCCTAGCTACAATATATGTGTGCAGAACCAAACAGTTTTCTTGTTGCACATGAATTGGATTCAGAAGGTAAAAATAACCCGGGAAGAAAAACAAAAATGCAAACAGTTTACATTCATTTCCCAGTGTTTTTTTCTTTGGGTGTAGCTGCTTCTGTCCATCATTGATCAATTGAAACTGAATTAGGTCCCTTTATCAAAGAAATCCACTTCCATCAGATTACATCTTCATACAATATTGTTGTTGAAGTATATAATGATCTCTTGGTTCTGCTCATTTCACTTAGCATCATTTCATGTAAGTCTCTCCAAGCCTCTCTGTATTCATGCTGCTGGTCATTTCTTACAGAACAATAATATTCCATAACATTCATATACGACAATTTACTCAACCATTCTCCAATTAATGGGCATCCATTCATTTTCCAGCTTCTGGCCACTACAAACAGGGCTGCCACAAACATTTTGGCACATACAGGTCCCTTTCCCTTCTTTAGTATCTCCTTGGGGTATAAGCCCAGTAGTAGTACTGCTGGGTCAACATTTTGGGCATAATTCCAGATTGCTCTCCAGAATGGTTGGATTCATTCACAACTCCACCAACAATGTATCAGTGTCCCAGTTTTCCCACATCCCCTCCAACAATCATCATTATTTTTTCCTGTAATCTTAGCCAATCTGACAGGAGTGTAGTGGTATCTCAGAGTGAGACAATCTGATTTGCCTTACCACTCCAAAATGCTGCCAGGAAATACAGGACCCCCCCCCCCCCCCCCAAGTAAAAACAAAAAAATGCATATTTCTTAGCAGGCTATGATTCTCACTAAGTCTTTCTCTTTTAAAAATAAGACCAGTTCTGAAGAGTTTGAAGTAGTATGGTCCAATGCAAAGCATACTCACTCTGAAGTCTGATGACTTGTCCAGTCAACAATTATTAAGCACTTATTGTATGTCAAGTCCTATGCTAAATACTATACATATCATTAGCATATTCCTTTCATTACCCCTAGAACTGTCTCTCTGACAAAATATTTCCTTTAAGAAAACTATTCTGACAACAGTTAATCAATTCCAGTTTAGCCACTGATGATATGTAATGTGGCCAAAACACTCACTGGCTCCAGTTTCTCCCCCATATGAAGTAGGGCTTCTGCTGTTATCAAGGAAAAACTAGCCTATGTCCTACTGTAGTTGTTGGCAGGGGAAATAATATAGAGTCAAAGACTCAGAGATTTTTATAGCTAAAAGGGAAGTTAAAGAAAATCTAGTCAAGCTACCCGAGCAGCAAGTATCAAAAACATCTCTATATAAAGTCTAGTTAGGGAACAAGGGCAACATGATTCCCTGACATAAAAAAGAATGCTACTGACAAGATGAAAAGCAAAAACAAAACTTTAACCTTGGCAACAGATTTCATAAGTATGCAATCTGTTTGCAATCTATAATACTCCAGCTTTAGTCTGGCTAAAGAGTGTTGGATTTTTAATCTTAGACCTGGGTTTGAATACTCTCTACTTGCTATCTGTGACCTAACATTCAGTATAAGGTGGTGCAGTGATGCGAGCACCAGGCCCAGAATCAGAAAGGCTTCTCTTCCTGAGTTCAAATCCAGTCTCAGACAAAGTAGCTGTGTAACCCTGGATAAGTCGTTTCACCCTGTTTGTCTTAGTTTTGTCATCTGTAAAATGAGCTGGAGAAGGAAATGGCAAAATACTCCAATACCTTTGCCAAGAAAACTCCAAATGGGGTCATGGAGAGTTGGAAATGAATAAACAGCAATAAACATATGTCTAACCTCAATAGCCTTGAATATCTCTCCCAGATCTAAAGCTATGCTTTTATGACTCTATAATTTACCTCTCTCTTTTCTCTATTCCAATACTGATGCTAACCCCTTCATTTTATAGGTGAGCAAATGGAGAAGTGAAAAAGCATTTTTTCCAAAGTTAGGTAGGCAAATATGGAAGAAAAGTAAGATTTCTTGATAGCACCTTCAAAACTTATTTTTTCAGCCAAATAATCTGGAAGCTGAGTTTAGCATTATGTTTAGATTACAAAACCACTGTTCCTTCTGGCTTTTTCCAACTGCAAACTCACTAGCTATTCCTAATCCACACATATGCTTACTTGACTGCATGTATTTCACTGCTGCCATGAGATCAATTATCAAAAGGTACAGTGTTTTGATACTCTCTGCAATCATGTTAATTAACTCAGGTTTTTCATCAGGCTTCTAAAGTCAAGGAAAATTCTTTCCCCTGAAAACAAACCCATGTCTCCATTGAATATGCTTTTTAATTAATGTTCCATTAACTAGTTGACAATAACTTGTAGGCTAAATTAGTAGAGCTGAATGTAATTAAACATTTATTAAACGGCCTGCTTCCTTCTTACTATTATGGTTGAACTCCTTTTTTTTCAAGATTTGTAGGCAGGAGGGATATATGATAGTATGGGTGAGGAAACTGGCAGAGAAACAGACTTCCATCATCCACTTCTCATTTCCCTCACTTGGTACTTACTTTAATTAATAGAAGGTTAAAACGATACAGTCATGTCAGTTTATTGGATTCTAAAGCACAGGGTCCAGGGTCTGTTTGTTCATTATTATAGTACTTATTAAAGTGCCTTAATGACATTCCTTTGAAGAGCATGGACTCAGCAAAAGATTGAATCATAGAGAGTACCAATGACCCGAGAAACATATATTCATATTGGAGATGGAAACTCTGCCTAGAAATCAGTATTCTAGATATGAATCATATTTATGCCAGCCTTGATTATTAATTCTTAACAAATCAGAGAACATCGGGGCTTAAAAAGCCTTTTTTTTTGAGATCATCCATTCCAACTTTTTAAATACACTAACAGGAAATTGTGGGAAATTATAAGATCTTAGAGCTAGATGAGATGTTGAAGGTCATTCTTCCCAACGATCTTATTTACATATGAGAAAAATGAGGCTGAGTGATTACAAATCACATAGATGGGATTTGAACTAAATCCAGGCCTACTATTTTCCCATGATATCACATGTTCTCATTTCCCAAAACAGGAAATAATGAAATTGTTCACTTTGCTCAATTTTAAATTCCTACTATATGATAGCACACAGAAAACTGAACTCAAAACCAAGATTTGGATTCAGGTTCTGTTTAGGGTATGCACTGGTTATTTGACAATGCACTTAACTTCTCAATGCTCTAGATCACTATATAAGTTGCAAAAAAGATAGCAACCCATATTGGTAGAAGATGATCATCATCCTTCTACCACTGAAGTAGCAGATACAGTTCCTAATCCTACCCCTATTCCGATGAATCAGACATTAAGTTAGGTACCTGGGATGTAAAAATAGAAATAATCTTCGGGCAAAGAAACTATTTTGCATATAAGTATACACATACATAGCCAAAGAGATAAAAAACAAAGTAGCTCTTCTGCCCAGGAAAAGCCATGAAGTAGTTGTTTGTTATCTTAAAGTTGCCCAACCCCTTCCTATGCTGCAGTGCCCTCATCCATGTGTGACAATTGTTCCCTGGTCTCTGATCCCAGAGCCCTTAAGTCTGTCATGGCTTTCCAAGGTCATGAATTGCATAGTGTTCATCTGCAGGTATCTTACTTAGTTTATTGTGTCTAAATAGATCTGCCTATTAGCTATGTGAAGTAAGTGCTATTAAGTAGGTGAACTATTAGCTGTCAAAAATGGATTACATATCATCTTCTTAAATTGCATGGACAGAAAAGACTCTCCCCAATCTCTCCCAGCCTCTTGGACAGATCCTGCCTTGACCCCCTCAATATTAATCAAGTATAAGAACTAGATGACCTATTGTTTATCCTCATTGGCATTCATGGCAATAGCCCTGCTAAGTCTAAATATCAATTCAATTTGATTCAATTGAATTCAACAAGTATTATTAAGTTCAACTATATGGCAGACCATGTCCTAGGCACCCAAATTATAAAGACAAAAACAAAGTTCTGCTCTCAAAGAGTTCACATTTTTCTTGAAGAGGGCAGGGGAGAGAAGTAACATGAATCTCTATGTCGTTATAGTTGTTGAGTCATTTTTTTCCATCATGTCTGACTTTTCATGACTTGTTTTGGGGTTTTCTTAGTAGAAATACTGAAGTAGTTTGCCATTCCTTTCTCCAGCTCATTTTACAGATGAGAAAAATGAGACAAAAAGAGTTGTTTGCCCAAAATCATACAGTTAATTTAACTATTCTGAAGCCACATTTGAACTTCCCAGCTCCAGACCCAGAGCCACCCACCTGCTCCAATACATATGAATAAAAACAAAATTTATTTGAAATGGTGAAAAGCTCTTAACAGTTAGGAGAATCAAAAAAAAAGCTTCATGTAGGAAGAAGCATGTAGGCTGTTTTTTGATGGAATTTAAAGATTTTAAGATTCTTCAATCAATCAATATTTAGTAAGCATCTATTTTGTGTCAGACACCTTGCTAAGTGATTCAGAGAATAAATCTGTCCATTGTTTTATAATAGCAAAGTGGTTCTTCCATTTATCCTTTGGGTTTTTTGCATTTGTATAGCTCTTGTTTTTTTGGCATTTTTGCAATCTCTTGGGAGATTGCACACCTTTTGCTTCACTTTATTTTTTTTTTTTTTTTTTTTTTTATTTAATAGCCTTTAATTTATAGGATATATATACATGGTAACTTTACAGCATTAACAATTGCCAAACCTCTTGTTCCAATTTTCACCTCTTACCACCCCCACCCTCCTAAATGGCAGGATGACCAGTAGATGTTAAATATATTAAAATATAACTTAGATACACAATAAGTATACATGACCACAACATTATTTTGCTGTACAAAAGAATCAGACTCTGAATTATTGTACAATTAGCTTGTGAAGGAAATCAAAGATGCAGGTGTGCATAAATATAGGGACTAGGAATTCAATGTAGTGGTTTTAGTCATCTCCCAGAGTTCTTTTTCTGGGTATAGCTAGTTCAGTTCATTACTGCTCCATTAGAAATGATTTGGTTGATCTCGTTGCTGAGGATGGCCTGATCCATCAGGACTGGTCATCATCTAGTATTGTTGTTGAAGTATATAATGATCTCCTGGTCCTGCTCATTTCACTTAGCATCAGTTCGTGTAAGTCTCTCCAGGCCTTTCTGAAATCATCCTGTTGGTCATTTCTTACAGAACAGTAATATTCCATAATTTTCATATACCACAATTTATTCAGCCATTCTCCAACTGATGGACATCCATTCAGTTTCAGTTTCTAGCCACTACAAAAGGGCTGCCACAAACATTCGTGCACATACAGGTCCCTTTCCCTTCTTTATAATCTCTTTGGGATATAATCCCAGTAGTAACACTCTGGATCAAAGGGTATGCACAGTTTGATAACTTTTTGAGCATAGTTCCAAACTACTCTCCAAAATGGTTGGATTCGTTCACAACTCCACCAACAATGAATCAATGTCCCAGTTTTCCCATCCCTCCAACAATCATCATTATTTTTTCCTGTCATCTTAGCCAATCTGACAGGTGTGTAGTGGTATCTTAGAGTTGTCTTAATTTGCATTTCTCTGATTAATAATGACTTGGAGCATCTTTTCATATGACTAGAAATATTTTCAATTTCTTCATCTGAGAATTGTCTGTTCATATCCTTTGACCATTTTTCAATTGGAGAATGGCTTGATTTTTTATAAATTAGAGTTAATTCTCTATATATTTTGGAAATGAGGCCTTTATCAGAACCTTTGACTGTAAAAATATTTTCCCAGTTTATTGCTTCCCTTCTAATCTTGTCTGCATTAGTTTTGTTTGTACAAAACTTTTCAGTTTGGTATAATCGAAATTTTTCTATTTTGTGATCAGTAATGATCTCTAGTTCTGCTTTGGTCATAAAAACTTCCCCTTCCACAGGTCTGAGAGGTAAACTATCCTATGTTCCTCTAATTTATTAATAATTTCATTCTTTATGCCTAGGTCATGAACCCATTTTGACCTTATCTTGGTGTACGGCGTTAAGTATGGATCAATGCCTAGTTTCTGCCATATTAGTTTCCAATTTTCCCAGCAATTTTATCAAACAGTAAGTTCTTATCCCAAAAGCTGGGATCTTTGGGTTTATCAAAGACTAGGTTGCTATATTTGTTGACTGTTTTATCCTTGAACCTAATCTATTCCACTGATCAACTAATCTATTCCTTAGCCAATACCAAATAGTTTTGGTAACTGCTGCTCTATAGTATAGTTTTAGATCTGGTACAGCTAAGCCACCATCATTTGATTTTTTTTCATTAATTCCTTGAAATTCTTGACCTTTTGTTTTTCCATATGAACTTTGTTGTTATTTTTCTAGGTCATTAAAATAGTTTTTTGGGAGTCTGATTGGTATAGCGCTAAATAAATAGATTAGTTTAGGTAATATTGTCATCTTTATTATATTTGCTCGCCCTATCCAAGAGCATTTAATATTTTTCAATTGGTTAGATCAGACTTAATTTGTGTTAAAAGTGGTCTGTAATTTTGCTCATAAAGTTTCTGATTTTCCCTTGGCAGATAGATTCCTAAATATTTTATATTATCAGTAGTTACTTTAAATGGAATTTCTCTTTGTAACTCTGACTGTTGGATTTTGTTAGTGATATATAAGAATGCTGATGACTTATGTGGGTTTATTTTATAACCAGCAACTTTGCTAAAGTTTGGATTATTTCTAATAACTTTTAGCAGAATCTCTGGGGTTCTCTAAGTATACCATCATGTCATCGGCAAAGAGTGATAATTTGGCTTCCTCATTGCCTATTCTTATTCCTTTAATCTCTTTCTCAGCTCTTATTGCTATAGCTAGCGTTTCTAATACAATATTAAATAGTAACGGTGATAGTGGGCAACCTTGTTTCACTCAGATCTTATTGGGAATGGTTGCAGTTTGTCTCCATTACATATGATGCTTACTGATGGTTTTAAATAGATGCTGCTGATTATTTTAAGGAAAAGTCCATTTATTCCTATACTCTCAAGTGTTTTTAATAGGAATGGATGTTGGATTTTATCAAATGCTTTTTCTGCATCTATTGAGATGATCATATGGTTTTTGTTAATTTGGTTATTATGGCCAATTATATTGATAGTTTTCCTAATATTGAACCAGCCCTGCATTCCTGGTATAAATCCTACTTGATCATAGTGTATTATCTTGGAGATGATTTTCTGTAGTCTTTTGCTAATATCTTATTTAAGATTTTAGCATCAATATTCATTAGGGAGATTGGTTTATAATTTTCTTTCTCTGTTTTCAGCCTACCTGGTTTAGGTATCAGTACCATGTCTGTGTCATAGAAGGAATTGGGTAGGACTCCTTCATTCCCTATTTTATCAAATAATTTATATAGCATTGGGGGCCAATTGTTCTTTAAATGTTTGGTAAAATTCACATGTAAATCCATCTGGTCCTGGGGATTTTTCTTAGGGAGTTGTTTAATTGCCTGTTCTATTTCTTTTTCTGAAATGGGACTATTCAAGCAATTACTTCCTCCTCTGTTAATCTGGGAAGTCTATATTTTTGGAGGTAGTCATCCATTTCACTTAGGTTATCAAATTTATTGGCATAAAGTTGAGCAAAATAACTCCTTATTATTTCTCTAATTTCCTCTTCCTTGGTGGAAAGTTCTCCTTTTCATTTTTAAGACTACTAATTTCATTTTCCTCCCTCCTTTTCTAATCAGATTTACAAAGGCTTATCTATTTTATTGGCTTTTTCATAGAACCAACTCTTAGTTTTATTAATTAGTTCAATAGATTTTTTACTTTCAATATTTTTAATTTCTCCTTTTAATTTTAGAATTTCCAATTTAGTATTTGATTGGGGGTTTTTAATTTGGTCTTTTTTTAGTTTTTTAGTTGCAAGCCCAATTCATTAATCTTTTCTTTCTCTGTTTTATTCAAGTAAGCCTCTAAGGATATAAAATTCCCTCTTATTACCGCTTTGGCTGCATCCCACAAATTTTGGTATGATGTCTCATCATTGTCATTATCTTGAGTGAAATTATTAATTGTATCTATAATTTGCTGCTTCACCCAATCATTCTTTAAGATGAGATTGTTTAGTTTCCAATTACTTTTTGGTCTATTTCCCCCTAATTTTTTGTTGAATGTAGTTTTTATTGCATCATGATCTGAAAAGAAAGCATTTACTATTTCTGCTTTCTTGCATTTAATTTTGAGGTCTTTATGTCCTAATATATGGTCAATTTTGAATAGGTTCCATGAACTGCTGAGAAGAAAGTATATTCCCTTCTATCTCCATTCAATTTTCTCCAAAGATCCAACATACCTAATTTTTCTAATATTCTGTTTACTTCTTTAATTTCTTTCTTATTTGTTTTGTGGTTTGATTTGTCTAATTCTGAGAGTGCAAGGTTGAGATCTCCTACTATTACAGTTTTGTTGTCTATTTCTTCTTGCAACTCTCTTAACTTCTCCTTTAGGAAGCTGAGTGCCATACCACTTGGTGCATATATGTTTAATATTGATATTGCTTCGTTGTTTATGCTACCCTTTAGCAGGATGTAGTTTCCTTCCTTATCTCTTTTAATTAGATCAATTTTTACTTTTGCTTGATCTGAGATAAGGATGGCTACCCCTGCTTTTTTGACTTCACCTGAAGCATAATGATTTTGCTCCAGCCTTTTACCTTTACTCTATATGTATCCCCTGCTTTAAATGTGTTTCTTGTAAACAACATATTGTAGGGTTCTGACTTTTGATCCAGTCTGCTATCTGCCTCCTCTTTATGGGGAGTTCATCCCATTCACATTTACAGGTTAGAATTACTAAATCTGTATTTCCTGCCATCCTAATAACCCCAGATTGTGCTTTACTTATTCTTGCCTCCCCAACCCTCTTTCCCTTTTAAACTTATGTACCCCTCTTGTATCCGATCTTATCCTCTTTATAATCCCCCCTCCCCTTTGAGTCTTTCCCCCTTCCTTCCCTATTCTCTTTTCTTTTCCTTTTCCTCTCCCCGTTTTTAATGGGGCAGAGAAATTTTCTCAAAACAAATGTCAATTATTTTTCCTTTGGAGCCTAACTCTGATGGAGTAAGATTCACACAATGTTCCTCCCTCTCTAGAATTCCCTCAGATTGATAAGTTTCCTTAGCCTCTTTGTGGGATGTGGTTTCCCTCTTTTTATCCCTCCTTCCCACCTTATTCTGCCATCATCCCTTTTCCATATCTCTTCCCTTTTTATGTTATATCAGTACTATCAAATTTTACATGTATTTTTTTTGTATATCCACAACAGAAATACAATTCTCAAGAGTTATTTTTACCTTTTCTGCATCTCTTGAGTTCTATTCTTGGAGATCAAATTTTTTGTTTAGTTCTGGTTTTCTTCAGAAACAAATGGAATTCATTTGTTTCATTAAATGATCCATCTTCTTCCCTGGAAGAAAATGCTCAGCTTAGCTGGGTAGTTTATTCTTGGCTGCATCCAAGTTCTTTGTGCCTTTCGGAATATCATATTCCAGGCCCTTCTTTCCTTTAATGTAGAGGCAGCCAGATCTTGGGTGATCCTTATTGTGGCACCTCGGTATTTAAATGGTTTTTTGGCTGCTTGTAAAATTTTTCCTTAATCTGATAGTTCTGAAATTTTTGCCACAATATTCCTTGGGTTTTATTTTAGGGTTTCTTTCAGAAGGTGTTCGATGAATTCTTTCAATCCTATTTTACCTTCTGATTCTATTACATCTGGGCAGTTCTCTTTGATGATTTCTTGTAAAATAGTATCTAGGCTCTTTTTTTCATCATAGTTTTCGGAAAGTCCAATAATCCTCAGATTATCTCTCCTAGATCTATTTTCCAAGTCTGTCATTTTAGCTAAGTAGATAATTCATGGTTTTCAGTTTGTCATTTTTTGGTTTTCTTGACTGATTCTTGCTGTCTCAATGCATCATTAGTTTCAATTTGTTCAGTTCTAATTTTTAAAGAATTATTTTCTTCATTAGCTTTTTTACTTCTTTCTGTATATGTCCAATTGAGTTTTTGAATGTATTGTTTTGGTCTGTGGAATTTTTTTCCATTTCACTAATTTTTTTTAGTGAATTATTTTCTTTTCCAATTCACAGATCCTACTTTCTTGCAGGTTCTTTGTCTTTTCCAATTCACAAATCCTACTTTCTAGTAGAATTCTTTATTTTTCCAATTCACAATTCTTACTTTCCTGAGATTTTTATTTTTTCCAATTCACCAATTTTGTTTCCCTGCACTTCCTGGAGAATTTTTAACTTTTCAATTCGTATTTCAGGAAGTTGTTGCCTCTTGTAAGGCTTCTCTTTCCTTTCCCCATTTATCTTCTAACTCTCTTTGAGACTTTTAATGGTCTCTTCTTGAGAAATTATGTAAAGAGGACAGTCTGATGCATTTTGCTGTTTGAGGTCTCTTCAGGTTTGCTGACCTGCTCTTTTCTGCATAAGAAGCTGTCGATCGTTCTTTTCATCTTTTTATTCATGTTTTAAAGCCTTTAGGGTATGTCTCCTAGGCAAGGGGTTACCACTTCCTCTGCAGAGCGAGAGATGTAAACCGATTTCCGGCTCCAAGGTATGGGAGTGCTCCGAGTGAGAGTTTTCCCTTCCCCAACAGGAAGTGGATTCAGCACTGGCCGAGCTATCAAACTGCTTAGTAGGGCTGAGTGGATTATCGATTGCCCTAGGCTAGAGACTAAGTGGTGAAAGTGTCACTGCCCCAGGCCGGAGCCTCTTGTGGGACTGTGGTATTAGCAGCTGAGTGCAGACTGCAGACCGCCAGGAACTCTGCCCCAGTGTCTCTGCCCAATGCAAATCGGCCCTGGACAAGCTCTTATGGCCCCAAGCCGAGCTCCCCATGTGCAGATTGGAGGCTAACCTAGGCTGCGTCCTCCTGCGGTGCAGGATCACAACTGCCCCAAGGAAAAGCCCTTACTGCGGGTTGGGGGCTGCGCGCTTGTGCTGAGATCTGTGCTTTCTCCCTCGGTTTGAGACTCTCCTCGGAACCTAATTTCTCTCCCTGTCTGCGCCGATCTCCCCCCTGGCCCCGGAACCAACCTTTTTTGGCGAGACTGCAGATTTTCTTCGGCCGGTGAGTTGTTCTATTTCTTATCTTTACGAATTGTAGCAGTCAAGACTATTTTTGAGGCTCGATATAATATTGATAAAGAGGGTAAGAGAAGAGCTTAGAAAGTCGCGTGTGTCTTCTCCGCCATCTTGGCTCCGCCCGCTTCACTTTATTTTTAATAATAGCTTTTAATTATCAAAGTATATACATGGATAATCTTCAACATTTTCCTTTGTAAATCCTTGTGTTCCAAATTTTTCTCTCCCTCTTCCTCCTTTCCCTTTCCCTAGACAACAAGTAATACAATATATGTTAAAAATGTGCAATTCTATACATATTTCCACATTATCATTCTGCAAAAAAAAACAGATCAAAAAGAAAAAAAAAGAAAGAAAAAAGCAAGAAAAAACAACAAAAAAGTAAAATTACTATATTGTGCTCTACATTCAATCCCCATAGTCTTCTCTCTGGGTGTTAATGGCTCTCTCCATCACAAGTCTCTTGGAATTGGCCTAAATGATCTCATTGTTGAAAAGAGCCATGTCCATTCCATCATAGTTGATTATCACATAATCCTATGTAGAATGTTCTCTTGGTTTTGTTTACTTCACTCAGCATCAGTGCATGTCAGTCTCTCCAGGTCTTTCTGAAATCGTACCATATATTATTCAGCCATTCTCCAACTAATGGTCATACATTAAGTTTCCAGCTCTTTGCCACTACAAAAAGGGCTGCTACAAATATTCTTTGCACATAGGGATACTTTTCCCTTTTTTAGGATGTCTTTGAGATATAAGCCCAGTAGAGACACTGCTTGATCAAAGAGTATGCACAATTTAATAGCCCTTTGGGAATAGTTCCAAATTGCTCTCCAAAATGATCAGATCATTTCACAACTCCACCAGCAATGTATCAGTGTTTCAGTTTTCCCGCATCCCTTCCAACATTTATCATTATCTTTTCCTGTCATTTTGGCCAATCGGAGAGGTGTATACTAGTACCTCAGAGATATCTTAATTGATTGTAGCCCTTCTTGAGGTGAGTGAATCCTTTTGAGCTTTTCCTTCAAGTCCTAAATCTTGAAATTCAGGTCTTAGAATGAGGAAAACATGAGGCTGAATCTGACCTGGGACACTTATTAGCTATATAATCCTGGGCAAGTCATTTAGCTTCTGTCTGTGTCAGTTTGCTCTACTATAAAATGGGGACAATAGAAACTACTTCCTAGAACTGATAGGAGGGTCAAATGAAATTATATGTAAAGTGTTTTTTCAAACTTCAAAACATTTTATAAGTGTCAGTTACTTATTATTGTGTGGAAATTTTATATTTATTATGCAAACCTTAACGTATCATAGTTATGCTATTTTATTACATATTGCTACATAATTACTTGAGATAAAATATTTGTTAAAATAATAATCTCATATCTAAACAACAGTTGTAACTATGAGAGACACTGTGATATAATGAATAATAAACCAACTTGATATATTTTCTAGCAAGTCACAACATATCAGTGCCCCTAAGAACTCTATGAATAGTTCATCTGCATATATGGAAAGTTAACCATCTAGGAGTCCTTTATACTGATGGAATTATAAATATAAACCAAAAAATTAGGCCCATTATTGGATCATTATCCAAGTAGATCAAGTCTATTAAATTATTGTCCAAAAACTAATACCTGTTCTTTACTTTTGTCCTGCAAGGTTTAATTCTTTAGCTGCTCCAGCACTATGCATTGGATAATCAGAGTATCTACTTGATCAGATTTGTACAACATTTTGAACTCATGAGTTGGTATTAATATTTCATCAGTCAAATTTGAAGGAGCTAGCAAACACTGTGGGCTACACACATTGAATCCCTAATGACATAATGTATAAAGAACTTAATGGATGAGTATTGAGTTGACCAAAATGGAAACCATACTTCTGTTATTTATTATTGTGTAACTTGTATTAGTCGCTTTGGTTTTCAAACCCTCAATTCCTCTCTTTGTAAAATGATGTAGTTGGGTTCAATGGTGTTGAAAGTCACATTCAGATCAAAATCCTCTCGAGACTGAATATCACATTTTTTTCTATACCAATCTGAACTTTTACTAGCAAAGAGGAAAAGAAATCGACCATTTCATTGCACATAGTCCAGGTAGCTAAGTGAATATAAGTTGGGTGTAAAATCAGGAGGGCTTGAGTTCAAATATGGTGTCAAATACTTATTAGCTATGTGATCTTGGCAAACAACTTAATAGCCTTATTTTCCTTCCGATTCTCCAACTCTAAATTGGAGATAATATTAGCTTTTACCTATCAAGGCTGTTGTGAAAATAAAATGAGATAATATTTATAAAGCTTTTATCACAGTGTTTAGCAAATAGTAGATCTATATTAATATCAGCTATTATGATTATCATTTATTGTTGCTGTTGTTATCCAGAGGGTATCTTATATATATTGCCTTTAACTGAGAAAATCTTACATCATATCTACTTTTCATCTAAAGGGAAAAGATTGCACTAGATAAGTTCACTTGGTATGTCAATTTCAAAATTTTCTCTACAAATTGTTCAATTTCTTAGACGTAGATAAGGTTTTAGACTTACTTAACTATAAGAGGGGGTTGTCGGGGTTAACTAACTGGGATATAAGTATATAACAATTATAAGAAAAATAAGTAATATACCTGTTCAAAAATCATTTTATTGATAAATGTTTCAGCTTAAATCATTTTTATGGTTTAAGGTATTGATCAATATCTGTGATACTGAGACCATGTTTACTTGTGATGAGTCTGGTTTTTGGTTAAGCCATAAATCAGTTAAGCATGGTTGACAAGAGATACTATCAACAATTTTTAGTACAAATACCCCTTTTCAATGTCAGATTGACTGCAGCCCTAGTGATAGTAATTGTACCATTACTATTGATTGAGAAAGTAAATGGCTATATATGGATCTCTTGCAGTAACTCTCTTGTTCAACAATGGTTCCTATATTTGAGGTTGGGACTCACTAGGCAATAACAAGGTTCATATTATTTGAGAATTAGAAGGTCAGTTATTCCAATTTCCCCTCCAATATAGGAGCTTTTAATATATATTTCTGGTGAATAATCATCCAAATTCCTCTTGAACAAGCACTTTTTAAATCTTGATTTCTTGGTTATTTATAGAAGTTTTATTTTCATGACCCTTTAGTTGTTGGCAAAAAGAATTTAGTTGTTCCTGAAGACAGAGACCCTTCTTTGCCATTCAGGGTCTGCTTAACAATAATTACCAATTTAATGACACTTGCCCTTTTTTTTCTTTTTTAAGTCATTCTAAGAGCAATTCCCTGCTTTTTCTCTTCATTCCCTCTTCAAACTCTTTTAAAGGCCAATGCTCTTTTTACCCCAGGATTTTTTTGGATAATGGACAATGAGATTCTGTGTGGGCTGAGTTCCATTTGACAATAGGACACTTTTGCCCAAGAGAAATGTATTTAATGAGGACTAGCAAGCACATGGATTTGGCAGAAATTTTCTAGCTCAGCAGAAACATATAAATCCATCAAAATGACTTTTATAAATTGCAACAATAATTCTTAACAGTAACCCTAAAGATACAAGATGCAAGCATTCCTGTAAATAGAATGGAATTGGATTACTGTAATTGTCTGCCAAATAGGAACCAAAAGGGAAATGAGGGAGGGAGGTTCTGCAGCACAGTGAAAAGGGTACTGAACCAGGAGTTGGGGGACCTGGGTTTTTGCTGTGGCACTGTTATTTAATATTTGTGTCATAGTGGGAAAGTCTTTTCACTCCACAAACTTGGCTTTCCTCATCTACAAAAGCAGAAGGCCAGACTAATTGATGTCTAAGAATTCTTGTAGATAATCTTTTGTATAAATCTACTTCCAACAGCTGCTTGGCTTCTGGGGGGTATTGTTCACATAGAAGTGGAGTGAAAAACATTGCTTCTGCTCCTTCCCCCATGAAAAGAAAGTAAAGGAACAGTGTCCTCAAGAAATTGTTATATGTGGATCTGTCTGCCTTTAAAATGTTCACATAATTTCTAAACTTATCAATCACTTTCCAGGATCTCCATTAATATTTGATTCCAAGGATAAGCAGACTTTCTATATTATAATCTGTGGCAAATTGGAAGACCAGTGTAGATGCCCTGACTATTTTGCAAGGTAGAACGCAGTTCTGAATCAAGAAAGTCAAACTCAGTTTACAAAAGATATTTGATACTTAAATCTAGTGGATCCAGGTATGAAAGGATTATGTTATTGTCTCTTCTGCCCACTTATCTACTGACCAAACATCCAGAAGGTTTTGTGGCTATCATTTAATAATGATAAACTGTCAAGAAAAGTTAAGCAGGAGATTTTATAATTCTATTCCCTTCTCTATATAGAATCCTATTCCATTGTTGGGCTAATGCAACATGTTTTATTGTCCCGGTCTAACGTGCTTTCTGCAGCTGTGGAATATAGAGATAATATCAGATAGATATTAGTTCCAGTCATGTCTGGGATACATATTGGCTGTGTTACCTTGGAGAAGTCATTTATCCTATATTTTCCATGAATCTCTGAATTTCTAAATGACAAAAGAGCTTCTTTGATATAGAAAATTTTCTCATTGGGAGTTCCTTGTAACAATGAAAATATAGGTTCATTAATTTTGAACCATATGAGAATTATTAGCATTGTTTTTCTTATCACATTAATAGACTGTCACCTCCAGACTGTTATCTGACAGAGATCATTGATTTTATATCTCTCCCTATGCCTAATATTCTATATACATGTGAATGCATGTATTAATTTAATCAATGCTGAGAATATATGGTTTTGAAACTCTTCCAGCAATAGAGAAAAACAACTTATATAATGTCTCACTAAATTGGTCCTTCGTTTGAATCTCAAACAGGACCTCTTACCCAGGGTCACAAAGCTAGTATATATCAGAGACAGGATTTGATCCAAATTCTTCCTGGCTCCAAACTCAGCTCTGCAAACTCATTACCCAGAAAGCACAGTGTGGGTGTTTGTGGGAGTTTGTTGAGTTGAATCAATCTAAAAGATCATCCTCCCATTGAACCCAAATCTATCTCCAGCTAACCAGATGGAACTGGCCTGGAACCAGAAGCTGAGCAGAACAAGGTAGAGAGGAGAGTCAGGAATTAAGCAGAAGTTTAAATTCAAAATAAGAAAAAAAGTTTGAAAGTGAAAGCATGTGTCGGACTCCTATCCCTAGTGAGAAGATCTATTTTAGTGTAGGTATGTCTCAATATTTATACCTATGGTTCTGCAATCATCAGTAGCCCTGACAATGAGAGATATTAGCAACAATAAGATAAATTTGATTCATTGCAAGACTTTCATTACGGGAAGTCCCCAGAGGGTACTGCCTTCCAGTCAAGAGCAGGGGCTTGCTTCAGATGATCATCATGTACATGTTTGGCCACTGTGAGAGTAGGCAGAAGGCCCCTAGGAAAGCTCCATGTATCAGTCTTTGGATATGAGTTTCTGGTCACTACTTGTCTGAACTCATCCAGTGCTTATCCAAGCTCAAAGAACACCTGATGCTGGTCAAAATAAAACAATAATTGCGTGATTTTTTTTCACAGAGTGAGATCATTTAGAGAATGAGCACAAAGAATTGTTGCTATCCCAAGCTCAGTGCACAGCTTGTTTGTTCAGCCTCAGCTCAAGAAAACAGGATGCCTCCTAATATCTTGACATTTCTCTTTTTGGCCAAAGGGATGGAGGAGGTCTAACAGAAGCCCTATGCTTCTGGCTAATAAAGGAGAGGCAGATATAAGCCATGATGCCATGAGGGATCAGTTGGGCTAAGACAAGCAATTTTATCTCAGGTAGTCAGTTCCTTGAGGTCACTTACTGGGAATGTTTGCCCCTGGTTTTATTATTAGCCATTATTTGCTTGCAAGCAGAAAGAAGGGGGCAAGATTGTAGAGGGGGAAAATGCCAACCCACACTTAAATCAGGCACTTATAGTTTGGCTACATGACAAAAAGAAAGGGAAAAAATCTAGGAGAGTAAACAGGCTTCTTTTGGAGTCTTAGTACAGTTGCTTTTTCTGGCTGTCAGCTGGTTTTGAATCCATACTAGATGAATTTTGAAGTCCTTGGTAGGTACTGCCTTCTACTCAAGAGCAAGGCCTTTCTTCAGGTGATCTAGGTGTTCACATCCACATTTTTGGCAACTGTGAGAGCAAATAGAAGGATCTGGTAGAGGCCCTTAGAGAAAATGCCTTGAATCAATTTTTGGATCTGAGTTTCTGGTCAGCCTACATGGGTCCTTAAGTAAGATTCTCTAGACAACTTATAGAGATGATCCCATTTCCCAGCCACACAGGACTAGGTTCAAACAATGAAATAAGTTTTTTGTTTTTTTTCTTTTACAATTACCATGATTGCATAATTACGTTGTCAAGTATAAATCAGACTACTTAGAGCTCTCACAAGGAATGAGTTTTGAGAAGGAAATTTACCGATAAATTTGAAAGTCAATCAGACACATCTTTATGTAGTTCTTAGAGAAAATAGTCTAATTCTGTTGCTTTCTCAAAATTCACTATTCTATTTATTTAAAAAAAAACCTTTTTTGTATTACATCTTTGTGTTATTACTATGTTTAATCATTTCCCCATTAGGAGATGATCATCCCTATATCATAATATGACCACAAATAGAGATTTGAATTCTGAGATATTCACATTTGCATCATATTTTAATAATTTGAAGATTTTCTAATGTCAATCTGTTATTTAATAGATTCAGTATTGTACTTAAAATTTCTTGATTATAGAAATTTGCTATAAAAGGAAAAAAAGAAGGACATAGTTATGATTTTAAAATACTATGTAACAGGAGGGAAAAAATACCCTTATTTGCTGGGCAAGTTTACAGTTAATATTCTGCAATCAAAACTTAATTCAAGTTAATCTACATTTTTACAGCATTTTTGTCAAATGTATTTGGGAATCTTCTCTGGAATGAGAGATCAACAAAGAGAGGGTCTCTTGATCTGAGGGAGTCATAGGAGTCTCTTTGGTTTAAAAAAAAATATTTTCTTTTTCACAATCAGAAATGTCAAGGAAGGGTTAAGAGGTTGAAATAAGGTGCAAGTTTCCCAGGCAAGTTTTTAGGTATGGAAAAATACATTTAATTAAAGAAATAATAATACTGTAGTGACTAGTACACACCAGTCACTGTGCTAAGCACTTTATAATCACTATACCATTTTGATCCTTACAACAACTCTGGGGGCATAGGGAAGGTGGGTAGCATTATTATTTTCTCTTTACAGATCAGAAAACTGTGGCAAACATATAACTTGTCAAAGATTATGCAGCTAATATTCTGCAACCAAAACTAAACTGAAGTTAACCTACATTTTCCCAGCATTTTTATCAACAACTGTATTTGGGAATCTTATCTGGAATGAGAGAGATCAAGGAATTCTCCCATGTAATCCTAAAATGATAAATCTTCAAACCTCCAAAATGTATCAAGACGGTTTTAGCAACTCTACAAACTTTGACTATCTGACTTTATTTCCATAATTCCAATCTAGTCAATGTTGAAATGACAGAGGAGTAAAGTGTTTTCATTTCCCTCACTTTGAAATTAAACTCCTGTTTGATTCCTATTTTTTCTGTCTCCAGCCTGCTCTGTCTTTCCGGTTGACACTCCTAGTTAATCTCACCCCCTTGGTCTTAATTCTACCTTGTTTGATTCTAATGAACATGTTCTTTGCTTCTTTGAGAAGTTGGTGACCTGCCACTCACACAAGTTTAAGAATGTTAATAAAGTTAGAAGAAAATGTGAAAATTTATTAAAGAATCAATGGATTTAGAAGTGGAATGGATTTCATACATTATCTAGGCCATTACCCTTATGTAACACATGATAAAAACTGAGCCATGGAAAGAAAAAGTGGCTTGGCCAAAGTCAGAAACATGAGCTTCAGAAAGAGCATTTGAACCCAGGTATTCTTCCTCCAGAGCCAATTTTCCTTTGAGTGTACCATATTTGAATGACAAGACTCTCCACTGAAAATGAAATAGATATTGCAAAGAAGAGTTCTATAAATAAGACTTCAATATTTGGGTTGCCATTAGGGGCTAAAGAATATTTACAATTCCAAAAATTATTTGTTTTAATACACTTCACATGAGGTATGGAATATGCTCATAATAAAATTCCTTCATTGGAAACTTGTAGTGGACAAACAAGGGACACAATTTCAGCATTGAAATTATAATGCTAACTAGGTAAATAGAGCACTCTATATGAACACTGAGGTTCTGGGCTCACATACTGTTTTATCTTTTGTTCTTTGTGATTTTTTTGCTTGCTTTTGATTTTATTTTTGGGAGGTCTTGTTGTTGGAAAAAACTTTTAAATGTATCTCTCAGAGAATTGATACAACATGAGAAAAATCGAGCTTTGTATCAGTAGCTGTGATTTTGGAAGATGTCCTTACTCCTTTTTTGTTTGTCATTTCATAATTCTTGAGAATGTATGGTATGTTCAGGGAGGATTAATACCTCTGATTTGACAACCCTTTTTTGGGCTACTCACCCGCTATTTATGTCCATTTGTCACCCAGCTTTCATCTATGGCTAAAAGTAGCTATAGCATTTGCATCATCCACACCCCAGTAGACCATCTTGGGAGAAGGATTAAACCAAGTTAAAGGTAGCAAATAGACTTGACACCTATTGGTGAGTTAAAGGGATGCTTACCCTATTAGTTCTCATAACCATGAAGGCAGTTGAAGAGAGCATTAGGGAGAGAGCTTGGAGCTTGGTAAGACATTGTGAATGTCAAAGTCATTCACTGGATTCTTGGATCATCACCAGTTCTCCTGACTTTTGTTTTGCTTCAAGACTTTGATGATGGGAAAAAAGAACAAAACCCACAACTTTGTGAAGCTCTGTCTCACTTAAATCCAACTCATATGCAAGTCAGGACATCTCTCATAATCCAATCATGATGTCATTAATCTTTTTTGAAAATGATAATAACATGTGGCAACTACCCAACGTTCCTTCACTTGGTTCCTGACTGACAATGCAGAGGCTCTATCATTTCCTCTCCTTCTACTCATTTTCACCCACTATGACATATGTCAGTTGGGAACAAACCTTGGAACATAAAAATAAAAGTTAAAAAAAGAAAGAACTTTGGTAAGTTGATCTATCAGAAGAAACAACCAGCAAAAAGGTATAGCTTTCACTTGAGTCTCTTATCAATGATTCTTACTAGAGCTCAATGAATAAGTGTACTAACCCATGCATTGTTGCATGTAGACCGTTTGCTTGAGATTAGACATTCAAAAAAACTGGGGCAAAATCAAAACACAAGATTTTAGGGAACCCAACACACATACTTTTCTGTGGGATTGTGACTTAGGTGAACCCAAAACAAGCACTCTGACTTCCTTGGAGAGTTTCTGAGTTCAATATGATCTTTGGTTTTATATCAGCCAATTTTATAGCCATGTAAAGTTAGGTTCAAAAATACTAATAAATAATATAGTATTTTTCACACATAACCTCACCATAGTTTTCTTCAGACATCAAAGTTGGATATCATCAACCAGACTAATGGGTCTGTGTTATCTGACTGAAAGATCATTTCTTCTAGAACAAAAGGCAGAATGTTGCAATGATACAGGCATAGATTTTGAATGGGAAAAAAATATGTATATATATATATATATATATATATTCACATCCTTCTCTGTTAGGATTCTTACAAGGTGCTAAGTCACTGGAATTGGTAGAGACAATAATTATCTAATTTAGCATGGTTCAGTATGATTGATCTGATCCTACAAGGACATGTTATGGGCCAGAACTTGAAACAAGGTACTAGATGGAATTGAGGAGACAGTGGTTAAATCTAGTTTAGCATTGATTTAATCCCCTACAACAAATAATTGATTCCTAGTGATATAATGATTGATGTGTACTCAGCGTGGGGTACATAAGCAAGAAGCTCTAAGGGCCAGACACACAAGCTCACTAGTGACTCTCAGAGGAGGAGACAGATTCATTCTATCTTCCACCTTTGTGCTGGCTGGAGGCTGAAACTGGCAGAGGCAATAGACTAGCGGCAGGAGCTCTCAGAGCCAAGGAGAGAGATAGGCCTCTAAGAAAGCTAACTGGGCCCAAGGAAAAAGACAAGACTTTGAAGGAGACAGTAAAAGATTTGGACTCTAACTCCTGGCCATATTTGGAGTGATTACACTGAACTGAAACTAAGACTGCTCCCAGAAGCCCCCCAGGAAACCTGCTTCCAGAGAACTTTATATTTTAGAGAAGAGTATTATACTTCCCCAGTTAATTACTATCTGGGGAGGCCTGAGCCTCAGTTTCTTCTGCAATATAAGGCCTTGAATTGCCTCTGAGAGACCTTCAGCTCTAAAACAATAATCCTGCCATTTTACAACTACACTCAAATTGGATGGACTGCCCTATGTAGCAACCAACTTTCTTGCCAAATGATTTTGCCCCAGCATAAATATTAATTATATCTTTGTGTCCTAATCTCTTGTTTTTATTTGCAATAATCTATGCATATAATATATCATTCTAAACCTCAGAGGGACTATAAGAGCTCTCCCTTCTTCTATCATTAGTGAAAATCATTACCCACATTCCCCAGCCATTTGAGGGACTATGCTGTTTTGTTTCAATTTGATTTGTTTTAAATTTAAATTCTGAGGAGTAAAGAAAAGCTATGTTGTTTATAAACATATTCCAAAAACTCTGAACTTCTATGACCATTCTCTCTAGTATATAACTACAGAGCTTCTCAGGAAGGTTTATTTTTTTATGACTAACCTAAATCTCTCAGCCTGCAATCTCAGTCCATTTACTCTAATTCCATTCTTTACCAAAATGGAGAAGAACTGATTTGGGCTCTCTTTATAATAACCTCTCACATTCTTGAATACAGTTATTAAGCTGCTGCTCACTTTTTTCCTTCCTTGATCCAAATGGCCCTAACTCTTCTAACTTTCAATCCCATGTCCTACTTTTCAGCCTAATCACTTCAGTTGGCTGTTTTTCTGGCACTTCTTCAGTTCTTCTATATCCTTCTTAAGATGGGTGGATCAAAACTAGGGCTAATCATCTAATAATACCTTCCCCATGTCAAGTCTGGTAGTCTCTTCTCTTGAGTTTTCCTTTCCATCTTTCTTTCCATAGAGCCCTATTCTAGCATTTTTTCCTCATTCCCCAGCTCTAGATTGTCAGCTCACATTCAATTCTTAATGTGCTTTATTTTTTCTTGTACCCTGCCTGTCATTCTTAATCATAGTTGTATAACTCAGCCCATCCCTTCCCCCCAGAAATGCAAATATTCCTTTGCCCTTGCCCCTATTTAATTTCACCCTATTTTGAAAAAATAATTATACAAACAACCACAATAATCAATTTCGCACTTGAAGGCTCTAATTAAATCCACCCTTGATCTTTACTTAGCCAAGCTTCAAGAAGAAAAAATTTCCCATTTCTTGAAACTTTTAACCATTAGGCACTATACTGACCATGGCAATTAGGATGCAGTGAGGTACACTAGGACATATTCTGGAGTTAGAGTCAGGAGATTTGGATTTTAATCCCAGGTCTGGAATGTCCTATCTATATGAGCTTTAATAATAATAAACTGGGGGCAGCTAGATGGTGCAGTGGATAGAGCACCAGCCCTGAAGTCAAGAGGACCTGAGTTCAAATCTGGTCTCAGACACTTAATATTTCCTAGCTGTGTGATCCTGGGCAAGTCACTCAATCCCAATTGCTTTAGCAAAATAATAATAATAATAAAGTGACAAATATAGCTTTTTTAGGATGATGGTCAGATGATGACATGAATAATAATAACTAATATGTAATAACCAATATATTTAATTTTGCAAAACACTTACCATATATTATCTCATTTTATCCTTACTAAAACTATGTAATATTGTTATAGCCATCTCAATTTTCCATCTAGGGAAACTAAGGCTTGGGGAACTTCACTCATTGGCCATAGTAACATAGCTGAGGTGAATTTCAAACCAACACTTTCCTGACTTCATGCCCATCACTTTATCTATCATGTCACTTTAGAAAACTATTACAAAGTATTATAAATCTATATAGGAAGAGGACTTAAATGTCATTTAGTTCAAATCTTTCATTTTGAAGTAGAAGAAAATAAGACTCCAAAAAAGCAAAAGGACTTGGTGAAATCCCACACAAGATAACCCAAATAGTCCATATTTGAACCTAGTTATTTGATAATCAGTAAACAAGAATCCACTTCACCTTGATGGGCCTTAATTTTCTCATCTGTAAAGTTGGATTCAGTAGCCCCTTGTAGCTCTAAATATGTTTAAACATGATGTTTATTGAGACTGTAATCTTCTTAAAAATTTAAATTGGCATCTTCCTTATTACATAATCCAGTGCCCTAAACCCAATCATTTTTTTTAGAAAAATATATGTTTCATTGTAGATGTGTTATTGTATATTTCATGGCTGGAAACAACATATAGAAAAAAATTTCACAGAATTTGTAAATGCAGTGGATTTTAGAATTACAAATAGATAACAGAAAATCAAACAAATAAACAAATAACTTCAGAGATGATGTAGTCCAGCTCCTTGATTTTAAAATAGAGAATACTGGGGCCAAGGAAATTATATGGCTTGGCCCAAGGTCACAAAAGTAGAAAGTGCCAAAACTAGAATTTTAAATGAGGCCTTTGACTATAAATTCCAATTTCTTCCCATATATAGTTACTATAATCTAAATCTATATTAATATTGGGCATACACATATAGATCCATGAGATCATGGTTCATTTAAATATAATTTTTTTTAAATTTAAATTTAAATCTTAAAATATAAATTCATTGTTTTTACCATAAAGAGATTGCTCAGGAAAGGGACCTACATGTACAAAAAGGTTTATGGCAGACCTTTTTGTAATAACAAAAAACTAAAAACTAATTGGATGCCCATCTGTTGGAGGCTGAATAAGTTATGGTATATGGTATAATGGAATATTATTGTTGTATAAGAAATGATCAGGAGGATGATTTTAGAAAGGCCTGCAGAGACTTACATGAATTTTTGCTAAGTGAAATGAGCAGAACCAGGAGATCATTGTACATGGCAATGATCATTTCTGGTGAATGTAATTCTTTCCAACAATGAGGTGATTAATGCCAGTTCCAGTGAAGTTGTGATGAAGAAAGCCATCTACACTCAGAGAGAATACTGTAGGAACTGAATATGGATCACAACATAATATTCTCACTCTTTTAATTATTGTTTGCTTGCATTTTATTTTCTTATTCATTTACTTTCTTTTTTATCTGATTTCTCTTGTGCAGCAAGAGAATTGTATACATGTTTATAAAAAAATTTGAAAAATAGATTATTCTTTGTATTAGTGAAAAAGCCCTAAGAAATTGTCCTTGGACTCCATTATTTCTTTGTCCAATCTTATTAATGAATCCAAAATCTAAAGGTTTCTGGCCAAGATTGCAGTTTCTCTAATGAGACAAAGTTGAGTATCTATCAGATAATGTTCAAACCTGACTTTCTCACTCAATTCCATCCCAGTCATTTTATTCTTTATTTTGCTATAATAGGAGAAATAGCAAACCTTGAAAAGATTTCCTGGAAGAGCAGAGCCACAATGGCAGAGAGAAGCCAGAAAATTGTTTGAGCTCTCCCTAGTTTCCCTTGAAATCCATGCTAAATCAAAGCCTCTAACAGATTTAGGAAAAACAGAACTTATAAAAAGGATCGAATGAAACAATTTTCCAGCTTAAGATAACTTAGAAGGATTTCAGGAAAGGACTGTATCATTTGGGTAAAAGCAGGGAGCGGTATATACCAACACAGACATTGTCTGGGCTAGGAAGGTAGGTGTTACTTACAACACAAATCAACAATCAAAGTGGAGGATTAGTGATATAGGTTAGGTTCACAAAACAATGATTATAGTAATCTGTTCTTTGATAAACCCAAAGACTCTGACTTCTAAGATAAGAACTCGCTATTTAACAAAAACTGCTGGGAAACAGGAAAAATAGTATAGTAGAAACTAGAACTAATATAACATAAAGTAACATTTCATACCCTATACCAAAATAAGTATGAAATGCAAAATAGACAATTTTGTTTACATTAAACTAAAAAGGTTTTGCATAAACAAAATCAATGCAACCAAGATTGGAAAGAAAGCAGAAAGACTTTTTTTTTTTTTTTTAACAGCCAATGTGTCTGATAAAGGCCTCATTTCTAAAATATTTTGAGAATTTAATCAAGTTTATTAAGCCATTCTCAAATTAATAAATGTCGAAGAATATGAACAGGAAGATTTCAGATGAAGATATTAAAGTTATTCTAGCCATGAGAATACTCTAAATAGGGGCAGCTAGGTGGTGCAGTGGATAGGGCACAAGCTCTGAATTCAGAAGGACCTGAGTTCAAATCTGATGTCAGATACTTAACACTTCCTAGCTCTGTGTGACCTTGGGCAAGTCACTTAACCCCAATTGCCTCAGAAAAAATAAATAAATACTCTAAGTCACTATTGATTAGAGAAATAAAAATTAAACTAACTCTGAAGTACCATCTCTTTCCTATTATATTGGTTAATATGTCAGAAAATGAATATATATATATATATATATATATATATATATATATGATAATGTGGGAAAGTTGGGACATAATGAATTGTTGGTGGAGTTGGGTGTTGATCCAACTATTCTAGAGAGCAATTTAAAACTATGCCCAAAGGGCTATAAAACTGTTCATATATTTTAATCCAGAAATACCTGCACTATGCCTGTATTCCAAAGAGATCATAAAAAATGAGGAAAGACCCACATGTACAAAAATATTCATAGAAACTCTTTTTTTTTTGTAGTGGCAAAAGATTGGAAATTGAGGGGATACCCATCAACTGGAAAATGGCTGAACAAATTGTGGTACATGTATGTCATGGAATACTATTTTTCAATAAGAAATGATAAACTTGTATATTTCAGAAAAGCCTAGAAAGCCTTAATGAACTGATGCTAAGTAAAGTGAACAAAACCAGGAGAACACTGTACAGGGTAATAGCAACACTGTGTAGTGATCAGTTATTTAGACAGCTATTTCAGCCATGCAAATGATCTAACATAATAAGTCCAAGCGATTTATGATGGAAAATTCTGACCATATCCAGAAAAAGTACTATAGGGTTTGAATGAAGATTGAAGAACACCATTGTTACTTGTTTTTGTTTGTTTGTTTTGTTTTGTTTTCCTTCCTGTTGTTTTTTTTTTTCTCTTGTATTGAGTCGCCTTTCACAACATGACTAATGTGGAAAACATGGCTGCACCTTCATAGCAGCTATCTGATTATTTGCTGTTTTGGAAAGGGGTAAAGATGGGAAGGAGGGAATGGAGCTCAGAATCTTACAAACCTGAATATTAAAAACTATCTTTTTGTGTAATTAAAACAAAATAAAATACTATAAAGTCTAAAATAAATCCAAAAGTCTTAAAAAACTTCTGGATTTGCCTCACTACCTTGCCCTACAAAGAGGAATTTATAATTCTCATTTTCTAGATAAGGCATCTGAGACCTAGAGAGCTTAAGTGATTTACACAAAAATAATATATGGAGTAAGCAGGTAATATAACCAGATGACTTATTTATTAATAAATGCTGACTTTAGAATTTTTAAAACCATTTTCTATCTCTGCTATTCTAGGTCTATTCTCTACTGTAGATCTAAACTGATGTCCTACTAAGCAATCAAGTTATACAATATATGTCATATGCCAGGAGGGACTCCTCTCTAAGAACCAGAATAAGTTTCAAATTGTTTCAGTACTCAAGTCTTTTTATAAAGATTCATCTTGAGCTATTTTACATCTAAGCTATTTATCTTCTCAAAAACAAATTCACTAAAATTGAACTTTCAAAAGGAAACATCAGTTTTGTTTTTCCATTAAGGAGTATGTTTAGGGCTAAAGATAGCTTTTAAATCAAAAGATGCTCATGTGGGAAGAGAGAAAATGACACATAGAAATGAGGGAAATGGAGAAAGCTGCTTATGAAAACTGAACAGAATATGGCATGTCTGTTTATTAATAACTATTACTTCCCAGCATGGTAGAAATCTAACAGGATTCCAGAGGCTATATGGACATGTGTGTGGATCTGTGTGTGTGGACATTGAATGTGTGTTCGACTGGTCAGAGATTTCACATATCCTGAAGGGAACAGCAGAGGTTTTGGTAATTAATTAAGAATATGCACTAAGCATGCAGTCTTGAAAATTATGAGATCAGAAGTTATTGTTAGTTATCACTTTCTACATGTTTCCAAGCAATGGTTCAGCAGGTTTTGAAATATTCTACAAATATGAATTGTGAAGATAGAGCTGTGAAAAGAAGTGAGAATCACAATGATAAGCTAGCACTAGGCTTTCTTTATGAAGCTGGACCTCTACTATTATAAGATGATAGATTAAAGTGAGCAAGTTTTGTTTTTTTTAGAAGCTTTGGAGTTTGGATAATTAGACTTTTTTGAGTTTCTAACAGTCCTTAGATGTTTTAAATATGTATTTGTTTGTTTACTATTTGTCACTGAAGAAACCTAGAATTTTCTGCCTTGGTTACCAAATCAAGGAGCATTTCTGGCTCCTGTAACTATATCTATTCACATTAAGGAGGTAACATCTCTCTTGGCTCAAGTCTCTGTAGGGCTTTAAGTTAGAGGCAGAGGGAACACTGTATGATCTGTCAGGTCACGAGGGAGCCACAGAGTCTATTGCCACAGTAATGCCTAATTGGTTACCAAGGGCCATGGGGGAGAGAGACAGTATTTTCATAGCATTCTCATTTACAGCATCAAGGAATTACTTAGAAGCCACTTATTTACTGAACAATCATTTAACCACCCCAGTGAGAAAAGATAGGGTCCTTGTTAACAAGAAGCTTATATTGCCTTTCAAGTAGTGAATTCTCATCACAGGATAGACTCAAAGGTTAGATGGACACTTGACAGGGAATATTACATGATAATATCATTTAATATTAGAAATGGAAAAGAATAGAAGAATTATACTAGGAATCCAGAAATACAGGTTCTATGATTTTTCAGCATCTTAATTTTAGGCAAATGGTTTTAGCTCTTTAGATTTCAGTACAATGTTACCTTACTTGCCTAAGGACAGATGATTAAGGCAGAGGGACTCTTTTAGCTCTAAAATATACTATTTCAAAATAATGACTAACATAGAAATTATTGAATCAAAAGACCAAAAGATTGTGAAAACGTGAAATATAATAATGATTTTATATTCTAATTCAAGAGTTCAAGTAATAGCCAGTTTTAAACACACACACACACACACACACAAACACACACACACACATGCACACACACATACAATGTGCATAGGTACATACACATGTATACACAATGAAGTTCCCTTGGAGATTTTTTTAAAACTTGGATATCTGATAAATATTTTTCATGTTTTTATTTCCTTCTTTCTGCCAATTACTTCCTCTTGGGATTGGTAGGTAAAATAACTGATGTTTATTTTTGTAATCAATAGATTTACTCCTCTAAATGCTAAGTTTGCATATGTAAAATCCCAATCAAGAGATATTAATATGTCAAAAGAAACAAATATTTATGTAGAATCACATCCTAAACCAATATGTAGGTATGCACCAGTACTCCTTTCTTTCAGGCAATTCATTCATATGTTAAGTCTTTTAAGTTTGAATACAGAGATAGAATTTTATGTAGTGGAAACATCACTTGGCACACAGAAAAAAAAAACTGAATTCAAACTCAAGTCCTATCCCTACAAGCCTTGTGACAATGGTCTAGTTATTTTACATCTCTGAAAATCAGTTTCTTTATTTGTAAAACGGTGTAAAAATTCTTATATAGCTTTCCCCAAGGGTAATTGTAAGGAAAGTATTTTATCAAGTTATATTTATATGTGATAATATTATAAAAATATTTTACTTAGTTCATATAAGCAATGAAAAGTATAAGAAGTTTGCCTGATACTTAAGTGCTTCAAAATTTCTACAGATCTTCAATTTTACTGAGTTGTAAATTACCTCCAAATATGCAGGTCTCAACAATCCTAACCCTTAAATCGTCCACTAGGAACTTCTCTGAGGTGCTGGAGACCTGTATCAATTTTTCTCAACATTCATATGTTCCTATGAAGCTTTCAAGATGGTCTTTGATTATCATTTTATTTGGAAAATTAATTCCAAAATTAATTTGGAAAAATTTTCCAAATAGCCAGCTTTTTGTCATTGTGTATATTTTATCTATCGCCCAATGTGTGTGTGTATGTGCGTAGAGGGCCGGAGCTCTGGAGAAATATACTTGAAACAAGGATACTTACTTTTTTTTTTTTTTTTTTTTTTTTTGGTACATATAAATAATTTATTCCCTCAAAGTCATTATTAAACAATATTTCTTTTACCGTATACAATGTTCATTTGGTTTTGTTTATTTTGCTCTTCATTATTTTACAGAAATCTTTCCATTTTTATTTATTTTTTTTTTTTTATTTAATAGCCTTTAATTTACAGGATATATACATGGGTAACTTTACAGCATTAACAATTGCCAAACCTCTTGTTCCAATTTTTTCACCTCTTACTTCTCACCCTCCCTAAATGGCAGGATGACCAGTAGATGTTAAATATATTAAAATATAACTTAGATACACAATAAGTATACATGACCAAAACATTATTTTGCTGTACAAAAAGAATCAGACTCTGAATTATTGTACAATTAGCTTGTGAAGGAAATCAAAGATGCAGGTGTGCATAAATATATGGACTGGGAATTCAATGTAATGGTTTTTAGTCATCTCCCAGAGTTCTTTTTCTGGGTATAGCTAGTTCAGTTCATTACTGCTCCATTAGAAATGATTTGGTTGATCTCGTTGTTGAGGATGGCCTGATCCATCAGGACTGGTCATCATCTAGTATTGTTGTTGAAGTATATAATGATCTCCTGGTCCTGCTCATTTCACTTAGCATCAGTTCGTGTGAGTCTCTCCAGGCCTTTCTGAAATCATCCTGTTGGTCATTTCTTACAGAACAGTAATATTCCATAATTTTCATATACCACAATTTATTCAGCTTATTCTCCAACTGATGGACATCCATTCAGTTTCCAGTTTCTAGCCACTACAAAAGGGCTGCCACAAACATTCGTGCACATACAGGTCCCTTTCCTTCTTTATAATCTCTTTGGGATATAATCCCAGTAGTAACACTGCTGGATCAAAGGGTATGCACAGTTTGATAACTTTTTGAGCATAGTTCCAAACTACTTCTCCAAAATGGTTGGATTCTGTTCACAACTCCACCAACAATGAATCAGTGTCCCAGTTTTCCCACATCCCTCCAACAATCATCATATTTTTTCCTGTCATCTTAGCCAATCTGACAGGTGTGTAGTGGTATCTTAGAGTTGTCTTAATTTGCATTTCTCTGATTAATAATGACTTGGAGCATCTTTTCATATGACTAGAAATAGTTTCAATTTCTTCATCTGAGAATTGTCTGTTCATATCCTTTGACCATTTTTCAATTGAGAATGGCTTGATTTTTTATAAATTAGAGTTGATTCTCTATATATTTTGAAATGAGGCCTTTATCAGAACCTTTGACTGTAAAAATATTTTCCCAGTTTATTGCTTCCCTTCTAATCTTGTCTGCATTAGTTTTGTTTGTACAAAACTTTTCAGTTTGGTATAATCGAAATTTTCTATTTTGTGATCAGTAATGATCTCTAGTTCTGCTTTTGGTCATAAAACCTTCCCTTCCACAGGTCTGAGAGGTAAACTATCCTATGTTCCTCTAATTTATTAATAATTTCATTCTTTATGCCTAGGTCATGAACCCATTTTGACCTTTATCTTGGTGTACGGCTTAAGTATGGATCAATGCCTAGTTTCTGCCATATTAGTTTCCAATTTTCCCAGCAATTTTTATCAAACAGTAAGTTCTTATCCCAAAAGCTGGGATCTTTGGGTTTGTCAAAGACTAGGTTGCTATATTTGTTGACTGTTTTATCCCTTGAACCTAATCTATTCCACTGATCAACTAATCTATTCCTTAGCCAATACTAAATAGTTTTGGTAACTGCTGCTCTATAGTATAGTTTTAGATCTGGTACAGCTAAGCCACCATCATTTGATTTTTTTTATTAATTCCTGTGAAATTTTGACCTTTTGTTTTTCCATATGAACTTTGTTGTTATTTTTTCTAGGTCATTAAAATAGTTTTTTGGGAGTCTGATTGGTATAGCGCTAAATAAATAGATTAGTTTAGGTAATATTGTCATCTTTATTATATTTGCTCGCCCTATCCAAGAGCATTTAATATTTTTCCAATTGGTTAGATCAGACTTAATTTGTGTGAAAAGTGGTCTGTAATTTTGCTCATAAAGTTTCTGATTTTCCCTTGGCAGATAGATTCCTAAATATTTTATATTATCAGTAGTTACTTTAAATGGAATTTCTCTTTGTAACTCTGACTGTTGGATTTTGTTAGTGATATATAAGAATGCTGATGACTTATGTGGGTTTATTTTATAACCAGCAACTTTGCTAAAGTTGTGGATTATTTCTAATAACTTTTTAGCAGAATCTCTGGGGTTCTCTAAGTATACCATCATGTCATCGGCAAAGAGTGATAATTTGGCTTCCTCATTGTCTATTCTTATTCCTTTAATCTCTTTCTCAGCTCTTATTGCTATAGCTAGCATTTCTAATACAATATTAAATAGTAACGGTGATAGTGGGCAACCTTGAAACAAGGATACTTACAACAAGGTAACATTGTAGTGAAGTCTAAAGAGCTAAAGAAACTTACCTAAAATTATGAAACTCAAAATTAAAGAACCTATTTTTTTAGATGCCCATTATAATTCTTCTATTTTTTTCAGTTCTAACATTAAATGATATTATCCTTAATATTTCCTGCCAAGTGCTCATCTAATCTCTGAGTCCATCCTATGATAGGAATTCACTACTTCAAAGGCAGCATAAATCAGCCCTATTGCTGAGTGTAGTTTCATTTTTGAATCTTCTGTGTGTATTTTCTTTTATAGTCTTTAATTTTGTATTCTTCATTTATCTTATCCAAAGCTGGACCATTTTCTTTTGGAGCTCATCACAACCAAGACTGACAGAGACATTGAAGTTCTGGTTATGATAACACTTAATAATGATGATTCAATGAGGGATGGAGCAAAATGGAACCGAAAACACCAGGACACTATTAATGTAACTGCTCCATTGTTCAATTTAAAGGAACACTTCTGGAGTAAATAACATGTTGTTGGACTTGGGTGGCTTTTTTTACCTCCTATTATTGAATTTTAGAGGGTGAGTGATTGTTAATATCGTGTATTTTAAGATCAGCACAAGACAGGAATTCAGGTTAGGGGAAAATCGTCAGTCTTTATTCTCAGTGAAGAAGGATCGGAGGTGGAAGAGAATCGGCGATAGCAATGTGTGCAGCTGAGTCAAGAAGCTAGCTCGACCAGCAGCCACACAACCAGCAGCTTGGAGTCTCGAACCCAGCCCAATCTCTCCCAGCTTGTCTTCTTCCCTCTCTCTCTGCCTCCACCCACCAAAATCGTCATTTCCTATACAACACATCAGGACTTGCATGGAGAGTGGGCAGGGACCATTCTTTATCCAATCATGTATATTAATAGAGTATAGCCCAATTACTATCTAGCCTCATGTACTTGGGACCTCAGTGCATCAGCTCAAACCTCAGCCCATTACAAGTGATAACTTAAAAGATCATTGTGTATTCCAGCAGCCCACAGTAATGTTCAAGAAAAATTTGGCAGAAGTTGCTCTAGGTGAATGGAATTGATCATATCAAAAGGGATATTGTGCCTAGCCACATATCGAGCTCTCTCTGTGCTTTTTTTTTTCCTGTCTTTTCATAGCCAGTCAATTTTATATGCCATTTGGTGTACCATTAGCCAAGGCCATCACTTTTAAATCTGAGTGAAGCCTTCAACATCTTGCTAAAAATGGAAACAATTCCCATTTGATATCTTAATCCTTGCATTGAAATCTCAAGAAGACAGTAGGAGGAGGAGGGAGGGAGAGAAAGAAAGAAAGAGAGAGGAAGGGAAGAAGGGAAGGAGCAAAGAAGAACAATAGATGCAAAAAGAGAAAGGTAGGGAGGTGATTGCTGGGTCTTAACCAAGAAATTGCCTTTTACTGTGTAAAATTTAATTGGAGTTTTGATTTTCCATTGCCGCTTATTTGTAAAATTATGTTGTGTTTTGATTTTTTCAGATACCCTTCAAGAGTTTCTCAGTGTTCTGTACCATTTCTGACATGGCAAGACAAAAGGAAGTTGGAAGTTACTGGAAGGAGATTGCTTAGTTTCTCCTTGGAGAAAAAAATAGAGAAGTGAGTGGAGTTTGTTACATCAAAAGATGAAGTCCTTTTACTTCCCATTGTTCATGATAACTACAGTGTATTCCCACTTTAATATTATGATATTGATATAAGCATAAAATCATGGAAAATTTAATTTTAAAAAGAAGCATATAAAGCTCCTAGAATATTAGCAGAAACTATATATAATTGTGAATATAAGCACAAAAATGAATTGCCTTCAAGGAGCTTGTACTCAATAGTGGAAAAAAATATACACAAAGTAGTTAAGTTCTCATGGAAGAGGTATAGAGAGATAGAGTAAAATATGAACATACAAGAATGAACAAATCCAGTGAATATCTACTCTATGCCATAATTCTTGGAGACTACAATTGAAAAGCAGACTTAGAGGAGGACTACAAAAAGTGTGTTATATAATATAATTTAGCTTTAACCAACAAATTTGTCAGAAGTTTGTAAACCAATCAGAAACTACAAGCAAATATAACATGGACACTGAGTAGTATAATCTAATAAATCATTAAAAGCAATGGAGGTGAAAACAAAGTTTGGGAAAGTTTGGCATCATATGATAAATACATCACAATATCTAGACAGCAATCATAAAATGAAGCAGTTCAAAATGCATATGTAGAAGCAAAATAAAACAAATGTATCAGTATTTCCATAATGATCTATGTTCCTCTTCAATGAGAATAGATCCACTCATTATGGATCCTACTGACGCAGTGCCAGATGAATAACCCTAGCAGACTGAAATGACATGAAATGACATTTGATAATAGAGTTGAGAAAGGAAATTACAGAAAGCTAAAAGCTAGAGATAAAGATTTTATTGAATATTTTCAAGATAATTCATGGAAATGAAAACGTGAAAAAAGGGGAAAACCACAGACGGAAATATAAAGGATATCAATATGTCCTGACCTAATTAACTACTTTTCATCCACATATTTACCAACAGTAGCCTCAATGAAAATACAAGAAGGAAACAGACAAGATTTTCCATAGTTTTCTACCAAAGACCACATATTACAGTCACACTAATGGTGGTAATACATAAGCAATATAAGAACCTGTTGTTCTTTTTGATTGTTAACTCCAAAGAAGTGTTTGACTCAGTAGACAAAATCCAACTTTTAAAACTTCCACAAGAAATATTCTTGTGCACATTAAGAACCCACAAAACTTCTTAATAAATGCAACAAATGAGACAATTCTATTCAAATACACTCAAAAATAAATTTTCAATAAGTCAATCAAAAGGCATTTTATTAAGTATTACTCTATGACAGGCATTGTGATAGACACTAAGAATAGAGACACAAAAATGAGGTAATCCATAGACTCAGGGAGCTTACATTATAATGACAAGGTAAAGCAAATCCATAAAACAGAAAGACATGTGCTTTCCAAAGGCATTTATTACTATCATGGACGAAGGCCTTATCAGTAAATAAATGGAAGAGAAGTTCCCTCAGATAATGAAATACTTCAGAATCATGTTTTCAAAAAGTCATTGCACTCATTGCTAAAAGCTTCATGGCCTACTGAATGATATCCATGACTATACAAAAGATATTTGCCTAACAATCCACACAGGAAAAATGAATGATTGAAAAATATCTGTTATTCAGACTACAATGTGTAGTTGGAAAGCCAGGTACTTTGAGTAGTTCACCAGTTCATATATTCTAGAAAGACATTATAGTGAGTCAGGTCAAAAATTGAATCTAAATAAAAGAATGGATTTCATTTAGGAAAATGTTCAGTGCTTTTAAGTATCTTAGATGAATGAAGTAAATAGGCACTTGTTAAGTGTTCACCATGTGCAAAGCATTATACTTATAATTAAAGATATAAGTAGAAAAGCCAGTTTTTTCCTTCAAAAAGTTCAATTGTAATGGGGCAAAGAATAAATATAGAAGATTTTAGCGGCAATTCGAATGAAAAAAATTTTCATTCTTCTTAGTACCTAGCAGCAGAGCAGATGATAACAGGTTCTTTTCTATGTGGTGGTTTGGGAGTACTCTACTATTCTTAAGCTTCTTAGGTTCAAGATGTTGAGATATCTTCATCAGAATCCAAGAGGAAAGGGTGATTAAGATGACAGAATTTTATCATAAATTAAATATACAATCATAGGTGCTTTTTGTGCCTGGAAATATGATGATTAAATTAATGCTGAGTTAGGAATCACATATCTGGTTACTTCTGTGTAAGTCCGAATGTAATGACACTGAATGGCTCAAGCAGAAAAGTAATGGCTTATCATAGAACGAGGAAAAAGAAGAGAAAGAGGAGAAGTAGACATGATATTGTACAACCAAAGGGTAAAATAGAAATTGAGAGAAAAAGGAAGAAGAGGAATAATTGAAGTTGTAGTAGTAGTAGTAGCAGCAGCAGCAGCAGTAATTAATATACATATATATATATGTATGTATTCACATTTATATGGCACTTTAGATTTGCAAAGTGCTTTCCAAATATCTCATTTTCTCGTAGTAACAATGAAAGTTAGATATTATTGTTATTCTCATTTAATAGACAAAGAAGTGAGATAGACAAAGAATAAGTGGAATCACAAAGCTAGAAAACTGAATAGTTGAAGCAGAAGAGAAAGAATTGTCATGGAAGAAAAATAAGACAGGAGAAGCTAAGATCATCTTTGCTTACAATGCAATTTTTTGGGCAAATAACCCACTGTTAACAATTTTCCCACCATTAGACTTTTGATCATTCTATCAAAATCTTGTTTCACTTTGACTGGGTAGACACATGAGGATCTAAGCATACTGTTCAACTAAATTCGACTTCAAATTTTATGGGCATCTGACATCATGAGATACAACCTTGCATTAAAATAGTGCTATAAAATATAGTTACCACAAAATCCCCAGATGACTTCTTGTGCAATCAATTCATTTAGGAACTTTGATGCTGCATACCCAAATCTGGTCATTTGAAAAGTTTACCGTGCCACATCATAGGTTCTATCACTATTCTTGTTTATTTATGTATTTATTTAGCCGTTTATTTATTTACTTTTTTACCTATTTATTTATTTATTTTGCTGAAACATTTGGGGTTCAGAGACTTGCCCAGGATCACAGCCAGGAAGTCTTAAGTGTCTGAGACCAGATTTGAACTCAGGTCCTCCTGACTATAGGGCTGGTGCTCTATCCACTACACCAACTAACTGTCCTTCTTTTGATTATTTTATAAAGATTATTTTTCACTAGAACTTTCCTGCCCCTCCTTAAATAGAGACATTTTTATTATGTTTACTTCTTGCATTTATACAGATTGGTGCGAACCATTTGTATCAATGTTAATGATTAAAAAAAAGCAGGAATAAAGTCATCCATATATAGGGCAAATGCCACCCCCTCCATCCACTAATGGCAAGTTTATAGAAGGGGCAACGGTAAGACTTCAGCATTGTCTGGGAAAGGGGTGCTCCAATTATAAGCTGAGGCTACTTCTTGTTTTCTTCTTAAATATCAGCATTTGATTCTTCATATTATAACCTGTCTCAATTTCTCAAAGATCCTGATTCTCATCCCCAAAGCAATCTTGCTCTTTTTTTGAATGACTTGATATTAATAACATGTTTGAATGTGAAACTCACATTCAAATTGTATGTGTTCATGCAGTCACACCCTTGTGGATGTCAGTGTACCAGAGGGAAAGAGAGGAAGCATTAAAATAACACTAACCCCCTGTAATTATTTCATGCCTTTGTTAGTTATGCTGGCAGAGTGCATTTCTAATGTCTCTTTTTCCCTTTCATGAGTGCTTAAACATTTTAATGAATATGTTATTTACTGTAATAAAGTCAGAGTCTGCTATTAAATTAATAGAGCAGTGCAACCAAGAATCCCATTACAGCAATTTATCCCTGCTCAATGCTACAGAGCTCCAAATACCATCATTCTGGCCATTGGAATTCTACACTCAACCATCGAAGCTACGTAAATACAATTCAATTACAAATGGTTATCATATTAAAGTTAATGTGTAAGAGGTTTTTTCTCCCTTCAACCAATCATTTAGCACAACAGTCAGTAATTGGATTCTTCTGGGTCTGTCTCGATTATGACAGTTTCCTTCAGATTTCTAGTTTTGGACTGTTTGGTTTACTTTACACTTATTTTGTTTTGTCTTAATAAATTCAGTTTAAGTTGGATATGACATAATCAATAGGTAAAAAATTTGAAGAAAGCAGAAAGGGCAAGCATCTTTCCAAGATAAAAAGTAGCAGTAAAAATAAGGTCAAAGACTATGGCTTACAATTCAATGAAATTTAGGAAACATGACTATAGTCCACCAAGCTCAGGATCATTCTTTCAAAATTTGAGAGTAGCATGAATATCAAACAAGATGGAAATGACCCCCCCATGAATATTTAAAATATTTATGTGATAAGCATCTTGAGTTGCTTGAAAAGCAAAAATAAATAACCTAAAATCATGTTCTTAACCTGAAATTGACCACTGCATTGGACGTTAGTTCTGGCATTATGAATGCTTTCTGTTACTACTATTTGATCCATTTGGAATGATCTTGCTACTTCTTAATTAGATGAAATGATGATTGATAATGATAAACTTATAAAGAGCTAATCACAGGGTTTGGTACACAGTAAATTTTACAAAATATTCACCATTTAGATAGATAGATAGATAGATAGATAGATAGATAGAAAGATAAGTTTAAAGTTTGCAAAATATTGACAAAAAGACATTTCAATTGATGTTCATAACATCCCTGTGAGTTTCAATACTATTATTATTATTCCCATTTTATAAATGGGAAATCTGGGTCTGAGAGAGGTTGAGTAGTTAGTTCATGTTTATACAAGTTAGTAAGTGTCTGAGATAACATTTAAACTCACCTTCTTGACTTCAAGAACAAAATTCCATCCAATATGCAATTTAACTGCCACTGAAGTAAATCCTAATCAGAGACAGCAGATTATAGAGGAGAGAGCTCAGTGCTTCCAGAACTAGGAAGATCTGGGTTTCCAATCCCCTTATTAATTGTGTGACCCTTAGGCAAGACATGAAATTACTCTGGGATTAGTTTCCTCAACTGTCAACAAAACTTGTTTGGGTTGACTTTCAAGTTCCCTTTCCACTCTAGCTTCAAGAATCTCATCTTCTATTGATGGATACTGTATATATAGAAATAGATGTATTTGCCAAGGGAAACTTTGTTTTAGATGATTGTAAAGATACTATTTGAAGTCAGGGCAATAGATTGTCCTGTAGCAGCAATTATAGCATTACTTGATTGCTTTTCGTTGATCAAAAGATGGCAATTAAGATGGAAGGTTCCTGGTAATCTGGGTATGGAGAATGATGATCCATAGGAGAAGTGAGTAGGAACAAAAATGATATTGTTATTACTAATAATATTTTAATTATTAAAAATCAGTATTCACATAATGTTTTAAAGTTCATACATACTTTTTACATATTATGTCAGTCGTATCTCACAACACCCCCCTACTGTAAGTGCTATTATTATCCATTCCCATTTTATAAATAAAGACAAATAGGAAGAACATTATTTACCTGGAATCATACTCAGATAGTAAATACATATGAAACTCAGGACTTTCTGACTCCAAATCTAACACTCCATCTATTATTCTACCTAGCTGCCTAAAGCAGAGTATATGGTAAGATGACTGTACAAGGTAGGCCTTAGTGTCCTGCTATCAGTGATGGCAGATAAAGACTGATTCAAGGCTGGCTAGATATTTAGTTGTACTTACAATATAGCAGGTGTCTGAAACATCCTTATGCTGATTGCCACCTTGACCAAACATCTGCGTGTCTGAATATTTCAGCTATTATCCAGATGTTTGGATATCATTTGAATGCCACCTGTATGTGTATGAGTTTAATAAATAAGGTCTTTTGGAGATGATTTACAACTGTTAATTACTAGTGTGTCCACACACACACATTTTATTATCATTGGAATCAATATGCAATCCAATCTGGAGCAGAATCCTTTCCAGTTTTATTTTGTGTGAATTTATGACTCCTTACACAGGGCAATGAAGCTTAATTAAAGGCAGGGGCTGCAACTCGATTACTCTAATTATTCTATACAGACAATGTGAACACCAACAAAGGGAAATGGGCATCAATCCCCCCATGTCAAACTCTCCATTTCGGGAGTTTAATCATGACCCTATCACGAAAGAATCACAGTGGAATTTGACTCAAGTAGATTGAAACATATTCTTGCTGCAGTTTAAAGAAAAATACATTTGTAAGATCACTCTCTTCACTATCATACTAATGTGCCAGGTACTTTCCAATTGCTATTACTTTTAATATTGTAGTATTCTAAAAATAGAGGATTCAATCCTGATCACTTTTCTTGTGTCATGTGGGAAAACTTACTTTGCTTTTCTGTGACTTAATTTCCCAATATGTAAAAAGAGGGAATCAAATTAGATGACCTTTAAAATTCTTTTCAGCTCATAATTACTTTATGCAGTTGCTTAATTTAATGTTCTCACAGGTATCAGGAAGCTTGCCTTCCATGGACAGGAAGATAAAAGTCTCTATGCTGACACTTCTGATGTGAGTTTTGGATGTCACAGTTTAGGAAGGACAGTACTAAAGTATAGAACTTTTGAACTTTTGAAGGAGTGCATTGAATGGGGAAGGATCTTGGGGATGTCATGAAAAAATAGGTGAAATAAATTGTAGATTTTAACTTGGGGGAAAAAAAAAACTTGGGAAAAGGAATAAGAAAAATTCTGTTGACTTCAAGAATGTGAAAGTTTATCTTTGGAAGAGCAATTAAATCTAGGTTTAGCCCCAGAATCATGGCCAATTAGTGGAAGGTACCAATAGTTGAATTTAAACTTAATATCAATGGGGAGAAGTAGAGATAGTCATAGATAGAGGTATTCATAATTGGGATGGGCTGTCTAAGGAGATAGAGGCTTCCTCCTATTCAAATAGATATGGGAAGACAGGCAAGTATCAATCATTTAAGCTCTTAGTATATATCAAGCATTGTACCAAGTTTAGAGAATATAAATCTAAGCAAGACAAAAACTAATCCCTGCCGTGAAGAAGCTTACATTATTTTTCATTTTATTTATTTATTTATTTTTGCTGAGGCAATTAAGATTAAAGTAACTTGCCCAAGGTCACACGGCTAGGAAGAGTTAGGTGTGAGACCAGATTTGACCTCGGCTCCTCCAGACTTCAAGGCTGCTGATCTAATCACTGCTCCACCTAGCTGCCCAGAAGCTTACATTCTATTGATGGAAAATGACACATAAAAGGGAATTGGCATATAGGTAAAGTATGGTTTTCTTGGGCCTGTCTCCCAAGATAAGACCTCATGAATGTTGACATAGTAGAGGGATGTACAGGAGTGAGAATGAAGCTGACTCATGGAAATCCAGAGTCAGAAACACAGCTAGGATGGGAATGATTCCTTCTTGAGCACATTGTCGGGGAGATTCTTTCTTGAGTATGGATTGGACTAGATTGTCAGTGAGCTTCCTTCCAACTCTGAATTCTGTTATTCTAGTTCTGTGATACACAATATCTTATATGTATTGCGAGTTGGAGTGGGGAGAAACCGAGACTTTTTTTTTAATATCTCTCTATAGTATCTAGTACACATTGCTGAAGGAATTGTGTGATTCTAGAAAAGTCATTTAATCTCTTTTAGTCTCAACCTTAACATCTGTAAAATGGAGGTAATAACATGTATCTCATAAAGCCATAATGAGATTCAAATAAGATAATATGTACTATGCAAAGTACTATGCAAACTTTAAGAATTAGTTTGTCTCTCCCCCCTTCCCACTTTCTTCCCCCTTTCTCCTCTCCTTCTCCTCATCTTGGTCCTTTTCCTTCTCTTCATTCTCTACTTTTTCCTCATCTTCTTCCTCCTTTCCCTACTTCTTCCTTCCTTCCTTCCTTCTTTTCTTTTCCTCTATTCTTTTCCTTCTCTTCTTCCTGTTATGATAATGATTATACAATTCCTGTTTTCACAAGTACAACACTAGTTTATAAACCCATGATTCTAACAGATTCAGTGGACAGTCAAGTTCTACATTAGATGAATTCAGCCGCACTGATTCATAATAAAAGTTTTCAACCCTAAATCATTATCTGAGCCTGGCTAATCCAGTGGACACTGATGGATACAGGGTCAGTAACCTGCTCCTTTTTTCTAACTCCTTGGATTGTCTCTGGGTTCTGGATTCTGGAATCGCATTCTGCATGCTGGAATACATGTTGGATGGAAGTAATAGGTGTTCTGCATCAATTTTGTGTTTCTACTGAGTTTGTGTTAATGTCAAATATACTAGCCATTTAACAACTGCTTTCAAAGGCCAGAGTCTTGGCATTTCAGAAATATTCTGTTCATTTTCCACTAAACTGAGTCTGCCCTCGTTAAATGAGACAGGAAGAAAGATAGACTTAGAATGGGGGTGGCCGGGATAGATATGGCAATTAGCAATCCAATTATTATAATCATAGTTACATTAATTATCTTTGTAAGAGCAATCATGAAATTAATAATATCAATTAAGACTTGTAACATATCCACTATGTCATTACTATCTGACAGAACTGGATCTGGCACTTAAAGTTTTAATTCCCCTGGTCATACAAGAGCTGATAGTTCCCTAGGGAATGAATAACTCCTTAGGAAGCTTGCTGTAATTTTCTCCTGGCATTTAGCATTCTGTGAACAACCATATTTATCTAGAGTGGCAAGCTGCCAAAAGTCCCACAAAGAAGGTTTTTAAACTGTGAATCAACAAGTACATTTTCAAAAATACTTGAATCAAAAAATGCTTTTGTATTGAAAAGGGCATAATTCTCTGGTTTCAGTCAAAAAATAAACTAGCTTCAAGTTCCCCTTCCCTTAGACTAAGTGTAACTGTAACATGGAGCAAATCATTTAACTTTAGATCTCTAGATCAGTGGTATCAAGCTCCTAAACCAACCGTAAGGATAATTTCTGGCCACCTATTGACTTGGAATAACTTGTATTGACATCGTTGTTTAGTACGTTTCAGTCCCATCTCAGTACTGATGACTGCATTTGGGATTTTCTTGTCAAAGTTACTGAAGTAATTTGTCATTTTCTTCGATAGTTCATTTTATAGATGAGGAAACTGAGGCAAAGAGGATTATGTTATTTGCCCCATGTCACGTGTTTGAGATGAGATTTGAGTTCAGGTCTATCCATTGTGGTATCTAGCTATCACACATACTGAAATTATCTATGTTCTGGTTTATATTTATTTATTTTATTAGACATTTCCCAATTAAATTTTAATTGAGTTTAATCAGACTTGGGAGTGCTGTGGGTCACATTTTTTGTTATCTTAGATCATATACAAATCATAGAAGAGATTTGGACTTGAATTGGGGGCATCTGTTTCCTGACCTGAGGCTTCTCTATACCAATGAAATCATATAGACTTCAGCCCAAGAAAGCATTTTGTCTTAACTTGAAAACACTACATATTTCAGGCTGAAAATTCCTCCCTCATTTGGCTTCTTTGAAAACCATCAACACCTTTCTCTGCCTACAGCCTCCGGAAAAAAAAAAGAGAGGAGAGAAGAAATAAGATCCTTTGTGGTGGTCTTTGGCTCTGAAGTAAAAGCTCAAAAAATACACCCTTTTTATGATTTTTGAGGGAGGAAAAACAGATTAAAAGTAAGCTGATTAGCACTAATGCAAATGAGATTTTTCTCTCTTTTGTTCTATCATACAGAGTTATAGAATTTTCAGCCCAAAGGGACTTTAAAGATCAACATTCTTAAAGGAACACAGCAACATCTCTCCTGGTTCAAAAAAGTAAGAGCAAAATATCTTGTTTATCTCATATGGAGGGCAAACTTCTTCTTAGTTTGATTCTTCTGTCTAAAGAAAAAGAACAGAAGCTGAAATTCAAATATAATTCAGAATGTGAGTAACAAAACCAATCATATCTGAAATTTATGAGAAGAGAGGGAAATACACAACCTCTTAATGGACCCCCTGCTTCTCTAATTACATGTTGGTTGTCTAGTCTAAGAAATTAGTCCATATATAGGTCAGATCTCAAGGCGAACATATTACATCCCCCATCAGTGATTCTTCACTTGGCTATAAATACAGAAGCAAATATGGCAGACTCATGCTGGGCCCCCTTCTGAGACTTAGAATTATGAATACACTTCACCTCCAATGATACCCTCTCTGATTCTAAAATCCTATGAATTGGATGACAATGGATTGCCCAAGAGCAAAAGGTGTTTTTTGGTTTGTCCTGTGAAATTTCATTGATGGTGGGGAGAGGGGAAAGTATATTTTTATTTGTTTGTTTGTTTCTTTGAGCAGCACCCAAGAGACTGATTGTCAATGGCCATCACTTGGTATTTATAATCAAACTATAAATATTACTTAGTGGATAGAGAATTGTGGCCTGGAAGTCACAAAGACCAGAATACAAGTCTTATTTGTAGTAAGTATTAATAGTTATGCTAATGATTACATCTATATAATGCTTCAAAGTTTGCAAAGTATTTTACAAATGTCATTTTAGTTTATCCTCACATCCAGCCTGGGCTGTAAGTGCTAATATCCCTGTTTTGTAGTTGAGGAAATTGAGGCAGACAAGTTAGGTAGCTTGCCCAGGATCACACAGCTGTTAAGTGTCTGAGGCAGGATCTAAACTCAGGTTTCTCTACCAATAGGTCAAATGTTCTATCTATTTTCCCATCTGTCAGTCACACATAATCATCATGTGATACTTGGCAAATATCTTAAACTTTCATGGTACCAGACAACATTCTATCATTATATCTTGCAGAACAATTTCTGATCTAACTGAATAGAAAGAGATTCTTCATTTTTACTATATGATGCAAGGGAAAACAGGGTTATTAGGTGGAACCACTGTGCATAGAATGCCAGGTCTGGAGTTAGAAAGATTCATCTTCCTAAGTTCAAATCCAGGAACTGGATACTTACTAGATATGTGACACTGGGCAAGGTACTTAATGTCTGTCTGCCTCAGTTTCTTCCTGCAAACTAGGGATAAAAAAGAGTATCACAGTGATGTTTGGAATGTGAAATAAAGTAATATACAAAGGGCTTCACTTCTTTAAAATAATATGTAAATGTTATTATTATTATTATTAATCAATTAAACAAGAGAAATTTAGCTAAAAGACTACTGAAGCACATTCTACTTCTCAATCTATGATTCTACATCTCCATGACATTAAACATTAGTCAGCTCAAGCCCTTGTCATACAAAGCAGGAAACAGAGACCCAGAGTGAGCAGGTGCCTAGTCCAAGATCATACAGGTGATCAATAATAGTGCTAAGATTAGAAGAAGAATCACAGATTCTATGTTTTTCTTAATGGTACTTTGTGGTTTTTCTTCAATTACATGTAAAGATAGCTTTCAACATTTATTTTTATAAGATTTTGAGGTTCAAAATTTTCTTCTTCCTTTCCCTCCCCTTCTCAAAACAGCAAGGAATTTGATATAGATTATACATGTATAATCATCTTAAACATATCTCCATATTAGTCATGTTCACAGATCATATTTAAAAGTTGGCAAAGACACTATATGTATGCTTTATCAAGTAATCCTTGAAAAAAACTCTGGAAGGAGGATAAGATTACACAGAAAGGCTTAAGGTAATTTATATGGGTCACTTAGTTAGAGAGTGTTTGTGGCCCTATTCAGACCAAGGTCATAAAAATGATAGGATCATAGTGATGAAAGTGGAAGAGCTCACACCTAACTGCATTTTCAATTTATAGATAAGGAAATTGGGAAAGTCAATCTATTACAAGAGAAATAAATATGCATGTGGAAACCAGAGTTCTCTGTCTTTACAGAAGTTTATATTTTTATAACTGCAGGACAAAGGAAGGAGGGAATATCAAGAATGGGCATGGAATGGAGGAAAAAGATAGGAAAACTCCCCATGAGAAAGAGCAAGATGATAGGGAAAACACCTTCTTTTCCCATGAGAATTGCTAGATGAAGAAGATGGGAGGGCCTGATTGTCTGCATCGATTCCAGTTGCACAAGCATTATTGCAGTCCCACAGAGTGGTTGGAGCCCTTCTGCCTCCCAAAGACTCACAAGGAGTCCAGCTTGAAGTGCAACAATAAATTATGTCAGCTCAGAGAGAGGTTCATCCTAGACACGTTCAGGACCTACTACATGCCCTAGGTCCAGTGCTTCTGGAAAATATGGCAACTAAAAAAAGAAAAGGGAACAAAGGAACCCTTAATGGTCCTTAATAAGGGAAAGAGATTTTTCCAAGATCACATTGGACTCCTCACTTCCTGGTCCAGGGTGCATCAGACTGCCTCAGAATGCCCAAATCCTTGATCAATGCTTTTCTATACCACTTAATGAATTTAATAGTTTTTTTTTAATGATTCAAGATTGCTGCAGAATAAGAGATCATTTTTTTTTATTTAATAGCCTTTTATTTACAGGTTATATGCATGGGTAACTTTACAGCATTAACAATTGCCAAACCTCTTGTTCCAATTTTTCACCTCTTACTCCCCCACCCATCCCCTAGATGGCAGGATGACCAGTAGATGTTAAATATATTAAAATATAAATTAGATACACAATAAGTATACATGACCAAAACGTTATTTTGCTGTACAAAAAGAATCAGACTGAAATATTGTACAATTAGCTTGTGAAGGAAATCAAAAATGCATGTGTGCATAAATATAGAGATTGGGAATTCAATGTAATGGTTTTTAGTCATCTCCCAGAGTTCTTTTTCTGGGCATAGCTGGTTCAGTTCATTACTCCTCCATTGGAAATGATTTGGTTGATCTCGTTGCTGAGGATGGCCTGGTCCATCAGAACTGGTCATCATATAGTATTGTTGTTGAAGTATATAATGATCTCCTGGTCCTGCTCATTTCACTCAGCATCAGTTCGTGTAAGTCTCTCCAGGCCTTTCTGAAATCATCCTGTTGGTCATTTCTTACAGAACAGTAATATTCCATAATATTCATATACCACAATTTATTCAGCCATTCTCCAACTGATGGACATCCATTCAGTTTCCAGTTTTAGCCACTACAAAAAGGGCTGCCACAAACATTCGTGCACATACAGGTCCCTTTCCCTTCTTTATAATCTCTTTGGGATATAATCCCAGTAGTAACACTGCTGGATCAAAGGGTATGCACAGTTTGATAACTATTTGAGCATAGTTCCAAACTACTCTCCAGAATGGTTGGATTCGTTCACAACTCCACCAACAATGCATCAATGTCCCAGTTTTCCGCATCCCCTCCAACAATCATCATTATTTTTCCTGTCATCTTAGCCAATCTGACAGGTGTGTGTAGGTATCTTAGAGTTGTCTTAATTTGCATTTCTCTGATTAATAATGACTTGGAGCATCTTTTCATATGACTAGAAATAGTTTCAATTTCTTCATCTGAGAATTGTCTGTTCATATCCTTTGACCATTTTTCAATTGGAGAATCGCTTGATTTTTTATAAATTAGAGTTAATTCTCTATATATTTTGGAAATGAGGCCTTTATCAGAACCTTTGACTGTAAAAATATTTTCCCACTTTATTGCTTCCCTTCTAATCTTGTCTGCATTAGTTTTGTTTGTACAAAAACTTTTCAGTTTGGTATAATCGAAATTTTCTATTTTGTGATCAGTAATGATCTCTAGTTCTTCTTTGGTCATAAAGACCAATAAGAGATCATTTGAACAATCACTAGAGTTGGTTTCTTTTTTTCCTTCATTAATTGAAATGTTCTTAGGTGCAGGCTATTGTACTAGGAGCAAAATAAACACACACATGATTAAGAAATATTCCTTACCTACGTGAACTTTGAATCTGCTTGAATTTGTCCTCTTGGTTTTCCACATTGTGCCTTTCCAAGGTAGTTAATATATTGAAAAGAATCTTGGTCTTAGTATTAAAGACCTGAAATATTGACAGTTCCATTTATTAGTTGCATGACTTCAGATATATCACAGTATCTCTGAGCTTTATCTCTTTAACTATAATTACCAAGGCTCAGAAGTTTAGAATCGAACTGGACCTCATTGGTTATTGAACACATATTTAGAGCTGAAAAAAACTTTAGTTATCATCAAGTCCAATCCTCTCAGGTTACAGATGAGAAAACTGTGGTTAATAATTCAGTGACTTATACAAAGTCACATATGTAGAATATGACTAAGGTGAGATTCAAATCCAAGCCCCAAGACTTCAGTTCTGGCATCTTATTTATCAGAAAGGATGGGATGCAATACTTCCATCTGACAAGGCAAAGCATGGAATCCTGAGGCAAATTAAATCAAGGACAGAAAAGCATATCCAGGAAGGGTTGAGGAAGAGAATCAATGGGTCACATAAAGGTCATTTGAAGAAATGAGGATTTAAAGGTAACATCTGCCTCTTGAATATCTGAAAGACCGTTAAGGGAAAGAGAAATCACATTTGTTCTGCTTGACCCCAGAAGACAGAAGTAGAAGTAACATGTAGAAATTGTAAAGAGGCAAAATTATGAGGAATGTAAAGAAAAACATTCTAATAATTAGACATATATGTCAAAATAGAATGGACTCCCTCCTGGAAGCAATATAATAATTAATCACTAATATGTGACTTTTAAGTTTCTGAGACCCCTACCCATGGCCATACAGCCAGTGTCAGAGTTGGGATCCAAAGCCAAGTAGTCATGATTCTAACATTCTATCTATTGAAAATCTGGCATTCTATGAATCTCTGCCATTTAGTCAATAAGCATTTGTTGAGGACCTACTATGTGCCAGGCACTAGGCTAAATGCTGGGGATACAAAAAAAAGGGTGAGAAAAAAATCCCCGTTCTTGAGGAACTCTTATTCTAATATACTAGTTCTTTCTGTGTACACATTGGCTTTCTCAATATAGGAAGACACAACACATTGTCACTGTCTAACTTTTGACATCCTAGACTCCTTCTAGGAGTTGCTGGGATAGAACCCAAGAATCACCCACATTGGCACTGTGGATGGGGCACTATCAAAATGCAAAAACTGGAGTAGTGTATGCATTCAAAATGACAACTCTATAAATGCAAAGTTACAATTAACATATTGTACATTCAAGCTCTTCCCTAATTCATTTATACCTCTCCCAGTCTGCTCACCAAGCATTTTTGGAATCTAATTGGCATGAAAGGCAGGATCAGCTATGCACAACAAATTGGGTGTGAAATAATGTTAATTTAGATCATCCCTATCACACAAAAGTGCTGTTCCTAATTGTTTTTTTTTTTTTTTTTTTTTTTTTTTTTTACTAAAACTGAGAAGTTTGATGGCTCTGGGTAATCTCCAGACTGAGTTCCCAGGGAATGTTAGGTTCTTACTTAACAATTTAAAAAAAGCTACTTTATACTTCATATTTGTACTACATTTTTGGCATTATAGTGTCCTTCTCTCAATGACTTTGTAGTTGCTTTTGACTCACTTTAAATCCAATCTACTCACAAGTCAAGACATCATCCATCATCCACTGTTTTACCCAACATCATGATGTCACTGGTCCTCTTAAAAAATGAAGGACAAACAATAATTTCTTTCGCAAATGCTCCATATCATAAATTCTTAGGCTCATAGATATAGGCTTGAAAGGGACCTTGAAGCTTATCTACTCCAAAAATTTCCTTTTATAGATGAGAAAATTTAGTTCTAGAGAAGTTCAATGATTTAGCTGAAATTAGGTAAAATGTAGCAGGCAGAGAGCTAGGACTTCAACTCGGATAGTCTCACTCCAAAGACAAAATTCTTTCTTCAGCATTTCATTTTTTAACCAACCTAACAGATAAGATACACTCTTGTGGACTTCTTAAAAGACAGTATGGTCCTGTAGAAAGAAACCTTATTTTGGAATCAGAGGTTCTGGGTTCATATTCTTTTTGTAATTTATTTTCTGTGTGACCTTTCATAAGGAACTTAACTTCTTTGGAATTCAATTGCCTTAGCTGTAAAATGAGAGGACTAATGAAGGTGAAGCTCCCTTTCATTTGATCCCTGATTCTAAAATGAAATTCAGCTCCTTGAGGCTAAGAAATATTTCATTTTTGACTTTGAATCACTAGTATCTAGCATGTCATCAAAGTATCAAAGCTATTTAATAAAATTGACATAAATAGAATTAAGAATTGAAGGCTGAGAGGAAGATTCATTCTTTTCTAAGGAAAGCAAAATTGGACAAATTATTAGATTTAGACCTTAGAGGTCCAGTAGAAAAAGGGTTCTAAATGGTGTGTGTGTGTGTGTGTGTGTGTGTGTGTGTGTGTGTCCTGACCATATTTTGGAAGGAAAGAATGGTAAAGATTACCTAATCTGCCATTTTGCATATTACTTTGAAGAGGCTCAGAAAGGATATGTAACTGCCCAAAAGCCACCATAAATTTGTGTCAAACCTATTTTAATTGAGCCATAGTGAATGAGCTAAATATGGAAATGGTAGAAAAAAGAATTTTAGTAAATTGTGTCTTTATAACTACTTTAATTATATAGTTTTTAATAACAAACTGAAAAAAGAGCCCAGTAATATCTCTAAACTCCTTTTTGTTATTTTCAAAGAGAATGAAATAATCGTTTCTCTGATTTGAGTCTGGAAATATACAGAATTCATTGAGAAAATAATTTTAAGTGATATCATTTTCTTTTATAAGATTAGATTGACTAGTGCTTGAATTCTTTTAGAGAAAACCCCATGTTCCTAGTTTAAATTATCCACACTATCAGAGGAAGTCATTCTCATCAGCTTTCTGGAGGAAGCTGAACTCTGGGAAATGATGCCCATTAGTAAGAAAGGAAGATAAAAGCAGGTGTTCTTCCCTCTAACAAAATCAGAGAAACTGCTTTCCCTCAAGGGAGGGAAGTGTTTCCTAAAAGGCTTGGTAGGCGTTTTCAAAAAGACTTTGAAAAAAAAAGTCTTTTTTTTCCTAATCAGCATATGAGTTTACTTATTCCACTTGCCTACTGGAAATATTTTAAATGTTGAGTAAGTTTTTGATGTTGATGGGTTGGTTGAAATGATTTTATACTGAAATAATAAAAGCTAGAACTTGGGGGTTACAAAGAACTTTACATACATTATTCTATTTTTATTCTCCCAACAATCACATATAAGCATTATTATCTACATTTTCAAATGTAAACACTGAATGCATCTCATAAGCTGCACATTTGCCCCTGTCTTGTTATCTACTGATTAGAAGTCCACTGTTCCTTCTTTCTCTCCCTCTCCATATTTCCTATTAAAAAGACCATACAAACTTAAAGAAGTGTGTATTCTATATGTAGGATAATTAAATTCCTTCCATCACATATTATAGGAGTCACAGAAGTGATGGGAAAAATCAAAGAAAGATCCAGGTGGCATGAAAAGGGAATGAACCTTTGAAATGTGACCCTGAATGAGGAAATAATGTAAGGTAAGTTTAACCTTTGAAATGTGATCCTGAATTATGTCGGAAGCCCGCTCATCCCCACATTTCTCTGTCTTGATTTGCTGTTTGGTGTCTAAGGCATTTTTTTTCTGGGCACAATTTATTGCTGTTCAGTAACTTAGTCATGTTTCACTCTTGTGATTCCATGGACTAAAGCATGCCAATAGCAAAGATTTTGTAGTGGTTTCCCATTAGAACAGTGGTAAACCCACTTAATAATTCACTACAGGTATCACAATAACAACAACAAATTCAAGGTAAAAGTCAGCAATGAATGTTCTCAAATTGTGACTCAGATGTCTATAATCAAAGGTGCAATGCTAACTAGATGGTCTAACAGAAGGGGGTAGATCTGACTTCTTACATTTCAGTGATACTTAGGGGGTAAGACCTATGACTGAAATATTATTGTGAAAAAATAGCTTATTTTTTGACCATTTCTTTTTTCTTAATTAGAGCTTTATTTTTAAAAATATATGCGAAGAGCAGACATCAAAACCATTTGGTACTGGCTAAGAAACTGAGTAGTTGATCATTGGAATAGGTTAGGCTCACAGAACAAACTAGTCAATGACTACAGAAATCTAGTGGTTGACAAATCCAAATATCCCACCTTTTGGAATAAGAACTCACTATTTAACAAAAACCACTGGGAAAATCGGAAATCAGTATGGAAGAAATTAGGCACTGACCCATACCTAATACCCTATACCAAGATCAGAAATGGGTTCATGATTTAGACATAAAGAAGTGATAGTATAAGCAAATTAGAAGAACAAAAGAAAGCTTACCTCCCAGATCTGTGGAGAAGGAAGGAATTTGTGGCTAAAGAAGAACTTAAGTACATAATTGAATGCAACTGGAATAATTTTGTTGATATTAAGTTAAAAAGTTTTTGCACAAGCAAAATTCAGACCAAAAAATGTTATGAAATATTATTGTTCTGTAAGAAATGATCAGCAGGATGAATTCAACGAGGTCTAGAGAGACTTTCATGAACTGATGCCGAGTGAAATGAGCAGAACCAGGAGATCATCGTGTATGGCAACAGCAAGATTACACAATGATCAATGCTGATAGATATGGCTTTAGTCATCAATGAAATAATTCAGACTAGCTCCAATGATTTTGTGATGAAAAAAGCCATTATCACCCAGAGAGAGAACTTTGTGAACTGAGTGTTTAAAATTATTATTGATCAGAGATATGCAAATTAAAAAAAACTTACATGAACTGATGCTAAGTGAAATAAGCAGAACCAGGAGATCCTTGTGTGTAGTAAAAGCAAGATTTTCATTTTGCCTGAAGATGATCAATACAATAGGAGACTCTTTTTGTTGTTTTTTGCTTGCTCTTATTTTCTTTCTCATTTTTCCCTTTTGGATTTGATTTTCCTTGTGCAGCATATCTGTGGAAATATGTATAGATGAATCACACATGTATAACATATATTGGATAACTTGCCAACTGGGGGAGGAGGTAGAGGGAAGGGAGGGAAAAATTAGAATGTAGGTTTTTGTAGGGGCGAATGTCAAAAATTATCCATATATATATATTTTGAAAATAAAAAGCTATAATTTAAAATACCCCAAATATATGCATGACAATAATCCAATATAAAATATATCTTATTTTGAAAGAGCAGGATAAAAGGAAATAGAACAGTACTGTGCATTAAAAGGACAGAGCAGCTAGATGGTACCATAGTGCATAGAGTACTGGGCCTGGAATAGGAAGACTCACTTTTCTGAGTTCATATCTGACCTCAGACACTTTCTTAGCTGTGTATTTCTGGGCAAGTCATTTAATCTCATAATTTCCCCTTATTTGTCTTAGTTCCCTCATCTGCAATGTGATCCAGAGAAGGAAGTAACAAGGCAATCCAGTATCTTTGCCATGAAAAACCCAAATAGGATCAAAAAGAGTCAAATATTTCTGAAACAATCAAACAACAATAAATTAAGAAGATAAACTTAACTAAATAAATAAAGAAATCAAGAGGCATAATCATAATGAAGAGAATGGAGTAATAAGCAGAGATGCCAAAAGAAGTGATATTATCAATATTCCTTAAACTGAAGGAGGAAGTAGATGATGATTTCAGAAATGATTTCAGGTATATGATTTAACTGGTATTGAATGACCAGAAAATTCATTGGCCAATTTAAGCAAAAAATGTTCTGAAGATGGAAATGAGAACAAAGATGGATGCTGAATTCAAAAGAGAATTATGTTCTTATAAGAAAATTGTCAGAAGTACAAAATCTTGAATGAGAAAAACTGACAAAGGATGTTCAAGACAGTAAGAAAAAAGAATTTTTGCATTATATTAGGATCAAAAAGAAAAGACTTCTCCTTAGAATGGCCTGAATTATGAGAACATGTGAATGAGAGAAGACACAGCTCTTTTTTTTTTAATTCAGTTCTCTCTACTCAGTAGAATTATCTTTGGGATGGGAAAGGAACAAACAGAAAAGGGATAATGAGAAGTCCAAAACCAAGACCAGTTAATTAAAAAAGAATAGTTGGGGAGAATTGAACTGAACTCAAAAAGTTTATCACCAAACTACATCCCAGGGTTAAAAGTGCTGATTATTGTAATTTCTGGACCATTATCAGTAAAAAGAGGTGCTACAGGATTGAAAGATGTCAAGTGCTGCTCTAATTTTCTAAAGCAAGCAAGCAAATAAATCCAGAAATTATAATAAAGAGACTAGGAGAGGAAAGGAAAGAGAAAGGGGAGGGGAGGAGAGAGGAGAAGAAATGAGAGGAGAGGATGGGAGGAACATGAAGGGAGGAGGAGGTGACTGGAGGAGAGAAGAGGAGGGGAGGGGAGAGGAGGAAGATAGGGAAAGAAAAGGGATAGGAGAAAAATAGATTAAAAGAAAGGGTAGCAGGAAGAAGGAACGAAAAGGGAAAGAGGGGAGGCAAAGAGAGAATAACAGAGGAGGGGAAGAGAGGAGAAGGGAATGGGAGGGAAGAGCAGAGGAGAGCAAGGAAGGGGAGGTAAGTAGAAGGGAGGAGAGGAGAGAAAAGGAAAGGGAAAAGAGAAGAAAAGAAAGGAGAAAAGAGAAGAGAGAAAAGAGAAGAGGAGAGAAAGGGAGGAGAGGAGAGTGAATAATTCAGACCACTTCCAATGATTTTGTGATTAAAAAAGCCATGAGCACCCAGAGGGAAAACTGTGGGAACTGAGTGTTTAAAATTATTATTGATCAGAGAAATATGAAAACTGATCAGAGGAGAGTAAAATCTATTATAATGACAGCTAGGTGTACCATGGATAGAGTGCTGGGCCTGAATTCTAGAAGTTTTCTTCTTGAATTCAAGACACTTTCTAACTCTGCACAAGGTATTTAACTCTGCCTTGATTTCCTCATCTGTTTAATGAGCTAGTAAAGAAAATGACAACTGCACTGATATTTTTGTCAAGAAAATCTCAAAAGGGGTCACAACGAGTCAGATGTAATTGAACATGACAAATTACAACAACAAAAAGAAAAAAAAATAACTAGATTCAGGAAACTTGCCTTTGATCTCTAGCAAAATTCAAAAAGTATTATTAAATGATAGGTTTGTGAACATCTTGAAAAGGAAAAAAAGTGGTAATCACTAACAGCCAACATGATTTCTACATGTACCTACATAGAAAGAATTCCCAACTATTCCTCCTATTTCTACCCCCCAAGGGCGAGCAGTCCTTACTCCTGCCTCCTTGAAACAACTCTTATGCTACTTACTGGAGGATAGGTCACGTCTCCTTCTCCAAAGCTCTTATTTTTTTCTCTCTAAGCTATAAAAATCCTGAGGTTTTTCATTGGTTTCTCCTATAATACAGCTTTAAATTCTCATGGACCCTTTCTATGTCCTTTCCTTACCTTCCCTGGTAAACTTTGGCTATATTTATAATAACTAAATTATCAGGACATTTTTCTATCATCATCATGAGAAATGGAAAGGCAAAGCAGATAATTTTCATGTTCACAAGGGGGTGGGAGTGGAGAGAGAAGTGTCATTGCACAGGAAGCTGTTTTCATCACAACCTGCCTGCAGTCTAGTTTGCAGGGCCTTTAGTCAAGCTCCTGAGCAATTTCTAGCTCTAATCAGGGAAAAGCTAAATTCCCTTCATCCATCATTAAAGATTGTTTATCAAGATGTGGCAGAGGAATTAGTGTAATCCTTATCATTTAATGTAGCCCAGCTTGATACCTAGGATAGAATTAGTTCTTGAAATTAAGAAGCTTAAGGATATGGGGAAATGTGGACTCTTCAACTGAAGTTTCTAGAAAGAGGGAGGGTGCAAGGAGTGGGAGGATGCCCATAATTACTGTAATATGGAGAGGAAACAGATGTGGAAGGAGGCTGTTACCATCCACATACATACAATGACTTTGTGCCAAAATGGAGGGAGGGGAATGTGAAACTTTAACTATGAAAAAATTATTTTGCAATGACCAAGACAATTCTGGCCATTATTCTTCTTCTAAGATACAAAGTGAGTATGACTCCCCTTTACTGGTTTCCATTTTTAAAATATATGAGGTAATAAGCATTCTAAGCACCCAATATTCCTTTTGAAGACACCAAAATAAGGCAATTTATCAAGACAAAAAGAACCTTCAAGTGTTAGTTTCATGTGAGATTTTCAGGCCAACTACAAAGATGCATACTGGAGTTTCCCTGATTTCTTAAATTAGAAATAATTTCAGTCGTGGAGATAGTGCTATGATATTGGAAAATTCCTTAATTGTCTTCAAAAGATACTATTGTTTGATAGGCTTGGTAAAATATTAACTCCCTATTCAAGACAGTGTCCAGATTTAGGACTTGACCATTTTAAACATAAATTGTTGAATACTGAATAGGGTTGGAGACAGGGAAGTTATTGGGGTAAAGTGAATTTGTTAAAGGGTAAAAATATCATTTCTCCCATTGGTGAGTTCACCATATGTTCCCCCATTTTCTACCTGCCTTTATGTATTATTCTTTCCCATTAGAATGTAAGTTTCATGAGAGTAAAATTCATTTTTTGTGCTTCTATTTTAATCCTAAATTCTCAGCCCAGTGAATAGTACACAGTAAGAGTTTAATCAATGCTTCTTACTTTGGCTTGACCAAATAAGCAGATTAGAAGCAGAAATATAACACTTTTATTGAATTGTAACTTAAAATTAAAATGAATGGACTCCTTAGTTTTAGTGGAATTATTTTCATTTTTTTTCCCTTTTGACAAAAATTGAACTCTCTGTCTTGGTTCCCATTCTCCTTCAACTTTAAAAGACACTTGCTGGGATGAAGTGACAGGGTTGGAGATTGTGGTTTGTTTATTTGTGTGGTTTTTCTCACCTGCTAAAACTGATGATTTAGGATGAAAGATGAGAGGCTACAGCAGTGCAGAGCTGCTAGGATAACAAAATCACATACTGTTAGAGCTGGAAGAACACTTAAAACATAGAAATCAAAGCGTCTCTGAATCTCAGAGTAGGAAGGCATCTCCAGGGCTATTTAGGACAGCCCACATATGTGCAAGAATACAATCCACAAAACAACTAATAGGTGGTCATTCAGCCTTTTCTTGAAGACTGGTACTCGAAGGCTATTTAAGACCCACATGTGAACAAGAATACAATCCACAAAATAGTTAATAGGTGATCATTTAGCCTTTTCTTGAAAACTGGTACCCACTAACTTTTAGAAAGCCAGTGGCACTTGTAGCTCTGTATCCTAGGAAATTTTCTATAACATCAAATCTACAGCCATCTCATTGCAAATTCTAGCAATTTTGTCTTAATACTTTTCCTTCATAAGTACATCAAATTCCTTACCTTGAGTAAGCTAGATAGCTATGTTAAACTGCTAGGTCTGGAGTCAGGAAAACCCGAGTTCAAATCTGCCCTCTGAGACTAATTATCTATAGGACCCTAGCCAAATTGTGTAACCTTTGTTTGCTTAATCTACTGGAGAAGGAACTGGCAAATTAACACAGTACCTTTGCCAAGAAAACCTCATGGACAGTATTGATGTGATATGGTCCACAAGGTTATCAAGGATCCGACATACTTGGACAACTGAATCCTACGAGCATGACAGCCACTTGTTTAAAATATGTACTGTTTTTAAAAAATACCATTATCATTTCCAAATAGACCCTCTCTATTACTTCCAAAAAGAGCTATTACTTATAATAATAATTTGAAGATAAATCAGCAAAACAAACAGCACATCTACCAAGTCTGCATATATATGTGTGTACACATATGTGTATGTATGTGTGTCATATATGTATACATGTAGATTGTGTACACATACACAATATTCCATAGGTATAATCCCATCCTAAAGGGGGTAAAGAAGAGAAGAAAGCTAATTTTCTCCTCTCTTCTCAGGGATTAAGCTTGATTGTGGCAATTATGCAGTATTTAGTTTCATTTTGTCATTGTTTTCAATTTTTACTAAAGTAGGTATTATACTGTGTTAATAATATTTAAAGACAGCCAACATGTCCCCAATGAGTTTTATCTTCTTTTGGATAAATTTTTTTCCAGTTTCTTAAGCTCAGAATATTAAATTTAAATTATTCTAAGGAAAATAGTATTTCTTCCTTGTTGGAAAAAATGATATATTTTTATTATTATATTATAAACACTTTATGAAAAATCAAACATTTCCATAAACCTATTGCTCTTTATAGCTGAGAACAAAGAAAAAAAATTATGCACTGAATATGATGACACAAGCCTGTAACACAAGTTACTAGAAGGCTGAAGCAGTCAGATTTTTTTGTGCTAAAGATTTCTGAGTTGAAGTATACAGAGCCTAATGGGTGTCTATACTAAATTTACCAATGATGTTTTCAGTACCTATGATCTGAGATCACCAGACTGGTTATATAAGGGCAAAGAACTGAAGTCAAAATAAGTAATAATTGGTTTAGCTTTTTATTTTTGTTTTATTCTGTTTTTCTTTCTTTTTGTTTTAAGTGTATTTACTTATTTAAAACATAAATGCAAAATAAGAGATTACAAAATACAAAAAGAAAAAAAGAAAAAAAAATTGTTATGTGCCCAGCAGAACATCAGGGAGGATTCAAAATGTGTCACAATAAATTTCTATTTCAAGAAAGAAGTAATAAGATTTTAATTTTAAAAAGTTAAGAAGCAAAATCTCCATGCTAATCAGAGTGGAATTGAGCCAATGGATAATACTTGTACTTCAAACCTGAAAAATTAGGAAGGAAGGAAGGAAAGAAGGAAGGAAGGAAGGAAGGAAAGAAGGAAGGAAGGAAGGAAGGGAGGAAAGAAGGAAGGAAGGAAGGAAGGAAGGAAAGAAGGAAGGAAAGAAGGAAGGAAGGAACGAAGGAAGGAAGGAAGGAAGGAAGGAAGGAAGGAAGGAAGGAAGGAAGGAGGGAAGGAGGGAGGGAAAGTAGAAGGGAGGGAGGGAGGGAAGGAGGAAAAGTAGAAGGGAAGGAGGGAGGGAGGAAAAGCAGAAGGGAGGGAGAGAGAGAGGCAAGGAGGAAAGTAGAAGGGAGGGAGGGAGGAAATCAACCAATAGCAATATCTGACAGCATAAGCCATATATGGCATCCATTATTTGCCAACTCTCTATGAGAGAATGATAATGTTTCTTTAGATCTGAGATCATGTTTTTGTATTTAACATGGATTCTAAAGTCTCTTAATATTGTTAAGTTAGTAAGCTTTCCTTGATTAAACACCCACTATGTGCCAAGTACTTCATAAAAGTATCATTTTGCTTGTACTTTTTCCAAATATAGTTCTCTTGGTTGTGGTTTCTTTGTTTTCTGGGAGAGGAATATATAACTTGATTGTTCATTGATTTAGATCTGAAGAGTATCATAAACATCAGTTGACTAGTTAAACCATTCATTCATTCATTCACAAATTATTCACTGAACATTGATCATATGCCAAGCACCAGCTAGGGAGAGAAAGAAGTCAGAAGACCTGGACTTTGCAGCTGGCCTGTGCTTGAGAGAAACTGAGAGAATTATCTCGTGCTAGAGCAAAAGCACATGACCTCTCAGGTCAAGGGTGGCTTCATTTGGAGATCCTTTCTTAGGTCATTTCTCTGACACTCAACAAATGGGTCATTATCCTGGTCAATTGAGCTGCTTTAATTCTCACAGTGGTGAAGCTGGAGGTGATGGTTTAGTTCATTGAGCAGTCAATTCCATTTAGGTGCTTGAATGATCACAACCACTGAACAGCTGGCTACTTTGCCTGATTTGAACAGTTTCCTCCTTTTGTACAACCTTTCTAAAGTAACCAGAGAGAAAGAATCTACTCAAAAGAGATACAACTACTCTATGTGGTAGTAAAGACATGAAAGCCACTAATTGAAGAAAGACTGGAAAAATAATGATATGGATGAGAGTGATTGAATAATAATTCATAAGAAATGTTGAATATGAAGCAATGAGATAAGCAAGCGCAAGTGTTGTTTTATTTGAATTCATGTAGAGTGAAAGAATTAAAAGAAAAGAAAAAATCTATACAATACTATAGAGGAAAGCAGAATTGAAAATGAATGCATAATCAAATTCTGATCAATAGAATGACAAAATGTGACTTCAAATGATTGTTATTAAAATTTCCTGAGCTGGGCAAGTGGCACCTGCTGAGATTAGACAATCATTTGAGTTTGCGAGTTCTCACTTATATTTTAGCCTAGTTAGATTCTGATGTGAATATGATGAATCCACAGGAATCATGGGCCAGCAGATTATTTAAGGAACAACAAACTAGCCCAGGGGAGAAAAAAAAAAAAGAAAGTGAAAGCTTCTTCCATACTTATCAGTAAAGTGACCAGGCCTATGAATTGCTACTATATTACTAGCAAGGAAGGAAGGAAGGAAGGAAGGAAGGAAGGAAGGAAGGAAAGAAGGAAAGAAGTAAAAGAGAGAAAGAAATAAAGTACTTCACCTTTCAACAGAGAGGTGATAGATGAGAGAGAGAGAGAGAGAGAGAAAGAGAGAGAGAGAGAGAGAGAGAAAGAGAGAGAGAGAGAGAGAGAGAGAGAAACTGCTGGGCAGGTAAACAAATACATAAAATATATATATGTATTGTGAGTTTGTATATATGTTGTTATTGTTTAGTTAATTAGTCATGCCCAATTCTTTCTTGGGGGGGTCTTTCATTACTTAATGCATAGGCCCCCAAAATGTGAAAAGTATAATCTACATTATTGATTTACTGAGGTAACAAGCTCACTGCTGGGAATGTTTTGTAATGGGAATGAATGTAATGGGCTGAAGCTCCAGTTGATACACTGAGGTCCCAAGCATGTGAGGCTAAATAGTAATTGGACCATACTTTATTAATATATGCTTAGAGAAAGAATGGCCTCCGCCCATCTTTGTGCAAGTTCTGATGTGTTGTAAATGATGTAGGGAAGACTTTGGTGGGTGGAGAGAGAGGGGCGGGGAGAGAGGCAGAGACACTGCTGGCCAAGTTTGTGTCCCAGCCACTCACAGTCCTATCGCCATCTCCCTTCACCTCCACAAAGAATAAAGATCAAAGATTTTCCCTTAACCTGAATGCCTGACTCCAGCTGATTTTAAAATATGCGGTCATCACACTTGGGTAATTTTTCAGCATTGATATTTGCAAAAACTTTTATTCCAATTTTTCCCCTCCTCCCCCCCATCCCTTCTCCCAGATGACAGGTTGACCAATACATATTAAATATGTTAAAGTATAAGTTAAATACAATATATGTATACTTGTCCATACAGTTATTTTGCTGTATAAAAATAATTGGACTTTGAAATAGTGTGCAATTAACCTGTGAAGGAAATAAAAAATGGAGGCGGACAAAAATAGATGGATTGGGAATTCTATGTAGTGGCTCATAGTCATCTCCCAGAGTTCTTTCACTGGGTGCTGCTGATTGTTTCTTATCAAACAATAATATTCCATAACATTCATATACCACAATTTATTCAGCCATTCTCCAATTGATGGGGCATACACTCAGTCTCCAGTTTCTGCCACAAACATTTTTGCACATGTGGGTCCCTTTCCTTCCTTTAAGATCTCTTAGGGATATAAGCCCAGTAGTAGCACTGCTGGGCCAAAGGGTATGCACAGTTTGATAACTTTTTGAACACGTCCTATTCTTTAGACCCCATATGGAATTTTCATGGCAAAGATAGTGAAATGGTTTGTCATTTCCTTCTCCAGGTCATTTCACAGATGAAGAAATTGAGACAAACAAGTCCTTAACTGATTTGACTGGGGTTACGTAGTTAATAAGTATCTAAAGATGAATTTGAACTCAGTTTCTCCAAACTGCGAGGCTGGGACTCTCTCTCCTGTAGCACCTGGCCACCCTTTATATGTATATACTTATGTGTATATTTACATAAAAGTATATAAATATTAGTGTTTGTAGAAGTATAAAGTACTGTTCTGTCATTCAATTTTGTACCACTCTTCAAGATCCCATGGATCATGCTGGCTGGGAGTTTCTTGGCAAAGATTCTGGAGTGGCCATTTCCTTCTCCAATTAATTAAGACAAAGAGGTTAATGATTTACCCATGGTCACATAACTAGGGTCTGAGACTGAATTTGAACTCAGGTCTTCCTGACTTCAGGCTCAACATCTATTCATTGAACCACCTAAGTGCCTACTATAAATGTGTGGTTATGTATATGTGTGTATATATACAAATATACATACACACATGGAAGTGGATACATATATACATAGCATATACGTGTATACATACACATTATATATACATATAAACACATGTCTATGAATATATGTATATGTAAATATATTCAAATAACTGCAAAATAGGTGTGTAAGAGCATTATAGTTCTGTGGCAACTAAAAGAAAATAAATGAAATGATACGAAAAACAATGTTTTTGACATCTAAAAAACTAAGCACACACTTCTTTTTGAGCATTTATAAATCAGTTTTAATTTTTTTTATTTCATTATACAGAGAAATGATACAAAAATATCCAAACATGTAAACAATCCAATCATGTCTATGGTGTCACCCTTTATCTCCTTTTATTAGTTCTGCCAGTGTCTTCGATTCAATTCCATGAAATAAAGCTTTTCTGAGTACCTACTATGTGCAGACTGATATGGCATAGGAGAACAGGTACTTCTTGTGATGTTAGTAAAATCTGGGTTCACATTACACTTCTCATACATACAAGATGAGTGATCATGGTCAACTCATTGAACTTCTCTGAACTAAAGCCAATGGTCTGAGGCTATACAGTAAAAATAAATAAATATAGCAGATAAGGAGGGAAAGGACCTGAGTTCAAATCCTAACCTTGCCATTTACATTTTTTGTGACTTTGAGGAAATAACTTTAACTCTTTACATATAACTTCCCTTGGCAGCAGAATGGAAGTATTATACTAGACACCATTTAAAATAGTTCCCATCACTAAATCTATGAATCTGTTAGGTATAGAAGGTCAGCAGTCTAAGTTGATGGAAAGCATTCCTACTCTGATGAAATCATAAATCACTGAGGTATGAGGATGACAGATGAAGGTAAGATAATAATATTTTTTTTAAAACCCTTAGATTTAAATAACCTTTAGAATATATAAAACACTTTCAGTAAGAACAGCCCCACAATATAATATGTGCAAGTATTATTATGCTATTTTTCAGATGAGATAATTGAGACTCCAAAAATTTGAGTGATTTTTCCTAGATCACAGTTAGGAAGTTGGAAACTGGAATTCAGTCTCAATTTTCTGATTCTCAATTCAATATTCCTTCCATGGCTGTTCTGTCTCTAGAGAGGGACATCTGAGCACTAGTCTCTATTCTTTCACTAGGAAAAATACTCTTCTTTTACAGAGGAAAATATTAAGCTCAAGAGAAAAAGTGATTTGCCCGAATTCACAAAGTAAGTTAGCAGCAAACCTGCAATGGACCTTGATGACTCTCCATAGTTGCTACTCCAAACCTCTTTTCTTCCTCCTCTACAGAGTGTTGGAACCTGATTCTTTAAAGGCTTTACTGACCCTTAACCATGCCTATCAGTTCTGCCCATACAACTCACATGAATATTGTATATTTTGGCATAGTGACCCACATCAACTGCAGATCTATATTTATAGACCTTGAACTGTGAACCTCTGGACCAACTGCTGACTCTTTTATAGTAAAGAACCATTTGTCCTGTATTGTAGTCTGAAAAATTTTCTGATTTCTGGAAGCTACTCTTTTTCTGTTTCAAAGGATGCCTTTGCCCTAGGAACACCCACAAACACCTGCCTTTTTGCTCTGTCCATTTTGAGGAACCTCCAAAATTTAGGTGATATCTTCCAGATTAGGAATTTCCCATTACCTGCCTTGTTGTCTTTACCATTAAAATAAAAGCTCCCTTACAGAATTAACCATATCTGTTTTTTTTTTTCTTTGAATTAACAGTAACTAGCATAGTTCCTGGCTTAGATAATTCTTCCTTTGATCTAAGAAGATGTAAACTAATAATATCTGTCCTAGAGGGCCTGATATCACTAGGTGAGATGAAAGAGCCTTCTTGATTTCTGAATGTCACTGAGCCCTGTCTGAGGTGCCCCTGTGAATTGAATGATAATGGACCCAGAAAACTCAGTAGAATTGTTGTATCCATGAGCATCTGTAGTACAATCATTCTAAACTCTCTCCTCTTAAGTTTTGCTGAAGACTGTCAAGTTAGGGTTTCTTCAAAAAAATCCCTGATCTTGTTTTGTTACTTCTCCAAGTTCCATAAGTATCAGATCTGATCTCAGTGTGTGTGTGTGTGTGTGTGTGTGTGTGTGTGTGTGTTATTTGTAATGGGGAGAGAAATTTGGAGTCTGGTTATAATATAGAAGTGTCTGTCATCTATTAAGTCTGTAATGATTAAGAGATTCTATTTAAATGGCGAGTAGCTACAGAAGTTCCTATTCTGGGATCACATCGTGTCAAAACATCTCCGTTAGTTCAATGATTTTAATCATCGAAGGTTACTACTACATGGAATCAGCAAGAAGAGATCAGGGAGTAGAATTAAAATCACCATTCAGTCCTTCAAAGATCATATTATTTGTGGATTCTTGTGCTGAGAAATCATCAGCTTATTGAGAATAAAGGCAATCATTGTCTAAATGAGCTTTTAACTGCCTTGATATTTAAAAGATATGGTTGCTGAGTTAATAGAGACAGTGGATATGGTCGTAAGCTGCCACTCAAGGGATGTACAAAAATTGGTTGCTAGCAGAGGTGACCTTTAACTAAGGGGAAGACTGCTTTGTACTTGCCACCTCAGGGATTTGATGCAGTTGTTTAAAAAAGAAAACCCGCCTATTGGAAATGGCCTTTGAGAGCTTCTACTACATTTATGCTGCTGATGATTCCAATAAGGCAGTGACTTGATATTGGGAGGGGAATGCACCAAGAACAAGAACTCTATAGATTTTCCACTAAGAAAAAATGACTATTGGTGTTGAATTATTGAATTATGATAAATCCATAATATAAACTCAAATATATAAATATAATATAAATATAATGCCATAATATAAAGTCTTTTTAGGCATTCTCTCTTGTCTGAACTCCCTCATTTTGCAAAAGAGAAAATAGAGGCCCAGAGAATAAAATAAGATCAGAGATACAGAACTAAAAACAATGATGTGCCTACAAAGGAGGGGGGGGGTTGACTTTGCCAACAAAGATTTTCCCGATTTCAAATCTCCCAACCTTTGTGGGAGAAATTTTTAAGTGGATACTTGGTAGTCTAGACATTAGCTAAGAACTTGGCTTCCTAAAGCCCTGTAGAAATTCAGGGTGAAATTTGCCACTCAGGAAAGAAAATAAAGCATCAGATAAAGCTTTGAATTAATCCTAATCTCATCAAGTTGTGTCAGAATTCTCATAACCATGATGAATAGAAATGGGCCCCATTCTCATCTCCCTGCTGAGCCTCCTGCCATGGCAAAACGCCTCTGGGAAAAGTCATCTTGACTACTTTAATCAGAATTCAAGACTTTATCTCTTCTGAAGCTATTGTATCCCTGACTGAGGATTTTAGTCCTGGTCCTACCTCTTGGACTTCTAAGGAAATGAGCTTAGTCTCAGTCCATAGTGACTAAAAAGTAAAGCAGTGAATATGGGGAATGAACAAATGACCCCACATGAATCAGTTCTTTTATTTGATACACAGGGAGAGACTCCTTTTAATCCCTATGAAAGTTATTGCTTGGTGGTCAGTAGCCATGAAAAGACAACTAGGAGTCACAGTGCCTAGAGCTGGGCCTACAGTCAGAAAGACTCATCTTTTGGAGTTCAAATCTGGCCTTAGTCACTAGCTGTATGACCCTGGGAAAGTTGCTTAAATCTGTTTGCCTCATTTCATCATTTGTTAAATGAGCTAAAGAAAGAAATGGCAAATCATTCTAAAATCTTTGCCAAGAAAACACTAAATGGGGTTACAAAGAGTTGAACATCACTGAATAACAAAATAAAAGCCCACTCCATAAATTCACTTGCTTTAAACCAGTGTAATAGATTTTGTAATACTACATTTCAATTGTGCGTATGTCTGCCTATGATGCCTATATAAAGTATATGTAGAAGGCATGGATCAGTTCTCTTCCATAGGGCACAAGCTTTAATAGACATAGAAAACTGAATTTCTTTTTTCAACTGAAGAATTTTTTTCTTCAGTGTATCCATAATTTCAAGGGTATTTGTGGTCCTTTCAATTGTTCAAATTACAAACTATCTATGCTTTCTCAGTTAATATAATTCTTGATGCTGACCTTCAATAAACCCTCCACCAAGAATCTAACCAAAAGCTTGGGGATAAAAATATATTACTCGCTGTATGCTTTTTGACTTATTGTTTCATAGAAAACTACCAAACTAAGGTATTTTAAATTAGCATTGCAGTTGCTAGATAGTACAATGCTTAATAAGATCTGATTACCATATTGGAATTTATATTGTTGATATATTGAAGCTCGGAAATCACTTAGTTTTAAAATCATAGAATAAGAGTTTCAAATGGTCTTAGAAGCAATCAAGTCCAAATTCCTTCTTTAACAGACAAGGAAACTGAGAAGTTCTCTGAGGTCACAGGAATAGTAAATGCAGAGCTTGGATTTAAAATAAATCCTCTGGCTCTAAATTACTGCAGCATGTTGCTGGCCAATTAGTTACATTGTTATTGTTACATATACTCATGGAATTTCCAAACTACAAGAAGCCATATCAAGAACAATTTATTTAACAACCTTACATTTATTTTATTTATTTATTTTTGCTGAGGCATTTGGGATTAAGTGACTTGCCCAAGATCACACAGCTAACATTGTGCTAATTTCCTTTTATTGTTCTGTCTCAGTTTCCCTAAATTGTCCTGTCTTAGTTTCCCTAAACTGTCTTGACTCAGTTTCCCTAAATTGTTCTGTCTCTGTTCCTTGAATTGTTCTGCCTCAATTCCCCTAGTTACAGCTCCCTTTTCCTGTTCATTTGGACTGAGATAATTAGGGCTGTGGAGATCTGGTCACTCTTTCATTCCAAAAAAATCATAAAACTCCAGATGTCCTATCTCAAATACCTAATTCACATCCTCTCCATCTATTTCTCCAGACTTCCTCTCTCTAGCTGTCTACCCCCTTCACTCCCAGTTTATCAGAATTTATGGTCCTACCCCCAACCTGTCAGAACCAAACTGATGGTCACCTTTGGAAATTCCCGTACTCACCAGTGGTTGGACTCCACCTCTTGCCTTTGTCTATTCTGATCTTTAGAACCATATAAAAATTGCTGGAATCTCACATTCCAGGCTGATGCTGAATGCTTTAAGACATCAGCCCTGGGACCAAAATGGATCCTTTGGTCCTAGAAATTCTCTCCCTCTCAGAAACACAAATAAAATATTAAAAACTCTCTAATCTCTATCTTGCCTCAGTTTCTCCAGCATTACACTAGGAAGTGTTAAATGTCTGAGGCCAGATTTGAACTAAGGTCTTCTGACTTCAGGGGTAGTGCACTATCCATTGAATGCCCTTACTTTTTAAATGGACATTTTCTTTTTTCTTTTTCTTTTTTTATTTAATAGCCTTTTATTTACAGGTTATATGCATGGGTAACTTTACAGCATTAACAATTGCCAAACCTCTTGTTCCAATTTTTCACCTCTTATCTCCCACCCTCTCCCCCAGATGGCAGGATGACCAGTAGATGTTAAATATATTAAAATATAAATTAGATACACAATAAGTATACATGACCAAACCATTATTTTGCTGCACAAAAAGAATCAGACTCTGAAATATTGTACAATTATCTTGTGAAGGAAATCAAAAATGCAGGTGGGCATAAATATAGGGATTGGGAGTTCAATGTAATGGTTTTTAGTCATCACCCAGAGTTCTTTCTCTGGACGTAGCTGTTCAGTTCATTACTGCTCCAATGGAAATGATTTGGTTGATCTCATTGCTGAGGATGGCCAGGTCCATCAGAACTGGTCATCATATAGTATTGTTGTTGAAGTATATAATGATCTCCTGGTCCTGCTCATTTCACTCAGCATCAGTTCGTGTAAGTCTCTCCAGGCCTTTCTGAAATCATCCTGTTGGTCATTTCTTACAGAACAATAATATTTAAATGGACATTTTCTATGTCACATATTATATCACTTCTGTGACATATATGATATAGTATAAATATTATAGATTGTTATAGATTATACATATACATATATTTACATATATGTGTATATAGATGTACACATACAAAATCTCCAATATCTACTAGAAAGGTGCTGAAAAAAAGAAATCAAGTCATACATTTTTATATACCTCACAGTTTCTTACACATAAAAAACACTAAATTGCTAAATTGATGGTTGAATCACACTATTAATTAAATGATGGATAAATTTGAGTTTTAAGTGTTTTATCCATACAAAAATTCTATAACATCTTTCTTTCTCAAGAAATTATCAAAATTCTAATAATAATTCAGAGCTGAAGATTTACAAGAGAAAAACACAGGCTAGTGCTACAAGGCAAGAAGATGATAATTGAGCAAGAGTATTTAAGGGGACATGCTATTTTCTTCATGGGTCTAAAGAATGAAGAAAAAAATAATCATCACTTTTTTTTTTAGAGATGATGCTCAAAACCCATGCTTATGCAGAGATGGTTGTCAACATTTTAGGTTTAAGTGTGAATCTCAGAATTTACAGTCTTGCCCTTCAATAGACAATAGAAGTAACCTATCAAGTCCTGAATTATAAATCTGGCACTCACCTCCCTCTACACTTAAGAGTCTCTGCTTTCCCGAGGAAATACCACCAGGTTTGCAGGCAAGGGTCTGTGCCAGCATGAATTGTGTCCCCGCAGCCAATTATTATCTTCTCCTCAGATGGCATGGTGTTATTCATTAGTTCTGTCATGTGTACAATGACCTGAACGCAGAGTGTGCGGCCAGCGTTAATAAAATGTTCTATCCATTTTCCATTCAATTTCTCCAGCTTAATTCTCTTGCCATCACACATTTTGCTTAATTCAATTGGATGCATGATCTCTTCTCAAGGCCCCTACCAAATGACCGAAAGCCCCATTGCAATTATAAGTAATCCTACAAAGAAATGACTAAAGATGCAATTATGGACTGTGTTAAATGCAGGCTGCACTGTGACTGTTAATACATCACCCCCTACCCGTATGGTGCAATGAGAATGGAGATAGGGATTTTAGCAGGAATTAGATTTCCACAGACTCACTTAAGAAGCCATTTTTCTACTTTCAACCTATCTCTGAGGCAATTATCTGACTTAAAAAAATCCTACCTACTTATCCTGGTCACTGCAGTTTCCTTTTGTGTAAACAGAAGGTCACATCATTTTTTGACAGCATTCTTTGTTTACCACTAGCTAGATATTATATTTTAATCAATTGGCTCATTATCAGATATTCAAATGATGAAAATATGGTTTTGTGGATATAGGTACAATTTCCATACTGTCTCATGCCCTCAGACTCTTGACCCTATCCTCCCATAAATTTTTTTTCATTAGTTTTACACAATGTCCAGGACTCCTAGGGAAAAAAGAAAAGAAAAGAAAAAAACTTACTATTATATAGATAACAGTTCAGGACTTGGGTAGCCCTGGGCACAAGTAGTTCTGTCCAGTCATTATGACCTGCGTACCTTCTTTATACAATTGATTGTTAGTCATATGATATAGCCTATTTATGCTAACCAACTAGTTGGTCTCTCTCTCTCTCTCTCTCTCTCTTTTAATTATAGCTTTTTATTTACAAGATATACTCATGGGTAATATTTCAGCACTGACAATTGCAAGACCTTTTGCTCCAATTTTCCCCCTCCTTCCCCCCACCCCTTCCACCAGATGGCAGGTTGACGCTGTGCAAAAAGAATTGGACTTTGAAATAGTGTACAACTAGCCTGTGAAGGAAATCAAAAATGCAGGCAGACAAAAATAGAGGGATTGGGAATTCTATGTAATGGTTCTTAATCATCTCCCAGAGTTCTGTCACTGGGCATAGCTGGTTCAGTTCAGTACTGCTCCATTGGAACTGATTTGGTTCATCTCTTTTCTGGAGATGGCCACATCCATCAGAATTGATTATCATATAGTATTGTTGTTGAAGTATATAATGACCTCCTGGTCCTGCTCATTTCACTCAGCATCAGTTCACGTAACTCTCTCCAGGCCTTTCTGAAATCAGCCTGTTGGTCATTTCTTACAGAACAATAATATTCCATAACATTCATATACCACAATTTATTCAGCCATTCTCTAATTGATGGGCATCCACTCAGTTTCCAGTTTCTAGCCACTACAAAGATGGTTGCTACAAACATTCGTGCACATACAGGTCCCTTTCCCTTCTTTAATATCTCTTTGGGATATAAGCCAAGTAGTAACACTGCTGGATCAAAGGGTATGCACAACTTGATAACTTTTTGAACATAGTTTTAAACTGCTTTCCAGAATGACTGGATGTATTCACAATTACACCAACAATGTATTCAACTAGTTCTTTTTTGATAATTTAGTAATTGTGGTGTTGAGTACAGAATCCCTGAATAGTGCAGGTGTTAACAAGATGAGTTTACAGTTGAGGGATAAGCCTGGTTCTGTTAAAAGTGTTATTCAAAGCTCCAAATGCAACAGAGTCAATTATTTTTCTCATATCAGATTCCTATCCAAACTCATTATTCAGCTACAATATCTGTTCAACTTATATAGATGAACCAGCTCAATCAATTCATTTGCTTATCATATTTATCCTTCATATTTCATCCATTTGACTTTTCTGTTATGATTTTTTAGCTGAATGCCTTGAATGGTTACGGAATTCATCTAAGAGGCTCTGAACTACTCTGAAGCTTGACACAATTAGCATGCTTTCATCCACAAACAAGAGCAACTAGACAATTTCAGCGTCTAGAGGAGAATCTTTTTTCCATCAGGGCCTTGTGAGGGATCCCCTTTACGACAATGACAAGTAGGTTTGGTGAGCATACATCTTCAACTTTAATGGCTTGGTTGATGCAGATGATTAGAAGACTGCCAAGTAAAACCATATTTACCAAGTAAAGTCATGTTTCTATTAAAAGCAGAAAAACAACTAGAGGAGGTTTAAGTCAATCTCTAGTAACTGTAGTTCTAAAAAAAAGAAAAAAAGATCATCTGGTATCCCAATGAAGTTACATGACAATGATATGGGTTTAATTCATGGGCAAAATCATGGGCAAAGTTGGAAGAGACCCAAGAAGCAATTTAAACTAATCCTCTATTTTTTACAGAGGAAAAAATCTGAGGACCTTGGAGATTAAATGACTTAACTGAAAACACAAAAATAGTAATTCAGAGGTGAGATATAAATCCAGGTTCCCTGACTACAGAGTCAGTGTTCTTTTTATTGTACCACATTGACTCCCTATTAGATTTCCTTCTAATAACTGAATGACAAATTTAAGACAGAGATGAAATATTACAAAGAGTTATCATCAATCTATTTCCCAGGTAGAAAGAAAGCAGCTTTTGTAACAATCATGTTTTGGTCAGTAAGTCTGTTTTTGCTTTCTAACATTCATATCTACCTTATAACTCTTCTTTCCATTTATCACTGAGGTTTTTAAAACACCTTTAATGATTTCCCCAATAATCATGTAAAGCAATAAGATAGTTAACAAATGGAAACATTAACTGTAGTTTGGATGTTATCCATGATAGTGACCATCTATAGGAACATCATTTCCCCAGGGAATTCTTGTCATTGTTTTGGTTCAGCATCATTACCTGTACATTTTCAAGTGTTCTGATTGGTTTTAAATACCTAGGCTATTGAATTTATATTTTCTTCTGAACTGACCCACTTGCTGATTTTGATCAGTGAATTTAATTAAGAAGTTGATCAAGCCCATCAATTCTAGGAAAATCATGATTCTTATTGTGTATTTCAACACAGACCCAGCAAGCAAAATGGCCTTTGGTTATAGAAGTCTGAGTGGATTGTGTTTGCCATCTGAATCTGAAACTAATTGTATGGGTCAGAGATACAAATGAATTTTCTGAAGCATTACTAATCCAAACATACTTTCTCACACTATCCCTGTTTCTTCTTCTTCACTTGCAGAAGTGCGTAATTAATACTGTGATAGAAAGTTGTAAGTGGATAGGAAAGAAAAAAATAACCATGCCAACTGCATGTATTATTATCAAGATGAAATTTAACCTTAACAACTCCCAGGCAAGAATGATTTCATTATCTTCTGTCCTGATTGCCCCCAAGCCTATTTCAGTTAGTGTCTTAATGAACTTTGTCCTCAACTTGAAAAGAAACAAATACAATTAATCTCTGAAGGAAGTAGGTCAAATTCCTTAAAAGAAATGAGTAAAATTAAAATAAGCTTTACTTTTGTGGGATACAAAATGTGATGCTGCTAATGTATACTTTATAACTCAGCCAGGTTATATTCTATTAACTTTAATATTACTATGTAACTATAGTATATACATATATATATATATATATATATGTACACTATATACAGTTATATTATAAATATATATTATAACTGTATATGTAGTTATATTAACTGTAAATTCTCTGAGTGGACATATACATAGTTTTGATTTTAAGTTCCTGGATTTATTTTCCCTCTTTGTAAACCCTCCTCAGAATAGCTATATGACAATTCTTCTGATAATATGATATAGTAATAACTCACAAAGATATAATATTTCAAGAATTGTGAAATTTTTACATATATTATCTAATTTGATTCTCACAACAACCCATGATATAGGTACTATTATTAATCCAATTTTATTGGTTGAAATGCTTTCCTGAAATTAAAGAGTCTGAGGTAAGATTCTAATGCAGATTTTCTTGCCTCCAAAGTCATCAATTGGGAAATACTCTCTCAGTTAACTACTCATTAATTGGTAACTCTCATGATGTTTCTCTTCTCATTGTCACAGGAACACTTGATTCAATTCACTTCCATGCATTTTTAAAGTTTTTTCACTGATGAAACACAGTTCTCTTCCTGAAAAAAAGCAACTAGATTGAAATAAAATTTTAAAATGCTGATGGAACTCCTATGGTGTTAAAACATAGTCAAGGAAAAACGGTACCAATTTCATCACTCGATCAGGCTGTCTTTTTAACATTGTAGGAATATTTTGTGTCAATTTCTACATTCTATGATGAAATCATAGAATTTGAGAGATGAGATATGTCTTGAAGATCACATGTTATATCATCACGTTCCTGAGGATGACACTGCATCTCAGTGAAATAGAATGTCTCTTTCAAAGTCTCCCATGTAGTGACAGTTAGAATTATTGACATGCAATTTCATGTTAATTTACTTATCACAATGAGGACCCTTTTTAATGGGAATTTTCTTTTATTATTGAACATAAAGTATTTTTCTATTATACAATTCTAAAAATGGGACTTTTAAAATAGTTCACTGCATTATTGCTTATCCTTATCTTCCTTTTTACTTCCTCCTTTCTCTATCACTCTCAATCAATAAATCAGTATTCTTTTAGTGTCAACTATGTGGGAGACACTATGCTAAGTGCTCAGGATATAAAGAAGTCAGAAGTCCATCTCTGCCCTAAAGTAACTTACAATTTAATGGGGAGATAATAAGTAAACAAGATAAATATAGTTTAAATAGGATAGAAATAAAAGAGGAAAGCCATTAGAATTAAAAGGGATTGAATAGGCTTCCTGTAGAAGATGGGGTTTAAGTTGGGACTTAAAAGAAGCCAGTATGGAAAGGTGAGAAAGGAGGTCTTTCAATGTATGGAATCTTCTAAGCAGATACTCTTGCCTCCTCCTTTGATGAGATTGAGATCATCTGCCAGAACACCTTAAATTTTTCTCCATTTTATATCTTTAACATTACCCTCAATCTTCCTTTCCGCTTTCCCTATAAGCTCAGAGAAAATTATATATATTTCTTCATTTCCAACACTAACTACTCAACCTATATTCCTGATGTCATCCCCTCCAATCTCCTTTGGAACATTCTTTCACCCATCATGCCTTCCTCCTCCCACTTCTTCAAGTTTTTCTTCTTTACTGACTTTGCCTTCAGCCTAAAAATACTTTGATGAATTCTCTCCCCAAGGCAGAACTTCCTTTCACCCTAACATTTCTTCTCACAATTGTCCTATCTCTATTTGCACCTTTAAATACAAATTCTGAATTAATAAGTCATACCTGATTCAAGTTCCTTAGCACCTACTAAATTCTGAGACCCATTTACTCTGGCTTTCATACCCACCACTTTAAATCACATTTGTCAACTCAGCAATTAACTCTTTTTCAATTAATAAAAGTGACCTTTTTTTAGTCTTCATCCCCCTTGACCTCTCCCTGAAATTTGACACTGTTGATTAGATGACTAGATGGAATCAGAAAAAAACTAATTTCAAAACTTTTTTTTTTTTTTCCAGACACTTACTGGCTGTGAGAATCTGGGTAAATCATCCTACCAATCAAGGCCTCAATTGCCAATATGTAAAATGAATGTATTGTATTAGATGACCTCATCAGTGATTTCAAGCACTAAATCAATGATCCTTTGATCTCTTTCTAGATACCATCTGCTGGAATATATATTTGTAGAATTTGTGTTTCTCTTACTACCTCTTTCCTGAGACTTCATCCTCTTCCTATTGGCAATTCTATTTTGGCCCTCTCCTCTTCTCTCTCCAGGAACTCTCCTTAATATCTCATCATCTCCCATGATATCAATTGTTACTTTTATGCATGCATTTCCAATTAATGATTTTTATTCCTAGCCATTTTCAGAGACATTTGATAGATATCTCTACCTGGGTTCCCTGATAGCACCACATATTCAACACAACTAAAACTGAAATCATTATCTTTATGAAAAGCCTTCCCTCTCTCTCAGTTTCTATATTTCTGTTAGTGTCACCATGAAGATGACTGCTGAACGGTAGAGTTTTCTTTGGCATTTCCTTCTCTCTTACATCGTATATCTAACCTATATTTTATTGAGTCTATCTTCAATATCTCTATCATCTGTTCCCCTTTTTAATCTTTTCTTCAACCACTTTGGTTGATATCTACCAGGTGGCAACCCAACTGACACATTAAATGTCTAAGGCAAAATTTAAACTCTTGCTAATCCAAAATCCCATCCAATCTTCGTCTTCTATTTTAGGCCCTCTGAGGTTCATCCTGCATAATCGTGTCCAAATAATATTTCTATTACCTATTATTCTCATATTATTCTTTCCTTGAAAATCTTCAAAAGCTACCTACCGCCAATTGAGGAAAATATACATTCTTTTGCATGTAGTAAAGTTCCTCCACAATCAGAGTCCAGTATTCCTTTATATCCTACTTTTCTTCCAATAAGATAGCATTCCATCCATACCTGACATGCTGCATTTTACCCTGATCTATCCTAAATTTGTATCCTTGCTTCTAATGTTATCCATTCCTAAAATGCACTAACTTTACTACTTTCAATGCCAGCCCCTGACTGTTGAAATCATTCTTCTTTCAAGACCCAATTCAGGTGCCTCCTCATCTATTAAACCTTCCCTGTCTCAACTTCGAAATGAGTTGAAATTTTCCTGGGTTTCCCGTTTGTGCTTATATTATTGCCCTTAAATAATGAGTTTCTACAGATATGTTAACAGACCCACATACATTTAAATGGCATATATGGTCTGGGACATTTATTTTTGTATCTGCAACACAGCTTCATGCTTTAAATAAAGTCAACACCTAATGAATGTTTGATAAATGGATAAATCATATGCAAAAAAGGAGAAAAAATTCAAAGAGGAAGAATCAAATCATATTATTCACTTATCAATCAAAAGACTAGCAATAAGCGTGTATTTCACATCAGGCATCTTGCTATGTGCTGGAAATATATGGAATATCCCATACTAATGAGTAAGAACCTCTAAATAATAATTAGTATTTCTATATAGCTTTAAGGTTTGCAAAGCTCTTGCATATATTTTCTACTCATATCTTCACAGAAATTTTGAGATATTGATATTATCTCAATTTAACAGATAAGGAAGGAAGGGGTTAAGTGAGTTACCAGATTGACACATCAGATTTCTGAGGCAGAATTCAAACTCTTACTGATCCAAAATCCAGCACTCTATCCATGTTTTTCTTAATGGAATAAAGAGATAGATATAGGCGACGCTAATATAAGATAAAGTTTTATAGATATTAACAGATTTTATATTTTTGTTAAGCAATTTCACAAAGACAATATATAAAGAGTATAGCAAGAAGGAAATTATTTGGAAGATTAGTGGAACAAAAAGTCAGCATAGGTCAATACAGTGATATGTTAATCAAATAAAATAGCAAAACATTGAGCAACAATTAGAGAAGATAGCATACAGAATTATAGGAATTATAGGGGAAACCCAGTCCCAGCCAAACTACAAATAAAACATTTCACTCATTTCTAGGTACCACATTTTAGAGAAGACACCAAAGAGGGGAAAGTGACCAGAAAAATGAAAGAACTCAAATTTATCCTCTATGTGGATGAATCAAAACTTTAAATATTTAGCATAGTAAATAGAGGTCTTAAAGGAAGAGGTGACAAAGTAGCTGCCTTCAAGATTTTCAAAAAGAAGGGCTAAGATTAGACTTCTACTTGGTCCCAAAGAACAAAAATGAGAGTAAAATATAGAAGTAGCAAATGGACAGATTGAGGCTTAATAGTTTCTATCCCCTGACATATGTGGATAATTACATTTGTTTCTTGTTCAAGTTCATTCCTCCCCTCCCTTCCTTTGTGTTTATTCATCAGCAACAATTTCTCAAACTTGCAATAATTAAATTAATTAAATTTATAATGGAATCCATTGGGAGGTAATGGCTATTCCCTCATTCATGAAGAACTTTTTCTATCTGTGAGTAGTCATCAAGTTAACCTGGGTGGGCCTATTGATCTAGGATGAAAAAATTATTCCTTATATTCTGTTTTTTATTGAGCTAATAACCAGTGCACTCATATAAGCTTTACAAAAGAGCTGAATAATAGGTATTCCTCCAGACCAATAGTTCTTAACATGATATCCTGAAGACTCCTTAAATAGATTTTAGAAATGCATGAACTTATATTGGGAGTGGGGAAGGAATTAAATTTTTCATTATTTCCTAAACTTTAACTGAAATTTAAGATCTTCATTTTTTATTTAAAAACATTATTCTAAGAAGTTTATCAGCTTTGTTAGAGTGCCACAAGCTCGCTCGCTCTCTCTCTCTCTCTCTCTCTCTCTCTCTCTCTCTCTCTGTTTCTCTTTCTGTCTCTGTCTCTGTCTCTTACATACACACACCCACACACACACACACACACACACACACACACACAGAGTTAAGGACCCCAAGCCTAAACTCAAAACTACACGTAAGTGGGATGCTACACTTAAGTGGGGTTATTATTGCTCAGTTATTTTTTAATCATGCCTGACTCTTCCTGACTTCATTTGGGGTTTTATAACAAAGATACAGAAGTGGGTTGCAATTTTCTTTTCAAGTTCATTTTACATGTGGGGAACTAAGGCAAACAGGGTTAAGTGACTTGTCCAGGATCACACAACTAGGAAGTGTCTGAGGACAGATTTATTTTTGGACTCATTAAAATGAGTCTAAATCATTCCAGGCCTATCTCTCTATCCTCTATGTTATCTAGGTTCCTCAAACAAGAGCTGTATGATTTGCAATAGAAAAGAAAGGGACCATTTTGGTTCCTCAAAGGAACAACCAATGAGGGGTATACTATTCAAGAAATAAAGGTATCATTTTACCTGTTCTTTTGCTAGACCACTGAAGTATATGACTTAGGGATTAGAGCTAAGACCGGCTGTAACATCGGGATGTTTGTTGGAGGAATTGCAGTCTGACATAAAAATTAAAACAACTTTAAAAAAAGTGAAATAACTGCAAGAAAACTAACCAAAAACTTGATAAGACCAAAGCCACTGATGTCTCTGGGGAGAGTATAGGAAGCAGCTGCAGGGTCAATAAAAGTTGGGCAGAAGCCCATGGGAAGGATCAATGAGAACTTTAGCAATCAGGTTTCCCAGACTGGAGAGAAGTCTAGGAAGCAGGTCTTAAAAGGGCCCGAGAATGCCAGCCATCCCATCAATCTAAATTTATTTTGGCTAGAATCCTGAAAGCTTAGTCTCAGATCCAGCTCAGACATATCTGGCTCTAGCTGACTCAGGGGATAACAACTAAATAAAGTCGCTGAATGGGGCAAGCCAGGAAGATCCCAGAAGACCATTGGGATAAACTCATATACATTCATACAGCATCTTAACATTTTGTAACTTTTCCCTTTAATTTGCTAACTTAAACTGGTGCTTTCCCCTGTAATTACAGTCATTATAACCCTTCTTAAAAGATTTATCAGAAATAATAAATTTAACAAGGGAAGGAGCCTTAGATGTATGGAACGCAATCTGCCATTTTACAGATGAGAATTTTACAGAGAGACTAAATGACTTACCTCTAGTCTCACAAGTCAAAAGTAGTTGATTTGGGATTTAAACTCAGGTCTACTGACTTCAATTCCAATTCTCATTATGTTTCTTTCTTATTGAAGAACTTAGATAAAATTGAAATAAAATAAATGCCTTTTGTAATAATACATTTCATTACAACAAGGGATAGTGTTACAAATAGGAACAATAAGTTATTATCCTTTAAGATCCCTCTCAATTTGTATCTCTTCCATGAGGCTTTCTCAGAGTATTTGAAATCACGTTGAGTTCTGCACATCCTCTTTTTGGGAAGCCTGTACCTTATGTTTTGAACATCAGCTGCTAATTGAACTCTGTGATCTTTCAATTCTGCCATGTGCACAAGCTTCCTAGAGTACAAGGATCATATTTTCTTGGGTTCTGTTTGCCTGACAATATCCTCAACGTGCTACACATAATGGATGCAGAATGATGGCTATTGACTTCTAAAGTATAAGCCTTAATAAAGAAAGGGAACTTGCAATATAAGAAAGCATTGACTTTTTTTTGGAGAGACGATCAAGGTTAAGTAATTTGCTCAGGGTCACACAGTTAGTAAATGTCGAGTATCTAGTCTGGGGCTGAATTCAGGTCCTCTTTACTCCAAGGTCAGGGCTCTCTCTACTATGCTACCTATCTGCATTTATACCATTGATTTATAGTGAAATTTGTTTAAGTTTCAATTCAATGAAATGTCTAACAAAGGGGGAGAATTACTCCTTCCATGTGATTGATATCACATTATACCTGTTCTTTAGTAGAATTCCTCCTTAGAATGTTTTAACTGAAAATACATCATGATTTCATGACCATCCTTATGCCCTCCACATATAGGTAGTCGGGGTTTCAAATACTAGACACATTGTCCTTGGTCAGATGACGCCTATTCAGTACTTATATTCCATGAGGATAGCCATCAAGAAGCCAAAATCCCCTCTTTAGTTTAATGAGTATACAAGGTGTTCCATTAATGATGACACATAATGTTTAACATGAGAAAAACAGAAATGAGATGTTCTGCAAATTAATTCAAGTAGAGATAAGGGATGTTGTTCCATTGCAAAATGCCAGTATGATCTTAGCATCTACAGACTTTGAGCACTATTCACAAACTTGTTATATACATACTCTTGAAGTCCGTAGCACCTTGCCTACTGGCACTATTCATAGATGATACACAACTGTTCCTGTTTCCATCATAGTACCAAGAGCCTTTTCTATCTAAAGAAGAAGAAGAAAATGGCAGAGTGATGTAAAAAGAGCACTATATGAAGAACCTCACAACTTGGGTTGGAGGATGAGTTCATAAACCATTCTATATGACACTGGGTAAGTTATAGAAATTTCTAGGGTTTGGTTTCTTCATCTGTAAAACAAGGAAGTTAAACTGAAACATCTCTTGGATGGTCACACTCATGCTACACAGTCATGGAGCAAATGAAGTCTTTAGCTTTTCTCACAATTCCAACAATCTGTGAATCTTATTTCCCATTCTGCAGAACTATTCTTTCTTTTAATATTAGGAGTTACAGTTGCAGGAAAAGGTTTCTTGAAGTTGTTATCAAGTGAAGGAAATAGCCTCCTCAGACCTCTGTGGCAGTAGCTACAGAAATTGCTATCTGTTCAAAAGAAGAAGGCAAGAAATAAACAAGTGCTGATAAATCCTATTTTTCAGTAGATGTTTTTATAACAAAGAAAGAGAGGAGGCATATAGAAAATATTGCAAATACGTATATACTCAACCATCTGAAAATCGAAGACCTTTCAAGTCAAATAAAAATCCCTGAAAGTCCCTATTTTATTTTTAGCAAGAAAAAGGAACCTGGTTCTAAAGCACAGAGACTTCAATTACAAGGTATAATCAGGGACTGCTTTATAACTGTGATTCTCTTATCATTGCATTAGAGATATTTGGTTATCTTATCCATGTGCAGAAGCTTATCCATGTGTTTAATGGAATACATATATTTCCTTGGCACATTAGCTTGTAGTTTTTATTCATACAGAGTTTGTCCACAAATCATGATCTATAAGGCATATATATATACAGATATGTGTGTATACAGAAAGAGAAATAGGCAGATGGGGAGAGATAAAGACATCCAGAGACAGAGTCAGAGAGACATACAGAGGGAAAAAGAGACAGACAGACAGAGACAGGCACACACAGAGGGAGACAGAGACAGAGAGAAAGAAAGAGAGAGAAAGAGAGAGAGAGAGAAGAGAAGAGAAGAGAAAAGAGAAGAGAAGAGAAGAGAAGAGAAGAGAAGAGAAGAGAAGAGAAGAGAAGAGAAGAGAAGAGAAGAGAAGAGAAGAGAAGGGAGGAGAAGAGAAGGGAAGAGAAAAGAAGAGAGGAGAAGAGAAGACAGGGACAGGGAGAATAGATAGCATTTTACAGGGAACATAGACTTTTGTACATAGATTAAACAATGTTAATGCTGGAACAGACATTAGAATATAGCATATCAGAACTAGAAGCTCAGTCCATGGAACAAGTAATATGAGGGCTTAAGAGGACATTTGAATATAGAATCTAAAGAATTAGTATTGTTAGGACATTTTGAACATAGGTAGATCTGGGAGGGACCTTAGAATACAAAATGTCTTATCTGGGGTAGATTTTAGAACACAGAGTATAAAACCTAGAAGGGATTTCAAAGAATATTCAGGATTGAATAGGTTCTCCAGATCATCTTATCCAAATACCTTATTACAGAAAATAGACCCTTTTATATTCAGTCATTTTAGTCATGTTCATTTCTTGATGAGCCTGTTTTCTTTTTTTAAAAAATATTGATGCAAAAACTTTAATTAAATTTTAACAAAGAGGTCATAACAATCCATGTAGGAAACATTTGATTCATCCCTACCAGACCAAAAATAATTCTCTTTTTCAAGAAAAAAAAAAACAGAAACAAAAAAGGGAACAAGCAGGGGGCAGCTGGTCTCAAGAGTAATGTAAGTTTTTGTCCACATCTTAGTTATGACTAAAGATGAGACAGGGTAATGGTCTCAGCAGGGAGTAACCATCAGCAAAGTCATCAAGAATTCTGTTAATATTTGTACTGAAAAAGAGAATAATTTGTTAGTCTACAAAAGACTAAGATCTTTTTAAAATGTGATTTCGGGATTCAACATTCAGAATGTGATGTTGAATGAAGCCTAAGTTATAAAGTGCAAAAACAAGGAATTCAAAAGCATTCAAAATATATTTATAGTTCTTATCTTTAAACAAAATAGACCATTTTATAAAGAAATTACTCATTCTGATCATTGAAATGGAGCTGGAGATAAGAGACTTACCTTTAGATCCCAAATATAACAAGTCCATTCATTAATTAATTCAATTAAATTCCTATTATGTAGCAGGCACTACATCCTGGGAATACAAAGACAAAATTAAAGTCTCTGCCTACCTGTATCTTACATCAAAACTACACAGAGACATTAACAGACAAGTGAAAAATACATGCCAATGAATTAGATGGCACAGGGGACAGAACAGTGAGCCTTTCATCGAGAAGGTCTAAGACACTTACTAGCCATATGATTCTGGGCAAGTCATTTCATTTCTGTTTTTCTCTGTTTCCTGATTGGTGAATTATTTTTTTTTTTCTCAAGGTGGCTAGGAGGATCAAATGAAGTAATATTTGTAATGCACTTAACATAATACCTGGTACAAATAAGTATTATATGAGTGCTAGTGATGATGATAGCAACAGAGAAAAAGAAATCACTAATAACTCTTAGAACATGATCCTCCATTTTTTTCTTGTCCCATTTACTGCCTGAATGACTATGAGTCATTAAGTGTCTCTTGTTAAAAGAAAAAAATATACTAATGCTCAAATGGTCTCTCTCACAGGATTGTTATAAGGAAAGTATGTCTTAAATTCAAAATCTATGTAAATATAATGTAGTATATAAAGATAATTGTATTCAAACTCTGCCTTTAAACCTAACTACCTACATGACCATGAGCAAGTGAGTGATACTGCATTCCCTCATCTGTTAAATGAGAATACTGCTTGTCTCAGGGTTACTCTTAAGGCTCAAATACGATAACTTATTTGCCCTATGAGAAGCTTAATTTGTTAGATGTTGACTATCATTAACATTTATTTCTGATTCAAAAAATTTTGAGTTGTTGTCCCCAGAATCCACAGAATTTGAGAGCTGGAAAGTTCGAAGAGACTTTAGCAACTATCTAGCCTGCCCCATCGACAAATGGTAGCCTTACTAGCACATACTCACATGTGATTGTCTGATTTTCACTTAAAGATCTCTAAGGAGGGAGAACCCACCAGCGTTCCATTTTGGGTTTTCTAATCCTTAAAGAATTGTTTTGTTTTGTTTGCATTCTTATGAAGCAGCTTGTTTATGTGCTTTGGGTGGGCAGTTAGCCCAAATGTACTTTTTTGTGACTCTTCTACTCTGCTTTGCAGCTGATTCCATCCTCCTCCCTCTCTTCTATTTGGTATTTGAAAATAATTATCATGTTTCCCAGATTCCCACTTTTCTTCTCCAAATTAAATATAATTATTTCCTTCAACTGATCTCATATTATATGACATCAAGACATTCCCCTTTCTGATTGTTTTCTCCTTCTAGACTCTCTAGGTTATAATATCTGCATTGTGATGCCCAGAACGAAACACAGTACTCTCATTGGGTTTTGAAAAGAAGACAATTTATTAGGATTATGTCCTTCCTATTCCTGCAAGTTCTGTCTCTTAATTCATCCAAAGATTATTAGCTATCTTGGCTGCCACATCATACCGCTGATTCATAATGAGAGGGCAATTGACTAATACCACTAATTCTCCCAGATCTTTTTTTTTTTTTTTTTTTAATTTCAAAATAACTGTTCACTGTCTCCTATGTCTATCTGCCTTAGGTTTGTGAGATTTTTTTTGTACCATAAAATAATGGTTTACATGTATCTTTATTTAAATTTTTCTTCAATTGAATTAAAATTTTCTACTAAATTATCATTTCAAAGCAGGGTTAGTTCATGACTTCCATCCAACTTTTCAATTTCCATCTTTTTTTAATCCTTTTCAAGCAATCAACACCCCCACAACTACAACCCCCTAACTCTGACTGGCAAGTGCTTACCTAGAAGCTAGATGTCCATGAGTTTTCAAATTACTTATCACATGTGTAACTCCCTTCTCTTCAACTTTAACCCCATAATCACTTTTTTTCCCCCAGCTTCTTCTATGTGTTATCTTCCCCATTAAGATATAAGATCTTTTTAGGGTGGGAACTGCCTTTCTTTTGTTAAACATTTGTAGTCTTAATTCTTAGCACAGTACCTGACACAGTCAGTACTTAATATTTGCTTTTTTTGTCTAACTATTTATCTATCAGCCTCTTTTTCCATCTTTCCATATTTCCATCTTTCCTTCCTTTTCATTCTTTCTATTTTGATTCTTTTATCCAAGGTGATAGTGATCAATCATATTTTTGTCATATTCAAAGTGGATAAGGTTATCTGATAAATATAGCATCTATGCCTCATCAAAACTACTGACAAAAAATTAATTAGGGCCAACCATGAATGCCTAGAGTATTTCATTGGAGACATCCTGTCAACTGACAATGAATCATACCCTGTCCATTGGCTCTGCCTTTTGAGCCACTCAGCCAGCTCGGAACTCACCTCAATATGTTTTCCTCTAATCTATATCTCCCCACTTTTGACATTTGTTGAAATCTATTTAAACTATCTCCACAGTATTAATCACAGTGCTGCACTTTTTTTCCCTAGTATTGACCATCAACCAAAGAAGTAACAAGCTATGTAGTTATTCTTTTAGTTATATAAGGGCAGACTCAGAAAACTGACCAGTTTTTTTTTTCCCAAACAGGAACATGAAATGATACAAGATGGCTAGATAGTTTATGTTTTTCTTTTTTCTAGAAAAAGGAGGGAGGGCATGCAGTCAATTAGAGTGATAGATGAATGAATGAGCATGGTCCCTGATGCCAAAGGAATTCTTTCTGTGTCTGAGTTGTTTTTTTTTCCTCCTGAACTACTCAAGATTGATATATTCAATGATACCTGAAATCTATTTATCCAAGATTGACACATTTGAACAGGCTCCAGCTTCCTTCATATATCTCAGTATAAAATCTAATATTCCATAACTGCCTGGGCCCACTAAAAACCTGGAACTTATTATAGCAGCCACTTGAGTTGCACCTACATTTATGGCATCCTTCCCCCACTACCAGAAAAAGATGAAGTTTGGTACCCAAGATGTTAAGGATGGAGCATATCTTTCCTTGTATCCTTTTTGCACGTATATTCCAGCAGTATTTTATATGCCGCATATTACAAACAAAGAATTGGTCAGTTGCAAACAAATGATGTTCTACAATGAATGTAATGGAAGAAAAAAATAAGAGAAGATGTGTTGATCACAGTTAATGTGTGGACAGGTCAGGTATTCCATTAATATACTTTCTGTGACCAGGAATATTTAGTATAGGTGCTGGGACATTGAAAAAGAGTCATAAAATGAATAGAAATGAATGCATTGCAATCTGTTTTATTGTATGAAACTTCCATATCAGCAAGATCATAGATTCATTTAAATATTAGAGTAATAAACCTCATAGATTAGAGGTGAATGATATTGAGGTCCTGATCTTTGAGATATAAAACCAGACTCTTATGATGTGCAAACTATGTCTATTTGGGTTCTTAGACAATATCCAAAGCTTTATTATTTCAAAGTTTCAATAGAGATAATTAAATTTTTGTTCCCAAATTCCAAATTTGTAGTTGCCTGAAAAAAAAACTTCAGCAATAATTAATCTGTACAAAATACTTGGAGACTATCTGATACATTCTGGGGAGGGAGGATTTTTTATTGCTGTTACAACTTATATGTACACATGAAAGGGCATATTAAATGGATATTAGTATGGCACAGTGGAAAGAACATTGGAATTAGAGGCAGAAGACTCAGATTTAAATACATACTTTATCATTTACTGTCTGCATTACCCTCAGCAAATTATTTACCTCATCTGGTCTAGTTCCTGATTTCTAAAATAAGAGAGTTGGATTAGATGGCTCCTTTGAAGTCTTCTTGCTCTAAATTTATGATGATATGATAGTATGACCTCCTTGGCCCTAGTTTCTTCTGCTAAAAATGAGACATTGTGTTAGATGATCTCTAGTATCCCTTCTAGCTTTAAATCTATGCTTCTGCAATAGATCAAACTGAAACGAAGTGACAAATGAAGCCTATAAATAGTTCTTAGTCCCAGAACTTATCTTCCCACCTTCTTGGGTTGAAACATATTAATATATAATCCAAAACACTGATTGTCAGTGATTTGAGAGTTTCCCAATAATTTACAATTCAAATTTTAACCTTTTCATAATTTTTAAACAAAATATTTCTCAGCTAGTCCATTTATCCCATTTAAATTTGAACTTTTAAGTAAATGAAGATCGAATAGGTCTATGATAATGCAATCAAGTAATAAGGAAAATGGTGCTGCTTTTCCCCCTTCATCTTTGCCAAAGTGGATAAGGTTATTGTTAATGTTCCTATTTCCAACAAGTCATACTCATTCATTCTTTCCTTGCTCTAACAGCTACACCCTTTTTTGGAAATGTTCTAAATCATCACTGGGCAAAAGGAAAGGGGAAGAAAATTGTGTTAACTTATGCTAAATATAAGTCAAATATCTGTCTCACTTAAAAATAAAACAAAGATATGTTGGTGAATTAAATGCAAAGAATCAGAATCTCTGACTTGAAAGGGAACTTAATTTTTATGCTGACTGAGTGATTTAATCTAATCAATACCTGCAAAAGTATTCTTTCTACAATATACCCATCTAGTAGCATCAGATTGATGACCACAAAGCAACCCATTCTTCTTGCAGACAAGTCAAATGGTTAGGGTAAGTGTTAAGGCTCAAGTTAACATTATGTGCTACGCTATCCTGTAATTTTTAACCAAGCCATCTTTTGAAATGTGATATACCGAAAACATGAAATGTAAAAACACCTTTGGGAATAACAAGATTTTCCTTCAAAGCTGCTTTTCAAATCTAATTGTCTCTTCATATCTTTGCTAAAATGTAAACTTTTGTCCCCTTCAGAAATGTAAAGTGTTTGAATTTTTAATGTTCTTGAATATGAAGAGGCATTTATAGTATAAATTCTTGGCATATGACTACTTAATTATTGAATTCATAAATTACAGACCCTTGACATCTGACTATATGCAAAAATTATATAGGTTATGTCTACAGGTCAATTAATAAGCATTTATTAAGTTCTTACTGTGTACCAGTTATGGTGATGTAAGTTTTAAAAGGAGATGGAGAAAGGGATGATCCCAATCTCAAGAATATTATATCAGACTTATTGCGTATCTAATTTATATTTTAATGTACTTAACATCTACTGGTCATCCTGCCATCTGGGGGAGGTGGTGGCGGGGTAAGAGGTGAAAAATTGGAACAAGAGGTTTGGCAATTGTTAATGCTGTAAAGTTACCCATGCATATATCCTGTAAATAAAAGGCTATTAAATTAAAAAAATAAGAAAAGAAAAGAAAAGAAAAAAAAGAATATTATATCAGAATTGTTTTGGCTCCCATTTGGGGTTTTCAAGGCAAAGACACAAGAATGGTTTGCAGTTTTCTTTTCCAGCTCTTTTTACAGAGGGGGAAATAGAGGCAGATGGAGGGAAAGAACTTACCTAGGATTACAAAGCCAGTAACTTGACTGAGGCCAGATTTAAACTCAAGATGATGAGTCTCTGGCATTCCCTCCATTATCACCTAGCTGCCTCACAAATATAAGTACATATAGAATATATACCAAAAACTAAATGCAAAGTTATTTTGGAAGAGGAAGCTCTAGCAGCTATAGGGACCAAAAAAAATGTTTCATTTAGAAAGTGAAACTTCATCTATATATTGAAGGAAGCCAGAAATCCCAAAAAGTAAAAAAAAAAAATGAAGGAAATCATTCTATACATGGGGAACAGCCAGTGCTAAGTCAATGACATAAAGTGCCATGTGTGTGGAACACTAAGTCAGTATGATTGGACCATTAAGTATTTTAAGGAAAGCATGTGTAAGAAGTCTGTAAAGGCATGAACGGGACAGGTTGTGAAGTATTTTAAATTGCACATAAAACAAATTATATATAATCCTAGAGGTAATAGAAAAGCACTGCAGTTTAATAAGAAAGCTTAATTCTCTACTTAACAATCTCAGAGCTGGATGAACTGTAGTGGTAAAATTCGTGAGCTGTGGAAAGAGTATAGCAGGCTATTGCAATAGTCCAAGAAAGAGGTACTCAGTCAATTAGCATTTATTAAACCCCTGCTGTGTAACAGGCAAATGTTATCAAGCAGTTGGATATTTAGAAACATTTACCTTCCTTATAAAATCATTCTGTTCCCATTGAGATGTTTATCATACCCAAAGAATATTTCAAGAAACTAGTATATATTAAGTTTTGTGATTATGACTTAAAAGGAAAGAGAGAAAATATTGTTCCTCCACCTATCACCCTGACTTTCAACAACAATGTCTCTTTGGTGAGTCACTGGAATGCTGGTAAAGGTTATGATTCTTTTTTGTTCTCATTTTCTTTCTAAAAGAAGGGTTGCATCTCAATCAGGACTTATTTCCACACTGCACCTCCTACCTCAGAGTATAAAGTGGATATAGAATTAGCCACACCTTGTTACAAAAATTAGGTTTCTTTTATTCTACATAGACAGTAGAATGACTTTCAAATCATTGTGATCTTTCAATGTTATTTTGTTGAATTTTTATCAAACAGAAAATAATGAGATAAAAAATTAGCTCAGAGCCCCCCGTTTAAAAAGAAATAACTTAGATTTCTAAAAACTTCAGTTCTCTATTTATTTCTCTATTTATTTATTTAGTTTTTATTGTTATTGTTGTTTTGCTTTAAATTTCATTTAACTACTTAGCTAAAAAAAGCAAGTAAAATATGTTCCAGTATCTACTACTAGAGAGCTAAAGGGAAGATAAACTGGGGAAATAATAGATGTTTTCTTTCAAATTTACTTCGTTTATTAAACAAGTGAATAAAACTGGTGGAAGTTAATTCATACCCTCAGTCCCGAAGATACTTGTAGGAACTTAATTGTGCACCTCAATTTCTCCTTAATCAGTTGGAATTTAGTTCTCTTTATCATTTTTCCCTTTCACCTGTTATCCCAGTGTGTTCAAATCTTTCCATCTTGACTCAATAAATCCCAGTGAGAACTACTTGATCTCCAAGTAGATATTATTTCTGCTGACAGTTTTTCTACTGATTCCTTCCTTTCAGTGTGCTCTATCACAAGCAGAATTTTTAAATTTTTTTTTTCTATTTTAAAATCTTTGGGAATGACTCAAGGCCCCTTTATAGCTCAAACATTACAGTAGTCCAAATTGTCCTCCAGCTATAAAGGAATGCTTCTGACCTGGAAATTCCAGAATGACCTTCAGCTCTCACAGTCCTCTAATAAAAGGAATCAGAGTAAGCTCTCAGTCACATTTGGGAAATGTTCCATACTAAGATATATTTATAGTGAATAAAGAGAATTATATGGAATAGAAAGACAGAAAAGATTTGCAAACTACACCCAGAGAAGTGCAGAATTGGAATAACATAAAAGATTTGTGTTCCATTAAAGAATAAAAAGACAGATAGAAGCTGTTAGGAATGATTCACAAAGAGAGTGTCTCCCATTAACACTAGAATATGTTACCTAACAAGATCCTGAGGGAATGAATGAAATGCCAGATCACAGGATAAAGAGCATTTGAGTCCAGAAGACTTGAATCTGAATTTTAGTTCTGATATTTTCTAGCTATTTGACCTCGACTATATCACTTACTTTTTTCAAATCCCAGTTTTTTCTTTTCTTTTGTTCCCCTGAGGCAATTAGAGTTAAGTGGCTTGACCATGGTCACACAGCTAGTCCGTGTTAAGTGTCTGAGGCTAGATTTGAAGCCAGATCCTCCTGACTTCAGAACTGGTATGCTATCCACTGTACCACCTAGTGGCCCCTGGGGTTTTCTTCTATAAAATGATGATAATAACACATTTTTGCTTCATGTCTGTTGAAAGGAAAGTATTTTTGAAAACTGTGAAAACACTATTTTAAGTGTGTGTTATCACATGAAGATATTTAGCATTTAGATGAGGAATGAGAGGGAAGCTGCAAAAAAACATGGGTTACTGAGGGATTTGAGATTTTTGTGAAGATAAATTGGACCAACATCATTGGTGCTCACTGCACCATTCAGAGGGAATTTGCCTGTGATCCTCAGTATCATAGAATAGAAAGGATACTGGGTCTGAATGCAGATGAATTGAGTTACTTCTGCTTGCTACCTGCCCACCATGTGCAAAACACTTCACTTCTCTTCTTTCCTCTGAAGTCTGTTTCAACATCAATAAAATTAAGTGGTTGAACAATGATATCTACAGTTCCTTTTAGCTCCAACTCTTTGCTCATTGCTCCCACATGCACTACCCTAAAATATTACACAATCTTGAGCTCTGGGACTAGTGCTTTAAATACACATTTACCAAACTTTCTAATCAAATTGAGGTCTGAGATAAATAAGCAGATGCAATTATTCTAGACAGCTCAGCAGAATCTACAGCCAAAAAGTTAGGTCAATTTTTTTGAGTGCGTATATATTGACAAAATCTAGACATACCTCTATTCATTATAGAAATCTCCCTCTCTAATAATATATGAAATCCATAATAATGTCAATCAGGAAAAATAATTAATAAGGTTTCTAATCTTATGCCCTTGTAAGTCTCCTGATGACATTGCCGTTTACTCCTACATAAGGAGGGAGATTATCAATAAACCTAGTTGTTTCATCTAGTCTTTTAGTCTTATTTAGCATTTAGATAGCTCTTCATACAATATTTGCAAAGTATTGGAATTGTTTTAGTAAATTGTTTAGATAGCCCTCTGAGATCTATCACTCAGCTTGCCCTTTCAAATGGAAGAAACATATGATCCTTTGCTTATGAGATGCCAAAGCAATAGGTCAATTGGGTCAGTAAAATGGAATGCAAAAAAGTAATCATTGGAATTAGATGTATCAGAGAGGTGACCAGATTATTACGCAAAGTGACACATTTATTATTATTCCATATACTCAGCTAACACAGTCAAACTAGCCATAAAACCAGTGGTTGAAAAATCATAAGTAAGGCTATCTTATAACTGTGTGCATAGTGGGGATGGATTCATGAATATCCATTGTTCAAAACAAGTGAGTAACTAAACAGTAGTGGAAAATAAAACACATCACAATATGGTCTATTTGCTTTGGGTTCATTTTTGTTCATGTTCATTAAGGATCTGGTATCAAAAGAAATATAAGCATAAAAAAAAGAATAGATTTGTCCTGCAGACTCAATCTCTATGAGAGATGACAGTATAGATGTATAAGTGAATAAAGGAATGAATGAAAAAGCACTCACTGAGCTCTTGTTTTATGCCAGAGAATATCCTAAGAAGATAGATAGATAGATAGATAGATAGATAGATAGATAGATGGATGGATGATAGATAGATATGTAGGTAGGTAATATGTGGATAAAGATGAAATGCTGATGAGAATCAGAAGAAAATTAGAATTTAAGCTGCAGAGATGAGTGAAAGCAGAAATGTGAGCACCAGAGATAAGACAAAATGAAAGAAGAAATTAGAGAAAAAATTATAAACTAGAATCCAAATGTGTGTTTCAGGTTGAAGAGATGGAAGAATGATGGCAAGTGAGAAGAATTCATCTTTCACATCAGGGGAAACTCATTGCTATTTACTAGAGCCACAGAGATCTCATTCAAATCAAATAAAGTGTTTCAGCCATGTTTAATAGGCTTTAATGGCTGGGGTACATCTCCATCTTGGCCCCTGATTTGGGCAAAATGCTATTATCCTCTATCTTTCTTTTAAGGAACAAGACCCAAAAGAGGAGTTTCGGAAAATTTTAACCCAAAATTAGTCTTTGTTCAGTTTGTCCCATTTTGTACCTACACTTTGGCAGAGAATAATCCATGATTTGAATAGAGAGGTGAGGGGAGGGAATTATAAGTAGAAATATTGAATTTTAATGTCCACAATTTCCACATAATAAATTTTCATCTTGTCTTAAATACTTCCACAATATATTTAGGCATGCTCTGTTTCATACCACATTATACAATTTTGAGCTAATTAAACTTTGCTTCTAATATAATGACTCTTTTGTTATAAATCGTTCAACTTATTGCAAGCATTTTGTTCTCTCAAACATCTAAGGCGTACAAAGCAGCATACAAATGGTAGGTATTGCTATATTTTAGCAGTTTTAATGAGGCAGATGTCTGGCAATGCATAATAGAAATGGTGCACAATTGTCATTACTGCAAATTCAACAGAAGTTAAATTCCAGCTCTATTTACCCAAAGAGTATTTCAAATACACATCATGTTACTTCATTCAGGTGAAAAATATTAATGATCAAAGCCAACATCATGATATCACAGCACAGCCAACAGCAAAATCATTTATTAGAGACCTAAATGAATCTTGTCGGATGTTGACAATTGATAGAATGAATTATTAGTGATTTCTTCCCTGTAATAGATGTCAACTGACATGTTTATTCTGGGACCAGAAGAAATGGGATCATGGATTTTTAGAGTTGTAAAACAACTCATAACCCATTCAGGAAAATTTGCCTATACCTGAACATAAATCCTTCCTTCAGGATCATTGACAAGTATTTGGCTGAATAAGGCCATAGCAAAAGCCCAGAACTTGGAATTACAAAGACCTGAGTTCAAATGCAGCCTCTAATAATTAAATACTGTCTCTCGTAAATAAGTCAGTAATTTAATTTCTCTCTGCATTAATTCCCTCAACCACAAAATAATGATTATAATAGCCCCTACTTCATAGAGTGGTATGAGGATTAAATAAAAACATATTTAAAGAACTTTATAAATCATATAGTACTGTATAGTTGATAGCTATTGCTTTTTAAATTTTTAATTCATTGTAAACTTAAATACAATATAAGAGAAAAGAACATTTTCATATACACAGCAGAATATAGGAAATGATTCTATATAAAATAATGAATTTGCATTTCAAACTTTACTTTTAAAAAAATGTGATAAATGCTACACATTAATTTTAAAGCTACCCAGCTTTTTTATGCTTCCAAGTTTTCTTTTTTTTTTCTTTGTTATGCATCTTTTTATCCCTCCCTCCCCACTCTACCCTAGAAAAGAATACAAACATACATACATATATATGTAGATATGAATATATATATATATGTTATATACAAAACAATTCTAATAGTCGCTAAGTTTATATACAACTTCGAACTCTGTAAAGTAAGTTATTTCATTGCTACTATGTAATAACCTTGTGTGGTATGTGATATTGTTATCAACCCCATTTTATAGATAGGGAAACTTGAGACAGAAAGTTGAGTGACTTGTTCAAGTCTAATTAATTGAGGTAATATTTGAACTCTTCTTTCTCTCCAGCACTTGAACCACTTTACCAAAGAGCTACTATGTAAGTCTAACAGAGTGAACATGTAACATGTCATACTTAACCTTCACTTAACCTTCTCTTTCTCTTTCTGGAATGTGTGACATAAACATCTGTGTATTCAACTTCCCATGGTGGAAGAAGAATTCTTGACACCTGTCATTCTTGGATTTTAAGCCACAGTTCAAAACCTCAAATCTCTTTCTCAGACTACTTTATTAGGCAAAGATTTACTGCCAAGACTTTTTTCTTCTCTGAATCCTTTGCCTTCAATAGGTAACTGTAAGGAAAGTAAAACCTATGGCCCATAATTTAAAGCCCCTTGCCCAAGTATCAAGTATTCATAAGCAATGGCTATAAACAAACAAATGCCCCCCAAATATATATATACATGAATATATGCATTTTTAGGTTTATCTTAGCAGTGCAGTTGTGTCCATGTGAATTATAATGAGAGAAGTTTTGGGAGATTCTTCATTATTTCTTGAATAGATGTAATAAGACAACAATTAATCTCTCTGTTTTTATTATCAGGTCCATAAATAGTGGACTCAGTACCGCTGAACAGAGTTATCACCAAGTACTATCATTTTTTTCTTATTTCTTGGACATTTTCTGTATTATCTCTCACCTGGGAGCTTGTAAGGCTCTAGTCTACCTTTGCTTAGAATACTAGCAAGTTGTTCCTCTTCAAAATATCCAACTCCCTTCTCCTCTGTATTGATCTCCAATCTCTTTTTAAGTTCTATTTGTACAACTGTCCTTTTCCTTCTTTGTCTCCTTTAGGTAATTGTATTCCATACTTCCATGTCTTAGATTCTCCCTTATCATCTCAGATACATTGTTTTCCCTCTCATCAAAGTCTCATTCCTTTATGGCACATTTTATTCTCTTGATTTAACAGAAGTGTGAAAATGAAGAAGACCACTCTATAGTTCAAACACTGCATTGTAACAAAATTACAATCACACATTCAGTGCAAATCACTGAATAATTTCCATGTTCTCCATATAGATGGAAGTTCTCTGACTTAATTTTTGTTTTTTTAAATTATTTATGATATTTGCATCTCAATCTTAAGCACTAGATTAAAACTTTTATAGCTTATTATCATATCTTAATCATTTGACAACTTTTCAGATGAAAAGTTTATCTCAAGTACTTTTATACAACTACTTCACATTACTTTCATTCAGCCTTACACCAATTCTCCATTATTTCTGTTTAACAAATTCTTCCTACCTACCACCCTATGGCATAAATTTATTTAACCTTCTAAATTTCCCACTTGCCTTTTTTTTAATACCTTATCTTATCAACTACCTTCTTTCCTTTTTGAAATTTGCTTCAGATTCTATCCTCTAGTCCCCTTTGAACCATCTTCAATCCTCCTTCTGTAGCCTTCTTCATGGTCCTAGATCCCATTGCCTTTTCTATTCAGAGGTAGAATCTAGACCAGAATTTAGGTTTAGAGATTGCTTTACTTCAAATTTTCCCCAATTACTCCCAAATTTAATAAATTTCCATTTTCCATTTTCAAACTGTTTTTTTTTCTACTTCACTAATTCAAACTCCTCCATGTAATATGCAAAATTTCTTTCTTGGCTTAAGATCTTCTCTTATCTGTTCACAAATGAGAGCCTTTATCCATGCTATCCATTAAATCCATATACGGATATCCATAGCATCCATTAATTTATTTGGAAATGGAAATAAAGTGGTCAGTTATAATTAATCATTTAATGATTCTCTCATGCACAGACTTATAATTTTGAGAAAAAATATAAGTTATAGACACAGATGTTATGCTTTTATGGAAGGTTAATTTGGGATATGGGGCATCCTTGAGAAAGGAGATTATCCACAGAAAGATGGTTTTGTTTTGTTTTAATTCAGTCAACCAAGGTGGAAATCCAAACTGTCTAGGTAACACTAAACACACAGATACACACACACACAGACACACACATACACATTAGGAAAGGTAGAACATGAAGGATCTGCTGTTGAATTTCTAGAGAGCAGCTCAGCAATGAGTTAGGAACTGAAAATATTCAAAGTTGATGATAGCATATCCTCATACCCAGAAAATGATCATTATGGGGATAATGAATTTCAGAGCCTAATGAATAACCTAGAAGCTCTTATTTGTTTTGTCATTAAAAACTAAAAAAAGTATTTTTCTTTTAAATCTCAAATATATAACCAATTACAAAATTAAGATACTCTTTTAATTATTTTGCATATATTTCATGGGAATTAGTCTACCAGTCTATTTATAACCCAGTGGTATAAGTAAGCCATTCAAGAGCAGAAACAATTTATTTTTTTATGTCCAGAGTCTAAAGCAGTCTTGGAACATAGTAGGTACTAAAAGAATGTTTCTTATATTGAACTTTTCATTAAACTGAATTTGAATGAATTGAATTATAGCATAACATTGTGTTTGGAGGACATGCTCAACCATATGAAAGCTAGTCATGCTATTACAGCTGTTTAAAATTTTATGACATGTTCCTAGGCACCCCTCAGGGCTGTATAAGTTATGCACATGCTAAGAAAAAATTAACAACTTCTTTTGTGTATTCCAATTATTACCTTGGAAGGAAATTCAGTGCCCACAAAGGTTCCAGAATGACTTAATATAGGTCTGAAAGTGTGCACCTAATGATTAAGTGTTTAGGTCATAAAGGTATCAATTAGCCATCTTGGAAAAGGGCCTAACTTGGTGCAGACAGTAGCTCAAGGACTAGGGGAATCTGGCTCAACATCCCTTGTGATGTGAACTCTGAGAAACATACTAAATCACTCTCATCAAGATATCTGCCAATAAAGGTTTTCCACCTTTATCACAGGATCTCACTTAGGAATCATCCCTGGTGTGAGATTGCACTCATACCACAATATCAATCCAAATATGCTAAAAACCTGGAAAGAACCCTAGAGACCATGTGGTCCAACTTCATCATTCGATTGATTAGAAAACTAAGACCAAGAGAAAGAAAGGAATTTACTTGGTCTTTTACAGGGTTTGCAGGTCCAAAAGTTTGGGTTTGCCCTATCAGGCAGTCTGAATCAGTGCTGTGCAATCCTTCTGGAGCCCTCTGCCCAACAGTTCTGCTGGCATTAGAAGTGACTTCCTTCTCACCTTGCAATGCTCTTGTGGCTTATAGCTCAGTTCACATTCTTCAAACATTGGGGAGCTCTGCAGTGTTTCCAGAATTCATCTCAAAACCCATTAGGAAGCAAGAAATCCAGGACACAGAAGGCTGGGATACCAGCAGATGATGCTAACAAGGCCAAAGAATGACAGGAAGAGAGAGCTAAGGAGAAGGGCAGCAAGTAAAGCCCTTTACACGGAACTCTACTCTGTTCCTAGAAATTGACATCATTAGTATAAAAGCAAGCCACCCAATGGGAGAGAATAGAAACTCTGGCTTCTGAGGATCAAATTGGCATCTTATTTTGCAAGAAAAGAAGTAGTACCAGTTATATATGGAGCCCAGAGACATTTCATTCCCCGAAAACATGAAATCAAAAATGGTACTCGGGAGCCAACTTCACTACCTGAAAACATACTACTTCTCTTCCCAACTAAAAATCACAGAGGCAAAACTGACCTAGGATCACAGAGTCAGGAGAGACCACAGCAAAATGCATAGTTCAACTTGTTACTGAAGAATATTCATTATGAAACACATGAAAGAGATTATTTAGCCTTCAATTGTAGTCCTCCAATAAGAGAGAGAGTACTACGTAGTAAGACAGCCCATCCTAATTTATATCCTTGTACTTGGCAGAAATACTTTGTCTTGATGTTAAACTTAAATTTAAAAGGTGGAAACTCCTCTAACTTTCTACTGTCTGATCCTAATTGTGACTTTGCAGCAAAAGTCATGTAATATAATGTAATATATTATATTAATGTAATATAAATATACATTATATTTAGAATATATATAAATCATATATATTTAAGTACAAATATTAGATGTATATAAATTATATACATTTAATTACATATTTGAAATGTATATGATATCATTAATATTTATTAAATGTGTACTATACAACAGGTATTTTACTAAGCACTGAATAAGTAAGGGGAAAAAAAGACAATCCTTGTCTGAAGAAATTTGCTATCTAAATATAGAAGACAATACACAAAAGTAAGCTGGGGGGGTGCCAAATGAAAGGGGCAAAAGACGGTGATGATGATCACATTGAAAGTAAGCAGAGTAACTGATGGAAAATGAAAAAATGGCTGGGATTTTGAACTTTTCATGAAGACTTAGAAGTAAGGGAAGAGGGGTTTTTGTTGGGCTTTTTTGCTATGCTTTTTTTTTTTTTTTTTTTTTTTTTACTCTGCTTCAATCATAGAGGCAGAAGCGACTCAGAGCATTATAGCAAGTATGACTAAAAAAGTTCAAGCAATTCCCATGATCATAAGGTTTCTGGGGCTCAGTTTACTCTGGGAAGGATAAGGGGGAAATGATGATAGAACCTAAAATAACCACAACAATTCTTGGAAAATTAAGAATTGGCCAGAAAAATAGATGAAAAGAACAAATGTAGAACATTTCTGTAATTGCTTTTATTTAATGTGAAAATCATGTATAAGAATCATGTACAAGAAGTCTTCTCTCTCCCATGTTAACTCAAGTTCTTTCAATTATTCTTCACCTGGAATGTATTCAAAATGTTTCACCATTCTGGCTACCTATCTCTGAAAGTTCTTCAGCTTCTAAGTGTCATTGCTAAAAGGTGGCACCTGGAACTTAATGTGATAATCCAAATGTGGCCGGAACAAAACATAACACAGAGAGATTGTTCACCTCATTCTTAAGAGTTATGCCTCAAGTAATCCAACTTAAATTCACATAAGCTATTCTGGTTACTAAATCAAAATAATATTAATTCATATTGAGTTTTGGGTCAGCTTAAACTCTTTGATATTGCTCAGAGAAACCGCTGTCAATACAATGATCCAAGACATTTCAAAAAGATTTATGATGAAAAATGCTATCCATGCACAGAGAAAGAATTGATTGTGTCTGAATACAGATTGAAGTATATTTTTCTTTTCTTTTCTTTTTTTCCTGAGGTTTTTTTTTTTTTTTTTTTTTTTTTTTTTTTTTTTTTTTTTTTTTTTTTTTTTTTTTTTTTTTTTTTTTTTTTTTTTTTTTTTTTTCTTTTTTTTTTTTTTTTTTTTTTTTTTTTTTTTTTTTTTTTTTTTTTTTTGGCAAGGGGAATGGAATTTGGGTTTCCTTTTACCACATGGGTTTTTGGAAATGTTTTCCATAATTTCACATAAACCTTCTCAATGGGGAGGAGGGAGGCAGGAAGAGAGAGAATCTGGAACTCAAAGTTTTAAAAAAACTAAATAAAATAAAATATTCTATAATAATAATAATAAACTCTTGTTTAAGCATGATTCCGCTCACTTTATACTTGGCAAATATTGATCTATTAAACATTAACTTTAAGATTTTGCATTTATCCCAATAAAATCCAAATCAGTCAACTAAAATTTATTGTCCTACTATGTAGCAGACACTCTGCTACACTTTAAGATATCTAAAGAAATGCAAAAGACAGATTCTGCTCCAAAGAACTCACAGTCTAAGGGTTCCAATGCCAGAAATGATTAATTCAGTTAACAAGGTCTAATAACTAAACAATGTATTGTAAGAAAATCAACGAAGACATTATTCGCCTGAAACACAAGTGGTTTGCCTGAATTGACTCTTCAGATCAGTCAAAATGTCCCATTCAATATCCCTGTCCATTTGGTCAGCCTCTTGGGAAACCACAAGGTACAATCTGGTCCAAGGAGCATGAACCCTCACAGTACAAATAGAGTAAGAGAAACTGACCACAAAGTCTTTGAAATGTCAAAGTGATAACTGTAAAATCAATAAGATGTTACATGAACTTCCAAGGTAATGAATAAACTCAGGAGGGAGGGAGGCAGTGACTGGCTTTTGAAGAGAAAGAAGCCCTGGGAGCATTCAGTAAAGCCTCTAGTTTTGAAGTTCAAGCTTCAGAGAAGTTCAAATCAAGTAAATAAGACGAATCTGGAAGAAGACCAATGCATAAATCATTACTCTGATGCAAACTGGGAAGCCACTAAGACTGACAACACCAATGAGCACAGTTATTCATTATGTAAATGAGAAATGACTGCCTTGACAGTTTAATTGATATGGATCCAAGAAGGTAAACAAGAGACAGTCAAGACAGGGAAGGTTCAGAGATACTAGTAGCAACCAGTGGGGAGATGGTGAGCAGATAAAGTGAAATGGTCAACTGAGAATCTAAAGTTAGGAAGGGAGGTCACATTAAATTAATTAAGACTCAAGAAGGAATGTTCTGAAGCAATCATATAGAGGTTTTTCCTGACAATATCTCATTACTCAGAAAATCTACATAAGAATTACCTCAAAACACCAGGATCTTATAATTTTGTCAATGCATGCAGAAGAACTATTCCTCCCATCCATTTTGGTTGATTCTTGCTCAAAGTATCTCATAAACAACCCCTTCAATGCTACATGGATAATTATTATTTAATAAAATTTTCTTCAATGGATTTTCCAGAGATTTCTTCCCAACCCCTATTCTGGGGTCCCTTTTCTGATTCATGTATTATTTCTTACATCAAATTCATTTAAAATGTCTAAGAAAACAGTCCACCTATAGTGTCCATCTGTTGTTACTCATTCTTACTACATGAACAGTCTTTTTCAATCAAGCAAATTCTCAATGCTACCTTTTATGCCACTCATACTATGCACAAATGATTGTTTTAGTAGCAAGAAGTATGCACTTTATTTTCTTATTTTAACTCTCCATTGTGAATAAGATTGTTTTACTCTCAAGGAAAATCTCAAGGAAATGTATATTTCCTTCCCTATGGCAGGAAATTTCCCCTCTACCATATCTGCCTGTCAAGGTGTTTTCCAACTGTTAAGACCCAGTTCAAAGATCACCTCCTCAATGAATCCTTCTATTTCCCCACAAACATGGTAAACTTTTCCTATCATTTTTCTTGGCATTTGTCTAACCCATTTATATCCTATTTTGCACTATAGTTACTTAAATCTTCTATTTTTAAATTATAAGGTCCCTGAAGGTAGGGAAAACATCTTACTTATCTTTTTTTCTCCTGTGTGTGTAGTTGGCATTTCATAATTGGCTCAATTAATACTATTAATATTCCAAGTTTATTTACTAACTTGTTGTAAGAGGTAGAATTTATTGAATTTCAATATTTTCAAATTCTTCATGTATCTTAACTCACCTGATGCTTGCAAAAATTCTTTGAAAAAGACCCTTTATTATGCTCATTCTTCAGATGAGGACACTGAGATTTGGGAGGTGAAGTGACTTGACCATATTAAATTAGCTAGTAAGGTTTTCCTAATTCTCTCCATTGTCCCACCTAGTTGTCAGGTAATTCTAACTCTATTTTTAAAATTCTGATAAAGAAAACATTTGATGGGCTACATTATGTCATAGTTTCATCAATGTGACTGAAAATGCATTCAGTGAAGTCAGGGATTGAGTTGGCATCCCAGGGAATGATTTACTGAAAAGATGTTGGGGTTTTATAGATGGCAGGGTAGGGCTAGGTGGCTAAATTTGGTGATTCATCTCTCTGAGGACCCACTTAAGAAAGCAGAAACTCTGAAATCCATGGATAGGGAGTTATGGAACAACTTGAGACATTAAAGCAATAATAACATGCTTGTCATTAAATTTTTAGGGTCCTTTGTTGGGTTAGTTAAGTACACAGAGATAAGTGAAATGGGTCTGAAGAAATGACAACAACAACTTTTCTAGCAACATGCCCCATTGCACATCCTGAAAGAGATGCAATTCATGAACAGTAGATGCTAAACTTGGAAACATAACTATGTAGTCCTGGAAAGAATATTAGATTTGGAGGGGAAAACTTAGGGTCTAGTTCCTCCTCCAGCACTTTATAACTAAGTTGGACATATAATAATTTTCTGAAACTCCAATTTCCTCATCTGTAAATTAGAGATAAATCACCATCTTTGCATTTTACAGATGTTTAAGTGTAAGTCTTTCTAATCTATGATGAGTTATGCAAATGTAAAATATGACTATGGATATATCATGACCAAAAATTTTTAAAAAGGTAGCTGATCTACCACCTACATAGAGTCTTTTTTTTTTAACTGGGCTGATGAAAAGGTAGGAAGAAGTCCCTTTCTACCTTTGATGTGTGAACTATAAAAAGACCAGTTAACATTTCTTGCCCTACTAGAGAAATCTAATCTGTCAGCTGTACTCAAAGTGATCTCTCTGATTAGGACAATTGAACTGAACATATGAAACACTAATAAAAACTAGGATTGACTGGTGTGGAAAGGTGGGGAAATTTTAAATCATTTTTCAAAAAATGATAATGCAATATTTGCTTGAATTTATGGTTGTCATTTTAACTCTTCTTTCTTAAAGAAAATATCAAAACATTAAGGTGATACTTGTTATGGCATAAGGGGAAGAGTTCTGAATATGTATTCAGAATAAATGAATGAATGAATGGCAATTACTAAGTTCTTACTAAGTACAAAGCATCTTGTATACATCTGCGTATACAAATATAAAAGTCAATCTCTACACATGGTAAAGACCATAGAAGACTGGTTCCACTCTCAGTTCTAGTCCTTTATAGTTGAGTGAGTTTCAGATATGCACTTGATTTCTTTGATTCTTATTTTCTTGACCTACATAATGAGAATAATGATCCAAGCCCTTAAAGGTCTTGCAAAATTATAGGGGAAATCATTTAATTTCTTCCATTCTTTTATGCCAAATCAAATAGTTTAGGTCCTGTCATTTTTATTTTTAGTTATTAAATTTCAATTCTATTCTCATAGCCACTCCTCTCAAGCTCTCAGAATGATCTACACTAAGAATAATGCCTTGTGACTAGTTTCCCTCCCCTCTAATTTCTCTTCTCCAATCTGTCCTTTATGCCAAATGCCAGAAAAACCTTTGTTATATATAGACGTTGGAATTTAACTTGCCATTTCAAAATCCTTCAATGGATCACTATTGCCTACTACATAAAATTCCAATTCCTTACTAGATGTTCAAAGGCTCCAGTAATTTGGTACCAGCTGACTTATCCATACTTATATCATAATACTCCCCTTCATGAGCTCTAGCCAAACAAGGCAGCTCATTGTCTCCTATACATACCCTGTCATTCACCTTCTTTCCTCTGTCTATGCTATTCCCTTTGGCTAAAACACTTTCTACATTAACCTTCCCAATTTTGACTATTGAGATCTCACCCATTTTATAAGATTTAGTTCATGTCTCCTCATTCATAAAGGTTTTCTTTTTTATTATTATTATAACGTTTTATTGACAGAACCCATGCCTGGGTAATTTTTTTTTACAACATTATCCCTTGCACTCACTTCTGTTCCGACTTTTTCCCTCCTTCCCTCCCTTCACTCCCTCCCCTAGATGGCAAGCAGTCCTATACATGTTAAATACGTCACAGTATATGATAAAGGTTTTCTTGATGATACAAATCAAAAGTAACACATTCCTAGTTTATATCTTATATTTAGAAATTAATTTGCACTTAAAAGTTTACTATGCTTTATTGTTTCTTCTAGTTATTTGTGCATGTCCCTTGTTCTGCTGCCCTATGAGTTTAATGAGAGTAGAATTTAGATGTCCTCTGTCCTAGTAAAGTGCTCTATACAGCCTAGCTTCTTAAAACCATGGGTCACAACCCCATATGGAATCTTGTAAGTCAATGTGGGAAACTTGTAAAATTATAATTTATTATCAGTAAATGTTTTACTTATATGCCTATTTTTATATCTATATGCTCAGGTCATGTAAAAGTTTCTCAGGCAACAAAGGGTTACAAGTGGAGAAAGTTTAAGAAGCCCTGTTCAACAAAACAGGAGTTTTAAAAAATATTTCTTAAGGTTATCACATCACAGATGTAAAAGGCAACTGAAAAACATGGCAGCAGAGAAATGTTAAATATTACAGAGAATGAGTGAAAATCAGAAATTGAGAAAGAGAGAACAAAGAAGGAAGAGGGAAGGAAGGGAGGAAGGGAGGAAAAGAAAGAGGGAGGGAGGGGAAAGGAGGAAAGGATGGAGGAAGGATGAAGGGAAGGAAGGGGGGAGGAAGGAAGGAAGGGAGGAAGGAAGAAAGGAAGGAAGGGAGGAAGGAAGGGAGGGAGGAAGGGGCAAGGAAAGAAGGGAGGAAGGACAGAGGAAAAGGGCAGATATAGATGGAGGGAGGGAAGGAAGAAAAGAGGAAGGAAGGAAGGAAAGAAGGAAGGAAGGAATAAAGGAAGGAAGGAAGGAAGAACAGAGAAAAAGGGAGGGATAGATGGAGGGAGGGAGAGAGGGAGCAAGGAAGGAAGGAAGGAAGGACAGATAGAGGAAGAAAGGGAGGGCTGGAGGAAGGGAGGGATGGAGGGAGGAAAGAAAGAGGGAAGGAAGAGAAAATGTTTTTTCAGAGAGGAAAATAGTTGGAAGTGGAATTGCAGGCAATAATACAAAGGTATATATTATTCACAAAAATTAATTTATTTAAGGATAAATTATTCCTATGTTACTTTAGGTAATTTCATTAATTTTCAATATTAAGTTTTCAATAAAAATTTAATTAAAAATAAAAATAAACGTTGCTATATATTTTTGTTCTTCCAATAACCAATTAAAGTAAGATAAAATTCAGATCACAAAAGGAAAAGCTTTTTTTTCTCAATTTAATCTGGGAGGAAAAAAAAGATTGGTGTGGGAATGGGATTTTTTTTTTTTTGGTAATGAAATAATCATCACAGAAAGGCTCAAATCTAATCAAAGACTTACCAGGAATAATCTAGAAGAGATCCATGTGTTAGGATGGGCATTGAACAGAGAGTCTTTAAAGTCAAACTTCCAATTGTGATATCAGATATCCACATCTAAAATAGAAAATGTTTATGTATCTACAGTCCTCTCCCCCCAAAAAAATCTGAGCTCAAATAAAAAGCCCAAGATATAGAGCATGCTACAAGTGAGAGCCTAGTGTTCATTATTTTGTCTTTATCAGAATCACTAAAAGAATTTTAAATTGAAAGGAGCAAATTGACCATATAGTCCAATCCATACCAGAAAAAGAATTCCCTTCAGACCATATCTCACACTTCATCTAGCCTTTGCCTAAAGAAGCAGGGAGATATGACTGGAACACCATTTCACTTTGGGACAGTTCTTCTTTTGGTCATACACACCGCTCAATCAACCCATGTGCTCATGCTGCCCTGCCAGATTCTACCAGTCCGATAACAAGGGAAACTATTTAATTATTCTGCAAAAATGCATCAGACACGTACATTAATCTTTTTGGATTTTGGAATCTGAATAATTACAGGCTATTTTGTATCATCACACACACTCAAGGAAAGCAAAGGATTCAGGTTCTGCCTACAATATTACTTCATCCCTGGTCTCTATCCTACTCTGAAGTTGCTATTAATTACTTAAATGAGTAAGTATAATACAGACTTTGGGGCCAGTGTCTCTTAAAATAGCACTCAAACCAGAAAGAAGAATTGAACAAGAGAACCAGAAGTGAATTTAGACAAATCAGTGTGTTCTTGGGTAGCCTTTAAACCTGAAAGCTTTTCCAGTGCATTTGTATCAATGGTCTTCAGTGATGATAGTTAGCTTTTATATAATGCTTTAAAGTTTATAAAGTGCTTTACATATTTTATCTCATTTGACCCATAGGATAACCTTGTGAAGTAAGTGTTATTAATAGGCTTATGATCTAAGCAAGGCTGTGGATGTTAAGTAACACTGAACTATAAGGTATCTGAGGCAGGCTTTCAACTTGGGTTTTCCCCATCTAAATGCAAACGCTCTAACCATTGAAAGATCTAGCTATTTCTATCCCTAGAAAGAGCTTTCTATACTATGTTAAGAGATAAGCAGCTAGAGATCTTAGGCCCAAAATACACCAAAATGTTTCCCACATCTAAATGTAAAAGCTCTGATCACTGAACTATCTAGCTATTTCTATCCCTAGAAAGAGCCTTCTATACTATGTTAAGAGATAAATTACTAGATATCTTAAGCATAAAATACACCAAAAGTATGGACATAAATTATCTTGTACCACAAATTCAGTTAAAAGCTGTGTCCTTGACACCTTCAAACTTCTCCCTTTTGGTCTTATGCCTTCCTGTTGTAAAAGAGGTCACAGGAAAGATTTCTGGTGCATGGACATTGGACTTTTCACTGTCTGAATGTGCCCTGCATACTGTCAATGTAGAGCTTCTTTCCTTGGAATTCCTTGTAGGGAGTTCAATGCTTTTGCTAAATCTATTATAATCTTACAATGTGACCCCAACTCACTTAATTTCTATTTGTCTTAATGTGCTAGAGAAAAAGATGGAAAATCACTCCAGCATCTTTGCCAAAGAAACTCCATGGTACACAGGATAATGAAAAAGTAAGGCTCAACTGAATGGCTGAACAACAACAAAATTGGACTCCTATCTATTCTGCAAGTGCCCCTTTCCATGAAATATTCTCTAATCTACCTTGTAGAAACAATCTATTTTTCTTGAAAACCCTCATCATGTTTTCCCCCTATGTATTTATTCTAATTTCATCATTTGAATATGTATCTCATTCCCCTTGCTATGTGATAATCAACTTAAGGGCAGGGGAGGTGTCATGTCTTTTTATTATATACAAGCTCTAGCATTGTGGTTTTCCTTATTCTTTACCATTTCAGAACTATGTTCTCATCAGCATCCTCTTTCCACCTGTGAAACTCATTCATGTCCTCTGATCCTGTGTAATTATTTTCCATGCCTTGCCCATAAATAAAAAGCATAGAGTAGACAAGTATTGCATTTATATTCTTGAATGAATAACTGAAACTTAAAATGTTCCAATAGCATGTTTGCCTTTACATGAAAAGCATGAGTTTTCTGAATCTGTAATCTTGACACCTATAACAGTACCTAGCATACAGTAAGTGCTTAATAAATGCTCGTTAGCTGACAGATTCAGGGTTTGACAAAATATGCTTTACTTACCAGAATATGATAAAATGGGCCTTCAGAGGAATGACTCACTAAAGATAAAATCACTAACGTGCTAGTTCACGAGAAATTTGAAGGAGAAAATCCCCTAGAGAACTTTAAATCATCATATATAAGCATCTTCTTACTCTTACTTACTCTCCCTATACACAGAGCCACCTATGTAGCCATAGCTGCATTGATGATTCTGCAGGCAACAGAAACCATGGTTTTGCCTCCTTCAATAAAAGTCCAGGGCTCTCTCTCGAGTTTTTGACAGCCCACTATTCCATGGGGAGAATAGTGTTTAATATCTCTTTGGGGAAAGTACTTTCTTACATGAGATGAGTGCCTTTTTTTGTCCCAGGAAAGGAAAAGTGCATCTGGACAATAATTTGGCAGAGTGACACTGAAGGAGCCTGAATTGTTCAAGTTTCACTCAGTGCCTTCTAAAATGAAGCACTCACATAACTGTATATAATGAGTTTTCCATCTCTGGTGTCAAAAAGTTGCCATGTTATTTACTGCAGTGTGTGAAGAGAAGAGTTCTGTATTCCAAGTAAAGAAAGCAAATCAGTCAGCCTGACTTTACCTGGGCACTTGCAAGAAGGGAGAGGACAGAGCCACCCCTGGTGACTGACTGAATATTAATGCCTCTCTCTTTGTCCTCAGCTGCAGTGGAGGGATAAAGACACATGGAGAAGGAGAGCATCCCTGTTCTATTTAGACTGACCCTGAGCATAGAAATAGAGAGATGTGTTTCCAAATAGAGGGACCCAGGTGATGTGTGACTCATGGTTTGATACTTCAGATCCTGGATTTGATCAGAAATATCCAGCTCACTGAATTTGTGGGGCAGAAGCAGAAATAGAGATGATAATGAGAAAAGAACAAGAATACCATCATACTAAGAAGTCAGGCAGTGTGTGTCAGGGGGAGAACTGGGGTTCCAGAGCATCTAAGTCACCACTTGAAAAGTCTTTGGTAATTCACCTTTCCTTTTTTATATTTCCTGAAAATCTGACAGCTGCCTATCAACTTGAATCTAGTGCAAAAATTTCAAATTCTCATAGTGCATCTTTGCTTCTCAAACGGATCCCTATAAAAACACGTTTTCTACATAACTCTTAACATGTAGTGTTAAAAGTCCTCATTGAATTTAACTATGTCTCACTGAAATAATGAGATTTATCTTGGCTATTGTCTTCAGTTCTGGGTGTCATATTTTAGAAAGATCGTTAATAAGCTGGAGATCAAGTTCCTGCCACATGAAGAGCTGTTGAGTGGAACTGAACGTGTTCAGTCGGCCTTGAGAACAGGAGACTGAGAAGACACAAAAACTATCTTTGAGTAGTTGAAGGACTGTAACCTGACATCCATCAATCATTCAAGTATTTATTAGGAATCTGCTTGTGTCAGGCACTGTGCTAAGCAAGAGAGACTGGAGGAGATGAGACAACGAATGAAGCAATCCCTTCTGGCAAGGAGCTTGCAACTCACACACATAACAATAGAGACAATGCAAATATAAAGCTAATATGTGAACATATATACAAATGTTTATATATAGTGTGTATAGTTAAATTTAGGGGGGAGAAAAGGGGAAGGGAAGGAGGGAAAGAGACAGAGAAAGGGAGAGAGACAGAGAGAAACAGGGACAAAGAGAAACAGAGAGAGACAGAAAGCCAGAAAGAAAGACAGAGACATGACAAAACCAAAGACCCCAGCTTTGGGGATAAAAACTCACTATTTGACAAAAACTTCTGGGAAAATTGGAAACTATTATGTCAGAAATTAGGCAATGACCCAAATGTAACACCATATATCAAAATAAGGTTGAAATGGGTTCATAATTTAGACATAAAGAGTGATATTATAAGCAAATTAGAAGAACAAAGGATAGTTTACCTCTCAGATATGGGGAGAAGCAAAGAATTTGTGGCCAAAGAAATGGAGTTCATTACTAAACAACAAATAGATAATTTTGATTATATTAAGTTTAAAAGGTTTTGTACAAACAAAACTAATGCACACAAGATTAGAAGGGAAGCAACAAATTGGGAAAACATTTTTGCATTCAAAGGTTCTGATAAAGGCCTCATTTCTAAAATATATAGAGAAGTGACTCAAATTTATAATCAAGCCATTCTCCAATTGACAAATGATGTGAATAGATGATTTTCAAATGAAGAAATTAAAACTATTTCTAGTCATATGAAAAGGTGTTTTAAATCACTACTAAATCAGAGAAATGCAAATTAAGAAAACTCTGAGGTACTGCTACACATTTTTCAAAATGGCTAAGATGACAGTAAAAGATAATGAAGAATGCTGGAAGGGATATAGGAAAACTGGGACACTAATACATTATCGGTAGAGTTGTGAACTGATCAACCATTCTGGAGAACAATTTGGAACTATACCCAAAAGGCTATCAAAATGTGCACACTTTTTGATTCAACAGTATTTCTACTGGGCTTATATCCCAAAGAGATCTTAAAAGAGGGAAAGGGATCGACATATGTAAAAATGTTTGTGGCAGCCCTTTTTGTAGTGGCAAAAAAAAAAAATTGGAAACTGGGTGCATGCCATCGGTTAGAGAATGGCTGGATGACTAATGGTATATGAATGATATCGAATATTATTGTTCTATAAGAAATGATCAGCAGGATGACTTCAGAGAGGTTTGGAGAGACTTACATGAATCCATGTGACTAAGTGAAATGAGCACAATCAGGAAATCATTGTACGTGGCAACAAGATTATACAGGGATCAATTCTGATGAACATGACTATTTCTAACAATAAGATGATTGAGGCAAGTTCCAATGATCTTGTGATGGAGAGAGGCATTTGCACCCAGAAAGAGGGTTGTGGGAACTGAATATGGATTACAACATAGCATTTTCACTCTTTTTGTTATTATTTGCTTGCATTTTATTTTCTTTCTCATTTTTTTTCTTTTTCATTTGATTTTTCTTGTGCAGCAAGAGAATTGTATAAATCTATGCATATATTGGCATATATATATATATATATATATATATATACTATGTTTCACATATATTGGTTATATTGGATTACTTGCCATCTAAGGGAGATCTGGGGGAAGGGAGAGAAATTAGAATACATGGTTTTGCAAGGGTTAATGTTGAAAAAATGTCCATGCATATGTTTTGAAAATAAAAAGCTTTAATTTTTTTTAAAGACAGTGACAGAGAAATAGATAAGCAGAGAGAGGCATACAAAGAAAAGATGACACAATGTATAGAGTTCTCAGAATGGCATCAGCAGAGAGAAAGAATGCAAAAATTTAGGTACCTTGGGAGCTAGGAGTTTCTTCTGCATTAGAGATTTTCAAACAGAGGTTTGGAAATTCTTTCCTTGTCTCTACCTCTTTCTTTCTGTGTCTGTATCTCTCTCTCTCTCTCTCTCTCTCTCTCTCTCTCTCTCTCTCTCTCCCCCTCTCTCTCTCTTCCTCTCTTTCTCTCTCTCTCCCGCTCCCACTCCCCTCCGTGGAATATGTTGCAATGGATATTCAAATTCAGCTATAGTTTGAACCAAATGGCTTCTGGGATTCTTTCTAATCCAGAAAGTCTATGAATTCAGGTCCGCCTTAATACTACAGAGTCATTAAAAGTCAAAGAAAATTTCTATAATAAAATCCACAGTAGCCATTTAAAATTCTGAAATTCACTAACTCTGATCAGGTGTGGGATATGATTACAAAATAATCCAGCTCTTGTAAAAAGTTAAGGTTGGAGAGGAGTGAATTAGAAGGAGATGGGGCTGGTATAGATCTTTCTTATACAAACTAGAGGAGAGAAGAGGGAAATACCATTAGAATACTCCTTAGAGAAGACTTCTCTGGAGAGAAAATACAATTTGAAATAAAGACAGACAGTAGCAAGAAGTAAGAAAGAAGTGAACCACTTGAATCTACAATATTGTAGTTCTTGTTAGCAATAAGTACCTACCTTGTTTTCATTTAATAGTTAAACACTGGGATTTTTACTCCTTAGAATAACTAAGACTGAACAGAAAGAGAAAGGGCCCAAACCAGCTGTTCCTGTTGAAAAGAAAGAAAGATGAGATCCTTAGATTTGAGGAAGTTTTTTTTTTTTTTTTTTTTTTTTTTTGCTTTGTTATACTCCTATTGCTTTTTTTTAATATGGAAAAACTGTGTATGACTATATGGGACATACACTAAGGAAAAACTGACTCCAAATCCTACTTCAAGCATTACTTGCTTTGTGAATTTGACCAAGACATATATCCTCTCTATATCCCAGTTTCTCATCAATAAAATCATAAGGTTGGATTTAATAGTCACAAAGGCACCCACCAGCTTTAAATTGGTGATCATAATATGCCTTCAAAAATGTAAAAAGTCCCATCCATGATGACCAAGCTGCTGAAACTCTTGTCCAGGCGTCCTCAAACTACGGCCCGTGGGCCAGATGCTGCAGCTAAGGATGATTTTCCCCCTCACCCAGGGCTATGAAGTCTCTTTATTTAAAGACCCACAAAACAAAGCTTTTGTTTTTACTCTAGTCCGGCCCTCTAACAGTCTGAGGGACAGTGAACTGGCCCCGTATTTAAAAAGTTTGAGGATCCCTGCATCTTGCCTGTTTCTTCTTACAAATATTTCCAAGGATCCACCTAATATACCTGGGCATTCTTGGAGATTATTTGTCTATATGTAGATACCAATGGGATATGTGAATTGATGATTGATTATCTATCTCTCAACATCTAACTATCTACTTTTCCCCTGTCCTAGTAATAAATTTCTTTGATATCATCTCTTACATGATTCCTGCAAATTCAATACAACTAATTAATGTATTCAAGTTTCTATACAGATTTCAAATTGGGATCACAGATTTTAGGTAAGAAGAGAATATTAGAAAGTATCTACTTTTTTCATTCAAAAATCATTTATTAATTACCTAGTATGTTCCAAGTAAGCAAGGACAGCTAGGTGGCACAATGTAAAGAGTTCTGAGCCTGGAGTCAGGAAGAACCATCTTCCTAAATTCAAATATGGCCTCAGGCATATATTGCCTGTATAAACTTGGGTAAGTAAGTTACTTCTGTTTGCTACAGTTTCTTCATCTGTAAAATGAGTTGGAGAAGGGAATAGCACACTTCGCCATTGTGTTTGCTAAGAAAACCCCAGATGGGGTCACAAAGAGTCAGACATGACTGAAAAACGACTGAATAAAACAAAATGTTCCAAGTACAGTAATACGCATAGGAGAATTTAAGACCAAAAAAAAAAAATGATCATGTCCTTGCTCTCGGGAGACTTACATTCTCTGGATAGAAAAATAGTAAGGATGTGAAAAATTAAATATACATTATACAGAGTCTTTTCTGGTCATAGTACTAACAATAAGAAGAAGAAGGTTAGACTTTCTGTATGACATATGATCTGAGGTGAGCCTTGAAGCAAGAAGCAAGCCAGAGATTTTTTTAAGGTGTGAGACAGAGGGCAAACATGACTGGTATCAAGGATAACATGTGCCAAGGTACCTAGATGAGAAATGGAATATAGTAGCAAGTAGGCCTATTAGGTCAGAAAATAGAATATGATTGAAGAAATGGGAGGTAGAATTCCAAACTCTGCCCAGTGCTTTCCTTTATAAAGGAAATAAACTGTACTCTTCAAATCACTCCACTCTAGTTTTGCTGCCCTCCTGGTTTCAACTCCACCAAACAGGATGCTCCCACACTGGATAACCACTGGTCTCTCTCTTCTCTGTTTCATTATTCTGACTCCTTTAGTATGTTTGCCCTCTACCCTTTATAATGTAACTTCAACAGAGTTTAAGAATTATCTTTCATATGTATGTGTGCATGGACATATATAGATGTACATATATAGTCTATATAGGTATATGTATATATGTATACCTGCTTATTTGTATATGTGTACATATGCATGCATGTACATACAATGTATTATGTAAACATATTTCTAATTTTTATTTTCATATCTGTATGTACATAATTTCCTTAATTAAATGTTAAAACAATAGTTAATATTTAATAATTTACTAAAACAAAATTTAATATTTGATATTTTTTTAAGTTTTCAATTTCAAATTCCATTTCTCCTTCCCTCCCTTCCTTAGACCAGCATCTCATCCCATATACCAATATGACCTTCGTTTTGTTAACTGCATCCTTAGCAATTAATACAGTGCCTGGCATACAGTAAGTGCTTTATAAATGTTTATGGGATATTACTGAAAAAAAGTAATATGCAATAAATTTGAAGAAGTTACCTAAATCCAGATCTTTAAAAGCCAACTGACAGACTTTGTATTTTATTTTAGTGGCAAGAGGGAGCTATGAACTCACCCTACACTTTTCACAGATGAGGAAAAGAGTGGTTAAATGATTTGAACAAGTCACAGACTTGGTCTTTGACCTTAGAGCTTTTGATTTCAAATTGATTCAAATTCCTTCCACTTCCTAATGGATTCCACAGAAAGGAGATGAAAAAAATGAACAAGATATTAGATATTTTGATGAATGGCTAGCTCTTAGATTGTTCTAACTGGAGCCAGGAAAACATGAGTTCAGATCTTGTCTCAGATTCTAGCTTTGTGACTCTGAGAAAGTCACTTAAGATTCCCACAACTCAGTTTCCTCTTCTGTAATATTGTGGGGTGGGGAGGAGAAGGGGGGAGGGAGCAGTAGCGCATTCAATGAACCCACTGCTTTCTTTGGAATACACACATTGACTTTCTCTCCTGGGAAAATCCCAATGGTTTTGGGGAGGTAAGAGATAAAAAATTAATTTGTTTGTGACAAGGCCATCTTATTCTCCATTGGTTCCATTCAAAGGCAATAAAAGAGGCAAATGGAGTAAGGTGCTCTTAAACCTGTAGTGTTCCTTGCATGCAAAGTTCCTGGATGGTCTGGTATTTAAAATGGGAAGATTTAAAAGAGACTCTTTTTGGAGGTTCTCTTGGGATTAGTTCATCATTCCTTGTGAACCACGTGGTACCAGTCATTTATTTGCCCAAATGATACAATCAAGAAGGCACACAAAAAACATTGTGTGAGGAATTTCAAACACCCCAATGACAAGCTATTTGGTCTTCCTCCTAGAGCTTTTCTAATGGAGAGGATTTGTTGATTGCAGATGATAAAAAGGTTATTTTTTTGGTGCATTGTCAAAAGATGATATAAAGGGTTATCAGCTTATTTCTCAACAGCCAATAATTCTTTATATGCCCAAGGGGATTGAAAAAGAGAAAAAAATATATCTATTTTGTTTTATTTTATTTCATAATATGAGCCAAAAGCTCCAACCAGAACAAAACTTTATATATATATATATATATATATATATATATATATATATATATATATATAAACAGTCCTTCCTTGTCAGTCTTTTATTTATTCTGAAATGCAAAGAATTTATATAAACAACAGGAGCCTATTGAAAAGGAGAGGATTTTAATATAGACAAGATAGTTTCATTTCTTACAGCAGAGAAATAAATAAAAAGCTCAAAAAGAATCCCAAACTTTTTCATATGCCCTTAACACCTGGCATAGGACACTTATTTTGCCCAAGAAGACCTGACTTCAAATCCTTATTAGACACTTACTAGCTTCTGTGATTCTGAGGAAATCATTGTTATTTTAGATTCAATTCCCTCATCTAAAAAATGTGGATAATAACAAGACTGACTTTATATCTCTATTCTGTCAATAAACTGAGATAATAAAATGAGCATACTTTCAACTTTCATGCATAATTTTTTTCTTCTATGATTCAGGGGTCCTCAAACTTTTTTTTAATAACTTTTTATTGCCAGAACCCATGCCAGGGTAATTTTTTACAACATTATCCCTTGCACTCACTTCTGTTCCGATTTTTCCCTCCCACCCTCCACCCTCTCCCCCAGATGGCAAGCAGTCCTATACATGTTAAATAGATTACAGTAGATCTTGGATACAATATATGTGTGTAGAACCGAACAGTTTTCTTGTTGCTCAGGGAGAATTGGATTTAGAAGGTATAAATAACCTGGGAAGAAGAACAAAAATGCAAGCTGTTTACATTCATTTCCTAGTGTTCTTTCTTTGGGTGTAGCTGCTTCTGTCCATCCTTGATCAATTGAAACTAAGTTAGATCTTGTCTTTGTTGAAGAAATCCACTCCCATCAGAATACATCCTCATACAGTATCGTTGTTGATGTATATAATGATTTCCTGGTTCTGCTCATTTCGCTCAGCATCAGTTCATGTAAGTCTCGCCAATCCTCTCTGTATTCGTCCTGTTGGTCATTTCTTACAGAACAATAATATTCCATAACATTCATATACCACAATTTACTCAACCATTCTCCAATTGATGGGCATCCATTCATTTTCCAGCTTCTGGCCACTACAAACAGGGCTGCCACAAACATTTTGGCACATACAGGTCCCTTTCCCTTTTTTAGTATCTCTTTGGGGTATAAGCCCAGTAGAGACACTGCTGGATCAAAGGGTATGCACAGTTTGATAACTTTTTGGGCATAATTCCTAATTGTTCTCCAGAATGGCTGGATGTGTTCACAATTCCACAAACAATGTATCAGTGCCCCTGTTTTCCCACATCCCCTCCAACATTCTGCATTATCTTTCCCTGTCATTCTGGCCAATCTGACAGGTGTATAGTGGTATCTCAGAGTTGTCTTAATTTGCATTTCTCTGATCAATAGTGATTTGGAACACTCTTTCATATGAGTAGTAATAGTTTTAATTTCATCATCTGAAAATTGTCTGTTCATATCCTTTGACCATTTATCAATTGGAGAATGGCTTGATTTCTTATAAATTAGAGTCAATTATCTATATATTTTGGAAATGAGTCCTTTATCAGAACCTTTGACTGTAAAAATGTTTTCCCAGTTTATTGTTTCCCTTCTACTCTTGCCTGCATTAGTTTTGTTTGTACAAAAACTTTTCAATTTGATATAATCAAAATTTTCAATTTTGTAGTCAATAGTGATCTCTAGTTCTTCTTTGGTCATAAATTCCTTCCTCTTCCACAGGTCTGAGATCAAAATTTTTAAATAGGGGGCCAGTTTGCTGTCCCTCAAACTGTTGGAGGGCAGGACTAGAGTAAAAACAAAAACTTTCTTTTGTGGGCCTTTAAATAAAGAAACTCCATAACCCTGGGTGAGAGAGATAATTGTCCTCAGCTGCTGCATCTGGTCTGCGGGTTGTAGTTTGAGGACCCCTGAAATGAACACACTCAGTTTATTTGAAGTTTTTAGACTCAGAATTTAAAAAAAATGAAACGTAATAAAAATAAAACAAATTTTAAAAGTAATGAACATGGATACTGTACTTCATGAAAAATTTGTTCTGACTGAAAACTGAGTGGATATCCATCAGTTGGAGAATGGTTGAATAAGTTATAGTACATGAATGCTATGGAATATTATTGTTCTATAAGAAACAATTGGCAGAAAGATTTCAGAGAGGGCTGCAGAGATTTGCCTGAACAGATGCTAAGTGAAATGAGCAGAACCAGGAGATCTTTGTACACAGCAATGCAAGATTATGTGATAATCAATTCTGATGGACATAACTCTTTTCAACAATGAGATGATTCAGGCCAGTTCCATACATACATGGAAATATGTATAGAAGAATTGCACATGTTTAACATATATTCAATTACCTGCTGTCTAGAAGAGGGGGTGGGGGGAAGGGGAGGAAAAAAATTTGGAACACAAGGTTTTGAATGCTGAAAATTATCTATGCATATGTTTTGAACATAAAATGCTTTAATAATCATATATATATATATATATATATATATGTGGTTAAATGGATTCCATAGATATAATATAGCTATCATTATTATAATGATAATGATATTATAATGATTATAATGATAATAATATTCCACAAAAATAAAATAAAATAACCCCCCAAAAGAAAAATCTGCTCTGTATCTATTGAGAATATTATAATTTTTTGGTTATCCTTTCATTGATGATCATGCTGTTTTTCTAATATTTATATATCTATTCCAAATATAAATCATAAATAATTATAAAAATATAATGTGTCAAATGCTTTGTAAATTTTAGAATGCTTTATAAATACTAGCTGTTTTGATTATTACGGGCATTCTTAACCATTGGTACAGAAAAGAGAGATAGGAGTTGGAATTTCTACTGCTTGCTAGCTATGTGAACCTTTCTCTTTGACTCAGTTTTCTCATCTATAAAATGGGGATAATGACAAATGAAATAGCTGTCTCTTGTGATTGCAAGGATTATATGCATTAACATATGCAAAGTGCTATAAAATGTCTTATTATTTTTCAATCTGTTGTTAAGAGACATTTTAAGCTTTGAGCTTTGAGCTGATGCTCAATGCTGAGCTGATGCTGATAAATATAGTGGAAAGAATATAAGATTTGGGGTTCAAAAGGCATCAGCTCAAGTTGAAATTCAGAGAATTATTCAGAATGAGTATGTAAGGGGAATTACAAAACCATGATATTATTTGTCCAAGAGAAAAAATAATCTCCTGGTATGGATTTGACTGTGCATTCTTGGAGACTTTGTCCTGTGAGTGAATGCTCCAGCAGTCTGAAGAATACAAGTCTCTCAATAACTACCTATTTATAATTCATCTGATGATGCAAGATTCGACAGGCCTGAAAATACTCTTCATTAGATAGTTGGTTCAGAAGTGGATGGATTGTCACGAGAACTTTGCAAACCATTCACTAAGGCCTGGAGATGTGCATCTTCAGAAGGGAAGGCAGTACCTGCTTCAGTGAAACTAAAATTGAAGATTAAAGTCCCTATTCCCCGCCATAGAAACCTAAAGGATGTCCTTTTATATAAGGGAACTAGGTGGAAACATAGACCTGGAATCAGGTGTAAATCTGGCTTCAAATAGTTGGCTGTATGACCCTGCGCAAGTCAATTAACTTTTCCCAAATTTCCTCATATCTAAAACATACAGATAGCACTTACTTGTCAAGGTAGTTCTGGTGATCAAAGATAATATTTAAATAGCTCTTTGTAAATCTTAATATGCTGTCAAGGCTAATTGTTGCTGTTGTTTTTGTTCTATGGGATATAATGTTACAGTTATTATGCTTGGTAACAACAGTCTTATGAAACTCATATTATGTGCAAAGTATTGTACTTAAAGGCATAGTGCCAAGGATAGAGAAAATGACCAAAAAAGTTCCTTTCTTTAAGAATGAGTTCTAATGGGAGAGACATGTAAATGTCTATGCATAAATAGATTTCAGAGCATCTCCCTAACTTATTGATGTGTTTGAGACCCCTCAGTTGCCTTCAACCTGGTTTAGGCCATCTGCCTACATCAATTTATTAGTATGGAGCACATGCTTCTTGCAGATACAAGAGAGAGATCAATGTGAGGCAGACACCAAAAGTGGATGAGCAGCCCTGAAAAGGGTTCAGGGATATCTCACACCGGAGTAACTACTTTGGAAGAGAGAGTAAGGCTGACAACTTTGTGACTTGGTACAACTCTACCTTACTTAAATTCAATTCATGAGCACGTCAAACTACCATTCCATGATGATATGGGTTCTCTTTGAAAATGAAGGACAAACAATAACATATAAGGGTAATCTCAAAGGATCAGATCAGAGGAGGAAAATGTCATAAAATGTCATAATGTAGAGTTCATTATTATATGTCTTAAAGGATTTTATGCACTTCTATTAAAGTGTAGATTACAAAATTGCTTCATGGGATTGGAGTAAGGTAGACTGAAAGCTTTTTGAAGGTAGTTGTTGAACTTTTGTCTTTGGACCTCCTGTATCTAGCACAGCAACTAACACATAGTAGGTTCTAGATAAATGCTCATTGAGAGATAGATTGAGAGATAGAGAGAGGAGAGAGCTCCTTTCTATCTTATTTACCTATGGCAGGTCACATTACCTCAGTAGGTTTAACATGAAAGAGTTGAATTAGGTTCTATCCTAGCCCAGATGACCAACAGACCCATGATTCCTCTTGCAAATTGCTTATCACAATTCTGCCTGGCATGAATAGCTTATTGCTCCTGGGAAGCCTGATGTCATTGTCCCCAGGAGGTTTTGCAGGAAACATTTATTAAATGATAATTTGGAGGGGAACAAACTCCATTTCTAGAGTAATTCTTCACCTGGCAAACAAACTGCTGATGAACCACTCTGAACTAAGTAGGGACAGTCTTCCATCAGCTGACATCAAGTCTGAAATAAAGCCAGCACTCAGATTCTTTCCATTTTGCTAAGGGGATGAAGAAGGAGAGACAAAGACAGAGAAAATGATGACAGAGATAGAAAGGTAGAGATACAGAGATAGAGGAGTCCTGAGTATCCTTACCTTTACTGAGCATGAGTATATTTTATTCTCCTAAAGGAAATAATTTTAAACAGATGGATTGTAAACTGGTGCTCAGACTTCATAAAGCATATAGGTGTGTTGATTATGCTTGCTTTTATTAGTATGACAAATATAGTAAAAACTGCAAGCAGGTTCAACTACAAGCTTTGAGAATGGGAACTGGTTTTTTTTTTTTATTTAATAGCCTTTTATTTGCAGGTTATATGCATAGGTAACTTTACAGCATTAACAATTGCCAAACCTCTTGTTACAATTTTTCACCTCTTACCCCCCACCCCCTCCCCCAGATGGCAGGATGACCAGTAGATGTTAAATATATTAAAATATAAATTAGATACACAATGAATATACATGACCAAAACGTTATTTTGCTGTACAAAAAGAATCAAACTCTGAAATATTGTACAATTAGCTTGTGAAGGAAATCAAAAATGCAGGTGGGCATAAATATAGGGATTGGGAATTCAATGTAATGGTTTTTAGTCATCTCCCAGAGTTCTTTCTCTGGGCGTAACTGGTTCAGTTCATTACTGCTCCATTGGAAATGATTTGTTGATCTCATTGCTGAGGATGGCCAGGTCCATCAGAACTGGTCATCATACAGTATTGTTGTTAAAGTATATAATGATCTCCTGGTCCTGCTCATTTCACTCAGCATCAGTTCGTGTAAGTCTCTCCAGGCCTTTCTGAAATCATCCTGTTGGTCATTTCTTACAGAACAGTAATATTCCATAATATTCATATACCACAATTTATTCAGCCATTCTCCAACCGATGGGCATCCATTCAGTTTCCAGTTTCTAGCCACTACAAAAAGGGCTGCCACAAACATTCGTGCACATACAGGTCCCTTTCCCTTCTTTATAATCTCTTTGGGATATAAGCCCAGTAATAACACTGCTGGATCAAAGGGTATGCACAGTTTGATAACTTTTTGAGCATAATTCCAAACTACTCTCCAGAATGGTTGGATTCGTTCATAACTCCACCAACAATGCATCAATGTCCCAGTTTTCCCGCATCCCCTCCAACAATCATCATTATTTTTTCCTGTCATCTTAGCCAATCTGACAGGTGTGTAGTGATATCTTAGAGTGGTCTTAATTTGCATTTCTCTGATTAATAATGACTTGGAGCATCTTTTCATATGACTAGAAATAGTTTCAATTTCTTCATCTGAGAATTGATTGTTCATATCCTTTGACCATTTTTCAATTGCAGAATGGCTTGATTTTTTATGAATTAGTTAATTCTCTATATATTTTGGAAATGAGGCCTTTATCAGAACCTTTGACTGTAAAAATATTTTTCCCAGTTTATTGCTTCGAGAATGGGAACTGGTAAGCCACTTCCCACCTCCAATCCTTTGCATGTGTAGAATGTGCTCTCAGGGCACAGCTCCACAAATGATAATTCCTCTCAGGATGGTAGGTATACATTGTAATGTCCAGGTTAGCCTTCTGGAGGGCATTGAAACCAGCCTTGGTCTCAGCAGAGTAATCACCACAAGAATAGTCAGGAATAAAGTCCAAAGTATTGTCTCCTTCAGTCTCCCAGTCTGAACCAGTCTCCTCCATAGTGCAGGAGGCAGGAGAGCCACCAGAGGATAGTCAAAGATAAAATGTTTATGGCTGACTTTATCCTCAGTTTAAATATCCTATCAACTGTAGAACTATTACATCACCACACTAAGTATTAAGTATATGTATAACCATTGTCTCATCAATTCCACTGAGTTAACACCTTGTTTCAAGTATACTTCTTTCAAGTATACTTCTCCAAAGTTCTGCCCTCCACAATACATAATCCTAAAATGTTAGGAACTCAGTTAATTCAGTACTCTTTTATAACCAATTAGCTGACCAGAGATAATTGGCTTTTAGAAGTGGGTATTTAACTAAAGTGATAGAGTAAAAGTAGTTAGTACAAAATACATTTTCTCCAACAAATTATCTGAGAAACATTTTCTCTCAGATATATATAGAATACAAGGGAATGTGGACATAAGTTTAGAGAAAATGGGTGACAAAGGAATAATTCAAATCTCCAGGTTGATAAAAGTAGTTTTCTCCTTTTATGGAGTTCTCATGACATTCTTTATGTGTGGGGCTTGGGGAGGATAAAGGATTATAGGTGGTACTTGGAAATGTAGTTTTCCATTGGACCTTAAGGCTTGAGTCCTTTACAAAGTTCTGAGCCTTCATTTCTCTCCATACCCACAAGGTCACACACCCTGAAGTTGCCCTTCACTTTATGTTTATTGTGTTTTCTCTTAGAACCCAGATGGGTGCATTGTTTGCTCCAGTCCAATCCGTCTAATTTCCAGAAGGACGGAACTCTTGTGTAACACTACTTTTTTACTTCTCCACTCATCCCCTAGCCTATCTTGCTGCCCTTTGGTAGAGGCACAAGCTATCTGACTTTTAGAACTGCTGCCTCTTAAAGTTGTTAAAGAAATGTTCCAGTGAGAATTTCCTTCTGTGTTGTACATTACTCCAGGGATAAATCAAACTTCTTTAAATCAGTCACAATAAATTTCATTTCATCAACTATTTTATCCTCTTGGTTGAAGAACTTAACTCCTTGATGACCTGATTATCTAAGTTGATTCCCTCTTTGGTTAATAAAGGTATCTAGGAAGTTTTACCTCCTATTCCTATAAACTGATTCTCTCACTCAAAGAGGAACTTCTTCCTTATAAAAGAAATAGGGTATTTTATTAAATTAATTGTATTCTTCTTTGCTAGAATGCCCTGATCCCTGACAATCATTTGAGAAATTGGGATCTCTCAATTCTCTCTAGGCTTGGTTGTAGAATACACACAGGGATTAATTTCTGCCTCTTTCTCAAATTATCTCATGAAAGAGAACAGTGGGTCTACTAAAGTAGGTGATTGTTTCATAATTTATTATATGTTTTTCTTTGTTATAAGGAAGGTTTCAATTTGGAAAAGGGGAGAGGATTGCCCAAAATCACTTTGCCATAACAGACTGCATTGATAAAACTTACTTTTTATTGTTTTCATATTAATAGCCCCCTTAGTTAAAGACTGTAAGCTCTTTGAGGTCAGGAATTTTTTTTTTCCATTTTATCTTTAAATGATCCACATCACCTAGCACAATATTTTCTACAATGTAAAATGTAGAATGTAGAATCACATTCTACAATGTGATGGTTGGATTGGATTATTTAATTCATTGACATACTGCTAATATGTGATTTTAATCAAAAGGAGCAGCATCAAAAAGAATAAATTCTCAGAAAATATCATTTATCATACATACCTTAAGGATCTATGCTTTTATTAGTAAGGATGCTATCTCCAGTGATGAAAACCAGAGATTTTCCACGTCAAAATGGATAACCACAGTCCATTTTATGTTTTGATGGTAAGGGGAAAAACTGGCCTCACATTAAATCTTGTGTTGGGTCTCTCTGAGTCCACCCAATCTACCTAAACATACAGTCTGACTCAAGGGCAGTAATAAGAATCTTTTTGTAGAATCCAGAAGTTCCAGTGCTTCTTCTTCATTGATAGTGCCTTCAAAAGCCCAAAGTTAGTTCCTTGCTTCCAAAAAAAGGACCTGAGTGAGGAAAAACTCATGGAAAATTATGTTGAGAGCCTCTCTCAAATTTGTGATCCTGATGTAAGGGATAAACTGCTAGACTTGGAGTCTGGTACACTTGGATTCAACTATTGCCTCTGACACAATGTGATTATGGGGCAAATCATATCACTTCTTAAAGATTCAGTTTCTTTGACTGTAAGACGGAGATAAAAAGACCAGTAGAATTGCAAAAACACAGATATATACACATAGGCATGTGCACACATGTGCACCCACATACATATGGAGAAAGGGCAGCAAATTTTATTCATTCCAGAAGTGTTCATTAATCACATAAAAGGTTGCATGAGAGATAATGAGCATGAAAAAAACAAAAAAAGAGGAAATTTCAGAGTTTGAGGAACTTAACAATGATAGTCCTGTAAAAATATCAATTTATATAATTAATTTCTTTCAGTCATTTTCACTCATGTCTGGCTTTTTTTGTGACATATTCGGGGGGTTTTCATAGCAAAAGTACTGGAGTAGTTTGCCATTTCTCTCTTCAGCTCATTTTACAGACAAGAAAACTAGGGCAAACAGGTTTAAGTGACTTGCAGAGGTTCACACAGCTAGTTAATGTCTAGGGCTGGATTTGAATTCAAATATTCCTGGCTCTAGGCTCATTGCTCTAGTCACTGAGCCACCTAGCTGCCCTCTAATAGCAATTGTATTAATATTCTTTACCAGAGTGCTATACTAAAAATCCTCAGGAAAATAGGACCTCGCCATCAAGATATGATAATACCTCAATTAATGAAGAGAATATTTCAGTGGCAAAATTTGTTATCATGACTTTGTTACCAGAGGGAAAAATATTATGTTGCATTCTATTTCTCTCATTGTAACATTGAAACATCTGTGTTACTATAATTCCCTGTGGCCCTCTCTCTCTTTTCTTTGCTTGGCTGATTTGTTCCCTGGGTAACCGAGCTCCTAAAATCAGGATGTTAGGATGAGCATGAAAGTAGACTAACAGACTAACAATAAAGGAATATTAGTAAATTGGTGTAGTTAATTAAGTTGGCATTAATCATGTTGAGATTAGTGTTATTACTAATATCAGTTGATAGTAAGTGGATCATAAAACTTTATAGTCCTAGGACATATGATTAATAAAGAAATGTAGCCTGTATTTGATGGTAGGAAAACACAGGTGAACAGGGAAGGAAGGAGAGGTTAGATATAGTTGCCAATATGTTGATTCTACAGGCAAAACATGGAGACTTCAAAGAAATACTGGAGTGATAGAAGAGGGGAAAACTCAGTGTTATCACCTATACAACATACCCCTTATTAAAAAAAAAAAATCTCTTGGCTATTTTTGATTACTGTGATGTTGGACTTTTACTACAATAGGTTAGTTGTTTAAAGATATATACTATTCAATACTTATTGCTAGTAGGAGCAACTTGGAGCTTATATTAAGTTTTGCTAAAGCTTAGGAAATTAATTTCAGCATGTGTTAGAATCTTGGCAATAAAATAGGGCCATGGTTAATTCTAAACCTGGATACAGGAAGACTTGGATTCAAATTATGAAACACACACTTACTAACTGTACAATCCTAGACAAGTCACTGAAATCTATAGGAGTAAATTAACTCATATCTAAAATGGGGACAATGTGGTCATTCTACTTCCCAGGATTGTTGTGAGGATCAACTGACATATATGCTGTATAAACCTTAAAGTGCTGCGGGAATGTAAGCTATCATTATTATGTCAAGAATAAAGCTTTCTCCAATACCTAATTGAATGCACCAGTTACCATGGTAGTCTGTTGATGAGAATGGGGGAGGCAGCAAGAAAAGGTGGTCTGGGAAAGGAGTAAACAAAAGCAATATGTATCTTCTCACATAGCCTATCTATTTTAGCTAACTAGGTGTTAATCTCAATTATCAATATGCTGCTAAAAGAATATAAATATTTAACAACTGTCTAAATTTCAATACAATGGGGAAATTTTCCAATTATTCTTCCTTCCTTCTTTCCTTCCTTCCTTCCTTCCTTCCTTCCTTCCTTCCTTCCTTCCTTCCTTCCTTCCTTCCTTCCTTCCTTCCTTCTTTCCTTCCTTCCTTCCTTCCTTCCTTCTTCCTTCCTTCCTTCCTTTCCAATAAACAAACTCTTAGTTCAGTCTCTGATGTTAGCTAGGGGACTATGTTTTAAAGACAAATCACCCAGCCTTGGAATTAGGAAGACATGGATTCAACCCTATCTCTGAAACATATAATCAGGCAAATAATTGAATTAGAATAGATAGTAACTGCTCAGATCATGGCTTTCAGATGAGTGGGTCCTAGCTAATATAGAAAATCTGAACTTTATTTATAGCTTTCATTAAGTATTTGTGTGTCAGTGGACTTGCTCTGTAAAAGAAAGGATAGGATATGACCATATCTAGGTCATTTCTAGCTTGGCCATTCTATTGTTCTCTGGAAAAGAAAATTCCTGAGACCATCATAACCTTGCAATATGAATGTCTTTTATACTACTATTTTCAGCTCCATGCCATGTATTTCATGATCATTTTGATGCACCTCTATGATATATTTGTTAAAGAGAATATGTAGATGATAATTGGGTAATACAAAGGTTAGAGCACTGGCTCTGGAGTCAGGAAGACCCTATGTTCAGATTCAGGCTCAGAAACTTATTGGCTCTGTGTCCCTGAGCAAGTCATGCGTTTCTAAATTAAAAAAAAAACATACTATGCATGTAGACATATAATGCTGCTACTATTGGTGGTGTTTGTTTACCTTTCCTTCTTAGACATGACCATGACATCAGGGAAGGAGGCCATGACATGTAAGTGACATGGATTTAAATGAAGGACAACAGTGGGAAATCACCAACCTCACATTTTCCTACAGAGTTATTGGGGTCTAATGGCAAAATATAGAACAGGACAACTAGAGATAGCTCCAGAGGCAGTGGGATATCTTAGTGATTTTAAGCTAACATCTTTTACTGGTCTCAGTTTGACTGTGGCAATACCCAATCAGTGATTAAGGTTAAATAAGGAGTGAGGCAGAAAATGACCTCCTTTACCCAGTCAAAAAAAAAAAAATCCCTATCTGGGAGGGAAAGAATCTCAGGTTTCTGACCCAAACAAAAACAACTGCTTTTCACATTTATTCTAAGTAAATCCGGACTCAAACAATGACCAAATGGAATTCGGGAGCCATCAATAAGAGCCATAGTGATTTGGATTTAAGGCATGATGTAATGGAGAAAGAGCAGGATTTGGAGTCAGAAAGTCTTAAATTCACATCCTGCTTCCCATATTTACTAACCATGTTAGCCTAACCACCCTTAGCCTCTATTTCTTTATCTATAAAATGAGGGTCATAAAAGTATTCATGTCTCAGAGCTATTGTGAAGATCAAATGAAATGACATGTGTAAACTATTTTGCCAATCTTAAAGTGACATGAAAAGCTAGATTTAATTGGGATTCATTCAACAATAAATAGTTTTAAAGTGTAGAGGCAGTATGATATCATAGATATCATAAATCTTCATTCCTTCCTTCTTTCCTTTCTTTTTCCTTTCTTCCTTTCTCTTTTCTTCTTCCTTTCTCTTTCTTCCTTTCTCAATCTCTCACTCTCTTTCTTTTTATTCTTTCTCTCTTTTTTTCTTTCTTTCTCTCTTTCTTTCTTCCTTTCTCTTTTTCTTTCTTTCTTTTCTGTCTCCCTCTGTCTGTGTTTCCCTCTCTCCTGCTTTAATTTTTCTTTCTTTCTTTCTTCCTTCCTTCTTTTCTTTTATCTTCCTTCCTTCCTTCCTTTCTTTCCAATCAACAAATTAAGATGTTAGCTAGGTGGCTATGTTTTGAAGACAAATCATTCACCCTTGGAATTAGGAAAACTTGGGTTTAACCCTACCTCTGAGACATATAATCAGGAAAATAATTGAATTAGATAGATTTTGAGCTCAGTTTTGAGAGATTGTATTGTCCAGTTTGACCTCAAGGGGCAGAACTAGGAATTACAGACAAAAGGTACAAATAAGGCAAAATATTCAATAGAATAATCTTCCTGTTATTGGAGTTGTCCAAAAGTAGAGTGGGCTATTTCAGGAAATAGAAATTAACCACCACTAGAGGTCCTCAATCAGAACCTAGATTGTCACTTGGAGGAGTCAGCCCTCTAAGTGTAAGACCCCTTAGTTCCCGTGTGCCTCTAGGATTCCAGGATAATAACAGACATTTTCCACCTTATGGCAGATCAGTGGGAAAGTTTTTTGTTTGTTTTGTTTTCCTTGCAGATCCTTTCATATCCCAAACCACTATTTTAAAACTGAAAGAAAATAGAGGTCACCAAATCATAGGATCTTAAAATAATAGATTTAGAGCTAAAAGGTCCCTCAGAGACCGTCTAGTCCAACTTCCTCATTTTAAAAAATGAGGAAGCTGAGGTATGGAGTTATTTAAGCAACTTAGAGTCAGATCAAAATCAGGAAAGGATCTCGGAAGCTATCTAATCCAACCTCTCACATTATAGATATTGATAAAAACTGGCATTTATATAACAGTTTAAAGTTTCAAAAGTAATAAGTAAAAGATTTATAATTATATTAAATATATATATATATATATATATATATTTATATATTTATATGAAAGAAAGAGACAGACAGAGAGGAAGTCTAACTTAATTCTCACAACAACACTTTGAGTAGATCCTATTATTATTCTCATTTTACAAAAGAAGAAATTGAGCCACAGAATGCTTTAAGTGTCAGTATCAATCAAAGAGCAAAAAAGGACTTCAGAGGACACATACTCCATTTGTAAATAACAGCAATGACTAGCATTCCAGGAGTGCTTCAAGGTTTATAATGGATCTTTTTTCAATAAATTCTTCAATGAATTATCCTTTTTATTATTTCCATTTTACTAATGAGGAGAGTCATTATCATCAATGTCCAAGACAACATTTGAATTCAGGACCTCTGACTTGAGACCTATCATTCTTTTCATTGAACAATGCTTTCTTATCTTATATAAGTATGTTATTCTTCCACAAAAAGTCCACCCTAATTCCCACTTATTTTTCTATAGGAACTAGGCTGCAGGACTCTTGGTCCTCTTTCTTGACAGAGATGGAAAACTTTTTGCCTGGACTTTTATTTGCATTTAAAAGAGAGACCAAATAGGCTGTGTGTGATTTGGATATAATTACACAGCATGAAGCCACATTAAGTTTGGAGAAAATTTAAGTAAAAAAAGGTCACTTTCAGACAAAGAAGCAAAAGCAAAGTTTTAAGGTTAGAAGCTTTGCAGCCCTTCTATAATTAATTTCCTGTCTAGAGTATATATATTATAGATATATTTAGATGTTATTTTCTTTATATTAAAACTCCTTTAAGTCAAAGCAAAGCCCCCTTTTTTGTAAATAGTATTTTATTTTTTCCAATTACGTCTCCAAAATTCATTTTATAAGATTTTGAGTTTCAAATTTTTCTCCTTCATATCCCTCCCAATCCCTCTCCAAGACAGCAAGAAAATTGATATACGTTACAATATACAATCACATAAACATTTTCCATATTAGTCCTGTCATGAAAGAATAAAACCATATACACACAAAACACAGCCACAGTGAAAATAATATGCTTTGACCTGCATTCAGACTTCAGAGTTCTTTCTCTAAATATGGTCAGCATTTTCTATCATGTGTCTTTTAAAATTATCTTGGATTACCGAGAAGAGATAACTTTATCAAAGTTGATCATTGCATAATTTTGCTGTTACTGTGTACAATGTTCTCCTGATTCTGTTCCCTTGGTACCCACACATGTAAGTTTTTCCAGGTTTTTTCTGAAATCTATCTGCTCATCATTTCTTAAATGACAATAGCATGATATCACATTCATATACCACAGCTTGTTCAGCTATTCCCCACTGATGAGCATACCTTCAATTTTCAGTTCTTTATCACCAAAAAAGACCTGCTGTAAATAATTTATACATATAGATCATTTCCCTGTTTTATGATCTCTTTGTGATACAGACCTAGTAGTGGTATTGCTGGATTAAAGACAGGTATGCACAGTTTGACTGCCCTTTAAATATACTTCCAAATTGTTCTTCATAATTATTTGATCAGTTTACAACTTTACCAAAAATTCATCAGTGTCCCAATTTTCCCACATTTTCTCCAACATTTATCATTTTCCTTTTCTGTCATATTAGTCAACCTGATATTGTACCTCAATGATTTTTAAAAATTGTGTTTGTTTAATAGATAGTAATTTAGAACATTTTCATATGACTCTAGGTAGCTTTAATTTTTTTCATCTGAAAACTGCTTATTCATATTCTTTGACTATTTATCAATTAGGGAATGACTTGGATTCTTACAAATTTGACTCAATTCTATATACAGAGAGATAGGTAGATATTGATAGATATGAGAAATGAGGCCTTTATCACAAACATTTGATGTAAAAATTGTTTCCCATATTTCTGATTTCATTCTAATCATTGTTGCATTGTATTTGTTTGTGCAAAAAGCTTTCTAATTTAATGTAATCAAATTGATTTGTTTTGCATTTCATAATGTTCTGCTTCTTGTTCATTATAAATGGTTCCCTTTTCCATAGATCTGATACATAGACCATTGCTTGCTCTCCTAATTCCCTTATTATATAACCCTTTATGTACAAAATAGTGTGTCCATTTTAACCTTATCTTGCTATATGGTGTGAAATGTTAGTCTGTGCCTAGTTTCTGCCATTCAATTTTTAAGGATTTTTTTTCCTCAGTCAAATTTTGTGCTTCCTTTTCCAAGCTGCTAATTTTTTTCATACTTCTCTCGTATAACTATCATTTCTTTTCCAATTTTTCTTCTACTTCTCTTATTTGATTTTAAAAACTCTTTTTGAGTACTTCCAAGAGGACCGTTGAGCTTATGATCAATTCATATTCCTCTCTGAGACTTCACATGTAAGTATTTTGACACTGACATTTCTCTTGCCTGTTGCCATAGTGGATCTCTGTGGTCAGGGCTCTTTTTATTATTTGATCTTTTTTTTTTTTTTTTTTTTTTTTTTTTTTTTTTTTTTTTTTTAAGTTGAGCTCTGCTTCAGGGATTCAAGGAGCACTGTCCCAAGCTCCTTGTATTGGAGGTCAGGGATCTGGTTACTAGCTTTCCTTGCCAGGGCTTGTGGGGCTAGCAGCTTACCCACAGATGTGGGGTGGCCCAGCCTAGTCCTGCCTGTTTTGTCCTGGATTACAGAGTTGGCAGTTTGCCTGCTGTGCTGGGCCTAAAGGTTTTACAACTATAATGTTGTTCCACTGGTCTGCTGAGACAGAACCATGGGGCTTCCATTATTAATTGGTGCTGTGGCTTTCCCACAGACTTATTCAAATACCATTGGTACTAACATACACTCCCCTTTTGCCGAAATGAGACAAACCTTTCCCAAAGTTCTTCTAGGTGATTTCAAACTGTAAAATTATTTCCCTCTTTTTTTGTGGATTCTGTCTACCTAAAATTCTTTTACAAACTTGATTTAATGTTGTTTATAAGGGAAAACTAGGAAGAACTTAGGCAACTTTCTGGCTTTCCTTTCCCATTCTGACTCCATCCAAGGCCATTCTTAATTAGAATTGAACAGTTTGAGGCCTTTTGCTTATTCTGTAAGGTTGGCTAGTTTTGCAACTATAGGGTATATTTCCTGCATCACCTTAAATCTCAGAATTAAAATTTTGGAATTAATTCCAAGATTTAAAAAAAAAAAGAATATGCAGATTTTTTCCTCCTGAATCTGCTCTCTCACCCCATTTCCACCAGGAAATAGAAAAACTTTCAACCTCTAACCTGTTTATCCATATGTCAACTAAAATTGTCTGCCACCCACGGAAGCAGATGTTTTTGGGTGTCCCTTCAGAGTTCAGCACCTTGCAAACTGTAGAGCTTTTGGTTTGGGACCTCTTGAATATGGTGGAATCAATGCAAACACTAGGAATTGGGATTGCTTGCTCTTTTTCTTATAGTGGCTCTTGATTTTCAAGGTCATTTCCAGGAATTGGCCCTAAAAAAATGAAAAGATAAAAAAGAATTAAAGTATTTGGATATTTAAAAAATGGTTACTTTAAAGGCTACAAGTTTTGACTGACAAAACCTTGAGAGGATCCAGATCAATTAAAAAATAGCCAACTAGGCAATACAATTTTTGGACTGCCAGACTCAGGAAGACCTGAGCCTTCATATTTGTGCATTTCATATCTAACATGTTCATTTGTAAAAATAAGGAAAATAATAGTCCCTGCTTCAAGTGAGCATCAAATTAGTTAGAATATATAAAGTGTTTTATAAACCATAAAGGGTTCATTTGTGTCCAATGGAATGTCTGAATAGGATAGTTTAAAAATGGATAAGCTATACTGATTTATTTAATTTTATCCAACAATAATGAGCGTCCATAGAGACTTTAAGGTTTGCAAAATGCTTGTTATCTCAATCCATCTCTATAACCCCTGTAAGCTAAGTGCTATTATTAATCCCATTTTACAGATGAGAAATTGAGTCTGAAATGCTTTGATTTTCTTCTAATGCATACAATAGATCAAAGAGCAAAATCTTTAAAAAGTGGATATAATCTTATTTTCAAGATTTTCTAATGCTAAATGGTGATTCGGGTGAGATAGAGGGCACAGGAGACCAAAAATGTTCTTTGCTAATACTACAAAACACTTTGCCAGCAATGCAATCAGATGAAGCAAGGCTTGCCACTTGATAGAAATGTACATGATAGAAATAAAGTAAATTACACACACATGCACACACACACACACACACACACATACACACACACGCACACGAAGTAAATATCAGATAATTTCAAGAGAAAGAAAACAAATGACTAATGGGACAAGAAAAGGTCCCATATAGGCAGTGACATTTTCACTGAACTCTAAAAGCAGATAAGGATTCTAGAGGCAAATATAGTCTTCTTGACATGAACAGAGAACCTTTCCAAAAGTGTGGAATAAGATGAAATCCTATACATAGAACAGCAAGGACTTTAGGAGACTTGGAATATAGAATTCATAAGGGTAAATAATATAATCACTATTAGAAAAAAAATAGTCTGGATAAAGACTATTAAGGGTTGTAACTGCCAAAAAGAGAGGAAAAGAAGAAAAGCTGGAGAGATAAAAGATTGCAATAATTCAAGAAAGTAAAAACTGATGAGGAATTGAACTAGGTTGGTCATGTTGCGACTGAGAGAAGAGGAGACATGAGAATGATGTTGTAGAAGTAGCATCAACAACTTTTGGCAACTGATGAGGTGGTGGAAGGGAGGAATGTATCCACTGTTGTGCATAGTGATGAATAAAATGGGAAAAAAACTGTCTACAAAAGACAGTTGACCTGGTTAGGATTTGACTAACAAATTTGGAATCCAGTCAGCTTGGCCTTCATGGAAAAGGAACTTTTGCTAGAGTCTAGGAAAGAAGGTGATGTTTGATTTTATTTTTTTCAATTAAAATTACCCTCATATCTGTACCAACCACTAATTTTCAGCTGCCATGAGACTACACACTGGGCCAAATTACCAATCCTCCTTAGCTAGCCATTTCAACTTCGGATCTCCTGACTGTGCTAAAGGGAAAACGATTAAGACCAAGTCTTTCCTCTCACCTGGGGAATTTAAAGTCTGTGGCTGGATCTACATGGTCTGTGCCTATAATGAGCAAAGATGACTCTTCAAGAGACAGACACAGCAAATGAGATCATGCTGAGAACAATGGAGAAATGCAAAACGAGAGAGATTTGGGTCTGATGATTCCTCAGAATTGAATCAAACTGCTGAACATTCAAGTCACTATACAAATCATTTATATCTGTGTAAGCATGGCATTTTTAGTGAATTTTAAGCAATACGAAGTTTTCCCTCTTTCTCTTCCCTCCCTCTCATGAAGAAAACCTCAGACTAATATAAGCATGCATTGACATCTCAAGAGCAGACTAATAATAATAACAATACAAATAATAATGATTTCATCCAACAAAAAGTATCTCTAGTTTTCTATAACTATTTATATATTTTATTGGTTCTAGAAGCTATGATTTCTAGTCCCATTGCCTCTGAGTCCCTATCACTGAGTTCACAAACTTAATTTGCTTCTACAAAAAAATATTTACTAATAAAGTATATCAAAATAGTTTGTACAAAATACTTTGATTCCCCAAATCTGAAACATATTGTGCCAAAAATATGCAAAATCCATGGTAAGGGGTGGGCACTCACTTAATATGTTATTAAAGCACATGTGTAAAACTAAGGTATAATTGTTTGTTGAGCTGTGAACTGATCCAACTGGGTCTGTATCCCAAAAAGATCATAAAAAAGGGAAACGGACTCATTCAAAAATGTTTGTTAGCAGCCCTTTTCATACTGGCAAGAAATTGGAAACTGAATGGATGTCCATCAGTTGGGAAATGGATGAATAAGTTATGGTATATGAATATAAGGGAATATTACTGTTCTATAAGAAATGATCAGCAGGCTAGTTTCAGAAAGACCTGGAGAGAGTTACATGAACTAAGTAAGTAGAACCAAGAGAACATTGTGCACAGCAAGATTATGTGATGATCAACTGTGATGGAATTGGCTCTTTTCAACAATGAAGTGAATGAAACCAGGAAGTCATATTCTCCCTTCCTAACATTTGGGGAGTCATCTCTATGTCAAAAAGAAAAAGAAGGGAAAGGATCAGTTTTTTCCTTTTAGATTCTCATTCAGTTATGTCTAGGCAACCCCTGAGTCATAAGTTCTTTTTATCCACACTGTCAAAGATTTTTTGTCATCATCTAGTACAAATCCTTGAGTCATCCATGTGGTAGTATGAATTATGCATACTTCAAGAGTGGTCATCATTTGCTAGTCCACTCAAGCTACAAAATGGTAGCTGGCATTTTAGAGCATTTTAATATTTGCATATAGTTTTATCTAAATAATTACATTTGAATTGGAATTACCATTTTCATCAATGCATAAACTCATAGGGCTATGCTTCCTATCCTTACCCACAAACAACCCTGATTCATAATGTTTAATGCTGTCTTGTAGAAAAAAAAAGAATTGCAACTATCAGATTGATTTCATTCAAGGCCTTTTTCAATGATAAGGAGAGGGACAAGACTTGTGATTTCATTGAGAGAAGAAAGCTTGGATGAGGATATTCCTTCTCCTAATGCAAATTGGCATGTTCTCTCCCATTTATAGTCAATGACAAATACACAGAGCATTGAAGTTAAGTCAGTTGCCTTTGGGTAATAAGCCAGTCTGTGTGTGAGATGGGATTTTAGCACCATTCTTCCTGGCTTTGAGACCAATGTTCTATTCATTTTACTATATTGCTTTTAACCACGAACATTTTCAAAGGAGTTCCATGTTTGCAAAGTGTTTCTCTGATGCTATCTATTTTAATAATCATAGTTTTTTTTTTTCCTGTGAAATAGGCGTTATTATTATCCACACTTTACAAATGGGGCACAGAGAAATTAAGTAACCTGGCCAGGATCAAAATTCCATCCATAAAGAGTCTGAGGAGGAAAGTCCAGAACTTTATTCATCACTCCATACTACACTTACAGATTGTTCTGCTTCTATTATTCAAGTCAACAATTACTTCTCAAATGTCTTTTATTCAGAATTTTCCATACAAGGGGAAGATATGAGCATAATAAGAAATAGAGCTTACTGACAAGACACAGTTCAATGTTTTAATGAAGCTTTGTGGTCACTGAAGTGACTAGTCTTCTCTATAATGAGTATAGATTGAAATTCGCTCATATGTTCTTGTCCTAATAGATACTTAAATTCTTCATGAAAATTTGACCCAGAACATAGACAGTCCTTCTCTGAGTATTCTAATATTCCATGGATAGTAGAATATCAATATTGAGGGAAAACAGACCATAGAATAAGAGCTCTAAAGCCAAAAAGGGCCTTAGAGGCCATCTTGTCAAACTGTCTCATTTTCCAGGTGATAAAACTGAAGCCCATGGAGGTTAAATGGCTCAGACTTACATAGAAATAAATAGTAAAATTGGCATTCAGATTCAGGTTCTTGCTCCAAGACCAGAGCTTTTTTCACTACACTACATTGAATCCAAGAATAATTCATCCATTGTCCTTTGCTCTCATTGCTTGGCTACTCCACCTTATGGATTATTATTACTATGCTGCTTATGCAATGGGATGTGGGACACACATCAATGATGGTTAATATCTATAAAGAGTTTTACATACATAATTGAATTTGATCCTCAGGACAATTCTATACAGATTATAATCATTTGAGAGATGAAGAAACTGAGTTTAGGAAAGGAAAGTGACTTTCCCATTGTCACACAAATTACTAAATCCAAATATTGGGTGTGAGATTCACTGGCAGTTCTCTTACATAATTCTTTGTAATGCATCATCCTGAATTAAATCTTTATCAAAGTTGCTTATAAGCTAGTTGATAAAAGAATTGATTATCTTATTTTCTGAGATTTCTCAATGAAAAGAGTTTTAGTGGTCCCATTTTACAGATAAGGAAACTGTCATTGGTTGTGTCTGACTCTTTGTGACTTTATGGACCAAAGCATATCATCGCTGTCCATGGGATTTTCTTGGGAAAGATACTGGAGTGATTTACCATTTCTTTCTCCAGTGAAATAAAGCAAGGACAGATAAAGAACTTGCTCAGGGTCACACAGCTAGTATCTGAGGCTAAATTTCAACTCAGGTTTTCCTAATTCCAAATCCAGAGCTCTATGTGCTAAATTACCTATCTGCCTCTTAAGTAAATAGGGGTCATACAGCTACTAAGTATCTGAGGTCAGATTTGAACCTCATCACTCTTACCCACTGATCTCTCTTGTTGCTCAAAGAAAGTGAATCCAAATTAAATATCTCTACAAAATTTGTAGAGAAGCAAATGACTGGTATGAGAGTTCAGAAAATGGAGATATCACAATGGTCTGGAAAAGAAAAGAAAGATTTTATGGAATGCGCCATACTTTCAATAGGCAGAATTTTAGATAACAGAAAAGTTTAAAAAATCCATTCAAGAAGAATAGCAGCAGCAAGGGAATGGAAACAGACATTCTAGACTGAGAAATTTAGACTTGATTTACTAGATCATGGGGAATAGTTGTTGAATCTTGAATTAAGAAATAGTATGAAGAAATCATTCTTTTTAGGTTCAAGGTCAGCTAATGTATTACATCCCCAAGTCGCCTAATATGCCATTGCCTTCACTTAATTAACATAGTTCAACCATTTTATTGCATTCTTTTAAAAATCTGTGTTGACCATAAAAAGTAGTTTCTAAAACTGGAGATGTAAATGGGGCCATAAGACAGTGCTTTGCAATTCAGATCAAATCATTAGAAGACTGCACTTGAATGCCATATTATATGACAAGGCTGGGAGAAGGCTCTGACTTCACATACTACAATCCCACACTGAGAGCACATCAGAAAGAGCAACCCAATCGACTTGCATTGTCATGGTTTAAGCACTAAAGGTTTTATTCCATCATTTGGGAGAGATTTGAAGAAAACAATAATGGCTTGCAATGTGATTTAAATTAACTGGACACCAACTTACAGAGACAATAACAAAGAGCCCTTTGAGCTAACAAGGAAATTAGAGTGGAGGGTGAACTGTGCCTGAAACATCCTGCCAAATGACATGTTTGGCAGACAAGGGGTCATGTGCTGCTAATTCCATGGCAAGAGAGGTATCCAAATAAAAGATTATTCAATATGCATATGCCATCTCTTTGCAGCAGGAGACAAACCAAAGCAGAATTTGAGGGAAAATGGATGAGGAGTCCAAAGCTCACTAAGTTTATTTACTTCTTTAATTAGATGTTGATGAAAATTGGGTGGTTTGCTTTCAGTGGGACAGGAGCAGCTGTTGGTATTTTTTTTTTTCTTTAGGGTTTTGGGGGTTTTTTGTTGTTGTTTGTTTGGGTTTTTTTGGCTTTTTTGTCACATTTGCACAAATAGAGGTCAGGCTTCTGAACTTTCCACCAGTTAGAACAGAAAAGGAGAGAGCCGAGGCTGCTGATTCCACTTTTCCAAGCTGCTTGTCCTAGTTTTCAGAAAAGGGTAATTTGCATTAGGTTGCACTGGTTATAATCAAGGGAGCCAGTTCCAAATTATGACTGCAAATATAAGTAAACTCCATCACAATACTGGTATCAGGGGACAAGAACATCCATCCTACCTAATGGATTTCCATTTTTGTATAAGTTTTAGTATAAGAAAGTGAGGGATAGATAGTTGGATGGATATATAGATAGATAGAAAGATAGATAGATGATAGACAGATAGATGGATGGATGGATGGATGTTGGTATCTATCCATATCTCATACCTCATTTATACTAAGATATGGAAATCCATCTATAGCTATAGATACATCCACATATGAATATATAGATAGATAGACATATATCACAATGAATACAAAGGAAATGCTTTGGGGATTTACCACAGCATGTTTTATATAATGTCTTTCTTCTTTCCACTTCTTAAGCATCAGCATTCTCTAATATTATGGCTTGGTTCTTCTCCTCTACTTTAGCTACACTCATTCCAACAAAAGTTGTTTTTCCTCTTTATGTAACAGTTTTCCAAAACAAGATTTGTACCCTAGTCCTGCCTAATCTTCCCATCTTCCACTTCCCTCTGGGCATATTCTACTTGATCATAGCTCAAAGTAGATATATCAAACTCCTAAACAAGAAGAGTGTAAATGTTTTCAGGCCAGAAACTGTCTGTCTGTCTCTCTTTCTGTGTCTCTCTCTCTGTTTCTGTTTCTCTGTCTCTGTCTCTCTTTTTCTCTCTATGTCTCTTTCTTCTTCCCTCTCTGCCTCTCCCTCTCCTTCTCCCTTTCCCTTTTCCTCTTCCTCTCCCTTTCCCTCTTCCTCTTTCTCTCCCTCTCCTTTTTCCTCTCCCTCTCTCTCCTTCTCCTTGTCTCTCCGTCTCTCTCTGTCTCTGTCTCTCCTTCCCTCCCTCTCCTTTGTTCTTCTCATTCATTCTCCCTCTCCCTCTCTCTCTCTCCTTCTCCTTTTCTCTCTCCCTCTTCCTTTCTCTCTCCTTCATTCTTTCTCTCTCCCTCTTCCTTTCCCTCTCCCTTTCCCTCCTTCTCATTCTCATTCTCTCTCTCCGTCTCTCTCTGTCTCTGTTTCTCTCTCTCTCTCTCTCTCTCTCTCTCTCTCTCTCTCTGTGTGTGTGTGTGTGTGTGTGTGTGATCCCCAATACCACAAGGCTTGCTCTGAAATTTCATATAAATATTTGTTAATTTATTGATTGCCAAGATATAAAGCTGAAAGAGACCTTTAAGTCCATTTAGTCCAATTCATCTACTTTTCAGATGAAATAAGTAAGGCTTATATATCTGCAGTATCTTGCCCAGTGTTAACCATAAAGTTCATAGAAAAAGAGATCCAAACACATGTGTTCTGACTTCAGATATAGGACTCATTCCACCACTATAATAGACACTTTCTTTTCTCACATGCTGATTTCTTGACTTCTTTCAATAGTCCATACTATTTTTAAAACAATAAGAATTTCTTAATCTGCTACTATATGGGTGGCACTATGCTTGTTCTTGAAATACAAACTCAAAAACAATAATAGTCCCTACACTTAAAAAGATTACATTCTATTAAGAAAACAACACATGTAGTCCTAGTCACCTATTCTCAAAATTTGTCAAATTTTCATTAAATATGAAAGACTTAGCTACTCTGATGAAAACAATGATCCAAGACAATTCCAAAGGACGCATGTGAAAAATTCTATTTACTGCTAGAGAAAGAATTGATGAATTCTGAATGTAAATTGAAGTATATTCCTTTTAACTTTTATTTTTATTGTTTTATTTTTTTCTGTGTTTCCTTTTGCAATATGACTATGTGGAAATGGTTTGCATACCTTCACAGGTATAATTGATATCAAAGGACTTGCTTTCTTAAGAAAGCAAGAGGAAGAGAGAGAATGAGGAACTCATGTTGTTAAAAAATGGTTGCTTAAGAAAATTTACATGTAAATGACAAATATTTAATGAAATAAATAAAATTATAGTCCTAAAAACTTGCTATCTTTAATTCCTCCCTTATTTTTTTATTTCTTCTACTTTTTTTTTTAACACTTTTTCAATTAACAAATTTTGAGTTGGTTATATCTACTGCTGAATGGAGAAGCTCTATGCACATTTGAATAATCTTTCTTTTCTCTTTCTAACAGCTGCCCTGAAAGAAAAAAAGGGGGAAAGCCTAATAATAAATAGTCAAGCAAAACAAATTGATCGATTTTTCACATCCAGAAATGTCTTCCTCATTCTGCATATTGAGTGAATTGCCTCTCTGTCACAAAATGGATAGCATGATTCAACAGAAACCCTCTGTAATATGTTTGATCACTACATTGACTAAAGTTTCTAGCTCTTCCAAATTCTTTAATTTTTATGTTATCGTTGTATATATTATGTCCCTGCTTCTACCTACTTCATTGTGAATCAATTTATGCAAATTTCAATTTGCATTGTATTTGAAAAGTATTATAAACACTGTTTTATTATTTTTATTATGATTGTGTTTACTGTAATATCTGAGATAATTCTTCAGCATACAAAGGCTCTTGCACATTGTTCATAGATACAGATCTGGAAGGAACATTAGACATCATCTTGTTTAGCTGTTTCCTTTTCACGAATAAGGAAACTGAGACCCAAGAGGTTGTGACTTGCTCAAAGTAAACATAAGTAGTAAACCTTTGGTTAAAATATAACTATTGGAATATCATGTTTAGACATTTAATTTCAATAATCTTCCCAGTGACTTGGATGTCTTTCAATGAATAAAGCCTTAGTAAGATGGCAAAGATACTATACTTTAGATATTTCCATTTATATAGGAGCATATTACATCTAGCCAGTTTGGTCCCGGTAGACTCAAATTGAATGTAAATAAAAATCATTTTTACTTTGGCCAAAAATCATGAGGATCTTCCCATCCCCAATTTATTTATTTAGATTTTTTGACTAGGTGAAAGAGGACATTCTACCAATTCTGATGGACCTGGCCATCCTCAGCAATGAGATGAACCAAATCAGTTCCAATGGAGCAGTAATGAACTGAACCAGCTATGCCCAGCGAAAGAACTCTGGGAGATGACTATGAACCATTACATAGAATTCCCAATCCCTATATTTTTGCCCACCTGCATTTTTGATTTCCTTCACAGGCTAATTGTACAATATTTCAGAATCTGATTCTTTTTGTAAAACAAAATAACGGTTTGGGCATGTATACTTATTGTGTATCTAATTTATATTTTAATATATTTAACAACTACTGGTCATCCTGCCATCTGGGGGAAGGGGTGGGGGGGAAGGAGGGGAAAAATTGGAACAAGAGGTTTGGCAATTGTCAATGCTATAAAGTTACCCATACATATAACCTGTAAATAAAAGGCTACTAAAATTTAAAAAATAAAAAGAAAAGAAAAGAAAAAAAAAAGAAAGAAAGAAAGAAAGAGGACATTCTTTGCCTTGATCACTGAATGGGTACAGCCTCAGTCAAATTGAGACTTATTGAAGACCTTAGCTTAAAAAGGCCAAGGTCTCCCATTTCATCCAGTGCCATCACCAATCATCCGAATCTACATCTAGCAACTGGACCCAGATGGATCTGGAAAGGAAAGTGAGGCAGGTGCCTCAGCTCTCCTTCACTTAAATCTAATTCACTTGCATCTCATGGCATCACCTCTGATGTCCCAGTCCTCTTCAAGAACAAAGGACAAACAACAATGTGACATCTAACTATTTTACTGGCCACAAAGCTAATTTTTCAGCTATATTATGTGACACTGAGCTCAGATTTCTCTTTTCTTTTGTTGGAAATTTTCAATCACTCAGCCAGCTTCACTCAGCTACCTTATACGTGGAAATAGCTCTGCCTTTCTCACAAATATAAATAATATGAAGCATCTCTCCTAGTTGTGGCTTCTGCGTTCCAGAAAAAGATAAAAAGGATGTTTTCTTCTCAACCTGGAAAGAGAGTATTGTATCGTAAAAAGGATCAAGTCAGAAATCTCGAATTTTGGTACCAGCTCTCAAACTTTGCCTTTCAGCAAGGCATTTGTCCTGTTACTTTCAGTGTTCATTTTTTAAATGGGGAAGTTGATACTTGCATTATCTAGAGTATAAGATTATATTGAGGAAAGCACTTGGTAAAACTTGAAGCACTATACAAATATGAATTGCTGTTATTTTCATCATCATCATCATATCATTCTTCTCCTATAGTTTATGATGTAATTTGGATAGAAGGAAAAGTGCAAAAGGCAAGTTGTTTCCTTTTCCAAATACGTTTATTCCCTGAAGATATATATTCCCTGATATGAAATATGCTTTTTTTCATATTAAATTTTTCAGGCTGAATGATGGTGCAGTGGAAAGAACTGCTTTTTTTTAGAGTAATTGAGATAGAGGTCAAATTCTGGCTTTTCAACTTCCCCCTTTTGTGATTTAACATATCAAGCCATTTTTAAAATTTCAATTTCTTAATCTCTAAAAATAAAAAAAAATGTATTAGAGAGTCTTTAATATTGATTCTCATTCCAGAATTATGACTTTACTATTACTACTACCTTCTTTTTAATTAAAGCTTTTAATTTTCAAAATATATGCATAGATAATTTTCAGCATTCACCTTTGCAAAATCTTGTATTCCAAATTTTTTTCTCCCTTCCTTCTCCCTCCCTAATTCCCTCCCATAGATAGCAAATAATCCAATATGTGTTAAGCATTTCCATTTCTTCTATATGGATTTTCACAGTTATCGAGCTACACAAAAACAAAATTGGATCAAAAAGGGGAAAAGCAGGAGAAAGAAAATAAAATGCAAGCAAAAACAAATACCACGTTGTGATCCACACTCAGACTCCTTGGTCCTCCTTCTGAATGTTGATGTGTGTCTTTATCCCAAAACCATTGGAATTGGCCTGAATTACCTCGGTCCTGAAAAGAGCCCCCTCTATCAGAATCAATCATCTAATAATCTTGCTGTTACTATATACAATAGAACTCCTGGTTCTGCTCACTTAACTAAGCATCAGGTCTCTCCAGGTCTTTCTGAAATCATCCTGCTGATTGTTTCTTAAAAAACAATAATATTCCATAACATTTATATACCATAACTTATTCAGCCATTCTCCAACTGATGAACATCCACTCAAGTTCCAGTTTCTTCCCATTAAAAAATAGCTACTACAAACATTTTTGAACATATAGGTTCTATTTTCTTTTTTATGATCTTTTTGAGAAATAGGCCCAGTAGAGTGTAAGTAGAGATGCATCTGGATGCAAGGTTATGCACAATTTGATAGCTCTTTGGGCAAAGTTTTATACTGCTCTCTAGAATGTTAGATCAGTTCACAACTCTACCAACAAGATTTTAGTAACTCAGTTTTTCCCACATTCCTTTCAACATTCATTATTTTCTTTTCCTGTCATCTTAGTGAGAGATGTATAGTGGTACCTAAGAGTTGTCTTAATTTCTCTCAGAAATAGTGATTACAGCAGCATTTCATATCACTAGAAATGGTTTTAATTTTTTGCAAATATGAAAAAAAGGAAAAAGTTCTACACTGCTAAAATTGTATTTGTGAATGTGTGCATCTACATATACTTATGCATATGTGTACATATATGCATATAAGATATTTTTTGGTGATTTTAACTAATTGTGAACAGATTCTAAATCCTCAATCAAGACAGAATCAAGTAGATAGACAAAGCAGCCAAAAGGATTTGAATTTCTTAGGTTGTTTCTGTGACAATTACTCTATAGAAGCTGGAATATTTCTTGAGAAAAGAAAAAAAAATCAAAAGATGACAAACCTAAAGTAGCAAATAACAGAAAATCCCCTTCTTGATGAGATCTGACACATTACTTTTCTCCCCATATGTTGTTGCTTTGAAACACACAGAGAAAAGTAATAAGAACAAAGCAATTACATTTTGTTGTAGAAAGGTACTATGGTATTAACAGGTGCTCAGTCATAACATGGGAAAGCTGTGCCAAGAAAGGCCATTTTCAGGAATCCTGAGAAGTCAGAAATTGTAAGCAGTACATCTTTTCACCCTTAGGAATTCTATTTCTAACATTCAATGTACATGGTACTTGATTACCATGGGAGGCAAGGGAGAATAATAATAAGAATTTTCACTTAGTGAGGAGAGAAAAGGATTTGAGGTGCAAGTTAAGAGTTCTTATGAAAACTATTTGAGTTCTTCAAAAGGCAATGGAATCAAGATACAGGGGTATGCATTTTTAGACTTAGATGATGTGGAAGTTTCTCTTGCTTATTGTTCCAAAAATTTGTATTTCTTTTTCCCCCAATAGAAATGTAGAAGTGAAAAATCAAAAATAGAAATTCTTATTAATAGAAAAAGGTGATTTCTTCATGATGACAATTCCAGTTATGGACTGCAATAGTTAGGGCTACAACATTCAATGAGTAGGGACATAAAAGTGAAAAGACTAGATACCATATTACTTCCAGATCAATTGAAAAATTATATAATACTTACAAGACATGAAAATCATCTTTAGGGTTATTTGTGGAAGACTAGCTAAATTTACTTGGCACTAGAGGGGTAAGATAGGAGCAATGAGTAAGAAATTCAATGAGGCAAAAATGGGAGATCAATTTTAGTTAAAATTTCCTAAAATATATATTGTGCTATAAAAAATGACAAGCCAGATGTTCTCTGAAAACAGACTTCCATGAGCTGATGCAAAGTGAAATATCCTATGTAAAAAGTAACAGCAATATTGTAAGATGATCAATTGCAAATGACATAACTATTCTCAGCAACTCTGAAGAGCATAGGATAAAAAATGCTATTCTTATTAAGGTAAAGAACTGATGGATTCTGAATTTAGATCAAAGTATACTTTTTGCTTTTTCTTTTATTTTTTTCCTTTTGATCTGTTTTTTCCTTACAAAACAAGGATTAATACGGAAATATGGTTTACAGGATAGCACATGTATAAATGAGATTAAAGAAGAGAAGAGGGGGGAAAGAGGGAGAAATACTTGGAACTCAAAATATTGTAAAATTGAATGCTAATTTTTGTAATGCATCTAGAGAATAATCAAAATACTAATATCTAATTTTATTTTAAAAATTATTTTATTTATTTATTTATTTTTGCTGAGGCAATTGGGGTTAAGTGACTAGCCCAGGGTCATGCAGCTAGGAAGTGTTAAGTGTTTGAGAACATATTTGAACTCAAGTCCTCCTGACTTCAGGGCGCTGGTGCTCTATCCACTGCACCATCTACTGGCTCTTATAGTAAATATTCTTAATGGTATTATTATCAGAGAATTGATGAGCATCACAAATAGTATTTGTGGCAAAGCTGGTTAGTTCAACACTTAGGTTGGGGCCAGCATCGAAACATAGAAAGCTGACTAGCACTGTTTCACTTTTGAAACAATAATGGATAATATAGTGAAAATGATAATAATTTGGATGAAAGGAAGTTATGAGCACTAGAAGATGTGCTCATCCATCATTGTGAATTCAGATAATTCAGAGTATTCAAGGAATTAGACTGACATTGAGAAGACCTTTTGATATTTGAGAACATAGCTAGACTATTTTCTGGATATATTTCCATAATATTAATAATAATAATAATAATAATAAATGTACATTTATTATCCACTATATTAACTCCAAGAACAGTATCTTGGAGAACAGGGTGTATGTGTATTCTTCCCCTTTTGTATCTGCTTCTGGTACTTCATGAAAATCTTTGCTAGTGTCACTATATGGTAATAAGTTTCCTGCTAAAGATTAAGTCAGTGACAAGTCAAAAACTTATCAAAGGTAGCTTTGCCTACATTTCTAATAGCTAGTGCTAGGAACCTATGATTTATCCTGGACAAGATAAGTGAAAAGAGGTAGGGTGGTTTGATAGCTGCCTTCAAGTACTTGAAGAACAATTTCATGGAAGAGAGACTACCACTGCTTTGTTTGTTGCCAGAGGACAACATTAAGAGCAATATGTATAAGTTATAATGAGAATTGTTTTATTGTATTATCCTTAGGAATACCTGTTGTATTACCCTTAGGAAGTCTTGATAGCCCTGGTGAAATAATAATAAATGATATGATTTTTTAAAATACCCATCATTTAAATAGAATCTACAACACATTGGCAATTATGCTCAATGCTTTAACAATATATTTCATTTGAACCTCACAATAATCTTTGGAAATAAATCCTACTATTATCCCTATATTACAAATATAAAGGCTGAGACAAAGAGAGGTTAAGTGGCTTGTCATGAACTAATACAGCAATTGATGTTTGAGATAGGATTTGATAAATAAAATGATTCCTGCTTTCAAGGAACTTAGAAACATATTGGAAAGATTTGACACATATGCAAATGCTAAAAAAAATAAGCATTTTAAATGGACAGGAGAACTACAAAGTGATAATCAGAAAATAAAAAATATCTTAATTCAATTAATTCAATTGTCATTGAATCAGCCTAGTTACTATCTATGGTGACAGTCTTTCAGATTTCTGAAGTTTTTTTAATAGATATAAACTGTCATAATTAAACATAATTAAATAATGAGTATTATAATATGATAGTCAAATCAGCTAATGCAATTTTAGATTGAATTAAGAGATGTATGGTTTCTAGGACTAGACAGGAGCCTTGCTATGATCTTGCCTAGTCAAACCACATCTGGAGCATTATATTCCCTTCTGGAGGCCATGTTTTAGGAAGGATATTGATAAGCTAGAGAGCCTATGGAGGAAAACAATCAGAACGATGAAAGATCTTGAGAGTATGCTATGTGAACACTGGTTAAAGTAATCTTGATTTATCCTGGACAAGATAAGTGAAAAGAAGGTGGAATAGTTCAATAGCTGCCTTCAAGTATTTGAAGAACAATTTCATGGAAGAGAGATTACCTCTGTTTTGTTTGTTGCTAGAGGACAACATCAGGAGCAATGTGGAGAATTTAAGTTTGATTTAAGAAAAAAACCTTCATAATAACTAGAAGTACTCCAAGTAGAATTTGTTGCTTCAGGAGTTAGTGAGTTTCCTCTTAGTAAAGGACATCAAGCAAATACTGGTTGATTTCTTGAATATGTTGTTTAGGAGACTCCTATTTAGGTACAATACAGAGGAGATGTTCTCTGAGGTCCCCTTCTAAGTTCTTTGATTCTATGACTCATCCAAAAGGAAGCTTGTTCTATTCCTTATGAAAGAACCATTTATTTCATCGTCAGTCTTATATCTATAACGCTGGGCTTTCGTACATCTGAATAACCAAATCCAAATAACTTGTTTAAATGACTAATTGACATATGGAAAATTTAATTTTCCCCTAGGAAAATATCATCAAAACCCAAACAAGCTATCCTGGTCTTGAGGTTGCACTCTGGTAAAGAACATATTTAGTTGGAAAGACAATGGATCAATATCCTCAAAACCACCAAGATTTTCAAAATCAAGAATGGACAACAGTGAGACGCAAAAAGTTCTTTTACTGAAACACAAATGAAGGAAATGCAAGTGAGATGTCCTTTACCAGCTACCACAACAGTCATTTGCATAAATTGTGTCCTGACAGTATTCTTTTCAGCCTTAAAAATACAAGGATATTTTTGCACCTCCTATCAGGCCATTACAGCACTTTTTCTAAGCTTTAAATTAATATACAGTTTCCTCTACTTAAACCTACCTTTATCACTGGTCCAAGCTAATGACAACATTTTTGTTCCTGCAGTATAGATTCCAGGACTACGACAGTAGTTTTCCAACAGAGATTTACATGATTTGTTGAACTTGTGCTGGCCTCAGGAAGAAAACTCTCATCAGAATCCAAATATGGCTCATTAACTGCAAAGTTCTAATGTAATTTTGGTCCAGCAGATTAGTTTGGGCATAGCTGTAAATAGTACTGATCAAGTTAAGCTGAAAACCTGCAGTTTGAGTCTCTGGAAAGATTGTAGAAAAGTGAAAAAAATATTCTTTTTCCTCCTTGTTCTTAATACTGAGGGCTTTTTTTTAATGGAAGAGGGAAAATATCCATTGAGAAATCTGACCTTCTCCATGTGCAAATTTCAATACTAATTAACTAATCTCAACAAACATTTATTCCAAAACTAGATGTGTAACGGGATCTGTATCATGGACATTTTTTCCCACTGTTGAAACTTACAATCTAATATATATTTTATGTTACAGAATCATAAAATTCAAAAATTGTAAGAGATGCCAATGATCTTCTTAAACTCATACATGAGCTAAAAATAATACTCCATATGCATAGAAAAGCAGATAAAATTGGGTAAAGCAATTAGCTACATAATAAGAGGCAGGGCTTGATTTTTAAAAAGGAAAAAAGGGGAAAGCATTATATTTGTACATGTGAAGGCTCAATCTTTGGCTCTTTCTTGTCATGCAAACTACCAAATGGTAATCTTTGAAGTAGAGAATTTGATTTATAATATGATGATCCTGATCAAGTTGATTATGTATTTTCATGGAGCCAAATAGTGGAATAAAAATGGGGAAAGAAAACTGTGTAAAGTAAATGTTCCCAAATATCTATGAACTTTTCATTAGATAGACACAACATCTGCTTTCTGAGTATTTTTTTTCTAAGTTCACATGAATATTTAGAATCATGGGAAAAGAGCAGGCTCAGTTTACAGCTTCATTCAATTGTCCTCATTTGGGAGAAGGGAGACTGAGATAAAAAGGCAAGAAAGATTGTGCCCATTGTAATAAGCCAATTTAAGGATCAGTCCAAAAACAATGATTTATTAAAAAATCAATTAATGTTCCAGTACTATATTTAGTGCCAGTAATACAAATTCAAAGGAAATAGGTGTTATTGTAGTACCTGCTATATACTAGGAACTGAGCTGTGACTTTTAAAAAATATGATCTTTTTTTAATCTTCACAACAACCCTTGAATGTAAATATAATTATCCTTTCTCTTTTATAGCTGAGGAAACTGAAGGAAGTAGCAACTACATGGCTTGGCCATGGTCACATACCAAGTTAGTGTTTGAGGTCATATTTTAACTCAAGTCTTTCAGATTCCAGTCCTCACACTTTATCCACACCACCATAAGCTCCCTCTAGTTCTTTGAATACAAAGAATAAAAAAAAAATTCTAGTCATAATAATATTATTTTCTAATAGGGAATGTATATCTTAATAATTGCCTTCAAAATGAAACTTCATTAAAATAACTTATTTTTTATTTGTTTTAAATAACAATAAAAGTTAATTCACTTCAGAATCCTCGTGGGAAATAGTGGCCTCTAAGACTTAAATGAACTGATCCTGAGTGAAGTGAGCAGTATTAGGAGAACACTGAACACAGTAATGGCAAGATTGTGTGATGATCAACTAGAGTAGACTTAGCTCGTCTCAACAATGCAGTTATCCAAGACAACTCCAAAAGACTTGTGATATAAAATATCATCCACATTCAGAGAAAGAACTATAGAGACTGAATGAAAACCAAATTAAAACTATTTTTGTGGATTTTTTTCTTGTTTCCCCTTTTTTCTGATTTTTTTCATAACATGACTAATATGCAAATATGTTCAATATGATTGTGTATGTATAATTTATATCAGATTTTTTGATGACTTGGGGCAGGAGGAAAGAAGGAAGAGAAGGAGAAAAATGTGTAACTCAAAATCTTACAAAAATATATCTTGAAAACTATAGTTACATGTAATTGGGAAAAATAAAATACTAGCAAGAAAAAAAAAGAAAAAATAGTGGCCTCTAAAGCTTTTTATTTCTTTCTTTCCAAATTATGTCCAAAAAAACCTTCTGGATTTATGGTGATATTGGTGGATTTTCAGATTGTAACTGGTATGAATATTGAAACCCATTCTTTGTTTTTCTTTGGCAATAAGCAGACACTTTTGTAATATTACATTTTTGAAAAAAAAATAGTCACTCTCTGGGGGAAGGCAAAGATAAAACATTGAAATAATTAAAGATGACCGAGAGACAGATACAGGAAATGATAGCTTCATCAATGAGAAATAAAGCATCTCTGATCATCTAAACTTGGAATTGGAAAGCCATGTAAAATGGAAGACATTTAACCTTCTCTGCTAGATCTCTTCAATTAGATCTTTTTAGAAAGACTCCCTTCAATCATTAAAAGAAACAGCTATTTCTTAAAAGGCAAGTTGAAAACTTTGGAAGAAAAAAATTGTAGCTTCTGTGGGAGGAAACATGACAAATATGTTCCAACTGGAGATATATATATATATTATGCTAAGGCAGGGTCTTGTCCATAGCTGCAGAACAAATGGATTTAAGGTGAGAATTAGAACTAGAATGTGATTTGGTATGTAAAATATCTGTTGTAGCTAATAAGCAACTTCTGCTTTGGCTAGTGGCTCTTCCAGTAAATAAGCAAGAAAAAATGGCAGCCTTTTTCCCAACCTTCACCATCCAAATCAATCACTTTTACTTATTACCTCAAAGTCTTCTTCAACAATATCTTATAATCCAGTTTCAGAAGCCCATCCAATCACTTGAATGAACTTCTGCTAGATTTAGGAAAAATGCTTTTTATGACTAATTTAACTATAAAAGATATAGTCACCTGAGTTTCTCCAATAAACTGTCTGGTCTACTAACCACCATCTTATTCAAAATCCCTCACATAATGAGAAAAAATTGAATTAGACTTGAATGCCCAGAGCTATTATAATAGTTAAATCATATTTCTCTATTTTTAAGCCAAGTGTCTATATTTTTGCTACATAAAGGCAATGGAATCCAGCAATAGGACAGATAATAAATGAGGGAATATTGTAAGATAATAACTACAATTCTCTTTAAAGGTCATCTATAGATGAGAACACATTATGTTCTGCTAATATTACTTGTCATCTTCTAACTGGGTATCATCCCCTTATAGAAATGTAACCCTGAGATGTCACTCTTTCTCCCATAAAAAACTGGATTAGCAGCTGACAAAACATTAATCTTGAAAAATGGCCCCTTACATAATGCCTTCATAAAGAGAAGAAAAAGAAAAAGGAGAATGATGCTCTGGGCAGTTAAGGATCTTCTTTGGAGTTACCAACATTTAATTTTACCTCAAGCTTTTTCTTGGCCTTATGTCATAGGTTTCTTGAATTGGATTGTTTCAGAAATCATACTTGTTTTGGTTAATAAGAGAAATTATCATGTCATTACAATAATTGTTTCTAAAGGCTTAAAATATTTCATATTTTTTTATCTTTGTAGCCCCAGAATTCATAGCAGTTTCTGGTAGAAGGTACCTTTTAACTGTTTGTTGAATTGATTTGAATTGAATTGAATTTATAAATTAAATGGTGCTGAAGAATATGATTTGAATTTCTGGACAATGACTTAAAATATAAAATTAATAGCTGCTTAGAGATGGAATGCACCTACAGAAACTTGATAAATTATATATTTTCCTTGAATTTTTCAGAACTTGTCAAAATAACTTTTAGTGAAGAAAAAAGAGAAGGAGCCTTATACTTGTTAACCAAGTTAGATACTACATATTTAGTGATCGTACAGGGAGAAGACATCCAGTCATTCATAGTGAAAGAAAGTAAAATGATAGCAATAAAACCCACAACACCAGAGAGACATCTATCTATCTCTACAGAAAAGGACAAAGTATGGGCAGTCCCTATGACCTGGGGATCCTCATTCATGCAGCTAAGTTTAAACTAATTTATGTAACTGAAATTTTGTGGGTTGGTATATATTCAGCAGCAAATATTTATTAAATGTCTACTATGTGAAATGTGTGTCCTGGGATAAGAAGAGGAACATGAAACAGACCCATTTTCTAAAATTTGTCCAAAAAAAGACAGATAAGGGTGATATTAAAGACATGAATAGTCTTCAAGTAATCCTAGATAATGGTCACAATATTCACTGTCCCTGATACCCAAAAGCCAACTAGCTATCTTGTTGATGTTCCATCCACTCTTCTCTCCTCTAAGAAAGCCATTATATAGGCTCAGATATTCTTCATCTCCCATTTTAGACCACTGCAGCTGCATGTTGCAAAAATTCTTCTATATAAGTACCAAATCAATATTTCTAAAGCACAGCTCTGACATGCAGTAGGGAGAGATATGATGCTCAATAGACAACAGAGATATTTGGGCTAAAGCAGAGTGTCCATAATATGACACTATTTTGTGTCATAGACCCTTTGACAATCTGGTGAGACTTATGGACCAATTCCTAAAATAATATCATTAAGTATACGAAATAAAATATATAAAGTTATAATTCCATCAACTATATTAAAAAATAAAGATTTTTTTCCCGTTCAAATTCATGAACCTCTGGAAATCTCTCCTCAAAACTTGGTGGGGTCTGTGGATACCATGAAGTATTGTGATAAATCAAATAATATAAAATTCAATAATTCAATAGAGATAAATATAAAGCTTTGCATTTAGTCATAAGTATAATCAATTATGAAAATAAAAGATGAGGCAAGCATGAATTTAAAGGCATTCTTAAAGACATCTGAGCAGTTTTAGTAAATGGACTGCAAGTTCAAAATGAGTGGATAATGAGATATGAAAGCCAAATATTACTGATGTGAATTTAGTTAATGTTAAAAGAGGCATAATTTCCAAAAAGAGGGAAGTGATATTCCTATTCAAATCTGTCTTCATTTGACTTTGGAATTCAATTCTAAGCACCATGTTTGAAAAAGAATACAGATTTCATAGATCACCATAGGATTGATATTGGAGAATGCTACCTTCCTGAGAAGACAGCAGTAGGGTTATGGACTTTTTAAAAAGGCATAGATGTTTAGATGGGTTTAACTTGACTAAACATATTTGCTATAAGCACCGTGTTTCTATTTTTTCTTTTTTTTATTTGTAAGATTTAAGGGCATATGAAGGACTAGAAATATTGTTGGGAAAATATAAATAGGAAAGTCATTGAAACCTTTTTGAAAAATATATAGAAAGGGGAGCAAAGAAAAAAGAAATTTACATTTTAATTTGTTGTATATTTGAAAGGAATAGCAAGTTGTGCATAGTAGATTTATAGTATCATGTACAATCATCTTTTTAAATGTATTATGTTATTGAAATTCTTGTTTTATTTCATAATTTAAAAGTAAAATTTAATAATGATTTCAAAATAAGAAATGAAAAATGTGTAGAAGCAAAGGAACTTTACAAGGGAATGTAGGCAAGTAGGATAGCCTAGAATAGAAGATGGTAACTTTAGAAAAAGTAAAAAAAAATTAAGCATTATATAACAGAGCTTTGCTGTTCCACATATAATCTTTTTTCTGTGTTGGTGTTCATTAAATTCAAAATGTTAAAAATAAAGTTAAGACACTGATATGCTTGAGAGTATTCAGAAGAGGGTAACTATAGTGAAAGACTCTGAGCCCATGATAATTGAGTATCAGAGGAAGGAATTGGGCATATTTACCCTAGAGAAGGGAAGACGTTGGCAGGGAAGCATAATGCCAAGCTTTAGAAGAGTTCTTAGGTAGAATAGGGGTTACATTTTTTCTTTGAAAAAGCTAAGGTTACTGGTTGTATTGTCAATTTAGGCAAAAAATGTTCCTTATAATTAGTCATTGAAAATTGGAATCAATCAGGTGGCTCAAGGACTTGTAGGTTTCTCCTTGTTGGAGAGACTGGGCAGTTATTTGTCAGGTTTGTTATGTTAAGACTCCTATAGTTAATGAGTCAAACTAGCTGTTTTCCAAAAAGCCTTCAGACTTTAAAATTTTGTGTGATTCTATGTATATTACTCTCCTGCTCAAAAAACTTACAGCTCCCAATTTTATTTAGAACAAAAAACAAATTTCTCAACCTGCTATTTGCAGGTCTCTACAACCTAGCCCTGACTAATCTGTTCAGACTTATTTCACATTTCTGATCCCATTCATACATACCATATTCCAAACAAGCTGCTTAATTGTTCCCCAAATAAGACATTTTATCTCCTATTTCTTTATTTTTACCTTATCTGTCCTCCGTGCCTAGAATGCACTCACTCACCTCTGCACATCACAATCCCCAAGTTCCTTCAAGGTTCATTTAATTTGCCACTTTTCTATAACTTTTCCTGGCCTTCTCTAAGAATTAGTATTCTCTAGCATCAAATCTTCTTCTCTTTATTTATCTATGTACAAACATTCTGCGCTCTCTCTCTCTCTCTCTCTCTCTCTCTCTCTCTCTCTCTTTTATCTCTTATCTCTCCAGCAACCGGCATGATGATGCTTTTCAAAAAGTCAACCTTTTAACATTTATTGAGACCTTATTAATCACTTTGCCAGGTCATGGAAAGACCAAGACAAAAAAAATTAAAATAAAAAACAAGTATTCCGAAAGAAGGTTGCACTCTATTGAGATTATACTAGGTGTTTTATATATTGATTGAATTGAATTTTGATAATTCTCTCCAAAAAATAAGTAGCTATACCCTAAAATATCATGCATGCATTGTAACTTAAAAAGATCACCCTTTATCTATAAATACCATATAAACTAAAACTGAGTTTTCTTTGTCTACAATGAATACAAATCACTGACTGACAAAGAATATATTCAGATTATTTTTAATCATTTAATCAATGTATATTTATAAGGCTCTTATTATGTTCCAGACATCATGCACCATAGATGCTTGGGATACAAAGACAGCAATTAAACAATTTCTACCTCAAGAGACTTACATTTTAATAAGGAAGAAATATCCATATATAGTGAACATAAAATAGACCCCTGATAGGAAAAAAAAAACATATTATCTTATCTGCACCTGAACATAATATAATTATCTCAATCATATGTTATTTTTAATCAACTAATTTTAAAATGATTTCTTCAGAGGCTATTATGGAAAATGTGATACCACATTAATGGAGTTGTCTGTAATATCATTAAACAAGTTAAGATGTGTATATCTGGAAAACTCTGACAAACATTTTGATCAACTGCTTTCTTTAGCACCTGCCTACATAATAATAATAAAAGCATTTTCAAAACTAGTTATTATTTTTTCAAGTGGGCTCCAGAAAAAAAAGAAAAAAAATATTGATTCCTTGGCCCAATCTCCTTGTTCTCACCAAAAACTTTACAGCAGCCAGAGGTGTTTAACCTTCATCATTTATTGCTTAAGCTCACAGTACTTAATATAAGAACTTTGATTACTCAGTCCTAAATTCCCTTTGTAAAAGGACTTCCCTGAAGCAGCAGTTGGAATCAGCAATCAGTTAAAAATCATGGAGGGGAAAGGGACTGAGGAACCTGGTACAGTGAAGAGAGTAGAGGTGGGAAAGAGGGACTATTTTAAGAATATTTAAATTACAAGATTTACCCCCAAAATACTGTCAAGTATGGGAGGAAGTTCACTATCTTTTAAAAGAATATTTTCAAGAATGTTTAAACAGAAGTTTGATAACTATGTATAAAGAATATTGTAATAACAATAAGATAAGAATGATTTGTAGACTTGTAAATTTATTGGTTTAGGGAGGTTGAAGTGAGGAAATTGTCTCTAACAAAGAAGGATATAGTCAATGTTCTGAAAATTGTAATCTTAAAAATGTACCTGAAATAACAAATTAAGTGATTTGCCCATGGTCAAAAATAGTCATTATGGGTAAGAAACAGAATTTGAACCTATAACTTCCTACTTCAGAAGTAGCTTTCTATCCACCATGACATATTTTCTCTAATAAGAAAAATATTATATATGTATTTATAAATGTATATGTGTGAAAATATATAATTTATGTGTGTATAAATGATTTCCCACCCTTGTTAATGAGTTGAAATACCTGGAAATTAAGCTCCTTGTTTCTGTTTGTATTCCCAATGTCTATAATAGTATCTTCTCAAAAATTTAGTGTTTAATTATTTTTCAAATTAAAAGATATGCTGAGTTAAGGACTACAGGTATTGAGTCCCATTTTTACAAATGAAGTGACTTAATGATTTATGACATTACTATGATCACAAAATAAGTATCACAGGCAAGATTCAAATCCAGGTTTTTCTTGATGCTGAATCCAAAGATCAAACTTTTATAGCAAGCTGCTTCTCTAATTTAACATTTCACATAACCATTTGAACTGAGTGTTTGAATAAATCAATTTGGATGCACTGGAATTAAATATTTCAGGATTTCATGGATCCATGATATCATTTTATTTCTCCTTTAAGGAAGGTCACAACCTCTTTTTAGTTTAGCAGAATATTTTCATGAATGTCTGTAGCTGAGGAAAAACTTGTCACCTTATGGCCAACCTACCAGTCCAACTAGGTTAGGTTAAGCCTCAGATAATAAATGTCCATTCTGAGACTCATAAAATCCCATCCTGTTCATATTCACATGAGCATGTCCCTTGAGCTATATCAGAATTCTAATGCATATTTGCACTGTGGCATTATCTTTACATTTGTCTTTGGTTATGGATTCAAGGATATTATGTGCTTTATATCAAATAGAGATAAATGCAAAAGACCATAGAAGAAGATGCTTTATTATGGATTTCTGAGATGAGTACATTCTAGTTAACAATTGATTTCCCCAATATTTGCATTTTTCAGAGGGAAAAAATCAGCCACTGGTTTTGAATAGTAAGTTAATAACCACATGTATTTCTAATTCTTTCTTTTCCAATATAGTATGAAATATTCAGTAACCCAAAATAATTCCAACCACATGAAATATTGAATACTCCTAGGAACAGAATTAGGTGTTTTGACTGAACTAATGAAGAGGTAAATTGAGGGTCAGTGTTAGACAATTAGCCCAATTAACATTGGTCCAAACTAAAGTGGTAGTTGACTTTTTTTCCCTCTCATTGGAGATCTCTAAGGAGAGATTGGATTATGTATGACTTGTCAGGCCTGCTGCAAAGAGGTTGAGTAGAATTATATGGATGCTGAGGTCACCGTTTTATTCTAATGGTGTTGGTTCTATGCTTCATGGCTGTGTGCCTTTTCCCTTTGAAAAGTGGTTAATGGCTAACCTCTACAAAAATTGCCATAGGAAAATATGTTTAATGGTACAACAATGCTTTCATGTAAATATTATAAGTGTGATTATTATCCTCATTGCACATATAGAAGATCCTCTTTCATACAGCTAAAGTAAAAAGGATTTTCCTAAAGAATAACTCTAACCATGAAACTCCCTTTCTCAATAAATTCCCTATTATCTCTTGGATTAAATATTGACTTTATTTATATTAAAATCTCTTTAAAAAGCTGGACCTATTTTACCTTTCCATACTTATTATATATTATATCCCTCTATACCTTCTAAACCTCTAATTGTTTTTCAAAGATGGCCCTTCTTCTGTTATGGTCATTCAACTTTCTTTTTTTTTTTTTTTTTGATATTTTAACCATCTATGTAGTTTTAATATTCTAGTGACATATTTTTGTTGTAAATTCTGTACCAAGTAATTTTCTTTTTTTAAATTAAAGCTTTTTTTAATTTTCAAAACATATGCATGGATAATTTTTCAGCACTGACCTTTGCAAAACCTTGTGTTCCAAATTTTCCCCTCCTTCCCCCCAGATGTCAAGTAATCCAATATATGTTAAACATATTTAAATATATGTTAAATCCAATATATGTATACAGATTTAAACAATTATCATGCTGCACAAAAAAATCAAATCAAAAAGAAAAAAAAATACAATCAGACAACCATAAAAAGTTAAAATGCTATGTTGTGGTCTTTACTGTTCCCACAGTTCTCTGAGTGTATATGACTCTTCAACACCAGACCACCAAAATTGCCCTCAGTTATCTCACTATTGAAAAGAACCTTGTCCATCAGAATTTATCTTTGTATAATCTTCTTGTTGCTGGTTCTGCTCATTTCACTCAACATCAGTTCCTGTAAGTCTCTCCAGGCCTCTCTGAAATCATTCTGTTGATCGTTTCTTATAAAACAATAACATTCCCTAACATTCATATATCATAATATAGTCATTCTCCAACTGATAAACATCCACTCAGTTTCCAGTTTCTAGCCACTACAAAAAGGGCTGCCACAAACATTTTTGCACATGTGCGTCTCTTTCCCTCCTTTATGATCTTTTAGGAATATAAGTACAGTGGAAACACTGCTGGATCAAAGGGTATGCACATTTTGATAGCCCATTGAGCAGAATTTCAAATTGCTCTCCAAAATGGTTGGATCAATTCAGAACTCCACCAACAATATATTAGTGTTCTATTTTCCCCACATCCCTTCTAATATTCATCATTATCATTTCCTGTCATCTTAACCAATCTGAGAGGTGTGTAGTGGTACCTCAGAGTTGTCTTAATTTGCACTTCTTTGATCAATAGTGATTTAGAACACTTTTTCAGATGACTAGAAATAGTTTCAATTTCTTCATCTGAAAATTGTCTTTTTTAAACCTTTGACATTTATCAATTGGAAAATTCAACCTTCATTTTTGAAGGGACTAATGACATCCGGAGGCTGATCTACATCTCTTATGAAAACATACTAGGCCATCCCTTACCTCAATTCTTACATAGCCTTTAATTTCTGAACATGCTTTTCCTCAGACAAATTGAGACCTATACTTTTGCACCAGTCAGATACATGACTGGAATTCTCTATTCAACTCCATCTTTCAGAATATCTACTTTAATCCCAGACACAATTCAAATACTATTTTTTATGCTTACACACATACACACACACACACACACACACAGAGAGAGAGAGAGAGAGAGAGAGAGAGAGAGAGAGAGAGAGAGAGAGAGAGAGAGAGAAATCGTGCTTGGTCAATCTAGTCACTAGTGACTTTGCTCCATAACTTTTCTCTGTATTGCCAACCTCCAAAAATCATCTCCATTATTCCTCACCTCTCCCAGAGCACCATCATAAACTGGAATTCTGCTCCTTTGTCCCCCAAATCTGTAGTTAAATTTTTACTCAGAACCAGTCTTCCATACTAGCTCCCACCTTTCTCCAATTATACTATACCAATGAGTGCTTACCCCAAAATCTCTCTTTCTAGATCTTCATTATGTGTTTTCTATTCCAATCAGAATATAAGTTCTTTCAGGGAAAGATTTTTTTTTTGATAGCTCATATTTTTAACCTTAATATCTAGCATTGTATCATGTCCATAGAATTCACTTAAATATTTTTATCTACCTCTATCTACTCTGTGTGTGTATGTGTGTGTGTGTGTGTGTGTGATATTCTTACAAATTGTCTCTTTCAATAAAATGGGAGGTTTGAGATGATGTGACTATTGTTTTTATCCCCAATAGCTGACACATACTTACCACTTAATAAATGCTTTTTGGATTTGGAGATTGGAGAAAACTAAAGTCTGAGATTTAGATGATTTGCCAAATATAACAAAGCTGGGATGAGAACTCGGTCTCAAATCTAACTGCTCTGCAAATCTAATGTTTTTACTCCACTATTATTCTGTAGTGTTATGCAAACATGAAAATAATAGATTTTTCAATTTAGGACTTTCTAACAAGTGATTCTCTGAGAGACCTGGAAAATAACTTCATTTAAACTCTCTTCCTTGGCCATTTCATTAATAGTTTGATAGCGTTACTTTTATTATGATATAAATATACTTTGGACTCCTCTGATATGCTGGCAAGAAAAGGGAAATAATGGTTAACTTAGCCATTTTCCTTCCAAGATTGATCCTAAGACTTAGAGTGACTCATATCCATTTTAAAGAGACACAAAAGCTGTCATCAATGGAAGTACATTAGAAAGGAGAGGGATGGGATGCTATCACTGAAAACATCAGCTCAAGGCACCAAAGTCTGGGATGATGGAGAAATGAATAGAAAATGAGCAACTGTCTGAAAAAGATAAAAGTTATATATGGAAGATTAGAACACTTAGTACTAAAAAAATAAATAAATAAACAGAAGAATCCCTAAGGGCCATCTACTGGAAAGATTAGAAAAGTGATTACGATGTTGATTTCCAAAGAAATGTTCCAGATATATGTTCTTGTGTGTAATAGCATGTTTCTTCTAACAAAGATAAGTATATAAATTAAAATACAGCTAGCTAGCTAACTAGATAAAGAGAGAGATGAGAGACAGAGAGACAGAGAGATTGTCCACATGATCATAAATTTCATAAGCTATGTCTAATCTAACTCTATTAAATTAAGATGTGAAAGTGAAACATTGAGGGTGAAATATCTTGCCAAGGATAAGAAAACTGGTAAAATGACAACCCAAGTGTCTTTGGAACAATGGAAATGTTGAGGCTTGCCTGAGGGTTTTTAGAGAAAAGAAGAATTTATAAAAATAAAGCATAAAAAGAAGCATAAACATTAAAAAAGTGCTAACTTACTAATAAGGGAAAGAGGTAAAGTTAAAGAAAGAAATGACGAAATTCAGAATCAAGAAAGTTCTAGTTTATTGATAAGAAAAAGAGGTGGAATTAATATGCATCTTTGGGATCCATAGTGCTATGCTACTGCTGCTGCTGCTGTCCTAAGCATTTAGGAATGATAAGAGAGATAGAAACAGCAGCTATGGGAGTGTGTGTGTGTGTGTGTGTGTGTGTGTGTGTCCGAGACAAATAGATAAAGATACAGAGAGGGAAAGGGAAATAGAGTATAGAGAAAGAGCTAAAACTAGACTCTTATTACTTCTTTTTTATGCTTTATGATCCAATTATACAGACCTAATTACTGTTCCTCCCATTTGACTATGTATTTTGCAACTCTGTCCTTTTGAACTGGATGTTCCCTATGCCAGGAATCCTTCCCTACCTCTGTTTCCTGGCTCATCTGCTTTCTTCAAGATGCTGTTCAGTTGTGAAACTAGCACAAGAAGATCACTAATGAGATGATTGAAATCATCTCAGCCTTTGGTGATGAGTGTCTAAATCAGGATGATAACTTTTTGAGTATGAAAGTTCATACGGATTTGAGAGCTATTGCAATGGCAAAATTGATAAGACTTAATAAATGATGGGATTTGTGAAGTGAGGAAGAATGAGAAACTAGGGGTGGTTTGGGTTGTGAACCTGAGTGATTGAAAAAAATGTGGATAATTTGCTCCACAGAAATCAGAATACTTGGTAAAGCAATGACTTGAGTAGGGTATAGATAGTATTTTTGAAATACAGAATTTAAGATGTCTATGGGATAGTCACTTCAAAATGTCCAATAAGAAGCTGATGATATGGGGCTAGAACTCAAAAGAAGGACTAAAAGAGGAACTAAAAAAAAAGATTCTTCTGTAAGAACTGAATGATGAAGTTAAAAAGGTAAATATGGGAATGGATTGGATTGAATAATTGAGAGAATATAGAGAGAAAAAAGTAAAATGTTTTACACAGACCTTTGGGTACTTATCCACTATTAGCATACATGAATTTTGAAAGTGAGTGAAAGACAGGGGAAGACAAACAGTACCATGGGCTCTCATTTCTTATATCCCCATTTTTTTTTTTAGTCACATCTTTTCCATCGTGTCACATTAAGTTTTACTCAACATGACTAAACAGTAATACTTAGGAAAGAGAATTACCTACAATTTCACTCCTGGGTTTCTCTTATCCTGATTTTATGCATGTTAAGGGAGTTTTTTAGGTTTGTTTGATTTCTGTGTCCTTCTGCACATGTATACATTGACCATGTGTATATTTTAAATGACAACCTTGCTACATCATGACATCCTTCAGTTGTTTTAGACTATTCTGCTTAATATTAATTCAAATAGTGAAATGTTTGAAATAATAACAACAATAATAATAATTCCATTTAAGATTTTAGTCTATTTAATATATACTAAGCTAATGTCTATTTTGATGGGGTTCCTCACTTTAAAAAAAGTTTGGATACTTCTGTGATCTAGGAATCATCTCTCCATAACATAGGTGCAAAGAGTGATAGGACTACTTTGACATTTGTGAATGGTGTAGGATGCATGTTAAATTACACTGACTTAATAGCATTCTAGAATCAAAAAGGCAGCTAAGTGACTCACTGAATAGAACTCGAGTCAGAAAGACTTTTCTTTCTGACTTTAAATATAGTCTCAGTAAAATTACTACTTACTCCTTTTGGTAGTGGCAAGGAATTGGAAACTGAGTAGATGCCTTTCAGTTGGGGAATGGCTGAATTACTTATGGTATATGAATATTATGGAATAATATTGTTATACAAAAAATGATCAGCAGGATGATTTTAGAAAAACCTGGAGAGACTTATATGAACTGATACTAAATGAAGTAAGTAGACCAAGAGAACATTATACACTGTAACAAGAAGATTATGCAATGATTAACTCTTACAAATTTAGCTCTTTTCAACAGTGAAGTAATTCAGGGCAATTCCATAGATGTGTGATGAAGAGAGCCATCTCCATCCAGAGAGAGAAATGTCGAGACCACGTATGGATCAAAGCACGGTATTTTCACCTTTTTTATTGCTGTTGTTGTTTGCTTGTTTTTTTTTTTTTTATTATTTTCTTTTCTTTTCATCTAATTTTTCTGAGAAACATGATAAATGTGGAAATGTTTAAAAGAACTGTATATTTAACCTAAATTGGATTATTTGCTGTCTGGAGGAGGGGAGAAGGAGGCAATTTGGAACACAAGTTGAAAACTATTTTTGCATGAATTTTGAAAAATAAAAGGCTATTATAAAAAAATAAAGGGAATTTTAAAATTAAAAATAAATTCCCTACCTTATTTGACCTTGGGGAAGTCACTTAATGCTATTTGCCTCAATTTCTCCACCTATAAAATAAATCGAAGAAAGAAATGCACATCATTCCAGTATCTGTCAAGAAAACCCCAAATGGGGTCATGAAGAGTTGGACATGATTGAAATAACAAGAAATAAAAAAGAAGGATATTTGGTTTTTATCACTGAGAGGAACTCTACCATTTTGAGGGTAATATATCTATAACTGGATTGCCTGAGAGATAAAGTTAAATAACTTGTCCATGGTAACGCAGTTAATCAGAGGCAGAACTTGAACTCTTTCTTGATTCTAAGACCATTCCACTAGTCATTAAAAGCAACTGCAGGTATATGTTCTGAATAAATACTCAGTCAACCCATATTTATCTGCATGTAACAAATGATCTGAATTAAGACTAACATATTGTGCAATATTACTAAGCCTCTCAATAAAAATAGATGGATCATAAAGAAGCAAAATAGTGAGATCATAAGAGTTCTTGTCACTGATATTAAATTTTCTTTTATCAAAGGATAAAAGGATTTAGGATTGTAAAGGATCTTAGAGATAATCAGGTCTAAGCCCTGTGTTTTACATGCAAGAAAAATGAGATCTAAAAAAAGTAAAGTGATTTGTCCAAGATTTTAAGTTATCCAATGGCTACAGCCAGATAATTCTAATTCTTTAATGAATACACACACACACACACACACACACACACACACACACGAGAGAGAGAGAGAGAGAGAGAGAGAGTCAGAGAGGCACTTCAGTCCTTAAGTAACTTCCCGTCCTTGCTTCTATCCTGTAACACATCATTTTTTGATTTTATATTTCAAAATGCCTGTTACCTGAAAACAATAAAGAAAATAATAAACGAGACCAAATTTCTTTCCCTCTGATTCATATATGTTGGTGATATAAATCAAGAAATAAGTATTTATTATGTGCCAAGTATGGTGCTAAGACTGAGGATACAAAAAGAAGAAAAGGCAGCCCTGTTTTCAAAAGCTCACAATCTACTGATGGCTTCTATCTCTGTTTCCAGTTTCATCTCATACTATTCACTTTCATACATTTTATGCTCCAGTCAAAAATGAGACCATTACATAGTTCCATAGAATGCAAACTCCTTCAGGATAGAGAATATCTATTGCTTTTTTCTTCTTTCTCTAGTAACTTGCACATAGAATTTGTTAAATTTAATTCAATTTCCTAAGCATACTCCATGCCTACTTCTATAACTTTATACCCAGTGTTCCCTCATTGTGTATTATATTTCACTCTGATTTCTAACTTCATCAACTCAAATACCATCTCCTTACAATTTCCCCAGCTGGAACAGACCTCTTCATCATTGGAAATTTCATATTTTGGATATCTCTTATTGCACTTTAATAGAGTGTAAGATATATCTACATAAATTTATCTGGGATAGCAGAGATAATTTCATTTTAATTTAATACATTAAGCAACTATTAAGCAATAACTAAGAGCTGGACATTATGGTAGATGCTGAGAATAAAAACAAAAATGAAATAGTCCCTTCCCTTAAGGAATTATGTTCTATTGAGAAATATTACAAATTGACAAAAACATAAAAAGAAGATAATTTGAAGAGGCAAAAAAAAAATGAAAAACTTGGAGAATAAGAAAAGGTTTTGCATAGAAGATGGAACCCAAGTTGATCCCTGAAAGAAGCTAAAGATTCTGAGTAGCAGAGCTGAAAAAAATTCTATATTGTCATATGACAACTGGACATTTCCACCTGGTTAACTCAATATGCATATTTCAAAATGTCTGAAATTGAACTCATTATATCTGTCCCCAGTCCTTTCCCTCATTCAACATTATCTAGTTCTAATATCCTTCCAGCCACCCAAGTTTACCACCTTACTCTTACCACCATCTTTAACTCTTTCTGTTTCCCATATACCATTGCATAGCTAATTATTCCCATCTTAACACTTTGAGTCTTTCTTTTCCCTATGTCCCACTTCCTAGCCAATGAGTCCCAAGTCTTATTGATTTTACTTGCCCAACATTTCTCATGAGGAGGCCCTTCTCTATACTCAAAGAGTCTCTCTCTCTCTCTCTTTTTTTTTTTTTTTTTTTTACCTCAGATCCTTGTTATCTTTCACTCAGATAACCACAATAACCTCTTAAATTTTTTCCTAACTACCAATATCTTTTCCTTTCAATCTAGTTCCAATTAAATCTTATAAATTGATTTATAAAACATAGCTCTAATCATCTCTCTCTTTCCCTCTGTCTGTCTGTCTCTGTCTCTTTCTGGCTCTGTCTCTCTCACTTTCTATCTCTGTCTGTCTCTGCCTCTCTGTGTGTGTCCCTCTCACTCTCTGTCTTTCTCTCTGTCTCTCTGTCTGTGTCTCTCTTTTTGTCTCTCTGTGTCTCTCTGTATCTCTCTCTTCTCCTTCTCCTCCCCTTTCCTCTCCCCCTCCCCCTCCCCTCCTCCTCTTCCTCCTCCTTCTCCTCCTCCTCTCTCTCTGTGTCTGTCACACACACACACACACACACACACAAATACATACACAATACCTTAGTCAAAAAATAAGTATTTGGTCTTTGTTACTTTTTTGGATTCTTTTTTAAAAAGGTGGGATTCAAAGCCATTCACAATATAGTTCCAACCTACCCTTCAGTTTCATTACACTCTTTCACACTATTCATATTACACTCAAACTAGCTTTCCCTATCCATGGTATTTCTTCCCCCACTTCTATATCATTGTAGCTTTGGTCCCTTATGTCTGGACCTTCATCTCTGGAATGAACCTTTTCCTCCTGTTTTGTCTCGAACGTTCCCTTCATTGAACATCTCACCCTGTACCACATACATGTGGCCTTTTTTGTTCCTGTGTGCTTTTCTCTTCACATAAGTGTATCCCTTATATCCCACAAATGGAACCACTTAACATTTGAAAGGGTCTAGACTTTCTATTGGTTCTAGAACAAGAGTTTTTGCCATTTTAAGAGATCATGGGGGTATCCAAATCAGTGATTTCAGCTGAGCCAGAATTTGGAAACAATATACTATGAATAAGTAATGTCCCATAAAAATCCAGTGGGGACTAGGAAACCAAACCAGTGAGTACAGAAATGCATATGTTTCACGATGTTTTTTTTGTCCATAGAAAGCAGACTCAGTGAGAGCATTTGGACAATACAAAGAGAAAGGACATGAAGCCAATTGAAGAACAATATAAAAATTGGTGATATGAGGGACCCCCTTGCACTAATACATAAATTGCCCCTCCACACAGATTTGTATGTTATTTGCTTCACAAAAAATATGCTAACTTTCACCACTGATTGTGACATGGGAGAGTGTACATTAAGTATAATGAAAGGGAATAGTGCTCTATTATGAATTTTGTTATTCTATTCAATTAAATTCTACCATCAGCAACATTGCACCAGCAATGTAAGTCTGTACTTGTTCTCCAACATAAAGCTTTAGAGTTTTCTGAGTCATGGAGAAGCTATAACTTGCCCCAAGATATATACATATAACATGTATACATCAGAGGGCAAACCTGATCCAATTTTTCCTAATTCCACTAGCCACTATGTCATATTACTGCTCAATGCTTACATATAATAAGAATTTTAAAAAGCTTTTTCGGATTAACTTAAATATGTTCCAAAACTGGAGGGCAGAGGATATGAAGGAAAAGAGGAGCAGAGACTAACTACTAAGTCCAGTTTGGCTGGAACATAGAGTGGATAAAGGGGAATAATGTGAAATATGCTTGGAAAGGTAGATGGAAGCCTGGCTGGGCAGGATTTAAAATGCCAAGCAGAAGGGTTTGCATCATGTATTGGGCCAACAAAGAGCCACTGGAGATTTTTGAGTAAAATAATGAGAATCAGACCTGTCTTACGAACATTTATTTGGCAGCTATGTAAGGAATAAATTGGAAAGTTGCAAGATTGGAAGAAGGAAGGCCATTTGGGTATCTATCACAACAGTCCAATTAAGAGGGGATAAGGACTTAAAGTAAGGGACATCATTACCTTGATCACATGAGACTGAAGGAATAAAGGGAAACATGTAGAAATAGAACTGACAGGAGTTGGCAACTATTTGGATATGTGACAAAAGTGAGTCACAGGAGTCAAGGATTACTATGAAGCTGTGAATCTGTGTGACTGGAAGTAATGCAGTGCCCTCAATAGAAAAAGCTAAGTTTAGAAATGGGGTAGATTTAAGAGTAAAGATTTCCTACATTGTGTTGAATAGTAGAGAAAACAAACAAAAAAGAAAGATGGAGAAAAGGAAGGAAGGAAGGAGAGAGAGGAGAAAGAAAAAAGAAAGAAGGAATGAAGAAGGGGAATAAAAAGGAAAAGGAAGGAAAGAAAAAAGTTCAAAAAATTAAAAAAAAATATTAACTGAATCTAATAGTATGTATAATATTCCGTATCCATAATCATCCCCTTATACAAAGAAAGGAGAAAGGTACATTTTCTCATATCCCTAGGAACAGATTTGGTCATTATCATCACACAATATTGTTTTTATGCTTTGTTCTTTTAATTTATCTTTTGGCTGTGGAGGATAGATAGTCATCAATGAGATCCAATATGAGTCATTAGAGGTAATCCCCAAATTCACAAGATCACAAATTAGTTCAAATATCTATACATACTTTTCTGGTTTTAGTTTTCAGTTTTCATCAGTTCATATAAATCTTCCTTTGCTTCTCTGAATCCTTCATATTCATCGTTTCTTATACCACATGCTGATATTTCACTACATTCATGTACTACAATTATTTTACAGTTCCCCAGTTGATGAGTATCTACCTGGTTTCTAGTTCTTTGATAAAATAAAATAAACAAGTGTTCCTCTGATTTTTTTTTTGTATGAGGGTCCCATGCTCTATTAAAATTAATTTTATAATCTAGTCAGGGTAAGGTATTTATGATTTTTAAAAGATTAATATTTTACTACTTTGAATAAAATTTACATTTTAGTTGCTTTTTATCATTAAATTTGTTTTTTTTATTCTTTTTAAGGGAAAATATAGAGGATCTAGGGACTTGGGATGGGCAAATTGTTGGAAAGTGAAAGGATTGCTTCTTATTCTGCCTGTGCATTAGGCTGTCCACTTTCTAATGTATGCTCCATCAACTGCAAAGATTTTTATCAGCTACATTTTACCCATCATCAAAACAGACATTGTCAAATCACAGGCAGTGAGAATGGGCCCTTGTGACTGACTGGTATCAGCCCCTCACACAGCTCCTCATCTGACAAGCTCAGAACAAACAGCCAGTGATTACTGGAAACTGATGGTATCAGACCAATGAATTATTCAGTGACTTTTCAAAGTCACAGCTTTGATTGTCTGGAGGAGAAGATCACCCAGGTGAAGGTACAATCGTTTTATTAGCATCAGAGGGTGGAGACCTGGCTAGGCTTGGCTTCTGTTTTGTTTTGAAAATAAGCTGCTCCCAGATATAGGTGTGAAAAATTAATGCTGTTCTTTGAATAATATTTCTTGTTAGACAGATCAAGCACTGTGATTTCTCTGGCAGGGTCATGAAACACAATGACACTTTACACTTCTTGCACCTGCCCAGGGAAACCCTGTCTTGCATCACAGAATTTGTAAACCAAAAGAGGCTTTAGTGATCAACTAGTCCGATCCCATTCTGTGGCTATTGCTGCTTTTAAAGTCTCTGATACACCATTTGTATTCTTAAAGATTTTCCCTAAGTAAAATGGCTTAAACAGGCATGTTAAATCATTAAAATCTCTTCAGTAGTTGAGAGTACAGGACACAGATACCTTGGGGGTTGGAGAGTTATCCAGAGAAGGATAACTAGGGTTATGAAGGTTCTAGAGTCCATTATAGAGAGGAATATGAGACTTTTGGGGATTGTGATGTTTAGCTTATAGAATAGAAAATTAGGGTTGCTTGAGGGGGAAATGATTGTTGTGTTCAAGTATTTGAAGAGTATAAGAATTAAGGGATGGAAAATGGATGTCACATGGGTTAAGGGAGAGGCACATGAATATGAACAGGATGTTGGAATAAGGTGTAAAATGTCCTCAGGAAAGATATTCTAGTAAAAGAAAATGAGCTAGTCAGAAAGGCCAGTGAGAGAGGATAGGTAGATGCCCAATATCCTTCAGTAGTATCCTTAAAATATTTTTTAAGTGAGGAATGGAGGAATGCCTACAAAACATGAGACCTAACAACAAACAAACAAACAACAACAACAACAAAAAAAAAAAAAAAAAAAAAAAAAAAAAAACTTTGTGGACCCTTTTTAGTGCATTCATGGGAGGATAGGCATAAGTACTGTCAGCTTAGAACACATAGTAATCATTGTTGTAGTGAACATCCAAATCAGTGAGAGATATATTTAAATATCCAAGAAGAATAACTGGATTTCTTCTGCTTAGGCCCAAAGGGCAGAACTAACAACTGGTAGAAGTTGCAAAAATCAAGACTTTAGTTAGATAAGTTGTATTTTTTCCTTTAAAATTTAGTGCTAGAAGCAGATCATTATACACAGCAACAAGACTATATGATGATCAATTCTGATGAGAGGATTCAAACCAGTTCAACTTGTTCAGTGATTAAGAGAGGCATCTATATGCAGAGAGAGTCTTGTGGGAACTGAGTGTGGACTACAACATAGCATTTTCATGCTTTCTGTTGTTTGTGTGTTTACATTTTGTTTTCCTTCTCAGTTTTTTTTTTCTTTCTAGATCCAATTTTTTCTTGTACAGCAAGATGACTGTATAAATATGTATACATATATTGAATTTAACATATATTTTAACATATTTAGCGTGTATTGGACTACCTGCCATCTAGGGGAGGGGGTGGGAAAAAGAGGGAAAATTTTGAAACAGAAAGTTTTGCAAGGGTTAATGTTGAAAAATTACCCATGCATATGTTTTGTAAATAAAAAGCTTTAATTTAAAAAAAAAAAAGTTAGTACTATCTAACAATGAAATGAACCACCCCTGAATGGAAGCAAAACTAGATTTTTTTAAAGCAAAAACTAGATGGAATTCTAGTTCCAGCTGGGAATTAAAGGTTTACTATGTTTTTGGAATTGCAAAAATAAAACAAAAAAAATAAACAAAAATAAAATGGTTCCTACCTTCAGTGTTCTTATATTCTATTTGGGAAACATAATGAAGGTTTCCTTTTCAGGTTTGTGTAGATTGTATAGCCTCTGAAGGCTTTTCTAAGCTTGAGATTTTTGTGATTTTACAGGAAATTATACAGGAAACCTGTATATAAAATGGAACTGTGTATGCTCATCACTCCTATCTCCCCATGATACAATAATAAGAGATGAGTTGAGGCAATATTAATCCCATCTCTTCATAATTACTTATCCAACATCTTCTTCAGATGGAAGTGTTGCCAGAGAGAGATAGACTTCAACCCTAGGTATATGGTTAATGGCTTCAGCATTAGTTGATGGTAGTCAGTTAAGAACACTATGGAAGTGTTAACCCATTTCTTTCTTAAAATTTATTTATTTAATAATTTCCCAAGATACATTCAAAACAATTTTTTTACATTTGTTTTTAAAATTTTTGAGTTCTAAGTTTTCTCCTTTATCCCCAATCACAATTAAGAAACCACATGTGAAATTATGCAAAACATTTCCATAAAATAAGTTATGAAAGAAAACATAGATCTCCCATCCTAATGAAAATAAAAACCCTCAAGAAAATGTAAGTAAAAAATAAAGAGAGAGATAAAGAGAATAATAGAGAATGCTTCAATCTATATTCAAACTTGATCATTTCTTTCTCTGGGTATAGATGGGATTTTTCATCATGAGTCCTTCAGAATAAATGTGGATGATTGTCCTACTGAGAATAACAAAATCATTTACAGCTGGTCATCCCATAACAGTGCTAATATTTGGTATCCAGTATATTTCACTTTGTTCATGGAGGACTTTTCAGGTTTTGTTTTCTTCCTTAGAACATCCTAAACATCATTTTCCAGAGAATAATAGTATTACATCAGAGAAACTTACTTCAAAAAAAAATTTTACAATTACTATTGTTAATTGCATTTCCCCCATTTATTCTCTCCTTTCACTCTATCCCTCCTGAAAAGCATTTTCTACTTACCACTCCCTCCTCCCTTTCTCACATTCCATTCCCCTCCTATTTTGTTGCAGGGTAAGATATATTTCTATACCTATATTGAGTGTATATATTATTTCCTATTTGAACCAATTCTGATGTAAGGTTCATTCAATAATCCTCTCCTTCCTCCCTTTCCTTTCACTGTAAAAGTTTTTTTTTTTCTTGTCTCTATTTTTATGGTAGATAATTTGCATCATTCCACTTCTACCTTTCTCCCAGTACATTCTTCTATCACTCCTTAATGTCTTAATTTAAAAAAAAAAAAAAGATGTTCAGTTTTTCATAGCAAAGATACTGAAGCAATTTGTCATTTCATTCTCCAGTTAATTTTACAGATTAGGACACTAAGGCAAATGGGGTTAAGTGATTTGCTCAGAGTCACACAGCTAGCAGGTGTCTGAGGCCAAATTCAAAGCAAAGTCTTCCTGAATTTAGGCTTAGTATTCTATGCACTACACCATCTATTTGCCCATCTTTGTACATATTGTTTCCCAAATTGCATATAACAACCCTATGGTTAGGAACTATTTCCAGTTTTGTTTCTGATTACCTAATTCTTTTTTCAAAAGTAGATCTTTGACAAATAATTATTGAGTTTAATGCATTTTTCCCCATAAACCTTCTATATATGGTTCACCAAGTTCACTGGAAAACTTGCTCTAATTATGTTAATATCTTAATGATACCTACATATATATGTGTTTTCCTCCATTCCCATCTATAACCAGTCTAACTTTTATAAACTGAATGGCTTATAAATTGAATTTTTCATCCACTTTGTTTTTCTACTACTATTGGCTAATCAAATCTCTCAAAAATCCATGGGTTTCATGGATAAAATATTGAAGGATTTCATCATAGGTATCCACCCTTTCACACTAGGATATTGGTAAAAACTTTAGGTTTTCTTGACTACTAAGATGAAAGTTAAACATAGATGATTTGGTGGTTTTCTATATGATGGATGCTTTTGAACAGTTTCATGGGAGTCGTCATTCTAGACAACAAATCTTATTTATGAGGATTATAAATGCAAAATGTGTAGGAGATCAATTTGAATTCATGCAGAACCAAGGGTGTGTACTATAAATCTTGATTGTTTTGTTATTTATTTTCATTTGATCTGAAGAGAAAGAAAAATTGCAATGGTAAAAAAAAAAAAAAAAAACCCATTCCAGTTCAGTGGCACAATCTGTTAATGTGTTTCTTTCTGGCTAATCAAGGATAAACTATACAATTCAATGGTCATGAATTGAATTGATATAACCTTTCTTAGAGTGTAGAGAGTAATAATGGCCAAAACAACTCAATTTCATGGCTAGGACACTAAGTAGTCTCCAGAGATGAGTAAACCTCAAAAAATTAATGTTAGAGTACAGACTAGATAAGAAACCAACATTTCTTAAGCTCATTTAACACTAAGTAAACTTCCTCTAACCTCAAAATCATAAATTAGTTCTTAAACCACCCAATAGGCTGTGAGCATTAATGAATGAGGTCTGGAGATGAGACTTCCTTTGAACAATCATTAGAAAAAATTGAAAATGAGTAGGAATAACAGGAATTTATGTTACTACAGATGATAAGTGAACTCAGAAAATTTAAATAGGGGAAAGAGGAGATGAGCAGACTAGTTTAAAACTTCCAAAAGAGCAGTTGATATTTAAAGTGAATTTCCTAAAGTAGTTATGCTGGTCAATGATGATTTTGCCTTCTCTTAAGTAACCCCTTCCTCCCCAATGACTAAAACATGTGCCACATGTTTTTTTTTTTTTTTCAACCACATATTCCTACACAATACTATAAGGATTTAGAAAGCTCAATTATGCTGCTAGTATAATCTAATGACTGAAGCTAAGGCCATTCTGAAGGCCACACATTGCCAGCTCTGGGGGGAACTATGGAAAAGGATTTTCATTTTTCTTCTATTTACTGTACAAAATTAGATGGCTTGTAATTTAAATTATGTTAATTACACACTTCCCCATTTAAAACTTCAAAAAGTCTGATTGCCTGTGGAGCAGGGAAACCATAATAAGCTGGTGTCTGCCAAACAGTGAGCAATAATGACTTCAAGGTCATGGTCTGGCAGAATACTGAAGAGAAAATGGCTGGCAAATATCAAAGACATGTAGGATGACTCCTCATCTCATTGGTTTGTTGAAATCCTGATAACTTCAGAATGCCTTTAAATAGCTTTGAGAAAAGGGAAATCAGGTTTTAAAAAAAAAACTTTTCAAGTTAATTTCTAGGAATTAGTTACTAAAAAACTGCATGATATAGTGGGAAGTAAAATGAATCTAGTTTAAAAGACCACAGCTCATAAACCATGTATTTCTGAGAATGACAGGCATAACCTTGGATTCATCATTTAGAATTTGTGTCTTGGTTTTATCATTTTAAAAATCAAGGGATACAATTTAGTGATTCTTATTCTAATTCATAACTCAATTAGTCAAATTAGGCTGAGGGTCAAGCCAGGAAATAAGGAGATTAGATAAAGAGATATATAAAGAAAGAAGGAAAGAAAAGGAGAGAGTTAAACAGAATTTTGTATATAGCTCTGAAAGGTGAATAAATAGATAGATAGATAGATAGATAGATAGATATAGATGATAGATGATGGATGGATAGGTAGATTAGATAATGAGAGATTAGAGTCACAGTAAATAAAGTTATTAAGCACATACTATATTCTAGGTATTATGTTAAATGCTGAGGATACAAAGAAAAGTATAAGATGGTTTCTGCCTTCAAGCAACTCACGATCTAATGAGGAAGACAACACATAATAAAGTATAAAAAGCTGGGGCAGAATAGGTAGCTCAGCATGAGGGCATGATGAAGTCCTGCAAATGGAGTGAGAAATGACATAAAGGGGCAAGAGTTTCAAAGTTGATTGCCTCTTGCAAAATGATGTGTTTCTAGAGATGAAGTCCAGGAAAGCAGCTAGGTGACATGTGTATGTTTGTATTTGTGTTTGTGTGTGTACGTATCTGTGTCTGTGTTAAATATCAGACTCATTACATGCACCCTTAAATATGTTCTAGGGAAGATCTTAACAATCAATATGTGCCCCAAAGGAAGGTGATTAATTTTCTTTAATAAAATTTTTCTACAAGTAAAATCCAGGGAGACATCAACTAGGGATCATTTATTCAGACTTCATCAGTAACCTCTGTCCCTCTGATTAGAGCATGGAGCTCAAAACTCTTTCTTTTAGGGACAGGAAAGGACAGATATCTCATTTTCTATTCTGCTCCACTCATTTTGGACTTGCCATCTCTCTCTCATCAAATACTTTTTTTTTTTATCATATCTCCCTTTTCAGCTTTTTTTTTTCCTACGCTATCTTCCCCCGTTAGACTGTAAGCTTCTTGGGACTGTCTTATTTATATATGTATCCCTGACAATTAGCACTGTGTCTAATACTTGGTATTTGCTTGATAAATGATTATTAAAATAAAAATAATAAATCACTGATCTGATAACATATGTTACATGATTTGGGGGCATATCTCATTAAAAGAGTCAATTTTTGAGGGACCACAATATAAATAGTTGATTCAAATTCAATGTGAATGATAGAAGTTCAATCAGATCTATCTTGTACAGAAGGAAATATTAAGTTGACATATTAAAGTCTTTTTTTTTTGCCTTGGACTATGAATTGCTTCTCAGGATTCTTAGCTTCAGTTCAGTCCTAAGACAGCCAAAGTATACCATCTTCATCCTCCTTCAAATCCCTAATAAATATATCCAGCACTATGGCTTCCTATCTCAACCCTAGGGTCACCCTTCCATTAACCTTTCTCCATTCAAAAACCCCACACTCATTTCCAGGAGCTTAACCAGTTTTTAATCTATGACAAGATGGTGCCTTTTTGCCCACTGTTATTTATTTCCTAATAATCTTATTTATATGAGACCTTATCAAAAGGTTAAAAAAAAACTCCTAGTAAATTACACTCACAAAATGTCTTTATCTGCTATTTTATTAGTATTTCAAAAAATTTTGACAGGTTAGAAAAGCAGTCACAGATGTTTGACCTTCTCAGGTTATGCTTAATCAAGAATTTCATCCTTTTTATTCATAAACTCTTTGCCCTAAACACATTCATTGAATCTCCTTGTCTTAAAAAAAAATTAATGATGATACTTAGCATGTGCTTTTTGAAATTTCCTTCTGGGAGGACAAACATCACAGACGACTTTACTTCCTTTAAATCAGTTGGTTTTCAAGAGTTACTGTATCATTTCACTTTTTATGTTTTTTTTTCAATTTTGCATTTTCTTTCAAAACACAGACGGATACCCCCAAGGCCTAGGTATTTGATGAGGTTGAATAAAGATCTATTCTTGTTTTTCCTTTTCCAAACTGTATTTTCTAGTAAGCAACTGTTCTCTTTCCCATCAGAAGTGCCCCAATTATTGGAAGCATTCCAGTTATTTGCTTAAGGTTTATTCAAATTTATGTTGTTCATCATTTGCTTTATAAGAGGACCAATAATATCATGGGTGTAATGTCTTCACTTGTATATAAATTGGGTTTAAGTGACACATAATTGCACAAAATCATTAGCCACCCTCTCTCTTCCAGTCATTTAAGTCCAGGAGCAAAACAAAAGTCAGGATGACTGACAATAATCCAGGATACAATGGATGACATTGATGGTGTCTTTAATGTCTAAGCAAGTTACCCCACAATGCCTGCTTCAGTAGGAACAAATTGTTTTCATCAGTCAGGGAAAATCTTCACATCTCCATTGCAGATACGCACCCCTAACTCAGAAATGGATCTATTGGTTACTCTTAACTTGATTAAACCACTCTACAGAGACAGGTTTATCAGTATGTGGTCAACTGCTGAGGGTTGAGAGAATCAGATCAACACCAAATCTATGTGACAAGTAATTATTGCAGAGGAACTAGGTCTACCTTAACACTGCATATATCCGTAAATTCAAATATACCACTACTATGATAATCTTATAGAACCAATCACATACATTCAACTCTCCTTCCTCCACTCATCAAAAGATAGTTTTTATTACTTAGCAAGGAGGTTAAAGTTCTGTCTTTGGTTCCATTTCTTGTCTAATTCAGTTATGTAATTTCTTTCAAGATCAGATGTTATTCTTACCTGCTTATTATAGTAATACATATGTATTTATGTATATATTATATGTGCTTACTATAATAACTAAGTATATAATAATTTATACAAACCAAAAAAAGTCAATACGAATATCAAACTGAGTACAGTTTTAAAGACAGTTTTTAAAGAGACAGTTTTAAAAAATAACTGGAGGATGGTTTAGTCCTAGAAACTTTTAAATATTCCTTGGAGTTATGTAATGATCTCTAATCAGACTAGGTAGCCTATAGCTTTGCCCCAGAATGACCATCTATATTCTAGGAAAGTATATATTTTATTCATTCAACACAGTATTCTCTCCCTAGTGATACTTATCCACAATGTCATCTGAAAGTTGAGATGTAAGTGAAATCTATGAATGCCAAGTGAGTCCTAGGAAGATTCATTTTTGAGGCAATGTGTCATTATGGATAGATCATTGGCTTGGCATGAATAAAATCTGGACTTTTGTCCTTCTAATGCTAGTTGTAGGTTTTTTTTTTTCATCTTAAGTCTCAGTTTCTACATATGTAAAATTAAATTATTATCATTACCTTAAGTTCCAACTTTATAGACTTCTCTTGAGACTCAAAATGAGATAATCTTCATAAATTTCTTATCCATTTCTTCATATTTACATGTAGAAATATAAAGAAATTTCTACATAAAGAAATTTCAATAAAAGAAAATTAATTGAATAAATTTTCTTATTCAATATTGAAACATTGGATATTTCAATTCAATAAGAATTTTAAAATTCTTATTCATATAAGAAAAAATATTCTCATTTGAGTTTTTAAAACTCAAAACTTATTGAGTTTTCTTATAACCCCAAATTGTAAGGGACTAATAGTTTTGGAATCTTCCAGGTATGGGCCATAAGAGTACATGAAAACCATATCTCACAAAATGTACTTTTTTTGAGAAAGAGAATTTTTAATGAAGAACATGAGATCATTAGGGGAATCATTAGCTCAATAATGTAAACATAAACTTAGTGTAAGTTGAAACTTATGAGGCATATAAAAATTGAAATTCTTTGCTCAGTACGAACATGTAAATCTGTCAAAAGTGACTCTTGCATAATGTAAACAGAATCCTCCATAAATTTCTAAATTATAAGATGCAATGGATCTCCTGGCAATGGATTAATAATATATACCTGTCATTCAGTCAACAAGTGTTTATTATCTATTTAAAATGTGGTTTTAGATACCGTGCTAGGCTAAATGGAATTTGCTAGGACATAAGGCATCCTTCCAGTTCTATGACAGAAAAACATATAAAAAGATAAATATTTCTAGCCCCACAGTTCAGCAACAGAGATTTTGCTTTACACTCATCTTTACCAAGCTAAGGGGAGAAGAAGATAAAAGGGAGGAATATTAACTCCTCTCCCCTGCCCAATCAGAAGAGAAAATAGTCAGGACAAAGGAAATATACCAATAGATCTGAGTCTTAAAGCCATAGCTATTAATACTAATCAAGTTAGAACCTGATCCTAATAATTTTTTCTTCTCACAAGAATCTAAGAAAATTCCTGAATACTATTCTCTGGGGATAAGTAAAAAAAAATTATCTCTAGTGCAAGCTCTTCTAAATCAGTAACCACCACCATAACAATAGTAATAATAGCTAACATTCACATATAACACTTGAAAGTTTGCAAAGTACTTTACAAATCTTAACTCATTTTATCCTCACAACCAATCTGGAAGATAAGTGCCATTATTATTTCTATTCTAGATATGAGAAAAATGAGGCAGATAGAAGTTAAAATGACTTGCCTAACATCACACAGCTAATAAATATGGCTGAAGTTATATTTCAACTCAGCTTTTCCTGACTTCAGATCAAGGACTCAAGCCACTATGCCATCTAGCTACTTAATGGAAGGAGTCAGTTTTTAATCAAAGGAGACTTGCCTTATTCATAATGTAGAACCAAACCATTTATGTTGGCCCAAGCAGATGACAAATTGTTTTAGGCTATATCCCAATTGAAATATATCAGTGTCAGTTGTTAACTATGATAATGAAAAGGAACGTTGAACTAAAGAAGTTTCCTAATACCTTTTATACACTCAAAGTAATATATAGGTCAGTTGTTCTTGTTTTGTTAAAATATTGCTGAACCATAAGTATTAATCAGTAAGTTTGCACTTTTACATGAATCTTAATAAGTACTTAAATATCTATCTATCGGGGCGGAGCCAAGATGGCGGAGAAGACACACGCGACTTTCTAAGCTCTTCTCTTACCCTCTTTATCAATATTATATCGAGCCTCAAAAATAGTCTTGACTGCTACAATTCGTAAAGATAAGAAGTAGAACAACTCACCGGCCGAAGAAAATCTGCAGTCTCGCCAAAAAAGGTTGGTTCCGGGGCCAGGGGGGAGATCGGCGCAGACAGGGAGAGAAATTAGGTTCCGAGGAGAGTCTCAAACCGAGGGAGAAAGCACAGATCTCAGCACAAGCGCGCAGCCCCAACCCGCAGTAAGGGCTTTTCCTTGGGGCAGTTGTGATCCTGCACCGCAGGAGGACGCAGCCCGGGTTAGCCTCCAATCTGCACAGTGGGGAGCTCGGCTTGGGGCCATAAGAGCTTTTCCAGGGCCGATTTGCCTTGGGCAGAGACACTGGGGCAGAGTTCCGGGCGGTCTGCAGTCTGCGCTCAGCTGCTAATACTCACAGTCCCACAAGAGGCTCCGGCCTGGGGCAGTGACACTTTCACCACTTAGTCTCTAGCCGAGGGCAATCGATAATCCACTCAGCCCTACTAAGCAATTTGATAGCTCGGCCAGTGCTGAATCCACTTCCTGTTGGGGAAGGGAAAACTCTCACTCGAGGCACTCCCATACCTTGAGCGGAAATCGGTTTACATCTCTCCCTGCTCTGCAGAAGAAGCTGGTAACCCCTTGCCTAGGAGACATACCCTAAAGGCTTTAAAACATGAATAAAAGATGAAAAGAACGATCGACAGCTTCTATGCAGAAAAAGAGCAGGTCAGCAAACCTGAAGAGACCTCAAACAGCAAAAATGCATCAGACTGTCCTCCTTTACATAATGCTCTCATAGAAGAGGCCATTAAAAGTCTCAAAAGAGAGTTAGAAGATAAATGGGGAAAGGAAAGAGAAGCCTTACAAGAGAGCAACAACTTCCTGAAATACGAATTGGAAAAGTTAAAAAATTCCCAGGAAGTGCAGGGAAACAAAATTGGTGAATTGGAAAAAATAAAAAAATCTCAGGAAAGTAAGAATTGTGAATTGGAAAAAATAAAGAATTCACTAGAAAGTAGGATTTGTGAATTGGAAAAGACAAAGAACTCGCAAGAAAGTAGGATCTGTGAATTGGAAAAAGAAAATAATTCACTAAAAAAAAAAATTAGTGAAATGGAAAAAAATTCCACAGACCAAAACAATACATTCAAAAACTCAATTGGACATATACAGAAAGAAGTAAAAAAAGCTAATGAAGAAAATAATTCTTTAAAAATTAGAACTGAACAAATAGAAACTAATGATTCATTGAGACAGCAAGAATCAGTCAAGCAAAAACAAAAAAATGACAAACTGGAAAAAACCATGAATTATCTACTTGCAAAAACGACAGACTTGGAAAATAGATCTAGGAGAGATAATCTGAGGATTATTGGACTTTCTGAAAACTATGATGAAAAAAAGAGCCTAGATACTATTTTACAAGAAATCATCAAAGAGAACTGCCCAGATGTAATAGAATCAGAAGGTAAAATAGGCATTGAAAGAATTCATCGAACACCTTCTGAAAGAAACCCTAAAATAAAAACCCCAAGGAATATTGTGGCAAAATTTCAGAACTATCAGATTAAGGAAAAAATTTTACAAGCAGCCAAAAAAAAACCATTTAAATACCGAGGTGCCACAATAAGGATCACCCAAGATCTGGCTGCCTCTACATTAAAGGAAAGAAGGGCCTGGAATATGATATTCCGAAAGGCACAAGAACTTGGGATGCAGCCAAGAATAAACTACCCAGCTAAGCTGAGCATTTTCTTCCAGGGAAGAAGATGGACATTTAATGAAACAAATGAATTCCATTTGTTTCTGAAGAAAAAACCAGAACTAAACAAAAAATTTGATCTCCAAGAATAGAACTCAAGAGATGCAGAAAAAGGTAAAAAAATCTTGAGAATTGTATTTCTGTTGTGGATATACAAAAAATACATGTAAAATTTGATAGTACTGATATAACATAAAAAGGGAAGTAGATATGGAAAAGGATGATGGCAGAATAAGGTGGGAAGGAGGGATAAAAGAGGGAAACCACATCCCACAAAGAGGCTAAGGAAACTTATCATATCTGAGGGAATTTAGAGAGGGGAGGAACATTGTGAATCTTACTCTCATCAGAGTTGGCTCAAAGGAAAAATAATTGACATTTGTTTTAGAGAAAATTCTCTCCGCCTCATTAAAAACAGGGGAGAGGAAAAGGGAAAGAAAAAGAGTAATAAGGGAAGGAAGGGGAAAGACTCAAAGGGGGAGGGGAATTATAAAGAGGATAAGTATCGTGATACAAGAGGGTACATAAAGTTTAAAAGGGGAAAGAGGGTTGGGGGAGGCAAGAATAAGTAAAGCACAATCTGGGGTTATTAGGATGGCAGGAAATACAGATTTAGTAATTCTAACCGTAAATGTGAATGGGATGAACTCCCCCATAAAGAGGAGGCAGATAGCAGCCTGGATCAAAAGTCAGAACCCTACAATATGTTGTTTACAAGAAACACATTTAAAGCAGGGGATACATATAGAGTAAAGGGAAAAGGCTGAGCAAAATCTATTATGCTTCAGGTGAAGTCAAAAAGAGGGTAGCCATCCTTATCTCAGATCAAGCAAAAGTAAAAATTGATCTAATTAAAAGAGATAAGGAAGGAAACTACATCCTGCTAAAGGGTAGCATAAACAACGAAGCAATATCAATATTAAACATATATGCACCAAGTGGTATGGCACTCAGCTTCCTAAAGGAGAAGTTAAGAGAGTGCAAGAAGAAATAGACAACAAAACTGTAATAGTAGGAGATCTCAACCTTGCACTCTCAGAATTAGACAAATCAAACCACAAAACAAATAAGAAAGAAATTAAAGAAGTAAACAGAATATTAGAAAAATTAGGTATGTTGGATCTTTGAGAAAATTGAATGGAGATAGAAGGAATATACTTTCTTCCTCAGCAGTTCATGGAACCTATTCAAAAATTGACCATATATTAGGACATAAAGACCTCAAAATTAAATGCAAGAAAGCAGAAATAGTAAATGCTTTCTTTTCAGATCATGATGCAATAAAACTACATTCAACAAAAATTAGGGGGAAATAGACCAAAAAGTAATTGGAAACTAAACAATCTCATCTTAAAGAATGATTGGGTGAAGCAGCAAATTATAGATACAATTAATAATTTCACTCAAGATAATGACAATGATGAGACATCATACCAAAATTTGTGGGATGCAGCCAAAGCGGTAATAAGAGGGAATTTTATATCCTTAGAGGCTTACTTGAATAAAACAGAGAAAGAAAAGATTAATGAATTGGGCTTGCAACTAAAAAAACTAAAAAAAGACCAAATTAAAACCCCAATCAAATACTAAATTGAAATTCTAAAATTAAAAGGAGAAATTAAAATATTGAAAGTAAAAAATCTATTGAACTAATTAATAAAACTAAGAGTTGGTTCTATGAAAAAGCCAATAAAATAGATAAGCCTTTGGTAAATCTGATTAGAAAAAGGAGGGAGGAAAATGAAATTAGTAGTCTTAAAATGAAAAGGAGAACTTTCCACCAAGGAAGAGGAAATTAGAGAAATAATAAGGAGTTATTTTGCTCAACTTTATGCCAATAAATTTGATAACCTAAGTGAAATGGATGACTACCTCAAAAATATAGACTTCCCAGATTAACAGAGGAGGAAGTAAATTGCTTGAATAGTCCCATTTCAGAAAAGAAATAGAACAGGCAATTAAACAACTCCCTAAGAAAAAATCCCCAGGACCAGATGGATTTACATGTGAATTTTACCAAACATTTAAAGAACAATTGGCCCCAATGCTATATAAATTATTTGATAAAATAGGGAATGAAGGAGTCCTACCAAATTCCTTCTATGACACAGACATGGTACTGATACCTAAACCAGGTAGGCTGAAAACAGAGAAAGAAAATTATAGACCAATCTCCCTAATGAATATTGATGCTAAAATCTTAAATAAGATATTAGCAAAAAGACTACAGAAAATCATCTCCAAGATAATACACTATGATCAAGTAGGATTTATACCAGGAATGCAGGGCTGGTTCAATATTAGGAAAACTATCAATATAATTGGCCATGTTAATAACCAAATTAACAAAAACCATATGATCATCTCAATAGATGCAGAAAAAGCATTTGATAAAATCCAACATCCATTCCTATTAAAAACACTTGAGAGTATAGGAATAAATGGACTTTTCCTTAAAATAATCAGCAGCATCTATTTAAAACCATCAGTAAGCATCATATGTAATGGAGACAAACTGCAACCATTCCCAATAAGATCTGGAGTGAAACAAGGTTGCCCACTATCACCGTTACTATTTAATATTGTATTAGAAACGCTAGCTATAGCAATAAGAGCTGAGAAAGAGATTAAAGGAATAAGAATAGGCAATGAGGAAGCCAAATTATCACTCTTTGCCGATGACATGATGGTATACTTAGAGAACCCCAGAGATTCTGCTAAAAAGTTATTAGAAATAATCCACAACTTTAGCAAAGTTGCTGGTTATAAAATAAACCCACATAAGTCATCAGCATTCTTATATATCACTAACAAAATCCAACAGTCAGAGTTACAAAGAGAAATTCCATTTAAAGTAACTACTGATAATATAAAATATTTAGGAATCTATCTGCCAAGGGAAAATCAGAAACTTTATGAGCAAAATTACAGACCACTTTTCACACAAATTAAGTCTGATCTAACCAATTGGAAAAATATTAAATGCTCTTGGATAGGGCGAGCAAATATAATAAAGATGACAATATTACCTAAACTAATCTATTTATTTAGCGCTATACCAATCAGACTCCAAAAACTATTTTAATGACCTAGAAAAATAACAACAAAGTTCATATGGAAAACAAAAGGTCAAGAATTTCAAGGGAATTAATGAAAAAAATCAAATGATGGTGGCTTAGCTGTACCAGATCTAAAACTATACTATAGAGCAGCAGTTACCAAAACTATTTGGTATTGGCTAAGGAATAGATTAGTTGATCAGTGGAATAGATTAGGTTCAAGGGATAAAACAGTCAACAAATATAGCAACCTAGTCTTTGACAAACCCAAAAGATCCCAGCTTTTGGGATAAGAACTTACTGTTTGATAAAAATTGCTGGGAAAATTGGAAACTAATATGGCAGAAACTAGGCATTGATCCATACTTAACGCCGTACACCAAGATAAGGTCAAAATGGGTTCAGGACCTAGGCATAAAGAATGAAATTATTAATAAATTAGAGGAACATAGGATAGTTTACCTCTCAGACCTGTGGAAGGGAAGGTTTTATGACCAAAGCAGAACTAGAGATCATTACTGATCACAAAATAGAAAATTTCGATTATACCAAACTGAAAAGTTTTTGTACAAACAAAACTAATGCAGACAAGATTAGAAGGGAAGCAATAAACTGGGAAAATATTTTTACAGTCAAAGGTTCTGATAAAGGCCTCATTTCCAAAATATATAGAGAATTAACTCTAATTTATAAAAATCAAGCCATTCTCCAATTGAAAATGGTCAAAGGATATGAACAGACAATTCTAGATGAAGAAATTGAAAATATTTCTAGTCATATGAAAAGATGCTCCAAGTCATTATTAATCAGAGAAATGCAAATTAAGACAACTCTAAGATACCACTACACACCTGTCAGATTGGCTAAGATGACAGGAAAAAATAATGATGATTGTTGGAGGGATGTGGAAAACTGGGACATTGATTCATTGTTGGTGGAGTTGTGAACGAATCCAACCATTTTGAGAGTAGTTTGGAACTATGCTCAAAAAGTTATCAAACTGTGCATACCCTTTGATCCAGCAGTGTTACTACTGGGATTATATCCCAAAGAGATTATAAAGAAGGAAAGGGACCTGTATGTGCACGAATGTTTGTGGCAGCCCTTTTGTAGTGGCTAGAAACTGGAAACTGAATGGATGTCCATCAGTTGGAGAATGGCTGAATAAATTGTGGTATATGAAAATTATGGAATATTACTGTTCTGTAAGAAATGACCAACAGGATGATTTCAGAAAGGCCTGGAGAGACTTACATGAACTGATGCTAAGTGAAATGAGCAGGACCAGGAGATCATTATATACTTCAACAAATACTAGATGATGACCAGTCCTGATGGATCAGGCCATCCTCAGCAACGAGATCAACCAAATCATTTCTAATGGAGCAGTAATGAACTGAACTAGCTATACCCAGAAAAGAACTCTGGGAGATGACTAAAAACCAATACATTGAATTCTAGTCCCTATATTTATGCACACCTGCATCTTTGATTTCCTTCACAAGCTAATTGTACAATAATTCAGAGTCTGATTCTTTTTGTACAGCAAAATAATGTTGTGGTCATGTATACTTATTGTGTATCTAAGTTATATTTTAATATATTTAACATCTACTGGTCATCCTGCCATTTAGGGAGGGTGGTGGGGGGGGGTAAGAGGTGAAAATTGGAACAAGAGGTTTGGCAATTGTTAATGCTGTAAAGTTACCCATGTATATATATCCTGTAAATTAAAGGCTATTAAATAAAAAAAAAAAAAAATAAAAAAAAAAAAAAAATAAAAAAAAATAAATATCTATCTATCTATCTATCTATATGTATGTATTTATATATGTGTGTATCAATATATGTACCTAAATATAGATATAGCTACAGATATAGATATAAATATCTGTATCTATCTATGTCTATCTATCTATCTCTATCTGTATAGAAAGGTAGATCTTCTTCTTATACTGTACAAGTCCAAGTCACCCAGTGTGGCATGTGGAGTCAAGTAAATACGCCTATTGTACTAACTTTAAGTATCATATAATCTATTTCTGGGTTAGTGCAATTTGCCTCTTCATGTAATGTGTAGATTTCTAAAAATAATCTATAAATTAAAAAGAATAACAAATTTTCAGGAAGATGGTGTCAGAGAATCTTATAATTATAGAATTTCAGAGTAGAAGGGAACCTCAGAAATGGCTTAATCCAATGCATATTTGAACAAGAATCTACTTGAGAGATGGTCATAAAAACCTTTGCATAAAAATGATTAAAATGATGGCATTTCCTTGTAAGGTATCCTATTCTATTTGGAGATACTTCTAATCATCTTTAAAGGATTTTTTTTCTTTATATCAAGCTAAAATATAATTTTGGAACTTTCAATCTGCTTTATGAGGCCAAGTAGAATAAATTTAATCCTTCCTTATATGATAACTCTTTAAAATACTTCAAGTTCAAGATAGTTATTGTGCTTCACTATACCTCTTAGCTCTTCTTCAGGCTAAACATTCCTTCTCTTTTTTGTATGTCATGAATTTGATATCATTCAATATACTGATTGTCCTCCTATGTTTCCAGATTATTATGTAAATGCTCAGTGAAAGCAGCATAATACTCCAAAGCAACTCCAAACTAGGCAGAATTGAAGAAGACTGTTACCTCTCTGGTTTTGGAAATCATATTTATTTTAACAAAGTTTAAAATTGTATTAACTTTTTTTTTGCTACCATGTGATTGTTCTGACTCATAACAAGCCGGAGGTCTCTAAGATCCCCTCGTCTTTTTCAGAAATGCAGTCTGATTCCATCATTCATATTACAAAGTTGATTTTTTAATTAAATTTTCAATCTTCTATTTCATCACATTCAATTCTGTTGAACAATGTCAGAATTTTTGTGGATCCTCACTCTATAATCCAATACCAATCAGCTTGGTATCATCTAACTATAAGAAAAAAAAGTTGACATCTAGGCTTTCATTTAAATTATGGATCAAAATGTCAAAGATCAGGCCATGGTCCAAATTTTGGGGACACTCCAATCATAGATCTCTTAAGTTGGCATTAATTGTTTACTGGTTACCCTAATGGAGTATATATCCAGTTGTAACTTGAGATCACTTTACCATCATATAACTCATATTTATTTTTCTGAAATCTATTAGTGATTTTTTTAACTATGTTGCTAAAATCTAGGTAAAGTCTCCACAGAATTCTCTTGATGTATGCCAGTCTAATTACACTCTCCAAAAAAGGAAAAAAAAAAAGTTACTCAGGCATAACTCCCTCAAAGAAGCTGTTCTTTCACTTTGTCATTCCCTATTCTATAGCTACATATACACTCACTATTCCTTTAATAATACATTCTAGCATCTTGGCAGAAATCATATTCGAGCTTGCTAGTATATAGTTTGCAACTTCCATTTTCTTTTCTTTTTAGAAAATTTGAACAACACTTGACCTTATCCAGCCTCATAGCTCTTCTGTAGTTCTCAGCATCTTACAAAGATTACTGTCAATGGTACAGCAATCACATCTGCCACTTCTTTCACTTCCCAAAGATACAGTTCGTCTGGGTCTAAAGACAAAGCTATCAAAGATAGCTGCTCTTATTGTTGATATTGTTGGTAATAGTTGTGTTTCTTCTCTTCTTTCCGATACAAAAACCATTCTTTTTGAGAGAGAAAACAAAAGCAAGGGATGGGCATCTACTCATTCCCACTATAATCATTTATCCTCATACAATCCACTTAGCAATGGTAGGAGCTGCAGCCCCTCTTTTATTTTATTTTCATCAGTATGCCCACCCATCTCCTCCTCATCCATAGGTGCCCAGAAACTGATGCCAGATTCTTTACAGATGAGGAAACTGAGACACAGAATTTAAATGATGTGTAAGATTATGTAGACTGAAGTAACAGAACCTGGATTAAAACTCTAATGTGGTTCCAAACCCAGAGTTCTTACTCTTACTCTGTTATCTCTTGAGCAATTAAATGACTTTTCCAAAATTTAAAGATATTAAGTGGATGAACCTGAACTAAAACATGAAATTGCTAATGTCAGATATGGTATACATTTGATTATACTATACTGCTTATTCTTGTAGTCTTTTCATTAGATCTTTGAAATTAGGAGATGTTTCATTTTTGTGTTTGTGTTCCTATTATCTAGCATAGTATCTCACCCAAAGTGGGTGATTAATAAAAGGTTGTTGATTTATTTATTGATTCGTCTAGGTATTATCCCACACTCCTTAACTAACTTAACTTTTTACATGGAACATGAAAGAAAAGCAGTGAATAAAGTAATTTAATTCAGATCCACCTTCCCATAAATTTGATATAGTCTAATTAACCAACCACAAGACCGTCATGCTATCTTCAATCCAGGAGAACAAATGATCTTGGGTGGGAATAATTCCTTCATGAAACTACCCAAGTACACTGTTCCTGGTTTTTCTGTTCAGGTAGGTCTCACTTCAAAGCTCATCTATGGACTAATTGACAGATTTGGCTTGTCTTGTTCATTAGCTTCATGGATTTCTGCAGAAAATTCCATTTGCTGACCTAATATGTCAACAAGATGTCAAGAAAACATGAGCTTGAATATTAGTTTCCCCTTCAAAGGACAAAGACTTCCAGAATGTAGTGTGGTGAAACAAACACTGACACCGCTCTAGAAGATCTGAGTTTAAATCTTACCATTAATGCATCCTTTCTGTTTTATCATGAGCAACTCAACCTCTCTGAGCCTCACTTTTGTGGTTTGTAAATAAGAGCAATGGGCTAGAAGGAAACCATAATCTCTTCTATCTCTAGATCTATAATTCCATAAAAATGCTGCTATGATATATGCAGTTTCTGCTAACTAATTATCAAGGGAAAATAATTAAATTACCCTATCATACCAAGTTAATTTAAGAGTGTGCTGTCTTTAGAATCAGCAAATCAGGGTTTGAATCCCCAAATCTAACACTTTACTCACTGGAGTCTCAATTCTGTAAAATGAGCTTGCTGGACTCAATGACCACCGAAACTACTTCTAACTTGATGTTCTATGACACTGTCATACATACATACTTACATACATATTTATTGGCTATCTAATAAATTCTTTCACTGAAGCCATCAGATGCCTCTGATCTGAAGGAGATTAGCTTCTCCAAAGCAATGTTAGCAAAGTGCAATCAAAGTCAAGCCGAAAGTCAACGACGGACTGTATATCTATTGGTCAAGTTTATCATCTATGGTTCATATCTTGAATAGAAGGTCCTGAATTTTTAGGCTATATCAACTTACAAAACTATCTACTAATTAATATAAGGGTCTAATAAGTATCAATGCTAGAAGGCTCACATCAACAAAATTATAAAGTCTTCAAATTTTTGTTGTTTGTTGTTGACTCATTTCAGTTGTGTATGGCTTTTTGTGATCCCATTTGGGCTTTATTGGCAAAGATACTGGAGTAGTTTTGAAAAATTTAATAAATTAATTTCGAATGTCCATTACCACAGAGGAAAAGCATACAAAAAAACAGGGTTTGGGAAGTAGTGTGATACACTGGCAAGAGTGCTTGGAGTCACAAAATCTGAGAATTCAAAGGCATTTGTTATTGTTCAGTATTCTTTTTGAAGAGGGTCAATAGCATAATGAATATAATGTGTTGACGTGTGTGTGAATTGGATTTATGTGAGGCAGATTTGCACAAATTCATCAACCTCACTCTTTCTTCCAGAGTCATCAGATTTCAGTGAGTAGATAAGTCAGAATAACTGACAATGGTCCAGGATGCAGTGGATGACCTTGTCCTCCTTGGCATCTGACCAAGCTCTTAATATACCACAATACATGCTTCTGTTGTCTTTATAACTTTTTGAACAGATTGTTCTCCTCTGCTCATTCCATGGAGGAAGTTTTCCCACATACTCCCTGTAGACATCCCACTAACTCACCAGTGGGCTTGAGGCTTATCAGTTTAGCATGTTTAGCGTGTCTGCCGAGATAGTTTTTACTGGGATGTGACCACTGCACATGTTATAGTTTTTTTGAAGCCACATGAGAGTTAAGGAAGCAGATGAACACTTACTAGTTTTATGACTACAGTCAAACTACCTGACCTCTATAGACTTCAGTTTCCTCATTTGCAAAATGCGGGGATAAACAACTAGATAATGTCTGGTGATTCTTCCTGCTTTGGATTCATGATTTCCTCACCTCTAAGTTTCTGTCCAGTTCAACATCTATGAGCCTATGATGTTATGATTAACCTTCCCAAGTACAAAATAAAATATGGACTTTTTCCTGGTCAAAAGCCCTTCATGAAAATATATTGACAGAAATTATTGTAATGCCCAATGTTCTAGAACAATGGTTCTCAAATTGGTCTCAGCACTGCTTTATGCTCCTAAATATTATTAAACATCCCAAAGAGATTGTCTGTATGTATATTGTATCTATCAATATTTACCTAATTAGAAATTAAAAGCACGTTATTATTATGGATATAATTTTGGACTTGTAGAATCCCTGCATGAATTTTAGAGGCCTCAATCCAAATTTTGAGAACCACTATATTAGAGAAATATGAGTTACCATTATTATTTATGGAGCACTGAGGATATGGGATAGGACATAAACAGAATCCTTACCTTAGACAATACACATCCCCCATCCTGGCAGTCATTAAAGTTTAGAGATCTCATGAAACAGGAGTCGAATTTGCTTAGTTCATTGGCATTCTATCACAGACATAAAGAGACTGTGAGCAGCTGGAGGGGGACAGAGACATGTTCAATTCAATTTACTGGGTAGTCCAGGCCACCAAGTTATTTATACCTCAATTACAAATTACATTCATGTATATTCCAGTCTAATTTTAGAGCTAACAGAGACCATAGAGAGTATGCATCCTGAAGTTGTCGGCAACCACATAGATTCCCAGTTAATATGAATCTTATTCATTTCTGTAAACTTGCCCATCTGGAAAGTGTGAAATTTGGCTTTGTGTTATATAGAGTAACATGTTCAATGATATGAAAAGGGTTGTTCTTAAGATTTTCCCTATCTAAGCTTGCTGAATTCACTCTCTATACTGTTTATACTCTTTTAGATTGGATTTTGTTGAGGGTAGTGACTGCTTTTTACTTTTTTTTTACATCCATGGGAATTAGTGCACTGACTGGCACATAGTAAGAGCTTAAAAATGCTTATCAATTTATTTTAACTTTAGACTATACCTAAAACTTTCCATCACCTGGTCTTTATATTTATATGTCACAAAATTATTTTTATTTCTTCCATTCCCCATTAATAAAAAGTGACTTATCAAGGTTATATACCACAATAGTAAAGTCAAAATTCCCAGCTCAGAAACCTTTAAATTCATTACATCTCACATTTCTGTAATTCTTTAAAGTTACAAAATGCTTTGCCTATATCATTTCTATGGAAAGAATACTGCATTTGAAGTCAGAGAATCTGACTACAAATCCTTGTTTTGTTATTTAACTGCTTTTGCGGCCTCCGACAAATCATTTTAATTCTTTGAACCTAACTTCAGGTCCTAATCCTGAGTTGGTTGGATTAGATGATGGATAAAGTCTCTTTCTGTTCAACTTCTGTGACATAAATTACTCTTAAAAGTAGGTAAGAAAAAATATTAATATCTTCATTTTGCAGATGAAGAAACTGAGGCTTAAAGAGGTTATGTAACTTCTCATCAATTGTGGAACTAGCTGCTAAGCACTGGGGATAGAAGAAAAGCCAAAAAGTGGTCATTGTTTTCAAAGAATTTTTAATCTATTGAATTTGTCTTCCTTATTCCCTATTTCAAATCAGTTGTTAAATCTTGTTATATATTTGGTTTTCTATTCCTGTGGGTATATTTCAATGGAGCAGGTACTATAGAAGTAGAACTGACAATATGTTGCATATGCATGCATGTATGCACAAATATATACATGTATGTATGTGTGCATGTACTGTATACATATACGTGTGTGAAAAGGGATCAAATGAGGTTAAGCAAGGTCACACAAGTAATAGGTAGTAGATATATTACATCATTTTTACTTCAGCCTGAGCCCATGTAATTTCCAATATCTGACTAATTCAAAAGTCAACAACAATAGGTTATGTGATATGAAGCTGGGAAACCAAATAAATGAGCAAAGGAATCATTTTGGATCATATAATTTGGGTGTTTTTTTTAATATACAATCTTAGTGAAACCTGAAATTATCTTAATATATAGACTTGTAGTTCTGTGGAAATATTTGCTTCTTGACATTTATACAAGATATAAAAAGCAAAACAAAAAAAAATTATTGCAGTCAATTGAACAACCACTTGCCCTGTGTCCCAAAATTATCTTGTATTTTATCTGTATACACACACACACACACACACACACACAGATATGTCCTCCTCAAAAAACTCATAAATTTCTTGATATTAGAATCTGTTTCCTTTTCCTTTATATCTCCTTTCCTTTATATCTCCAGTCTTTAGCACAATAACTACAACATCATATATACAGAGTAAAAAACAGATAACTTTGAAAGACTTAAGAACTTTGATCAACACAATGACTAGCCATGTTTCTGGAGAACAAATAATAAAACCTGCTAACCACCTTTTGATGGAAAGATAATGAGCGACTCGGGGTATAGAATCACAACATATACACCACACACACCACACACACACACACACACACACACACACACACACACACGCATATGCCCACTTTAAAGCTAAATTATTAAAGTTTAATAAATTGCACTGAGATTTTTGGGATACTGAGTATTTATGTCCATGAAAACATCTTTGTGTATACACATATATGGACATGGCCAATGTAAGAATTTGTTTTGCTTGATTGTTATTTCTTACAAGAGTCCTCCTTCACTCCAGGATGCAAAATGAGGAGAGAAAATAGATTATTGCTCTTTAGAAATAATTATTCTATTATTGTTCTATAAGAAATGACAAACAGGATGATTTCAGAAAGGCCTGGAGAGACTTACATGAACTGATGCAGAGTGAAATGAGCAGGACCAGAAGATCATTATTTATTTCAAAAACAATACTATAGGATGATAAATTCTGATGGACGTGGCCATGTTCAGCAATGAGATGAACCAAATCAGTTCCAATAGAGCAGTAATGAATTGAATCAACTACACCCAGCAAAAGAACTCTGAGAGATGACTATGAACCACTACATAGAATTCCCAATCCCTCTATTTTTGTCTACCTGCATTTTTGATTTCCTTCACAGGCTAATAGTGCACTATTTCAAAGTCTGATTCTTTTTGTACAGCAAAATAACTGTTTGGACAAGTATACTTACATTATATTTAATTTATACTTTAACATTTTTAACATATGTTGATAAACCTGCTATCGGGAGGAGGGGATGAGGGGAAGGAGGGGGAAAATTGGAACAAAAGGTTTGGCAATTGTCAATCCTGTAAAATTACCCATGCATATAACTTGTAAACAAAAAGCTATAATAAAAAATAATTATTCTGATTTTAAAAATAAATGTTTACTATTCATTGATCAGTACTCTAACTTCATGGTTCTATTTGGCACTTTTATTTTTTTCATTCATTTTATTCCTATATGGGTTACACAAGCCTTCAATAAATGTCTCTTACATACAAAACACTGTTATGACAAAGGGCATACAAAACCTAAAATGAAAGAGGCAGAAGGAGTCTGGTTGTGAGCAAGTAAATGAGGACTCAGAAGCTCTGTTCATTTTGTTGGTCCCATTGGCACCAAGTTATTTAAACCTCAATCAGAGACTGCTGAAACAGAGCTTAGATGAGAGGGAAGGAGTCTGATATTGATATTCTAGCCAAGGTAAGACTCTCCATTGACTTTCATGTTCTATACTCTCACCTTCTAAGTGAACTAAGCAAATGGTCTATCTGTATTCTCTCTCAGTCAAATGCCTGCCAGTAATGTTTATATTTAAAAAAAAAAAAACTTTTGCCAAGAAAAAGGAGAGATAACTCAAAGAAATTGTTTAATAGAGTGAAATAATATTTTTTTAAAATTTTGCAAATCTTAAGACACTATATAAATTTCATCACCACCATCACCCTTTTAATATTTTCCAAATACTTCATCCAAATGTCAAAATATGATTCTGAATACTTGGTTTTATTATTGGTAAAGAATCTAAGCTCAGATGACAAGGATCTTGTCAAAAGTTTCTCTTACCTCTCAATCCTCCTCCCACTGTTATAAATAACAACTGATATTAGCACCCAAATTGAAGCTACTATTTTATACCTAGTATAGACACTCATACATTTGGTTATTTCCTGGATCAGATTTCATGTCATCTCCCTTTTCCAGAACACAAGTCTTAAGGGTCTTCTAAAGAAAAAGTTCTACTGGTCATATTTATGCCATACTATGGCCATGGTATAATAAATAGGAAAGTGATATGGAAATGATGATGACCTGATTTCAAGTTCTGACTTTGTCATATAGTGGCTGTGTGACAGTGAAAATCACAAAGCTTTCCCAATATGCCAGGCAACATTGTAAGACTAAGATTTCTGAGGAAATACTGACTTGCATTGATTGAGTTTTCTTACCATAAATTTGGCCCCCTCTGTGCTGCAAGAGCATAGATTTACCTATAAAATGCACGTACTAAATTCACTCATTATTGGATTTCATCTCACTTTGTATAGGTATTGTATATGTATACTTATATAAATGCACATTTAATATATACACATTTATTAATATTTAAAACACATGTGTATAAAGGGGGGGAAGAGACAGAGAGAAAGTATGTGTATGTGTGTTTTCCATATGTGCCAGGAACTTGACTTATTGGCTTAACATCTTATAAGTCTTTTGTTATTTGACCCTCACAACTCTGTAAGGTAGATGCTTTATGTATTATCATGATTTTACCAGCCAGAAAAGTAAGGTAGACAGAGATTAAGAGACTTGTCTAGGATAACCCAATTAGATAGTATCCAAAATTAGATGAGAACTCAAGTCTTTCTGATTCAGATCCATCCAACATATTTTTATAATAAGTACCCCATACATATGATATAACACATATATGACACATAAACGATATAACATATTTGTATCTATATATATATATATATATATATATATATATATATATATATATATATATACACATATATGCTGACAGGTAAAGTGATTGTTATATGATCACACAGCTAATATTTGTTATGTACAAGATTTAAATACAGTTTTTATAATTTGAAAACCCATCTTTCATTGACTATGCCATATTACCTCCCATTGACAACTACATTATATTCTACCCACAATAGGAAATAGTTATAAAAATATCAAAAATGCATATACAATAATATATCTATATGCACCCCCACCCCAGTCAATAATCTCTCAGCTTCTTGTCAATTTTAATATTCTAGATTCTGTATTCTAAGATTCATTACAGCTTTAATGATCTATGTCTGAATTTAACTGGAAATTGACTTTAAATTGACATTTCTATGATTTGAAGACTCTATTTCTGGAAGAGAGTGTAAGACCATTATGCCATTTTGAGATGCTTAAGTTCTAAGGTTCTGCCTCCTGCTTTTTCATTTAAAAGTGAGAATTCTAGATTACCATGCATAAATAGGTAATGTCTAGTATATAAATTTTTTTCTTACATTTTGAAGGCATTTAATACAATTGATTTCTTTTTGTAATGTTGTGGTTTTTATGTATTTAAAAATATGATTCTAAGAGAGAGTCCATAGATTTTAGCAGAGCACCTTAACAAAGGAGTCTGAAGCACAAACACACACATGTGTACAGACACACACAAGTAACAGATAATGAGAGACAGAGTTGAGAATATCTGCTCTAATGAATCTAGAGAAATGAAGGATTTGCCAATGGGAAAATAAAAGTAACAAGTTTTACCATGTTGTCCCAGTAAAAAGAGGCAGTAGTATCAGATCACATCAATCACAAGGTTTTAGGGGATGGGGAGTTTTATGTTGATCAAATATTCTGGTTAATAGAATTTAAAATATAATTTCAAATAATGAAAAGACTTAGCACAAGCTAAACTGAATTACTTATTCATTCACTTATTTATTTTGATAAGTCATGATGGTGGGATGTTAAAAAGCATTAACTAGAGTAAGGTGAGCTAGAATTTGACCAGAAGTAAGTATCCTTGGGACCTTGAATAAATCATGCACCCTGGTCTGTATTTTTTTAATCTGTAAAATCTGAATAACAAATGTCATTTCTACTTATTTCATATGGCCACCAAGAGAAGCAAATGAGAATTTTGTAAAATGTTATGGAAAATGACATAGTAATATCTAAATGCAAGATTGCTATTTCCGATGCCTATTACTTAGTACATCTCTCTCAGACTCTAATTTTGCACACAATTATTTATAAAAACATTATAATAATAATTTAATGAAATTACCTCTCCCATACATGTTAGCCATGCTTAGATATTAAATCTGGTGACCTTATTCCTGCCAAGTAAAAAATATTCAACTCCAAGCATAAGACAATACTCATTGAATAAAAACCCTATAATTGGAAGAAGTCTGATTGCAGCAAGTATCTCTTGACTATTAATAAAATAAAAAAACAAGTTGCCATTCTCAATTCAGTTCTCAAGATTTCTTCGATACAAAATCTCTAAAAGAAACTGGTCTTGTCTTACATTTATGTTGAAAAAGTTGCATTTTCAAATCAGTGGCCCATTTGTGGAACATGTGTGCACTAGCAAGAGCTAAATGGGGAAGGAGTGTGCTCTTTTATGCCCCAATTCACACAGTTAAAGGATATGAATTTTCAAACATGAAAATATCAAATAGATCACATCTGGCAACATTTTGTAATCAGGAATAAAATGAAAATAAAAAACAGAGATGATTTATGATTGGTTATATTGTAGAATATATGAATATGATTCATTATTATTTTCATTATTTTTCAAGAAAAATCAAAGTGCCAAAGTCATAATTAATAATATCAATGGTAACTGCTCTGATGAAGCATAGAAATTCAAGTTCTTAAGAATTTCATCTGCCCCAAACTGAGTTTACAGCATTGACCCACATTGACTCCTATAAGATTTATACCTGATTAATATCTATGCCTCTTTGACATGCTATTCCTTTTAAAGAAATGAATAATTAATTTCATGATCAGCAGCTATTCCTGATAAGAGATAATAAAGAAATAAAAGGTTTACCAATTAGTCCTATAGTTATCAGTCAAATTCTTTTCCAACATTATTAAAAATCAAATTAAAAACTACTGTTGATAACCTAACTGTAAGTCTGTCTTAGATGTGATTATGTATAGGCATCTCAGATTCAATGTGGTCAAAATAAAACTTATCCACCACCACTGCATTCACTCACTTCTATCTTCATTGTTTCTGTTTAAGGCATTAGAATTATTTTTCAGTTGCTCAAAACTATAATTTTATCAGTACTATCCTAAAGTTCTTATTCTTACCCCTTCTACATATTCAATAACTAATGAAATCATGTGACTTTTATTTCTACAACATCTCTCAAATAACTGCACCCCAGTATTCTCCACTCACATAGATATTTTCATAGTTCAAATCCAGAAAATTTCTTAACCACACATAAATGGATGAAAAAGAATTTTTATTGTAATGATCTCCTAAATATTCTCACTGACTCAAGACTTCTTCCTCTCCCTGAACTATCTCTCCTCCCCCCTCAAAAAAAATTTGCTTTTCTTCAAGTGCAGGTCTGACTATAGTACTGACCTGTTCAGTAAATTCCAATGGCTTCTTATTAAGGATAAGATCAAATACAAATCCCTCTACTTGGAATTCAAAACTTTTCAAAATCCGGTACCTGCTAATCTTTGTAGCCTTATTACATGAACTCCTCTTTCATGCACACTATAGTCTAACTTGTCCTTTCTTCTTTTTATACAATGTACTACATTCTATCTCAGTATCTTTGCACTGGCTTATTCATAGCCTCTTCAACTCCACTCAGTAAAATCCCTAGTTTTCTTCAAGATTCAACTTAAATGACATTTTTCTCATGAATCCTTTTCAGATCCCTAGCTGCTATTAGCTTCCCTCAAATTGCCTTGTATCTATATATCTATATCACAGATGAATAAAAACACACAATATATATGTCATATATATATATATATATATACAGAGAGAGAGAGAGAGAGAGTATACATATATACATCAACATTTATACAAAGTTTAGCACAAATATGTACCAAAATATTATGTGGATGGATAGATGAATCAATCCATTCATGGACTGGATGGATGGAAGGATGGATGGATACCAAAACATTCAAGCAGTTAGCCCACATTTCTGCATTGACTTCAGAATCTAAAAGGAGCAAATTCTTTTCAATAGTCTCAAGAATCTCAATCCTCATGTCTAGTTTCTAATTAAAGAAAACCCCACTAGGTTTGCCTCCTGTCCCATCACTTCATTGTTTTTTCATTTTCTTACCTCCAACAACCTCATCTCTTTGATGCAGAATCCAAATGTGCCATTTTCCTTTTTTATGAAAAAAGAACATATACCATACATTTTTTTTTGTTTTTAGAGAGAATTAATTTATTTTTTAATGTTCAAAATTTCATTTTTGAAAGTAGATAATCCCTCTTGTTCTTTTCTTCCAAAGATGGGGCCACTGGGGCTCTTCAAAAATCTTGAATACATTTAAGATTCTTCCCATTCATCTTTTCCCATTTATAATGAACTCTATAGAAGAGTGTTCATTTCCTTCCAATGTTTCTTCTTACTTAAGAGAATTGTCAGTTACATCAAGAGTAGTTGTTTTTCTTGTTAATTCTCTTTTTGACGATTTAGTTAAATTAAGGCAACTTGCAAATTGATAGCTACTCTTTTGGACAATAGGAAGTAGAACAGTATATGTAAAAACAATTCACAATCTTTAAAGCACTATATAAATATTATCATTGTTATTGTTATTATAGCTGATGTCTCTCCATTGCAATACCATGCTTCTATACCAACAAACTGTTTCCCCTACTTTCTAGATTCTTCATCTTTTTCCTTCTTTTCTTCAGATGGTTTGCAGTACCCTCCATAATAATATCACCTCTCTTTCTTCCACCCTCTTGAGATTGTATTCTCCAGTATGTTTCCCTTCCTAAGTCCTTGAATTAACTCCCAAGAATAGCTCTTTAATGTACAATGCTACTCCACCTCATATTACATTGTTACCTTTAAAAAAAAAAGATACAACTTTCTGAAGCCAGAAATTCCTAAAGGAACTTCTTATAAAAGATTTTGAATAAGAAAAATTAAAGGACACTTACAAAGACAAATCCAAGAATATTTTGATTTCTCCAAAACAGTCCAATAAGTTATATTATTGCTTCTCTTCATTTTGGAAAAGACCCATGGCATAATATTAGATGTCTTGATTTGTGGGTGAATTTTGTTTAAATGAAGTACAGTTGCTGAAAACATCAGCTTACTTTCTTTTCCAGAATCATCCAAATCCAGAAGCAAGACAAAAGTCAGAATAACTGGCAATGACCCAGGATGTAGTGGATGAGTTTGTTGTCTTCATTGCCTCACAAGTTCTAAAGACTTCACAGTTTCTGCTTCAGCTTCCTTCAGGAACTAGACCAAAATGTTCTTATCCACCTTATCATGAGGAAGAAGTCTTCACATGCTTGGAGGAGATAACTTTCTAATTCATCAATGGGGATGAGACTTATTAGTTACCCTAAACCTGTTTTAGCCCATCTGCCAAGATAGTTTACTGAGTATAGCCACTTGTTGGAGCCATCGGGGAAAGTTGGATGAAGGTGAACACTAAAGGTCAATGAATAGCCCTGAAAAAGACTCAGTCAGTCTTTACAACAGAAGTCCTAATCCTCCCTAGACACCTTATACAGTTTTGAAAAATGGGTAGAAAACAGTAGGTGAATATAGCAATTGTAGATGCTTATAATAAAGAGTAAGGGAAAGGGAAGAGCTTCAAATGGTAAGCAGTATGGTATGTGATATAGAAATATCTCATTTAATCTTCACAATAACCAAGTGAGGTAGGAGTTATTATTATCTACATTCCATAGTTGAGGAAACTGAGGTGGACAGATATCAATTGACTTGCCCAGGACCAAACAGCTATTAAGTATCTGCAGACAAATATGAACATCTTCCTGATTACAAATTGAAAAGTCTATCCACTGCACTATCTTATAGGATCATAGATAGAACTAGAAGAGGCACCTCAGAGATCACGAAATTCCATATCTACTATGGGCCAGAACGTGAAACAAGGTGCTAAGTCACTGGAATTGATAGAGACAATTGTTATGTACTTAGTTCATACCTTTAAGAGAGTGCACACATTAGTTCACACATTAGAGTTCACACCTTTAAGAGAGTTGACACATTAAAGTTCACACCTTTAGAGAGCATATATAAGTTAGGAGCCTCAAATAGGATTGTCTTCAGGAGATTCACAAGTCAGAAGCCCACTAGAAGCTCATTCAGGAGGAGCTCTTGGAACCAAGGAGAGAGATAAGCCAACCGGGCTATTTTGAAGGAGAAAATAAAGAATCTGGACTTTTCATCCCTGGCTGCATTTGAGGTGATTATTACTTTGAACTGAAACTAAGGCTGCCTCCAGAAGCCCCCTAAGACACATGCTCCCAGAGAACATTATATTTTAGAGAAGAGAATATTACACATATCCTCAGTTTTAAAAAGTATGTTTCATGTTTAATACCCAAAAAAGATAAAATAACTCTTCCTTCTTCAACAACTATTATATAATTCATTTATGTGGACAGCAACCTTTATCCAAATTAAAATCAGATACTCTTAAGGTAAAAAGCATAAAGAATTTATTATGATTTCATAAGAAAGAGCAGCTTCCAATGATAGCAATGTCGCTATGTAAGTGCAAAGCACAAATTGCAAAATACAGGTTTATATAGATGCTCACATGAACCCTCCCCCAAGTCTTCTCCTCATTGGCAGGAAATCGAGGTTCCATTCTAAATGCAGAAATCTACCCAGACACTAACTAAAAATCTACCTAGAGAAAATGAATATTAACCAGTAACATACTCTTTACCATATTAGGAACGTAATGCTAATTGTGGTGTAAATAGGGAGAACAGGAGGAAAATGTATGGTTATCTAGCATGCAGGTTTTCGCTGTCACACAACTTGTTTGTGCAACGTTTCAAGTTATAATTAGGGTATAGGTCGAGGCCACATTCTTATGAGAGGTCTTCACTCAGTTTATCCCATTCAATTGAAAGAAAGACTACAGAAATGTGTGAGAACTGATAAAAGTAAGAGACATATAAAGTCATATTAAGAATGGAATCATTGATCCTGGTATTCCAGTGAATTTATCATCTCACCATAATTCATGACAAAAATCCAAATGACCTGAGTCTAGAAAATGAGTATTTATTATGTTTTGTGATTTTCTAATACAAATGAACATGACATTAAATAAACAATCGCAGGGCTGAGAGAAATGGTGCATTGAAGTCAGGGAGGGATTTAAGATCTTCAATCCAACTTTTTCATTCTCTGAATGAGAACCAAGAAATCCAATGAAATAATCACTTTTTCAAATAGGTACAAGCAGTAAGTGGAAGCACCAGATTTTAATCCAAGTCCTGTAACTCTGAATCCAGTTCTCTTTCTCTAACACTGTTTTATGGTTTAGCTCAAGCTTTTACATCCAGGTGAGACTCATAAAATATTTGGCTATGGGTTATAAAAATCTCTAGAACAATGGTGTCAAATTCAAATGGAAGAGGAGGGAGCACGACTAAGCTTGGCTAACCATCCTTCCAAGGGCATATTAACTTTTAAAACCACATATTAACATTATCTATGTCCTATCATATTTTATTGATTTGTTAAATATGTCTTTTTTTTAATCTGGTTCCTCCAAACTTGAAGGTGTTTCTAGTTATCTCTATTGAAGAGAACCCATTTCTGAATGAATTTCTTTATGTTCCATTATGTCAAAACCTTTAATCTAGATGTTCCAAACCCAAAAATAACATGAACAGTCTGGAAATTCATCTTCTTTTTGATTTGAATGATCTGAAAAAAAAACAATAATCATGCCAGAGTTCATGAAAGCACCACCTAATCTCTAGCTTTAAAGACTGTGGACTTAGGGTTGCATACAGAAACTTTTCCTGTTAAGGACCCTGAAGCAGCAGTTTACTAAAAAAAAAAAAACCTAAAAGTGTTCCTTCACACCTCAGGTTTCCTTAGCACTAAGGCACTAAGTACATCTGACAGGTGATTAAAATAAATGGCTGAATCTCATCATCTCTGGAGGGGAACCTGTCCAAAACAGCATCCTATTCTTTAAGGGTAGCAATTTGAGGTTGAAACCTGAAGTATAGTCAAAAGCAAAAAAAGTTATTTGCTATTTTTAAAAATACATGTCTTTTTAAGTAGAAAGAAACAGAGGTCTAAAAGAAATCATTTGATACCGTAACTATTTTTCCAGGATTTAAGTGAATATACAATGAAAGTTACTGGATAAGAAATAGAAAAAGGAATCAATAACATATAAATTCTGTTGTCCTATATACTATGAAAAAATTAAACTTTGGAAGTACAGAAAAATTCATTTCAATTTAATTGTGAAAATCTATAGGAAAAGCATGGTGAATATACTTAAATTCTCTCAAATAAAAGCACCACTATATAGATGATAAATAGAAAAGTATATATGTATTTGTGCATATATTATATGCATATATGTATAGATTTTCCATATAATGCAAAAGATAAAATAAAGGCTATCCTTTAACAAATTCAATTAAATACATTGATTCTGGAGTGAAAAAAAAATTGTGGTCAAATCCTCCCTCTTACAGTTACTTGTGTGGTTTTAACCAAACTGTTTAACTTCCCTGTTTAACTTGCCCTCATTTGTAAAATTGGAATATCTTCCCTATATTAGTTTCCTTCCAGCTCTAGATTTTATGACTATGAACAGACTGCTACATTCTCACAAAGTGTTGTCATTGGTGAAATGGCTCTGCCCAGTTATATCAGGGTCAGAAGCAGGATTTGTTGAATCCACATATTTTTAATTTGTAACTGAACTAAAAAAGGTTTGAAGGGAGAGTAGCTTCCTCCAAAACCTGAAGAAGGCCCTCTTTGTATCTGTCCTTGATTTCTCTTTTCCTTAGTTCAAATAGTAGGAACTTAGTGATAAGTCCTCCTAGGAGCACTTATTAAGGACAAGAGCGCAAATTAATGGAAAGCAGCCATAGAGAAAAGATGTCCATTTAAGAGAGGGTCTGTCCTGGTCTGTCCATGGTGATTGCAGCCCCTATATTATAAATCAGTATAAGTCCATTAGGTTCTGAACATGCCAAAATATTCAACTTCCAATATCTGTGTCAAGGAACTATCCAAAACAGGCAATATGAGAAGAATTCCTTAAATGGGACTAAACAATATAGACTTACCTTATGGATTTATGTGAGGCTCCAAGGTAAAAAATTCAGGAGCAATTATACTGGAAAGGAAATGTTGAATACTCATCTCTCAATGGAAATTTCATGGAGGCAACATAAGACTGACCGCAACTGGCTGACTGTTCTTTTCTTTACCATTCCTAGTCCCAGTTTCTAGATAGAAATATTGAATATAAAGTAAGCTAAGTACTCATCTTCTATCAAGTTTCTTTCCTGCTCTCTCTCTACTTGCTTATTCTGCTTCCTTCTTATTTGCCAAATTAAAACGCTTGTGATCTATAAAAATTGTGAAGAAAGGGAGAACTCTTACAGGCTAAAACAAAGATAAAAGTCACTTGATTATAGTTTGAAAGAATTGTATGTATTTATGCTAAAGGAGAGAAGATATGATAGTTATCATTTAATATTTGAAGGGCTGTCATGTGAGAAGGGATTCAATTTGGTTTGTTTGTCCACAGAAGATACAAACATTAGTGATAACTGGAAATTTTAAAGAAGTAACTTAAGTTTGATGAAAAAATGCCTAACTTTTAGACCTGTCCAAAGGTAAAATTGGCTGCCCTGAAAGGTAGCAGGTTCCCTCTCCTTGGAGATCTTCAAGAAAAGGTAAATGGTGAAATGTTTTAATGGGAATTACTTTCATGTATGGATTAGAATAAGTGGTCATTAAGTCACTCTCAACTTTGAAATTCTGTGATTCTGTAATTACCATCTTTTGATCTCAGTTCCTTTTTTTTTTTCCAAATAAGGAAGTTGGATGTGGTTACTTTTAGGAATGCTTCAAACTCTACATCTGCTATCCTTTAATTTGAAGTTCTTCACTTCATGCATCAGAATAGCTCCAAAGTCATAGTCACTTGGGGATGAAGGCAATTCAGGTGTTTTATATGGCTGAATGGGTCCCTCTCCAGTGATTCTGATTATTTCCCTCCTTTGAGATCATAGTTAACTAGATTCTAATAAGGTAAGAAAATGGCAACTTCTAGCCCAAAGTCTTCTAACCATTAAAGAACCATTTAAATAATGGTGAAAGAGAAGGGATAAGAGAGAGGAAAATTTGCAGGTAGATTATGAGAAGTCTGAAGAATAGAGGAAAGTTATGTCAGAAAATGAGAGGGTGTTTTGTTTTTTATTTGGCTTGGCTTCTTTTTTGTCTCAACTATAACAAATGCATACGTGGCTTCCATACCAAATTCCAAAAGACAAAAAGCTCTGAGGAATAATTAACAACTTTGAATAAGAGAGTCATTATCCAAGAAAGGTATGAGTAAGCTAGAATGACCAAAAAATTAATATGACAATTTTAGTGGAGATAAATATAAAAGCCATTAATACATCTATCTTAGCCAGACATTGCAGCTAGACTATGACCTGGGCCCAAAATTTAATAGAATGTAGAATAAGCCTGATAAGTACTGGGGCATTTTAGTTTATTCCAAAAGGTACTAAGTCCCACTCCTCATCCTTACACACATATCAAATCTGTCCATTTGACATTGGCATTCTTCTAGTGATGCAATATGACTGGAAGTAATAAAACAGTATGGTTTCATAAGAATTAAAATTACAAGTGACCAAAAAAAGAAACAGAGAGGTCATATTCAGGGTGCAACATATGACCAATGTTGACTTACACACAGGAAGATAAATAAAAGATATTACTTAGGAAATGGAAGATGAAAAAAATGGAGGTATCCCAGTGATGAATCCTTTTTTTTTTTTTTACAAACAAAAAAATGAATAGTGAATAGATTATGAATATTGCACCAGGAACCATTGCATGTTATTTTTTAAGAGGTAAAGAAAAGTTTTGAGCATGTTTGACTTAATTTCTATGGTGGATTGAGGAGAGTAAAATGAATAGAGAAATGAATTTCACAGGATTATATAAGAAGGCAAGGGGATGAATGCCACCTCCACTTCTTAGTAACTTTGTGGTCATAGGCAAGTCACTTAATTTGTACAGACTTCATCCTTGTGTGTAAAATGAGAGATTTAAACTATATTCTATTATTGTTGAGAGGACCTATATTGACAAATCTATACCTCAATTAAAATATAAAGAAATAAATATAAAATCCAAAAATAAATTTGATATTATTAACTTAGGACAAAATGGAGAAGATAAGATTATATAAAATAATTTTATAAGAAATAAAGGTCTGGGATCTTTAATGGGATGAAAGTTTAAAATGATGCAACAGTTTGTTCCCTAGATCCAGTAAAAGTCTATAACCTATATATATATCACCCACATAAAATTCTTAGCTCTATATCTCTCACTTCTCATGTATTTATTAAAGGGACCATGTTATCTGGATTTTCCACAATTACATTTTCATTCACATCTTTGTTCTTTGAGCTGATTGGTAATCTCTACTCATTTATTTATATCTTCATAAAGGAAAAACTTGGGGCCCTATTTGTTTAATCACCCAAAGCACATAAAACAGTAACGTGGGGTATAAAGTATTCAGTGATTCCAGATGGAAACCTATTTAACTTTTTGACTTGATTCCTACCAGTTCCATCTATCAGTGGGTCAGAGATCTCACCTTCTTGATCATTTTACATAAATAAGGCTTGACTTGCTAATGAGGAATTAAACTACAATTACTCCTCAGGCAAGCATAATCCAAGCCAATGTTTTATAACACCTTGACTCAAGACATAATTTAGGTTGACATCTTTTTCATAAAAGAAGATTTACATGTCTTCAGATACCACTAACCTTTTCTGAGGGTGGCAGGTACACCTCATATATTTAAGCAATTATAAACCATAGCTTCTAAATGATGTGATGTGAAAAACAACATGAAAATATGTTCTAAAATGCCATAATAATGAGACACTGCCTCCATCTTGAAGAAATACACAGAAGTTTCTATCCAGTTTCCCTGTTTTTTAGAATTTATCTTATGAACCCATATAGTGTAGTTAGCTAATTAGTTTCAAGTGTTTAATTTATGTTATTAATATATTGATTCATTCAGTTCAATAACATCAATCCACATTTATTAAACACACGTTATGTACACAAGTTTTGTACATTAGATGGGGGATAAAAAAGATCCAGTGAATCAGCCCTTACCCTCAAGGAATTTATACTGTATTATGGGACAGAAAATATTATAAATAAAAAAGTAGATTAAAGATGGGGGATTAGGAAGAGAGGGAAAGGTGAGCACTAGTAAGATGAGGTGTTTAAGAGTTCCCAAGAGAAAATTACAAAGCAAGGATGACAAAGAAATCTAATAATTCAACCATCCAACATTCACAGCTCAAGCAAGTCAACCAAGTGAAAGCAGTAGCATACCATGAGGTAAAGAAAGGAGGAAGTATGTACCAGGCAAGTCAAACCACCACTTTCACCACCTTAACCACTTGTTTTTCTCAAGATTCTAAACCCAAGAGCTTTGAGAACAGTGATGCTCAGTGCCCATAACCATCATCCTGGAAAGTAAATCTTTCAGAGATACAAGCTGGTGACTGTTCCTGCAGGTGCTACAATCCATTGCCAAAGGCAAATAAGAAAACTCTGCCACCAACAAGGAACTGAAAATTGAGTGGATGCCCGTCAGTTGGAGAATGGCTAAATAAGCTATGGTGTATGAATGTTATGGAATAATATTGTTCTATAAGAAATGACGAGAAGAATGTTTTCAGAAAGGACTGGAGACACTTACATAAACTGATCTAAATCAAGTGAGCAGAACTAAGAAAATATTATACATAGCAACAGCAACATAATATAGTGATGAATTCTGATGGATGTGGCTCTTTTCAACAGCAGAGTGATTCAGACCAGTTTCACTGGTCTTATGATGGAGAGAGCCATCTGTATCCTGAAAGAGGATTATAGTGAAAATCCATCATAACATCACATTCTCCCTTTTTGTTCTTGTTTGCTTGCTTTTTGTTTTCTTTCTCATTTTTTTCCTTTTTGATCTGATTTTTCTTGTGCAGCATAATTAATGTGGATATGTTTAACATATATTGGATTATTTGCCATCTAGGAGAGAGAGTGGGGGGAAGGCAGGAAGAACAAAAATTGAAACACAAGGTTTTGTAATGTTAAAACTATGAATATGTTTTGAAAATAAAAAAAGGTTTAAAGTCATCAATTAAAAAAGAAAAAGAAAAAGTTGCCACCATCGCATTGTCAAATGGTTAAACATCAGAAATTATATGATTTTATCAGTCGAAATGGCTTCTTTAAAGTGGCTTTCTCATGTGCTTTGCTGCTATATCCAGAGAACCATGAAACATTTCTATTTGAGCTATAGTTGAAACCTTCCACATAAATATTTTCCTCCATTAAAATGTGTTTTCTGAGAGCAGGAACCATCTTACCTTTCTATTTGTATCACCAGCACTAATCAGAGTATTTTGCAAATTCTAAGTCTTTAACAAAATTACATCTTCAACAATTATCAATGATCTCTTAATTGTCAAATCTTTATTTTTGGTAAAAGTTTTATTCATTTTAAACTTAAATATAAAATAAGAGAAGAAATAATAACACTACCATGTACATAGAGGAATATAGGGGAAGATTCAATATAAAACAATAAATTTTCACCTCAGGAAACTTATATAATAAATACTATTCATTGTTTTCAAGCTACTGAGATTTTTTTTTACTTCCTTTTGGTTTTATTTTGTTCTCTGTGTACTTTTTATTTTGTTTTTTCCCCCTTCCTTCCCTAGCCAAATCTTAAAGAAGGATAATATTAAATGTCCCCATTAGATACATGGTGAAAGGATATGAGCAGAAAGTTTTCAGGATAAGTCAAAGCTTTAAATGCTCATGTGAAAATATGTTCTAAATCACTATTGGTTATAAAAAATGCAAATTAAAACAACTCTGAAGTATTACATCACACCTATCAAATTGAGTAATAGCAGAAAAGTAAAATGATAATTTTAAGGCTTTTATTCATATATTCGCACATAAACTTGTTACATGTCATCTATAAATGTATCCAGTTAATGGAGAAACAAATTGGGATAAATGTTATATATTCTTATTATCTATAGGTTTTCCAGACAAGTTATATTTGTATGTGCATGTGATTCCTTATAAGGATGGCTGGAAGGGATGCAGAAAAGCAGAAATACCAACACTGTTGGTGGAATTGTGAATTGGTACAATAATTCTGAAGAACAAATTGGAACTATGTCCAAAGAACTGGCACACTGTGCATACCCTCTGACCTAGGAATACTACATTAAAATCTCTTTATCAAACAGGTTAATAAAAAGGAGAAATGACCTTTGTGAACAAAAAATATTTATTGCAGCTCTTTTGTGGTGTCAAGGAATTAAAAATTGAAAAGATGGCCATGAACTGGAGAAAGAATGAACAAATTTTGATAGATGATTGTGAAAGAATTCTACTATGTTGTAAGAAATAATGAGTGAGATGGTTTCAGAAAAAGTATTCTGTAAAATATTATATGAACTGATTGAAAATGAAATGAGCAGAATTAAAGTATCACTGTACCTTGAAACAGCAATATTGTTATCATAATTAACTGTAAAAGATTGAGCTATTCTAATCAATACAATGACCCAAAATAATTCCAAAGGATTCAAGATGGAAAAAGCTATTCATTCTCAGAAAGTAAACTGATGAACTCGAAGGGCAAATTGAAGTATAATTTTTTTCTCATTTTCTTTGTTTATATGGAAATGTGTTTTCATGTTTTTATATGTATAAATGATGTGTTTGCCTTTTCTGTGGGCTGGAAAGCTAGAGGGAAAAAGAGAATTCAGAACTCAAATAATTTTTGAATCAATGTTAAAAATAAATGAATTAATACGTTTTGTTAATAACCTATCATAGGTCCTCTAGAATCATTATTATCCTTTGATTTGAATAGTTGAGGGGAGAGAACAGAGACAGTAGAATGGTAAATTGGAAAGGATTTTAATCACTGTTGGAAATTAACTCATAGGCCAGGATTCTTTTCATTTTATATATTGCATTATTTTGATTCAACACTACACTACACTACACAACTATCTGTTCTTATTTTTCATGAGGTTATCACTAATGTCTACATATGGCAAATAAATTGACAGGAGGTTACAACATATACTTCCCAGAATTATATGTGTGAATTTGTAAAATACCTCAAAAGCCACCATTCTAATTCCCTTCACTTTCTATTTGAGGAATCTAAGGATCAGACAGAGAAATGAAATAACTGAGGAACATACAAGTTCTAAATTGGACAAGCCAGGTCCAATTAAACACAGATCTATGAACTTCCAATCCAACATACTATCCACCATACTAGTTCAGCTAATAATGCAAATGTGTCCAGAATCAAAAATTATTATAATCAGAAAATTATTTCAATGTTTTAGCTTTTATACATTTATAATCATTTATAAATTTAATCATTGTCTTTAATCATTAAGCCCATAATGACTGATAGAGAAATTTCCACAAAACAATTTCATATTGAAAATGTAGGAATAATTTTCCAGAAACTATAACAATAAATTTAAATACGAATTAAAACTTTAAATGTTTCTTATTTTTAAATGCAAATAAAACAAAAATCAAATATGGAATATGCAAAAATAGTTATATTTTAAATTATTAGATAAAGCAGACTGATAATTTATTTTGTGCATTTAAAAACTGAATGAAAATGATATTTTAAATACTTGCAAGCAATGTGAATTTAAACAAATAAATATATTAGTTTTTATTTTCTCATTTATAAAATTGGGGAGAAAAAGAACATGTATCTCATTGAATTATGGCAAGAGGCAAATGAGATAATGTATATAAAACAATATCCAAAAACAGTTTTTTTAATGTTTTAGTTATTATTATTTGCATGAAATAAAGTATATTTTATTGTTAGAATACACTGAAATTTAAATATTATTATCAATATAGAATAAAAATAATCATAAATAAGTAAAATAATTATTTTCCAGTACAACAAAATATCATTTTATATGTATGTATACTTTGCAGATATAAGCATTATGTATGTATGTATGTATGTATGTGTGTATACTTTGCATATGATACATTGGATGCCCCAGAATTCCTAGAAGTCTTCATTCTATACTGTTTTCTGAAGTAATGATTCTAAAAATTTGAGACTGTACTACATAAAAGCATTTAGAGTTCATTTTATTATCTAAGAAAGAGCAGACAATAATTAAAAAATAAAGTACAATTTTAAAGTATTCTATGATATAGAATAAAATAAAATAAGTTAATTTCATAATAAAACAGACTTTTATTATTTCTAGTCCAGGAAGCATTTATTATATCTACTTATGTACAAGGCATTATGCCAGGCACTGGAGAATGATGCAAAGGAAAAATAAATAAATAAAAACAACAGTTCTTGATATCACAGAGCATGTATTCTACTGGGGAATCCCACAATAAAATGATGGGATATAACTATTTTACAATAAAATAAGAACCTAGTTCTCCTAGTTTTAAATAAAATGAATTTTAGTACATTAATATAGAATAAATTGAAATATATATATTTTACTATCATAAAGTGAAGCAGAATAAAATAACTCATTTAAGAATCAAACATCAAAATGTGTCACTTTGTTATTAGTCATAAAATGAAAGGCCTCAATCCCTATTTCACTTTTTTCCATTGTTTGACACGGGGAAGAGCAACATCATAGCGAGAGACCTGGAACATTTTTTCAAACATTAAATCATAATGATTTACTGATTCTTGTGATTTTGCTCCCAGTTCCAGGTTTTTTCATAATAAGGCTCATTTCAGGGACAAGAATGTTCATCTGACTAAATCCAATAATAATGAAAATATTACCTTCAGGATTTTGTCTACACTTCATGCTAAAGGCAGCTTGACAAGACCTGGCAAGTGGGATGCGTGGCTGGAAACCAAAGACCATCTGCTTGCTCAGAGTTCCCTGGCCAAGGTGAAAGGGGAAACAAAACATCTGCAATATTTTTGCTTCTAAAATCTATCTGAATACCTCCAATGCACAGTCTCATTTTGGCTTGGATGAGATGATGGCAGCCATCAGCCACCATATGTTCACATTGAAATGGTTCTTCATATTATAACTGACCAACTCAATGCTTTTTATACCTCTGGTAATTCCTGTGAAGTACTCAGTCTTATTCCCTCTATTTCTTCCCAGATACCTGCTCAATAGGAATTAAAATAATGGAAAAAATAATAATAAATTTGCCCTTAGGCAAGTTACATTTTACTAAGAAATAATGACTTTTATGTAATAAAGAAATACAAAGTATATCCAGAATCATTTCATGGAGGAGAAAGGATATTAATAACTGATGACATTAAAAATAATTTTGAGTAAGAGGTAGTGCCTTTTCAAACAGTTTTTGACCCTGGTCCATACTTATCTTCATAAAAACTTTTCAGCAAATAATTGGTATTTTTGCAATTCATTTTATTTTGTTCTCCATTTTAAACATTCTGAGAAGGGACCCACAGGCTTTGTTAAACTGTCTAAAAGGTCCACTACCCAAAAATGATTAGGAAGAACTCCAACTATAAAGGAAAGAAGACCTGCTAAAAAACAAAACTCAGAGGAGTTTCACCTCAGGTGAAGGTACATTGTCATCATGTAAATTAAATTGGTACATTTCTTAAAGACCTAAAATGGACAAAGATATATAGTGTATAATATGGTTGAAATGGATGTCTCTAAAATATATAAATACAGCCCCATACTGACTTAGAAAACCACATATTAACATTATCTTTGCCTTATATTTTTTTACTTATTTTGTTAATTCCCAACACATTTTAAATTAATTTGAGCCACTCTGACAAAGAGGATCAACAACTAGCCTTGGATCAGAACAATAGTCTAGTTCTAGTTCTGATACATGTCAACTAGGTGCCTACAGTCAGGTGTCATAATATAGCAGTGTCTCAGGTAATTCTTCAAACCGAGAAATTGCAGAGAAGGTGCTTGGAGTTTTTCTAGTCTGACAAATTCACAATTGAAAACTTTTATACCCCAAAATGCATCACATTGTGCTGAGTGATTTGGAAAAGACTGACCTGGGAGGATTAATGGGCATGTAATAATTATAGATATATACGTCATATATTATAATTATATAATTTAATCATAAAGTATATAATTATAACAATAATAATTATAAATATATAATTTTATATACACTACATATATATGTGGCTTTAAAGTTTACAAATCAATCTCAATACACTGCAAAAAAATTGCAAAGTATTTACAATTATATGAAATTTCATAGATGTATAGCACCCTACAATCCATATTATCTCTCAATGTCTCACATTCCTCACCTTCAAAATAATACAGTAGACAACTTTTAGATCTCAAATTCTGAATGATTGTATGGTTGAGAAAACACAAGAATTTTGAGGGAGACAATGCTTTCTCACCAAAAAGAAAACGGGTGAACAAAATTTCTGGGCTTTTTCACTTGACTAGAGAGAGAGGATACTTTAATAAGTCAAATCTTCATAATTTTGTTAATCATGACCTCTCTCTGATTTGATAGAAAGTCCTCAGGAGATAGGAAAGAAACTTATCAACTCCTTCATTTTATAGAAGAGGAAATTGATATCCAGGTAAGTGACTTGCTCAAGAAAATACAGTCTTTATAAGAGAGTTATGTAAAAAGCAACAACAAAAATTTCTTTCTAGACAACCTGGGAATGATTTTTTAAGGCATTTGTAAAAGCAAAATTATTTTTTTAAAAAATGATTCCAAAGTGAAAAGTCATTCCTATATTCCTTTACCCAATACTTGCATTATTTTTTAATTCCCTACAAGAAATTGTCAAATACAAAATTATTTGGGAAGATCTTTTTCATACTGAAGATTGCTATAATTAGTAGAATCTCACTGGTTAGAAATCAAGAAATGTGTTCTGGTTTGAGTTCTGCTAATGGAAAGTCATTTTATCTAGTTGGACCTCAGATTCCTCATGTATAAAATGATGTGCTTGTATGAAAGGAATCAATTTAACAAATAATTAGTATGGTCTTCTTATGCACCAAGCAAACAAAACAAAAAACAGAGAGTATCCCATAATTGATGGGATGTACATTTTACATGAGAATTGTATAAGTATTGTACAAACAAACTTTAGATAGTTATGGGGATGGGGGTTAAATAAATAAATAATTCAGATAATGCAACCCTTGGGTTAGGGCTCAAAAGAAGACAAAGATTCTGACAGTTGAGGCTAAGAACAGCATGAATTCCATCCATGGGAAATGGCAAATAAACATAAAAGGAACTTGGAGACAGAGTTGAGAAGATTACATTTCATTCAGTATATAAATGTACATAACTACTTATATGTTGCATCCTTTATTAGAATTTGAGCTTCTAGATGAGGGAACAATGGTTTTATTTTTTTCTTTTATCAGTAACCCTTAGCATATTTTTGACATATAGTAGGCTTTTAATAAATACTTAAACTTACTCAAACAGCAATACTTCATTTATACTTAAATGAAAAGTTTTTAAAAGGGAGTAGTATTAAATAAGATTAGAAGACTAGTAGTATTAAATAAGACTAGAAATAAGACTAAATGAAGGCCAAAGTATGGAGAGACTTAATTGCAAAATTTCGGAGTTGATATTTTCTCCTGCAATCTATGTAATCCTGGGCAATTGCATCTCCTCTCTGGACTTTAGCCTTCTTATTTCTCTTTTTTTTTTTAATTTAATAGCTTTTTATTTACAGGATATATGCATGGGTAACTTTACAGCATTAACAATTGCCAGACCTCTTGTTCCAATTTTTCACCTCTTACCCCCCCACCCCCTCCCCTAGATGGCAGGATGATCAGTAGATATTGAATATATTAAAATATAAATTAGATACACAATAAGTATACATGACCAAAACGTTATTTTGCTGTACAAAAAGAATCAGACTCTGAAATATTGTACAATTAGCTTGTGAAGGAAATAAAAAATGCAGGTGTGCATAAATATAGGGATTGGGAATTCAATGTAATGGTTTTTAGTCATCTCCCAGAGTTCTTTTTCTGGGCATAGCTGGTTCAGTTAATTACTGCTCCATTAGAAATGATTTGGTTGATCTCGTTGCTGAGGATGGCCTGGTCCATCAGAACTGGTCATCATATAGTATTGTTGTTGAAGTATATAATGATCTCCTGGTCCTGCTCATTTCACTCAGCATCAGTTCGTGTAAGTCTCTCCAGGCCTTTCTGAAATCATCCTGTTGGTCATTTCTTACAGAACAGTAATATTCAATAATATTCATATACCACAATTTATTCAGCCATTCTCCAACTGATGGACATCCATTCAGTTTCCAGTTTCTAGCCACTACAAAAAGGGCTGCCACAAACATTCGTGCACATACAGGTCCCTTTCCCTTCTTTATAATCTCTTTGGGATATAATTCCAGTAGTAAAACTGCTGGGTCAAAGGGTATGCACAGTTTGATAACTTTTTGAGCATAGTTCCAAACTACTCTCCAAAATGGTTGGATTCATTCACAACTCCACCAACAATGCATCAATGTCCCAGTTTTCTCGCATCCCCTCCAACAATAATCATTATTTTTTCCTGTCATTTTAGCCAATCTGACAGGTGTGTAGTGGTATCTTAGAGTTGTCTTAATTTGCATTTCTCTTAATTAATGATTGACTTGGAGCATCTTTTCGTATGACTAGAAATAGTTTCAATTTCTTCATCTGAGAATTGTCTGTTCATATCCTTTGACCATTTTTCAATTGGAGAATTAGCCTTCTTATTTCTCAAAATAATGGGGTAGGCAACAGATATGTAAAGTCTCTTCCAGTCCTATTCTGTGTCCTTATAATAAAACCCTATAAGTAGGTATTGATTTCATTCACCAGGGAAGTGGAAAATAATAATCTCCCATAATGTACTATTATTGTGTATTGTTTGATTTTGAACACAGTAGTCATTGATCTTTAATGTCATTTTAACCACTAAAATTCTAGGACTGCATCTCTGTCTCTCTTTTTCTCTGTCTGACTATCTCTGTCTCTCTCATTAAGTGAACAAAAAAAAAAAAAAAAAGAGGAGAAAGTACATTTAGAAATCAAAGACATAAGGATATCATTACCTCAGCCTTGGTCCCATGTTTTTCAGTGAACTCTTCTGAAAACAGCATTAGAATATCCCAGCCCAGAGTCCAAGGTTGGCAAACCTGTTCTGTTCAATGCCATCCTAAAATTGGGGAATAGAAGAGAAACTATGATTATCCTAATTAGGCCAAGCTCTGTCTATAATTTGAGTGCCTCCTGCACCACTAGACCTAATGAGAAACTAACAGGGATTGCAGAGAATGAAACATAAATAATTCAGGAGATTTGATGAAGCTGAAGCTCAATCTGTCACAGGGACCCATGACGTTCTCCTTAGTGAGAGCTAAAAAGGAATGTGGATGGTGCATGAAGCACTAGATGGCAGCAAGGGAATAATGCTCTCATCTAAATTCTTAAACCCATTCTCTCTATAGGGTAATTTTTACTCACAAAGTTCCAGAGTTTCCATGTTCTAGAGATTGAGAGATTGAGATAGATCATAATGGTAGCCCAGGAAAAAAGACAATAAACACTGGTTTTCTGGGTCTGCTTTTGCTCCATCTGCCTAGTACACTTGCCCTGCCATAATTCTAGAAGCCCTACCACATTCCATACTCCATATAGAAGCTTCCTAAATGGAAACTTCCATTTCCTTTTGCTTATGACATTGAAAACTAAGTAAATACTCTGAAAGGAGGTGCCATCCCTCCCTATAAAACACCTGCTCTCTTCTACATGGACTGATCCCATTGTGTGTGTGTGACCTCTACCAAATTATCAAAAAATAACAGACTGGTGATCAAGAGGTAGCCATAATCATTTGGCCTACCAAATAGAAGGCCAAATAGGAAGGGATCAATAATCCCCTTTTTCCTTCCTGGGATGTCAGTAGGGGTAGTGGTAACAATGTAAAGCAAAGCATTTAAAGTTGCCAGTGTGTTTCCCATATGTTATTACAATAATCATCTTAGGAAGGTAAGTATTACAGATGCTGAGATCAGACCTGTGATTTAACTGATATCAAAACTTCCTTTTGATAAAGCTCCATCTACCAATATAACCATTCCTTCAACTTAGAATCTTAGATTCTTACCCATTTTTTAACAGGTTAAATGTTTCAGCCAGAGTCAAGGAGCCATTTTAGTGTCAGAAACACGAATCAAAACTAAATCTTCCTAATTCCAAGTGACTTCTGTTCCTAGACTAGACTGTTCTATGACTGAAAACAAGTATCATTACTCACATTTTAAAGCTGAAGAAATTGAATTGTCTATCTATTCTAGTCTATCCTTCTCTAAGCTGCAAAAATTATTTTCATCACACAAATCTACTATATCACCTCCCCAAATCAACAAATTTCAATGTCACTCTCTAATGTCCAGTGTCAAATATAAATTCATGAGTTTATTTTTAAAAGTTCTTCATAGTCTAATTCTTCCCATCTCTCCCATCTTTTTAACATATAATTTCTATTCATATACTCTATAATCCAACAACACTAGCCTCCTTAGGGTTCCTCACATGAAAGTTCATCTTTTGACTCTACATTCTTTCAAAGACTATCCCTCTAACACCTAGAATGACCACTCTGCCTCCTTGCCTCCCTCCCATCTCTCCCCCCCCCCCCCCCCTCCCTCTCCCTTTCCCTCTCCTTCCTTCTCTCCCTTAATCGTGTGCTCTCTCTCTCTCTCTCTCTCTCTCTCTCTCTCTCTCTCTCTCTCTCTCTTTCTCTCTCTTTCTCACCTCAAATCACATCTTCTGAAAGAAACCTTTGCCAGTCTTTTCCACTAGAAGCTCATTCCATATAAGATTACATTTCATTCAGTATATAAATGTACATAACTACTAATATGTTGCATCCTTTATTAGAATTTGAGCTTCTAGATGAGGGAACAATGGTTTTATTTTTTCTTTTATCAGCAACCCTTAGTATATTTTTGACATATAGTAGGCTTTTAATAAATACTTAACATCTGATTAAAGTTCCAAATCATTAAATGACTTGACCATGATCTTAAAACCAGTGGGTGTTTAAGACAAGATTTGAGCCTGGGCATTCTTGACTTTTTGGAAGGCGACAGAATTATGCTATAAAGCCCCAGGTCTAGAATCAAGAAGATTTTAATGCAGCCTCAAACTCTTATTGGCTTGTGAACCTAAGTCATTAACCATTGTTTGCCTCTTGTTTGTCTCAGCATTTTCATGTAAAATCAGCTAGAGAAGGAAATGGAAAATCACTCATATCTTTGTCAGTAAAATTCCAAATAGGGTAACAAAGAGTCAGATATGACTGAAATGACTAAACAATAAAGTTCTTTACAATAGTGTAAAGTGTTTTCCTTTTTTCCATGAACAGCTTTCCCAAGAATCAAGTTTGTATAGCTAGTCCCTCCACACTGCATTTTTGTTTTTTAGGTGTCAGTGATACAAATGCTTTTCCTCCTCCCCTTCTTCTCTTCTATCCTTATTTTCCATAAAATTTAAAACTTTCCGTGTATATATTATTAAGTACTATTATTATTTAAGTATTATTAAGAATTATTATTAAGAAAAGATCTGTTGTGATGGAGAGAACCATCCTCATCCAGAAAGAAGACTATGGGGACTCAATGTGGATCACAACATAGTATTTTCACCTTTTTTGCTGTTGTTTGCTTTCTTTTTGTTTTTGTTCTCATTTTTCCCCTTTTTGATCTGATTTTTCTTGTGCAGCATGATAAATGTAGAAATATTTATAGAAGAATTGCACATGTTTAACCTATATTGTACTAATTGTTGTCTAGAGGAGAGGGTGGGGGGGAAGGAAGAGGAAAATCAGAACACAAGATTTTCCAAGGACATATGTTAAAAATTATTTTTGCATGTATTTTGAAAATAAAAGGCTATTATTTAAAAGAAGAAAAAAATAAAAGATCTACTTAGAGTTTTCAAACCAATAGGAATATATGCCTCTTTGTCTCACCCATCCACTCATCTCATTCTCTGCCCCCCAACCTAGAGATCTGGTAATCTGAGTCCTGGGATCTAGAAGGTATTGGGGGACCAGATTGCAGAGCAAAGTATATAGAAATCTTGCACATATTATGGGCCTGATAGGTTTTTCTTTTAATGTTCCCTTCTATCCTTTATGGTCCTCATTTTTGTCAGTCAATGGCTTTCCCTATGAGATATATCCAGCATTGGCAGGCCTGATTAGAGGGTTACTTATCGTTGTTAATTATTTTGAATAAGCTGATTTGCAGCTATTCATTTTCTTTAATGAAACAAGGATGTTTTCTAATTTAAAAAGAATAGAAAAGAAAAAGGTCTGTTGCATTTGGTATTACAGAGTAGTTCATTTTGATGAAAGTCTCTGAGTTCCCCCAAAGCAAATGGGACAAATTGAACTTTTAAAGCACTCTACTTATAGCACTTGAGTTTCACAGAAAGCTTGAGAGTTTGGAGCTCCAGATATTACTGATCTTTTTATAGAAGAGGAAAATGACTCAGAGACTTTAAATGGCTTGTCTCAGTCACACAGCTAGTTACTATGAGAGGCAGATTTAGGACTCATGTCTTCCTACCTCCTACAACAAAGTATACAAGAAACTATGGCATATTGTCTCTCAACATAAGAGTAAGAGATTGCTGTCATCAATTTTATCCTGTCTTTCTGAAACTTTCAGAGTTTTCTAGGATCCTCAGGTCATATTTTCTTAGATTTAGGCCTCAAAAGAAACTTAGAACCCATCTAGACCAACTCCTTTATTTTTCTAATGAGGAAATGGGAGGCCCAAATTTGCCCCTATTCACAGAAAGAATAAATGACTGAGGTAGGATTTGAATCCTCATTTTTCTGACTCTAAATCAAGTGTCCTATTTACATCATTCTATGTCTCTGTTTCCAAACTTGTAAGACAAGTACAAATGGATGGACTCAGTGGTATCTGAAATCCCTTCCAATTTTAGATATTTAATCCTGAGATCCTACAACCTAGCAGGAGCTGTTATTACACATCTCTATTATTGAAGATAAATTTTAGTCAAAGTTTTACTAAATAAAGAATAAAGCCGAAATGAATAGTGACAAGAGGATATTTTAATGATATAACTGTTCTCCCTTGACCTCTCTTATGTAAAAGTAAGGACTTGTATGACTTCTATGGTTACTTATAGATAGATAGATAGATGGATGGATGGATGGATAAATAGATGGATAGATAAAATCTGTTAAAGTCCTCTATATAAAATTAGTAATATGTGATCTAAAAGAAAATGAATTGGGACTCCCTATAAGTATAGGCAGAAAAGATGAGCAGATGTGAGAGGTGGTATTAAAGCCGAGAGCAATAAAGTGGGTGGTATTAGTCAATAAGGTGAGAGAAGAAACAAATGTTCACTGTCTATTGGACCTAGGCAAGACTGACCAATCAATTCCGGCAATTAAAGAGGAACTAGGAAAATATACCAGGGTATATAGCATTACTTCTGGAACATATCAGGAAGAGTATCTTCTCTCATTCTGGGAACACCATAGATATATCAAAATTCAACAGGAAATCATTAAGTCCTATTAAATGATCCCAGAACAACCATATAAATTCAAATCTAGAGTGAGCAGTTAGGTGCAGAACAAACCAACATCTTATTACACAATGTACTTTTAAGCACAATATGGTTTTCCTCATTGTATCTTGTAAACCATATCTATCCTTAATTGAAACAGCTGACGCTCCTGCTTTTCTAAATTCTGTTAATGCATAACAAATTATATTTCATCCCTTACATAGTATCTACATCCTCATGTTTTAATTGTGTTTTATAGAAATAATGAATTGTGATTTGTGTCTCTATATTCTCTTCTAGTGCTTTTCTCCATTTAAGAGATCTGCATTTTTCCATTTGCATTTATCATTATAAATAATTGTTTTCTTTTTCATGCCCTGTTTGAATATTTCTTCTAACCTGACCATTTCTTTGCAAAGAAAATTTTAAAAACAAAAATTGAGGATGAAATAGCACTCTGGACTATCCCACATCCAATGAGATTAAACTCTGTCTTAGATAGTACTGAAACCACTGTCCAGCAGAATCTGCCAGAAGGAGCCAGGAGGAAAGGTCTGGGAGAAGGAACAGGCAATTCCTTCAATAGGCTGATGTGAGGTGAGAGGAACAAAGGTGAAGTCATCAGTGCAGCCTTTCACTTTAAAAAACTATGGAGTTTATTATATCTTGATCATTGTTCCTTTTGGTTGATCTTTCATTTTTTACATTGCTTACAACATATATCTGAGGTGAAGTTGGAGAGGATTAGGTGTGGACAGAACTTTTTATTTGGCTATCTTCCTAAAAAGAAATCAAAGACAGAATCAGCAGCAATGACTCAACTTAATTCTATTTATTTGTTTGTTTTATTTAGATCAGCAAAAGAGTGGATATGAGAGTGAGAGAAAATGGAACTTTCAAGGGCCACCTCCGAGAGATGATTAAAGTTTGAAGCATAAAAATCAGAGAGGTACAGATATTTTCTGTAAACTAGGCTAATGACAATTATCATTAAATTACTCAACAAACTTTTATTATAGTGCTTGCCTTATATTATTGAGAGGTATCTTGACACAGAGCATTGGCTTTAGAGACAGGGAACTTAATTTCAAATTTTTTTCTGATGCTGTTTATGCGACTTTGACCAAATCCCTTTCCTGTTTAGATGTGAGTTTCCTACTCTGTAAAATGGGGGGATTGTACATGAGTTTTAAGTTCTCTATCAATTCTGAATCAAGTAAGGGATAATCATCAGGGATGAAAATTCAAATAATGAACCAATTCCTATTTTCAAAGGACAATGATAATGATGATGATGACAATGATGATGAATTAATGTAGTAAATATTACTTAAAAACCAATCATGACTAAGACACCATGCTAGACAGCGAAGGGATAAGACAACATGAAATAGTTTCTGCCATCAAGGACATTACATTCTTCATGGGGAGAGGAGAATAGAATATGCACAAAAGAAATTAATTTTAAGCACTTGTGAATTAATACATAATGATGATAATTTGAGAGCCAAGAGAAAAAAAAAAGGAATTCTTCCAGGTCTATGGCCAAAAATTTAGGATAAAGGAGGCATAGCCTTGAAACACAAGTGTAAATTTAATTAGGGGAACTGTCAGAGGATGGTACTCACTCCAGTGTTCTTTGTTTCCCTATTTAGACCCTATTTAGAAGGTTGTGGGAAATAGATGCCTGTCAAATCATATCTACCCACCAGAAGACCAGAAAGGAAAGAAGACCAGGGCATTAGGTTTTTTAAAGACAGATACACTGAACTATGGATGAGATAACATGTGACCTAGAAAAAAAAAGTAAATGTAACAGCTTCCATTAATAACAGGATTAGTCAGAGGGAATGAACTTTTCTTCTCAAAGAAGGTCACATGGATGGTAATCATCAGATGTAAGAATGAATCCACTTCTAAAGCAGCACTCTCCACTATATCATGGGAGAGATCATTAAGCTTTTTTAACTTTCTCATTGCTAAAAAGTGGCAGAAGTGCCACTGAAGCCATATCTTCTAATTCCAAGGGCAATGTGCTTTGCACTACACTATTCTTTATCTGACTAACAGCTAGAAACCTACTGAGGTCAAATGAACTTTTTGAAGGTCAAATGAACTAGTCAAGTATTAATTGAAAATTTTCCACATGAATTCACCCATTTCCTCTTTATATTCACTCTCTCATTCCCATATCTCATTTTCATTTTTCTCCAGATTCTAAAATCTGATCAGTATATTTTCCTACTTTATCCACATCATGCAAAGAGGGATCCACTTCTCCACATCCTGCCTCTTACTAATCAGTAACAGTAAAACAATGGGTCATTAGTCCTTAAATGTTCCAATATGTGTTGTTAAAAGACACTTAATTCAAAAGATTATTGTCTCAAAAGCTACAATTGACTAAGAAGAAAATTAAATCTAAGGTTAGAAAGCTTTGAAAGATGGCATCCATCCTAATATGTGTCCCATTTTCAGTTCACTATCAAGGATCTACAGTTCTCAGGAGATTGTTCAGAATAACTGAAATGAGTCTATTCTTTCTCTACTCTGTGAAAATGGTATCAGTTTAATATCTTTAGAAAATATTCATAGAAAAGCAGAGCTAGCAAAGTACAAAGAAGTACCACAGAACTTTCTAGGGAAAAAAAAGAGCTCAAGGTTACAGTGGATTGTGTATTCAATGAAAGTGAACAATATGTAATTGCAGCCATGAAAACTTTGTATAGGCTGCATTGAGATACAAAAGGTTTAGGAATAAGGAGGTGAGAGTTCTCTACCTTTGACAGACCAAATTTTCAGTGTTAGGACTATGAAGAATTTTTTTCATAAGACCTTTCTATCCTTCTATGATTAACTACCCAAAGAAAATTCAAGTTCATAAACTCACTTCTATCTTATTTTAAACCAAGACTTCTTAATCTTTATTGATGGCAGTCTGATGAAACCTATAGCCTCCTCAAAATAATGTTTTAAATACATAAAATAAATATGATAACAAAGTACAATGACCACTTATATCAAAATATAGTTCTGTGTATATTTTAAGAAGTTCAAAATAAAGTTAAGAACTTCTAATGGAGTCCAAGCCCTTTTAGAAAAAATGCTCTTCCCATTACATCATATTGCAGTGGTTATCAAAATCACTTAGTACCGGCTAAGAAATAGAGTAATCTATTAGTGAAATAGGTTAAGTTTACAAGACACAATAACCAATGACTATAGTCATCTAATGTCTGACAAACTCAAAAATCCCAGCTTTTTGGGATATAAAATAGATAATTTTATAATATATATTGTTATAATATAATTATACATATTATATATATATATATATAATATAATTATATTATAATAAGTACTATATTAAGTTTAAATAGTTTTGTACACACAAAACCAATATAGACAAGATTAGAAAGGAAGCAATAAACTGAGAAAATTTTTTATATTCAACAGTTCTGATGAAGGCCTAATTTCTAAAATATATGGAAATTGGACTCAAATTTATAAGAATTCAAGCCTTCTTCAATTGACAAATGGTCAAAGGATACGAACAGACAATTTTTCAGCTGAAGAAATTAAAACCATCTCAAGTCATTTGAAAAGGTGTTCAAAATCACTATTGATCAGAAAAATGCAAATTAAGACAACTGAGGTATCTCTACATACCTCTCAGATTGGCTAAGATAGCAGGAAAAGACAATGACAAATATTGGAAAGGATGTGGGGAAACTGAGTCTCTAATTCCTTGTTGGTAGAGTTGTGAACTGATCCAAACATTCTGGAGAGCATAGTTCCAAATTGCTCAAAGAGATAAAAACAAATGGTGAGGAGTATGTAAGAACACAAGTGTACTGATACATTGTTGGTGGACTTAAGAAGTGATCCAACTATTATGGTATATACAACCAAGAAGTCAAAGTCAGATTGAAAAATCTTGTGTGTATTGAAAAATATGCATTGCAGTTTGATTTCGTGGAACCAAAAGAACTAGGAACAAACCAAATGCTCAATAATTAGGAAATATTTAAACAACATGAGATTATGATAGCATGTTACAATTCTTTTAAAAATGAACAAGAAGTATAACATGAAGAGTCCCTAAAGCCGATGCAGGCTGAAACAATCAAAATTTTTAAAACTAGAGATAAACAATAAGTATGATAATATAAATGAAAATCATTGTGAAAGAAATAGTAAAACAAAATAGAAATTATCAGTATTTCTTAAATAAATTACTTTAATATTGGTAAATCATTTTCTTAATTTTTATAGCTCTTATTTCAATACTACTAGGCTTTTATAAGCATACCCCTACCTTACCCATTAGTCCATTCTATTAAAAAAGGAAGGGAAAAATAATTTGGCTAAATCAACCAACTACTACTACTGGGCTTATATCCCAAAGAGATCATAAAAAAGGGAAAGGGACCTGTATGTACACGAATATTTGTGGCAGCCCTCTTTGTAGTGGCCAGAAACTGGAAACTGAGTGGATGCCCATCAGTTGGAGAATGGCTGAATAAATTGTGGTATATTAATATTATGGAATATTATTGTTCTGTAAGAAATGACCAACAGGATGATTTAAGAAAGGCCTGGAGAGACTTACACGAACTGATGCTGAGTGAAACGAGCAGGGCCAATACTTCAACAACAATACTATATGATGACCAATTCTGATGGACCTGGCCATTCTCAGCAATGAGATCAACCAAATCAGTTCCAGTGGAGCAGTAATGAACTGAACCAGCTACACCCAGCAAAAGAATTCTGGGAGGTGACTAAAAACCATTACATTGAATTCCCAATCCCTCTATTTTTGCCCACCTGCATTTTCCTTCACAGGCTAATTGTACAATATTTCAGAGTCCTATTCTTTTTGTACAGCAAAATAACAGTTTGGTCATGTATACTTATTGTGTATCTAATTTATATTTTAATATATTTAATATCTACTGGTCATCCTGCCACCCGGGGGAGGGGATGGGGGGAAGGAGGGGAAAAATTGAAACATTAGGTTTGGCAATTGTCAATGCTGTAAAGTTACCCAGCCTGTATAGGTAAGGCTGTTATATAAATAACCTGTAAGTAAAAGGCTATTAAATAAAAAAAGAAAAAGGAAAAAAAAAAGAAATAAATAAATCAACCAACTACACCTCAATGGTCAAAATTATTTATAGAAAGAATAGGAAATGTGCATCTTTATTTCATTGCAGCAGTGGAGGACCATGGGTATGGAATATCACATTTGCAGTTAGACTCAGTCATTGCTTTTATTTATGCTGATTTTTGAAAATTAATCTTTTCATGTGAAAAGATATAGGGTATAGAGGGAAAGAGATCTGTGTACTTAGAAACAGATGTTTTAAGAAGTCATAAGCTCAGCAGAAGAAACAGCATGGTAGAAAGGTAATAGAGTTGATCCCTGAGCTTAGAAAAAAAGAGTTCAAGCCTCACATTTAGCATTCACTAGTTCTATCTGAGGCAACTCTCTTAAACTATAAATTGCAGACAAGACACTGAGCTTCCAAATACAGGAGTACCTCATGTTAGTAAAATAATTGATCAACTCCCTAATTAAACATAGAAATGAAAATGGGGAAATAGAGCTATAAGACCTAGATCTAAATTAGTGCAAATAATGTATTCCATGAAGAGGTCAAAATAGAAGAATTAGGAATGGCTAGGAGGAAGAGCATGAGATTAACCTTAAGAGAAGTCAAGGATTTCAAGGTCCAAAAGAGAAATGGAACTCATTCTAGATATAAGGTAGAGCCTGAACAAAAATGGAGATTAAAAAACTGGTAACTAGCAACTGCATAGAGAAATTTTGAAAAAATCACATTTCATTTTCCTCTAGAGGTGTTTTGAGTGATTGACATGCCATCTCCACTGTCCCCAACATAAGCAGAGCCAACAACACAACAGTGGCACTTGAAAGTCAAATGATGTAAACTTCAGTTGGACCAAAGCTCCCGTGTCCCATCCATCCTGCTTGACAAAATGTACTAACAAGATAGAGAACAGAATTCTCATGCATTTTGGCTGCTAATTCTTTGGAACCCCAAACCAATAAGAAATCCATTTATAATTTTACAAGGATTTCCACTCCTCTCAGTCCATCTTCTGATTTTTCCATGCCTTCAAGGCCTAAACTAGGAAAGGAAGAGTTATATATAAGTCAAGTGGTAGCAACAGCAATGTAAATTGCATTACAGCCAATAGAATCCCTGGCTAAAATTAAACAGCCCATGGCAAGGCTGTTGTGTAAATAAAACCATTGTTCCTTTGTATATTAAAATTGTGTTTATCACACACACAAGAAGAATGGACACAAATTGCATGGGCTGAGGGGTTTGGAGTGGACATGGCAACTCATTTAGGACAAAATGATGGTACATAATAAAAAGATTTATCGGGTGACTAAAATGAAAATTAAAATCCTGTTAAAATATTTATGTAGATGTGGCTGAAACATTCTGCTGAGAGATAAATCACAGCGGCCTATGGCATTTTGCAGACATAATTCCACCATTCTTCCCCTGCAAATTTAGTGCTTACAAGATGTTAATGGTGGCTCAGTTTCCAGGACAGTCTCCATAGACTATTTTTGCTCAGCAGGTGGTAAGAATTTGCATTCATATTTCAAATATAAGTCTCTCTCATTACTGGTTTCTTATTTCTTTATGATTTATATCTCTATAAAATTCCACCTACTGCAATAGGAAAAGAGATCTCAAAAAGGCAAATTCTGCATAATATGAACATTTATCATTGGCTTTCTCCAGTTTTCTTTTTCCCCTTTACTTCATCTCCTAGAAAAGTAGGAGAATGACATGCAGTGTTTAGGGGGAATAAAATGACTATTCCAACACCCAAAAAATTATGCACTTTGAAAAAGCTTTCCAAAATTGAGGGTGCTCTTATTCTAAATGATGCTCACAGCAAGTGGTCATATTATTTGCACCATTACTTCGATTTAACTGTACCGTGATCTTTAAAAAATATATATGTACATTGAAAAGTAAATGCACTTGGGTAACTAATAATTTGTAAGAGTAGTAATCAGTAAAAATCACTAAATGCTTTTGGTAATAAGACCACACATCAGGAATTGCTTTGGCATTTCATGTTGAAGTCACAAGCAATTTCAGAGTGGGGACACTCCAATTTTAGGCTGCTTTCAGAACATGAGGGTGGAAGTGACTGGATTACCATGTATAAATCTAAATCACTCTACCAACCAACTCATCCACCTCTTACCACCGGGAGAAATTATACCAAAGCAAGATTAATGTTTGTTGGTTTTTTCCTTGTGGGTTTACAAGTTCCAGGAATTAAAAGAGTTTTCTGGAGTGATGATAAAAAAACATTTATGAGGAGGTAGAATCAGCAAATGTGCTGGAATCAGTTCTTAACCAATTCTAAAGAATTAATTGTTAAATTTTCAATGCCAGCATATATACCTTGGAAATATATGAATACTACAAATCAGGGCTTGCTTTATTGCTACTGATTGTCCAGACTTCAGAAAGTGATGGAGAAAATGTTAATAATTCAAATCAAATGTAAAAGTGTGGCAGGTCTAATTTTTTTTCAAAGAAACAATTTTTAAATGTTACACAGAATACCTTGTTGTAGAATGCAGAAAGACCTGGTTCCAATCCTGTCTATAATGCACGCTACCCATGTGATTCTAAGTAACCCATTATGTTTCTCAGTGCCACTGATAGCTCTCTAAGATGCTAAACGGCAGAGCAGATGCGAATCTTCATTAGCAAAGAGAATCTCTTCACCTAATTTTCCTAAACCAATGAATTCATAAATCCAGATCAATAAACAGAAATATAAGATAATAAATCTAGAACTTAAGTGGCTTTCAGAAGCCACTATTTCAAACTCTGTTTAAAAATTGAAAAACGTGAGATTCAGGGCTTAAGTGATTCATCCAAGATCACACAAATAACAAGGCATCAGAAACAGAATTTGAAAGCAGGTCCTCAATCTTTAGAGTTAATATTCTTTCCACTATATGAGATTGCCCCACCCAAGAACTGTTGGAATTATTTTTTAACTCAGAGAGAGAGAAAAAACAGTTTAGATGTAGGGGAAAATTACATTTTAAAATCCATGAAGTTTAGAAGTGTGAAGGACCATGGAGAGCAGTTAATCCAAGCTCCTTTATTTTGTAACTTCAGAAACTGAGTGTTAGATGGGTTATGGTATTTGTACACAGTCATCCATCCAGTTGGAAATGGAACAGAACCTCAAATCTAAATCTTGTGAATCTCTATTCAGTAATCTTTCTATTCTACCACAAAGCTTTCTTTAATAATAATAAAATTGCTTTAAAAATAATGATGTTAAATACATATTTATAGTGTGTTCTCTAAAAACTATGAGATGGGTAGTGAGGAAATAAATAAATGAATAAAAATCAATTGTTAAAACACTTACTATGAAAATAACACTGCTAAATTGTATAGATATAAGTAGAAAAATGGACAAAGCCCCTATTCTAAAAGGGTACACATTCTAAGAGGCAAGCTACATATATAGAAGCTTACAGGTACAAGTCACATAGAAAGGCTTTATGGTCTTTGGGGCTGAGAATATAATGTTTTTTCTTTAATGCCTTTTCTGTATTATGCCCAAAGGACTATAAAACTTTGATCCAGCAGTGTTTCTACTGGGTGTGTACCCCAAAGAGATCATAAAAGAGGAGAAAGGATCCACATGTGCATAAATGTTTGTAGCAGTCCTTTTTGTAGTGGCAAGGAACTGGAAATTGAGTGAATGCCCATAAGTTGGAGAATGGCTGAATAAGTTAAGGTCTATGAATGTTATGGAATATGATTGTGCTATAAGAAATAAACAGCAGATTGACTTCAGAGAGTCAGGAGAGACTTACATGAACTGATGCTAAGTGAACTAAGCAAAATCAAGAGAGCATTATACAGAGTGACAAGATTATATAATGATTAACTGTTCTGGGTTTGGTTCTTTAAAAAATGAAATTATTCAAGGAAACGCCAATAGATTTGTGATAGAAAGTGGCATCTGCATCCAGAAAGAGTATTATGGACACTGATTGTGAATCAAAGCATAATACACATTTCATTATTCTCAGGGATCTTGGAATTATTTCCCATTTACAACAGTTGGTCAGCAACTAGTAGTGTGGAATCAGTGAAAAGAAGCCCCTTTTCCACAAGGATCATTTCTATCAGATACAATCATAATGGCCAGACTAAAATTAGGTCAAGAGTTGTGGAAAGCCTGCTATTCTTAGAGTTTGGGGACTAATGGTCCTGAACTATCTTCATCAGGATCTTAGGGGAAATGGTGGTGGTAGATTTGACATATCTGTCCTCTATAAGTTCATACTGACTCCTGTCTCTTCCTTCAGCTGCTTCATTTGACTGACTTGCATGTACTCTGGGTGGCAGTAGATCGCCAATGAAGAAGACATTAATAAAGAAGGATTCAAGATTCAAGAATAAGGATTCAAGAAGTTAAGTGACTTTCTTAAGGTCATAGAATTAGTTAAGTATATTCCAGGAATATAATTCCAGTGCTTCTCAAAGTGGTGGTCAAAGAGATAAGGAGAAAGGAAGTTGGAGAGCATCCATAGGTGAGTGATTCTATGGAAGTGCCTCAAAAATATTTAAACTAGAAGAACTGGAAATCATTACTGAACAAAAAAATAGTTATTTTGGATTATATTAAGTTAAAAAGTTTTTGAACAAAACTAATGCAGACAAGATTAGAAGGGAAGTAATAAACTGGGAAAACATTTTTACATTCAAAGGTTCTGAAAAAGGCCTCATTTCTAAAATGTATAATTAATTCAAATTTATAAGAATTCAAGCCATTCTTCAATTGATAAATTGTCAAAGGATATGAACAGACAATTTTCAGATGAAGAAATGAAAACCATTTCTAGTCATATGAAAAGGTGCTCTAAATCACTATTGATCAGAGAAATGCAAATTAAGACAACTCTGAGGTACCATTAAATACCTCTAAAATGGCTTAAGATGACAGGAAAAGACAATGACAAATGTTGGAGGGGACTGGGAAAACTGGGACACTAATACCTTCTTAGTGGCGTTGTGAACTGATCCAACCATTCTGGAGAGCAATTTAGAACTGTGCTCAAAGGGCTATTGAACTGTGAATACTTTTGATCCAGCAATATTTCTACTGGGCTTATATCCCAAAGAGATCTTAAAGGAAGGAAAGGGAGCCACATGTGCACAAATGTTTGTGACAGCCCTTTTTGTAGTGGTAAGAAACTGGAAACAGTGTGGATGCCCATCAGTTGGAGAATGGCTAAATAAGTGATGGTATAAGAATGTTGTTATTATTATTGTTCTGTAAGAAATAACCAGCAGGATGTCTTCTGAGAGGCATGGAGAGACTTACAGGAACTGATGATAAGTGAAATGAGATCACTGTACACAGCAACAAGATTATGCAATGCTCATTTCTGATGGACATGGCTCTTTTCAATAATGAGATGATTCAGATCAGTTCCAAGGATCTTGTGCTTAAGAGAGCCATATACACCCAGAGGGAGGACTGTGGGACCTGAGTGTGAATCATAACATAGCATTCTCACTCTCTTTTGTTGTTTTTTGCTTGCATTTTATTTTCTTTCTCATTTTTACTTTTTGACATGATTTTTCTTGTGCAACAAGAGAACTATAAATATGTATGCATGTATTGGATTTAACATATACATTTTACCATGTTTAACATATATTGCATTGCTTATTATTTATGGAAGGAAGTGGGGGGAAAGGAGAGAAAATTAGAACACAAGGTTTTGCAAGCATTAATATTGAAAAATTTTCCATGCATATCTTTTGAATAATAATAATAAATAAATAAAAATAATTAAATTAATAAAAATAGAAAAAATATTTCAGCTTCTTGAATCCCTGGATTTCATCAAGGCACAACTTAGGTCCTATCTCTGTAGTTCTATCTCTGTCACTTTTTCTGTATCTATCTCTGTTTCTTTCTATCCCTCTATCTCTGTTACTGCCTGTCTATGCCCCTTCCTTTTATATTAACTTATGTAGGCTCATGTTATGTCACATCCTCCTAGTAGAATATTATCTCTTTGGGGATATGTAGTCTCATTTTTTATATCCACAGTATTTAGATAACATTATATTTAATAAATAGCTGTCAAATTAGACTGGTTTCTAATTATCCTGGTCATGAGAAAACTCAGGGAAGGCTTATAGCAGTCTTCAAGTTTTTGAAGATGACTATCACTAGAAAGGGGGATAAGCTTCTTCTGCTGGGCATCAGAGGAAGAACTTAGTATAAGGAAGAGGTATTACAAAAAAAAGAAAATTTCAGTTCAATGAAAAGGAAAATTTCCTTATAATTACTTTTGTTCAAAAGAGAAATGGGCTTTCATGGAAGGTAATAAGGTCAATATTCAAACAAAAGTCAGATCAAGGCTCACTTGTCATGCAAATTATAGAGGAGAAATTTCTTAGGAGTTGGGAGGTAGAGAATGGTCTTCAAGATCTCTTCCAATTCAGAAATAATGGGATTCTATAGGGATATTCAGAAGTGTTCCAGAGAATCCACAGCACCCCACTTCAAATTCTTTTAATTAATCAAATTCAATCTGATTCTTCTTCTGCTCAACTTCCTCTAACTCTAAAGATATAATCAGAAAAGAACATTGAAAATATGCTAAGAGAAACAAATTACTAATGGTTATAGATATGCTAAAACTATGGGGAATCCAGGCAAAACTCGAATCAAAGAGGAAAACTTAGAAGGATATGATTATTTTTTCTGTCAAAAATTTGGCACCCATCATCCTACCAATCCTTTGTATGAATAATCTGCCAGTCAACAAAAGGAATCTGCTAAAGAGAATGAATTAATCCAAAGCTTATTGATAACACATTTCTAAATGGCTTAGTATCTCTTTCATGGTAAGACAACCATTTGTCTCCTGTTGATACAGAACCACAGCAATATGGCAATGGAAGGTACATCAGAGAGCATCCAATTTAACACATACCTAAACAGGAATTGCCTTTGCAATATCGTCGCTAAGAGGCCATTTTGCCTCTGCTTGAAAACCTCCAGTGATGGGGAACCCATTCCTTTCAAAGATTTCATTTTAAGACTGTTCTAATTGAAGACAAGATATTTCATATGCAGAACCCTCTCTGGATTATTTTCCTTACCTGTACTAGAACTCTTGGATTGTGCCCCCAGTGGAGAAACTGTTCTCAGAGGTTTTTGTTGGATCATTTCAGTAATGTCTGACTCTCCATGATCCCACCTGGGGTGTTCTTGGCATAGATACTAAAATGGCTTGTCATGTGACAGTTCACTATATAGTTGAGAAATTGAGGCAAACCCCCAGGATCACACAACTAATAAGTGTCTTAGGCAGCACTTGAATTCAAACCCTCTTGACTCCAGGGTCAGTACTCTCAAGTTTTAGAAGGTTTTTTTGTATATCTTTTTATTGACACAACATATGCGTTTTTCGACACTGACCCTTGCAAAAACTTCTGTTCCAATTTTTCCCCTTCTTCCCTCCATTCCCTCCCCTAAATCACAGGTAGTCCCATCCATGTTAAATATGTTAAAGTATATCTTAAATACAATATATATATATAATATATAATAATATTAATACATATAAATATGTTATATATTATTATATATATAACATGATATTTATATGTAATAATAATATATATTTATACTATATATATTTATACAATTGTCTTGCTACACAAGAAAAATCAAATTTAGAAAAAAGGGAAAAAATAATCTGGCAAGAAAAACAAAAATATAAGCAAACAATAACAGAAAGGGTATAAATGCTATGTTCTGGTCCACACTCATTTCCCATAGTTCTTTCTCTAGGTGTAGCTGGTTCTGTTCATTACTGATCAATTAGAACTGATTTGGATCCTCTCAATATTGAAGAGAGTCATGTCCATCAGAATTGATCCTCATATAGTATTGTTGTTGAAGTGTATAATGATCTCCTATTTCTGCTCATTTCATCAGCATCAGTTCATGTAAGTCTCTCCAAGCCTCTCTGAAATCATCCTGCTGGTCATTTTTTACAGAACAAAAACATCCCATAGCATTCATATACCACAATTTATTCAGCCATTCTCCAATTGATGGGCATCCATTCAATTTCCAGTTTCTAGCCACTATGAAAAGGGCTGCCACAAACATCTTTGCACATACAGATCTCTTTCCCTTCTTTAAGATTTCTTGGGCATATAAGCCCAGTAGTAACACTGCTGGATCAAAGGGTATGCAGTTTGATAACTTTTTGAGTACAATTCCAAATTGCTTTCCAGAATGGTTGCATCCATTCACAACTCCACCAACAATGCATCAGTGTCCCAGTTTCCCCATATCCCTTCCAACATTCCTCATTCTCTTTTCCTGTCATCTTAGCTAATCTGAGAGGTGTGTAGTGGTATCTCAGAATTGTCTTAATTTCCATATCTCTGATCAATAATGATTTAGAGCACCTTTTCATATGGGTAGAAATAGTGTCAATTTCATCATCTAAAAATTGTTCATATCCTTTGGCCATTTATCAATTGGAGAATGGCTTGATTTCTTATAAATTACAGTCAATTCTCTATATATTTTGGGAATGAGGCCTTTATCAGAACCTTTAACTATAAAGATGTTTTCCCAGTTTATTGCTTCCCTGGAAGGTATTCTTTAGATATACACACATGATAATAACATCTTTTTTTGGCAAGGCAATTAGTATTAAGTGACTTGCTCAAAGGTCATACAGTTTGTAAGTGTTAAGGATCTGAGACTGGATTTGAACTCAAGTAGGTCCTCCTGACTCCAAGGCCAGTGCTCTGTTCACTAATGATAACAATATCATAATTACATAGGATCATAGAGTTCTGTTTGTAAGATCCCTTAGAGATCAGAGAATTTTCAGATTATAGTTTACACACAAACAAAGACACAAACACAATACACATACACAGTCTACTTCCCATTAACCATTGGTAAGCTGACAAAACGGGCTCTTAGGAAAGAAATTTACTAAAATGGCATAATAATAATTAAAAATCTCAACACATAAATATGGGGAACACTCCCCAAAGATATATTCTATATCTATGAGAACAATGATTATAAACTTAGATGCAAAATTATCATAGTAGACATACAGGGGACATATGAAGAAAGTAATTCCTAAATATGGTATCTTCTATCCTCATAATGTCTTCAAAAGGTCCTTCTTGATTATGATGTGTGTTGGGTAGTATACTAAGATGAATTGTCAGAATCTTTCATTTCCTAAACTCAACCATTTATTACTAGGACTAGCTTTTTGTTTTTGTTTTTGTTTTGTTAACGCTACTCAGGCTAAGTCTCACAGCTAGGAAGAGTTAAGTATCTGAGGTCCGATTTGAACTCAGGTCCTTCTGACTTCAGGGCTGGTGCTCTATCCACTGTACCACCTAACTGCCCTTGTCTAGTTCTTTCTTAAGTACATTGTCAGCTTTTTTCTGTTGCCCGTGTCTGATTCCTTAAAACTGCTCCCTTTCTGGAGTAACCACCCCCTCTGTATTGTTTGTCTCTGGCAGGCCAACTTTCTCTCCAAGTGGCTATCCAACTGTTATATGGTATGCTTTGTTCTAGGTGAGTAACTCTGCTCCTAAACAACATGACTTAGCAAAAGGGGGAAAGAAAATTCTCTCTCTAGCACTGCTGTGGTCTCTCCTACAATCAACTCTTCCAGTGAATTCTCTCAAACTGCTGAATTTACCTAAGGCTTGGATGTTTCAATCTCTTAAAATGAGTATCAAATTTTTACTTGTCCAATGAATTTGTTCCCTTCAGTTCTATGAGAGAATATTGTTCACATTTCAAAATAGGAAATGGTTTTAGCAACTTAATATGCATTAATATTTTACTACATGTTATCAATTCATTTCTTTCTATGACTACATCAAATATTTAGGGAGCTGTCCTGTCTTCTACACTTAAACTAAATCTGCCACTACACAATGTCTACTATTTACTTCTTTCTGTTGTCTCTGCTCTCCAATGGAACAAATCAAAACTGTCTTCCAGGTTAGCTCTTCAAAAATATTTAAAGAGAAGTGTCATGTTCCTCAAAATGTTCTTGCTTCCTAGATAAATATCCCCAGTCATTTGAGCTGATCTTTATATAGCATCATCTAGAAAACCTTTAACATCCTTGTCTATTTTCTCACTCATCAATGTCCTTCCTCAAATGGAGCATCCAAAATTGAATAAATAAAATCATCACATCTCAGTATTGGAAAGGAAATGGGCAGGTAATTCAATTCATATCTAGACAAGAAACTCTTCTACCATACCAATGAATGAAATAGCATTAATCAACATTTGTTGTATGTAAAGTACTATGGTAAAAGCTAGGTATACCAATAGAAAAGTAATGTCATTCCCACTCTCAAGGAGTTTACTTCTGATAAGAGTGACAAGATACAAGGAAGTTTATAACCATATATCAAATAGAAAAGTCCCATGGTCCTTAGGGTCCAGTAGTAAAACTAGTAGTAAATTTGCACTTTCTTTCATATCAATTCCCCTGTTAAAATAATATAGGTTTCTAATGTTGAAACATTTATCAGTGTCAAATGATGAAGGTGATAGTTTCTTTTCTGGGTTTTAATGCTGTAATTACTGCTGAAGTTGTGTTTTCACTTGGCAGCTGGAGGTTGAATCATAAGAAGGATAAGTGGGTAGCCTGGGCCAGGAGTGGGGAGCAGTGTTACTACTTAATTATATTTTGATGTCAATTGGTCAGAAGTTAATATTGCCAGCATGGAATATGGAATGCCTTTTCACCAGAATGATTGTCCCCCTCAATAATTACTACAAAGTCTGTGCTAGAAGCAGGATTGGTGGTCTGGGAGTACTGCTATTCCCAAAATCTTTGCTTTTGAGTTCCTAAGCCATTTCCTGAGGGGAAGTGCCAACCGTTCGCTCCTCTAGCTATACTGTCTCTTGTCTTTCCCTCAAAGTGCCTTGATGCTTCAACTAAGCAGTCACATAGTGTAGCAATTGAATAAAAATTTGTGAGGATTTTGGTCCTTTTCCCCAGGAGTTATTATATTTCAAAAGCTAGACCAATGAATTACAACTTCTACCAGTCAAGAGAGGTTTTGGAAGGGGAAAAAAGAAAGTTTGTAGTTAAAGGTTCTGATGGACTCCATGTCTATTGTTTAAGGACCAGTTTAAATAGGGAGATGTTAATCAAGAGGATCAAGTATGAAGCTATCTTATAAATGATCTATTCAATCATAAGAGCATGATGATTTGTCAATGGAGAGAAGACCCAATCTGATGAACTCCAAATATTTGAATTATTGAACAATCCTTATCATAAGCAGACCCCAAAAAAGGAAATATAGAAAGAAAAAGAAATGAATGTGAAGGGCTTTGAAAAATGTTAAGTCATGTAAAACTGTGAGATATTTTTTGACAATACCCATCATTAGCCAAGAGACTATCCCCACATTCTTTTTTTAAACTGTGACATCACTGGATGTAGGAAAGAATGCTGGTCTCTTTAACAAACATTATCTTCAAAAAGTCAAAGTACAAACACTAAATTTGCATTGTGTATATGCTCAAAAAATTCTGTGATAGCTGTATGAATTTAAATATTTAAATTATATATTATTTCCTTTAGTTTAACAAGAATATAAAAATGGGCTAGTAACTTTAGAAATCTTACACCTGGAGTCATTTAAAAGCCTAATACCATTAATATATTCCCCTAGGTTACTAAATTAGAAAAATTATAACTTGATTTCCTTGTAAAAATACTAATTAAGCTACATTCAAACATTTCTTTTTACACTTGCATTGTTCTAAACATCCATGAGCTCATCTGGAAATATGTGTAAGAAATATAGTAATAAGCACATAAGAATGCTTTAACAACATTTCTTTTTACTTTAGAGTTTTAAATATTCAATCCGTTCAGATCAGTCACATTTGTAAGACCACATCAATGATCTTTTTTTTTAATATACATGACCAAAACGTTATTTTGCTGTACAAAAGAATCAGTTAAATTTGGGCAAAATTAGTTTGAAAGGAAATCAAAAATGAATTGGGCTAAAAGGGTTGGGAAAAATATAAAGGGTTTTAGACCCAAATCTTTTTTAGGCATATGGGTTAGTTTTACCTCCTTAAATGATTTTTATCCTTGCTGAGATTGGTCCATAGAAGGCAATCTTGATTTTTGAATATTGCTCCTTCCCATTTACCAGATAGGAAAAGTTTAGGCCTTTTGAAATATCTGTTGGTATTTTTTACAGCGTAATATTAAAATTATTCCACAATTTATTAAATTCTGGATGGAATCCTTCTTTCATTTTAAAATACAAACGAAAAATTCGTGACATAATTTTTTTTCTTATTCCTTTGGGTAACAGAAATAAAATGGCAAAGGTAACTTTGTCTTTTTGAGCATTTAAAACTTCCAAAATGGTTGGATTGTTAAACTACCAAAATCATAAGCCATTTCCCTCCCTACATTCATTTTTTTTCCTGTCATCTTAAATTTAAAAGGTGTTAGTGGTTTCTTGGTTTCTTAATTTTATTTCTCTTGATTAATTTGACTTGGGATCTTTTTTATATACAGAAAAGTTTCAACTTCATCGAAATTTGTTCATACCTTTGATCAAAATTTTCAATTGGAAATGGGATTTTTAAATTAGAGTTAATTCTCTATAATTTTGGAAATGAGGCCTTTATCAGAACCTTTATTAAAAAATTTTTATTATTTTTTCTAATCTTTTCATTATTTGTTTGTAAAAAACTTTTCATTTATAATCGAAATTTTTTTTATCAAATTTTTGATCTGGGTTTGCAAAGTCTTTAAAGCCTTCCCCTTTCAAAGGTCCAAAGGGTAAACTATCCCTTTCCTCTAATTTTTAATAATTTCATTTTTGCCTTTTGGCCCCATTTTGACCTTTCTTGGTTACACTTAAGTTGGATCAATCCACCTGCCATATTAGTTTCCAATTTTCCCCAGCAATTTTTTTTCCTTGTTCTTATCCCAAAAGTGGATTTTTAGGGTTTTTTCAAAATAGGTTGCATTTTTGTTGACTGTTTTTCCCTTGAAATTCATTCATGTCCATTTTTCCTTAGAATACCAAATTTTTTTGGTAATTCTCTATAATAAATTTTGATTGGCCTAAGATTATTTGATTTTTTTCATTTTCCCTTCAATTCTTGACCTTTGTTTTCAAAACTTTGTTTGTTATTTTTCTGGTCATTAAAATAGTTTTTGGGGTCTGATTTTAGGGCTAAATAAATAATTGTTTTAACATTAATTTTATTTTTTCCCCTATCCAAGACATTTTAATATTTTCTTGGTTGTCAGCTTAATTTTGGAAAAATGGGTTAATTTTGCCATAAAGTTTCATTTTCCCAAGTTTTATTTTAATTTCAAAGTTCTTTAAATAAATTTCTTTGTCTCCTGTTGGATTTTTTGTATTTAAGAATCTATTACTTATTTTTTTTTATAACCAAATTTTTTAATTGTGGTTATTTAATAATTTAGTAGAATCTCTGGGGTTTCAAATTTAACCATCTGCGTCCCAAAGGTGTATTTTTTCCTCATTTTTTTTTATTCCTTTAATCTTTCTCATTTATTCTAAATTGCATTTTAATACAATTTAAAAAATATTCAATTGTTTATCAGACTTATTGGGGAAATGGTTGATTTTCTCATAATTGATTTCTTGGTTTTTAAATAGATATCTGATTATTTAAGGAAAATTTTTTTTTCCTTTTAAGTCTTTTTAATAGGAAGGGATGTTGGTTTTATAAATGCTTTTTTTCATCTTTAGATGAATTGGTTTTTTAATTTGGTTTATATTTGGTTTTATTGTATTTTCCTAATATTGAAATCATTTGGTATAAATCCCATTGATCATATTATTTCTTGGGATGATTTTCTGTGTCTTTTGCTAATATCTTATTTAAGTTTTTAGCATCAATATTCATTAGGAGATTGGTCTATAATTTTTCTTTCTCCATTTTCAGCTTATGGTTTAGGTATCAATTAATGTCTGTGTCTAGAAAGGGTTTGGTGGGATCCTTCAATCCCTATTTTATCAAATAATTTATATACCATTGGAATTGTTCTTTAAATGTTTAGTAAAATTCCATCCAAATCCATCTGATCCTGGGGATTTTTCTTAGGGGTTTTTTTCCTGTTCTTTTTTTTCGAAATGGGACTATTCAAAATTTACTTCCTCCTCTTTGTTAGAATTATATTTTTGGGGTAGTATCCATTTCCTTGGTTATCTTTATTGGCATAAAGTTGGGAAAATAATTTATTATTTCTCTAATTTCCTCTTCATTGGTGGAAAGTTCTCCCTTTTTCATTTTAAGTACTAATTTCATTTTCCTCTCTCTTTTCAATCAGATTTAAACATCTATTTTATTGGCTTTTCATAAAAACTCTTAGTTTTATTAATTAGTTCAATAGTTTTTTTACTTTCAATATTTTTTAATTTCTCCTTTTAATTTTAAATTTCCAATTTAGTATTTGATTGGGGTTTTTTAATTCGGTCTTTTTTAGTTTTTTTAGTTTAAGCCCAATTTTTAATCTTTTCTTTCTCTGTTTTATTCAAAAGCCTCTAAGGATATAAAATTCCCTCTTCTTCCCTTTGGCTGCATCCCAAATTTGGTATGATGTCTCTTTTCATTATCTTAGGTAAATTATTAATTTTATAATTTGCCCTTCACCCCAATCATTCTTTAAGATGAGATTTTTTCCAATTACTTTTTGGTCTTTTCCCTAACTTTTGTTGAATTAGTTTTATTGCATCATGATCTGAAAAGCATTTTTTTCTGCTTTCTTGCATTTAATTTAGGTTTTATTCAAATATGATCAATTTTTGAATGGTTCCATAAACTGCTGAGAAAAAGTATTTCCTTTCTTCTCCATTCAATTTTTTTCTCCAAAGATCCAACATACCCTAATTTTTCTAATATTCTATTTATTTTAATTTCTTTCTTTTTGTTTTGTGGTTTGTTTGTCTAATTCTGAGGTGCAAGGTTGGATCTCCCTACTATTACAGTTTTGTTTCTTTTTTCTTGCAACCTCTTAACTTCTCCTTTGGAAGTTGGATGCCAACCACTTGGTGCAATATGTTTAATATTGATATTGCTTTTGTTTATTGCCTTTAGCAGGATTAGTTTCCTTTTATCTCTTTTAATTAGTCAATTTTACTTTTTGATCGAGATAAGGATGGCTACCTTTTTTTGACTTCACCTGAAGCATAATAATTTTTCAGCCTTTTCCTTTCTCTATAGCCATCCCCTGCTTTAAATGTGTTTCTTGTAAACAACATATTGTAGCGTTCTGACTTTTGATCATCTGCTTTCCCCTCCTCTTTTGGAGTTCTCCCATTCACATTTATTAGAATTACTAAATCTTATTTCCTGCCATCCTAATAACCCCAGTTTGTTTTACTTATTCTTGCCTCCCCCCAACCCTCTTTCCCCCTTTTTAAACTTTGTCCCCTCTTGTATCCGATCTTACCCTCTTTTAATCCCTCCCCCCCCCTTTGTCTCCCCTTCTTTCCCTTATTACTCTTTTCTTTTCCTTTTCCTCTCCCCTTTTTAATGGGGCAAGAGAATTTTCTCTAAAACAAATGTAATTATTTTTTTTGAGCCAACTCTGATGAGGTAAGATTCACTGTTCTCCCCTCTAAATTCCCTCAGAATGATAAGTTTCCTTTGCCTCTTTTGGGATTGGTTTCCCTCTTTTATCCCTCCTTCCCACCTTATTCTGCCATCATCCCTTTTCCTATCTACCCTTTTTATGTTATATCAGTACAATCAAATTATACATGTTTTTTTGTATATCCACAAAAATACAATTCTCAGGTTATTTTACCTTTAGCCATCTCTTGGTTCTTCTTGGAATCAAATTTTTTGTTTAGTTCTGGTTTTTCTTGAAAATGGAATTCATTTGTTTCATTAAATATTTCTTCCTGGAAGAAAATGCTCAGGTTACTGGGTGTTTTTCTTGGCTCTCCCAAGTTCTTGGGCCTTTCAGAAAATATCATATTCAGGCCCTTCTTTCCTTTAATTAAACAGCCAGATCTTGGGTGATCCTTATTGGGACCTCAGTATTTACATTTTTTTTTTTTTTTTGCTGCTTGTAAAATTTTTTCCTTAACCTGATAGTTCTGAAATTTTGCCCAATATTCCTTGGGGTTTTATTTTAGGGTTTCTTTCAAGGTGTTCGATAATTCTTTCAATGCCTATTTTACCTTTGATTCTAACATCTGGGCGTTCTCTTTGATGATTTCTTGTAAAATAGTATCAGGCTCTTTTTTCGTCTGTTTCGGAAAGTTAATCCTCGAATTTCTCTCCTAGATCTATTTTCCAAGTCTGTCGTTTTGCAAGTAGATAATTCATGGTTTTTCCAGTTTGTCATTTTTTGTTTTTGTGACTGATTCTCCTGTCTCAATGAATCATTAGTTTCTATTTGTTTAATTCTAATTTTTTAAAAATTATTTTCTTCATTAGCTTTTTTCTTCTTTCTGTATTGTCAATTGAGTTTTTAAATGTATTGTTTTGGTCTTGGAATTTTTTCCATTTCATAATTTTTTTTAGTGAATTATTTTCTTTTCAATTCAAGATCCTACTTTCTTCAGTTCTTTGTCTTTTCAATTTGCAAATCCTACTTTCTTGCCAGTTTTTATTTTTCCAATTCCCAAATTTTTTTCCCTACTTCCTGGGAATTTTTAACTTTCAATTCGTATTTCAGGAAGTTGTTGCTCTTTAAGGCTTCTCTTTCTTTCGCATTTATCTTCTAACTCTCTTTTTGGGGCTTTTGGTCTCTTCTTAGACATCATGTAAAGGAGGACATTCTGATGCATTTTCTGTTTGAGGGTCTCTTCGGTTTGCTGACCTGCTCTTTTTCTCATAGAAGCTGTGGATCATTCTTTTCATCTTTTTTATTCATGTTTAAAGCCTTTGGGTATTCCAAACAAGGGTGTTACCACTTCTTCTGGTGGGGAGAGATGTAAACCGATTTCCGGCGGGTAAGGGTGCTCTGGTGGAGTCTTCCTTCCCCAGGAGTGGATTCAGCCTGGTGAGCTATTGATGCCCAGTTGGGTAAATGGTTGGTTGCCCTCGGCTAGACCCAAGGGGTGAAAGGTGTCACTGCCCAGGCCGGGCCTCTTGTGGGACTGGTTTAAGCTGACCCAGACTGAGACCCCCCAAACTCTGCCCAGCTTCTCTGCCTGATGCAATCGCCCTGGAAAAGCTCTGGAAGGGAGCTCCCACTGGGCAGATTGGAGGCTAACCAGGGCTGCGTCCTCCTGCTGTGCAGGATCACAACTGCCCCAAGGAAAAGCCCGTACTGCGGGTTGGGGATGCGCGCTTGTGCTGAGATCTGTGCTTTCACTTTCGGTTTGAGACCTCTCAGAACCCTAATTTTCTCCCAGTCTGGCCGATCTCCCCCCCGGAACCAACCTTTTTTGGCAAGACTGGAATTTTCTTGGCCGGTGGTTGTTCTCTTCTTATCTTTCTTGGACAGTCAACAGGGGCTCAATATAATATTGATAAAGAGGGTAAGAGAAGAGCTTAGAAAGTCAAGTGTGTCTTCTCCGCCATCTTGGCTCTGCCCCGCCTCCACACCAATGATCTTGAGAGGAATATATCTATATTCCATCTCACAGATATTTAGCTAACAGTTCAACTTGATAATTCTTTCAATTTCATAATATACAACGGGAAGGCTCAAATTCATTATTAATGACCCCTGAGTTAATGCCCTGAAGCACAAGATTTCATAGTAGTTCTTAAACTTTTTTCCTTAATTGCATAATGTAAGGGAATATTTTTGTCCTAATCAAGACAAACTTTTTCTTCCCATCATCCCTTGTTGAATTATAAATGTTCTAAAAGGTTATACCTTTTATCCCTGTCAAAATATTGTTAATACAAATAAAAATCTATATTCTATGAGATGGAGTTTGTCTCTTGATATGACAGAATTCTAGCAAATTAGGAAGTAAACTTTTTTATTAAAGTCTCACCCGTAAGTTGTGTCTTATAGGAGTTGTAAGCTAGATGGGCACTATTTTTTGTTATGGCCCAATGAAAACTGTGGTTTATTTGTTAGAGAAAATTTCTTATAAGAAAATTCCTTCCACTGAGGCAAAGATATGCAATTCATTAGTGATGTATCTAGAACACTTGAGTTTAAGAGACTTATTCATGGCCAAATAGTTAGTATGTATCAAAGACAGGGCCTGAATTTTAAGTCTTCCTGACTCCAAGCCTGGTGTTTCCCACCAACACAAATCTCTACAGTATTGGGGTTTGTAATAAATATCCACAACTTAACAGTATATTCATTGAATATATCTGTATATAAGAGGAAGTGTGATGAGATGACAATGATTTGGCTTGAAGTTAGGAAAAATCTGTATTCAGATTTACCCTGACATTTTTTAGTTGTATGACTCTTGAATAAATCATTAGCTTCTTTCTGTCTTAGTTGATTTAGCTGTAAAATAAAGATTATACCTGTTTTTGTTATATAGGATTTATGTGAAGATCAATTGACATTAAAGATCATTTATTAAGTACCTAATATATATGTAAAAGGATAACTAGATGGTACGATGGTTAAATGAGTAAGCCTGTAGCCAAAAAGAACTGAATTCAAATCCAATGTCAGATATTTACTAGTTGCTTAAATCTGGGATAGTCATGTAATCCTGCTTGCCTTAATTTCCTAATCTGTAAAATGAGCACAAGAAAATGGCAGACTGTTCCAATATCTTTTCCAAGAAAATAGCAAATGGAGTTGTGAAGAGATGGACACAATTGAAGTGACTAAATAACAATATCTGTAAAGCCCTTTACCCAGTTTAATCCATATGAATCCATTACTATTTTTTTTAAATCCTCCAACTTGACTATTGACTATTCAGATGGAGGATATATGAGAAGTTGGTCTTTTGTACCCTGTTCAACACTGTCCATCTTTTTGTCATACTTTCTTTCTAAATCTTCAGGACCTGGATGCTATTCTCTATAGCTATCCAAGGCCCCTGTTTTGGCAACTTATTCAGAGATTCTTCATCTTGATAAATCCCCTTATAGATTTTGCTGTTGCTATTGTTCGATCATTTCAGTCACATTCAATGTCCATGACTACATTTGGGATAATCTTGACTACTAGAGTGGTTTGCCATTTTCTTCTCCGGCTCATTTGATAATGAGGAACTGAAGCAAACAGTTACATGATTTGCTCAGGATCACATAACTAGTAAGCATCTGAGGCTTTATTTGAATTTAGATTTGCACTCTGGCTCAAGAGCTGCCTCTCCATCCATTATGCCACCTAGCTATCCAAAAAATCTCACATGAGATAATAAATTACAATGATTCAAAAAATAGTAAATAACCAAAAAAAATCCCAATTGTATCTGGTCAAATAACACTAATAATTAGCATTTCTGATCCATTACAGAATATTCCAGTATGGGTAAGAAAGAAATGAATCTTTATCACCATCTCAAGATGGAAGACCATTTAATTTAACTAAGCATTAAAAGGCCTATCTTAAATATTCATGCTCCTATATATTTGAAATAACAATTTAATGTCTAGATTACCTATGGAATCTGGCAAATTTCTCTACCTCAGTGTGATTCAAGCAACTCCAAATGAGTTAGTAGCTAGTCAAAAGTGGCTAATAGACAGAGTTTACCATTTCCTAAGGTGATACAAACACAGATCTTTTCAAAAATACAAACACTAGGCCGTTGTATTCCCTATCTTCTTTAGGGCCTCTGAGTTTCTGTTATGACAGAATATACAAAGAGAAGATTATTTCCAAGAAATAGTCCTTCAGGCTTGGGTATCCTTATCCCCATTGATTTTTATGTTCAGAATGATTAATTTTAATTTTGCTTCTGCCCCAAGGTCGCCATACAGAAGATCAATAATGCTATAATTTAGAACTTTAGTTGAAGCAAAGCTATGTCTACATACCTTTGAATAGCTAAGATCAGGCCCTTCAACTTGCCTTGTGATTAAGTAGCTTCCTGTATTTATGGTATCAAAGCACCACTGTGACTTTGGAAATGTATAAACATAATTTTTTTCTGAGTTGAGCTCCAAGCCATACTTTCTAAATTGCAGTGTTTATTTCCAATTGTATTCTGGTTAATTTTACTTGAGAATTGCACTGAAACATGAAACTGGGATGAGGTAGGCAGTAGTTTCAAACCCGCCACTTATTAGCCCCATTCAGCCCACAACTATAAAAGATTTACCCACAAATGCAGATTAAAATGTTATTGGAATATATTTAATAAAATGAATGAAAATATAACAAAATATAAATGATGTTAACTTGTGATCCTCTAAGACAATATGCAGGCTACAAGAATCCCTTTTTATTTGAGTTTAACCTCACTGGAATAGGATAGTATATAAGTCTTGGTACCAGAAGATCTAAATTTTAGAAGCTTGGATGTAATGGAGAAAATGGAGATGTACCTGTATTTATTTTGTATACAGCTTGTATTATTTAAGAACCTGTGCCTTGCCCCACAAGCCCCATAGAATAAGCTCCTTAAGGGAAAAGATTCTTTCATAGAATTTAAAAACTTATAGATTTAGTGATGGAAAGTACTTCAGAAGCTATCTGGGAAAAGCCTTTCATTTTAAAACCAAAAAAGGAACTGAGGTCATGGAGATTAAATAAGTGTCCTAAAGTAACACTAAGAGTAAGCATTGGAGGCAAGATTTAAATCCTGGTCCTTTGATTGCCGAGCCATTATACTTCATACCCTACTACACTATTTTGTCTTTATCTTTTGATTTTCAGATCCTGGCATAGTACCTCACACATCTAGTAGCTCCTTAACAAATGTGTTGCTGTCCAGTCATTTCTATGACCTTGTGAATCACACTATTTAAAGGATTTCCTTGAAAAAGATATTAGAATGATTTGCTATTTCCTTCTCCAGTAAAGTAAAGCAGGCAGGAATAAAGTAATTTGCGGAGGATCACACAGATAACAAGTGTCTGAAGCTAGATTTGAACTTAGGACTTACTAACTTTAGGCCAGTCCCCTATCCACTGAGCCACATAGCTGCCTCCTGGAATAAATATTTAATGCTTCTTTAATAAATACTTCTTGATTAATTATTAAAAGGCAATTCCCTAGCACCTTTTTACAGATAATAGACCAACTGAGAAAATCTCATCTTCATATTAGCACTCCGTTTCCAACTCAAACTGAAGGTATAAAACTGAACTCCTTTTCTCCCTCTAAAACTGAAAACCCATCCAGCTTTCTTAACTATTTATGCTAAACCATACTTCCATTTTCCCAGGTTCAAAATCTTGGCTTCATCTTTGATTGTTTCATTTTCCCCACTTTCTATATTCAAATGAGTCACCAGGTCTTACTGAATTTTTCCTTCAAAACTCCTTATTTCACCACCTGCTTTCCATTACCACTGCCTACACCCTCATTTACTTATTACCTCTCACCTGGAATCATTACATGGGAAAAGATGACTGAGTTTCTTATCCCCCACTAATCCAATCTACAGATTGTTACCTTGAACTGTCACCACATAAAGAACTTATGTGATCTAGGCAGCATTGGAACTCACTCCACTATTCAGATGATAATCCATTAATACTCAAGATGTATACATGGCTCAATAGGTGAAATTAAAGATTCTCTTTTACTATACATATTATTTCATTGGGGTAGGCAATCCTTGGTATAGAAGCATCTCTTTTTCATTGTGATTGAAAGACCCCTCAAAATTATTGATTACCTCACACTTCCATATTATTCACTAAATGTGTTCTCTAATTGCTAAAACTTTTTTCTCATTGTATTAGAGTAACAGATTTTTTTTTTTTTGGTAAAAAAGATAATTATTGCAACATGGTAATAATTATTTAGCAAATGTTTACAGATCAGTGATAAGTATTGATGACTGTAGTGGAATTCATGTATTTCCTTCCCCATATTGTTTGGAAAGGAAAGGTTTCCCTTTCACACTTAAACCTTTCTTCCTTAATATTTCCATTTCCTGTTTCCACAACTTTGCAAATCCTTCCCTCTTAAAATGTACTCCTTCTCCCTTTCTACTTTTAAAACATAATTTCTTCAAGGCTCACTTAAAAGTCTACCTCCTACAAGAAGCCTTCACTGATACCTGAGTAGTATTTTCATGTATACACACAATACATATGGATATTTATGTATATGTGTATATGCAAATACACATATGCATGTGTGCACATGTGCACACATATATGTGTGTGTACATGTGTGTACGCAAAAAAGGAGATTCCCCTTCCACTTACCATTATTGGCAACTTGAGAGAATTTTAAGAAAACGCTAGAATATAGAACTTCTGATCTGAAGTGAGGAAGACTCAACTTCTTGAATTAAAAGCTGGCCTCAGACACTCAGACTAGCCCAATGATCCTGGGCAAGTCACTTAATCCTATTTGCCTTGGTTTTCTCATCTGTAAAATGAGTTGGAGAAGACAATAAAAACTCTAAATGAGGTCACAAAATGTCAGATACAACTGATGAACACCATTTTTGTTTGATCTCTGCTATCCCCAATGCCTAACATAGGACCTGGCACCTAGTTTGCCTTTATCTTTTGATCCTCAGATCCTTGTATAGTACCTGACACATAGTAAGTCCTTACTTACTTTTTAAAAAGGCAAGTAAAATGAATGTTTCAAAATCCAGCTCTTACCCCCTTGACTATACAGCCTATGCATAATTAGAAACCCTCTGTAAAGTTCCTACTCTCGTCATATAGTACCATTTCAGAGTTCTTTTAGATTCCTTAGATATAAGTTCTTTTAATGTAAGCTCCAAAACATAAATAAGGTTATGTTCTATCATTTAGATGTTTAGTTATACTCCTTATTTCTTTGCATATCTTATGGTGTCAACTTATTGGTCCTTCAAAGTATTCATAAATTCCCAACCTTCATCTAGGCAATTCTCTAAGATTATAAATTGCAGAGAAGGTATTGTTTTGTATGGGTGGAAAGTTTCCTTAGCTGGAATACCAATGAAATCATACAATGAGTCTCTCATCTCTATCCTTCAAATGTTATTGCTCCTATTTTTAAGATGAGGAAATTGAGGGTAATACATTTCCTAGAATGTGCTGCTTCTTCCTTTCAGGTTTTGAAAGTCCTAACTTCCTTCAAGACTCACTTAAAGATCCACCTCCTACAAGAAACCTGTACTAATTCCTGAGTAGCATTTTTCATACCCCCACAAAATACATACACATATGTGTGCATATGTGTATATGTAAATTCACACATATATGCATGTATGCAAACATGCATGTATATGGGTGTGCAAATCTGTACCCATTCGGTCATTATATACTTTAGTTCAAGGTAACAAAAATAGGTCCATTACCAAGAGTGTAGAGCAGAACAGAGTTGTCATGTACTAGATACTGTGATTTTTCTATATTGAGGGATTTCTCCCTTTTTTTGACTTCATAGATTTTTATCTCAAATACAACCTTTTGAATCTCATCTTTAGACAAAATAAGACCCTGAAACAATTTGGTTGAAAGATCAGAACATATCAGACCTTGCCAGAAAATTGTGGGCTAGTGAAAAGGAAGTAGGTTAATATAGTGAACTTTTGGCAACACACAAACTTTTCAGTTTCATGCAGTTAAGAGAAATAAACAAATTCAAGATGGTCTCTGGAAACCTTTGCTGAACTAAGATAAATTCTATTCTTTTGTGACCAGGGGAGCTATCAGCCCATCCAGACGAACGATAATAATCCCCTGTGATCTAAAAGAGTCCTGATTTAAGATTTTTGGGTCTGCTCCCCTTGCTTTTTAAAAGGTTCATCCTAGACAACAGTGCCCCCTCCTGGGTATTGAAGAAATGTTGTCACCCTTGGTTGGTAATCAACTAGATCTGGTTGTCAATCCATAAGGCTAATAATGGTCATCACAAAGTAAGATTTCAAAAGGTAGTTCAAAAGGAAAAAAGCTCACTTTTTAGCCCTGAGTCTTACTTTTTAGCTCTGAGGTGGCAAAATATCAGCTTCTTATATTTCTCAAAGTGTATTGGAACTGAGAACTGGATCTAGCATGAAAAAGAGCTGAGGTCAAAAGGCTCTTTTGACATTTACCTTTGACCTGAATTCAAATGATTCTTCTGACATTTACCTTGTGATCATGAGAAAAATCATTTCCCTTTTTTTTCTGAGCCTCAATTTCCTTATCTTAAAAATAGGAACAATAATATTGGAAGTATTATAGGGATGAGAGACTAGTTATATGACTTCATTGGTACCCCGAAGAAGAAAATTTTTCTCCTACACAGACAACATCTTCTCTGCAATTTATAATTTATATAAAATTTATAATCTTAGAGAATTTCCTGGATGAAATATGGGAATTTGTGAATACTTTGAAGGACCAAGCATGGATAGTGAATTACTTTTCTCCTTAAGGCAAGAAGAATAGAAATAAGATTTAAAAAATATCATTTCCAGAAATTGTTGACATCAGTTGATATGCCCTGTTTCTATTTGAGTTCATATAGTCAGTATATGCTTTGGGATACATCTTGAACATCCGTGCTTATTTACATCTTGTCTTCCTGACTAGAATGTGAGATCCTTTGAGGTAGGGACCATTGTATTTGGGTTTCTTTCTTCATTCCTTTGTTTGCTTACTTGTTTGTTTGCTTGTTTGTTTCTCCAGCAGTTAGACATTGTGGTGGACATAAAGTAAATATTTAATACAAACTAGTTGACTGACTAACAACATAGAGGTTCCTCCCTTACAGGTTTATTCTCCTCTCATAGGTACCTTATTCAGGTCTATTTTGCTCCCAAATGGAACACCTGTAATATCTCCCTCTTTATGATAGGACCCCATTGAAATAGTGTGCATAGAATATTTTTGCAGACTTGAAAATGCTTTAAGAATCCCAGCCGTTCTTTAACATTTACAGAAACTTAATCCAATAGCACAAGAATTATGGGGAAAGTGTCCATCACATACAAGAGCTTTTGTAAAAGAAGAAAGAAACTATTTGAGGTATAATTTTTTTTTTCTTTTCTCCTTTGGGTAAAGCACTACCTGCCACCCCCACAGATCTCAAACATTACCAAGGGCACAAGTTCCTCCAAATGATAAGGAAATATACTTTGGGGGACAATTTTCTTTGTTAGCTCTCTTTTTGCCAAGAGGACTTAGTGGCTCACAACTCTTTTTTTAATGTGAGGGTCACAGTCATGACAGGTTGAGGCTCTAGGGGTACCGATTAACCTGGTTCTCCTGCTCTGATATTGCTAACACATTTCAGCACCTGAGGCCACTGCCTCTTCCTGGCCTGAGTCTCTGTAGTTTTCTCCTAGAATTCCTTTATGTGTGACTATTTCTGTCCTATTCTCTTTGCAGCAAGAAAAGCAATGTCATGTGGGTAAGTTTGTATTAAACTGTGACTCCACAAAACCAGATAAACTTTCTTTTTTCCTGAAAGCCCAAGAACTTGACTCAAAATCTGCCTTTACAGGATGAAAATATTGGACCAATTCATTCAATCTGAATAGTTAAATTTTTTTTCTTTTAAGTTAGGCAGTTGTTTTAAAAATGTTTTACATTTATAATCGAGAAGTAAATATCCAGCCCAGAGTTTAAATTCATTATCTCAGGGAAAACAAGTAATAGGCTCATTTATGGTAATAATTGCAAAGATCACGCATGGTTAAAAGATCATAAAAGATAGAAAAGGACTGGTATGCACAAACATTTTTGTAGCATTATCTGTTTCATGGTGGCAAAAAATTGGAAAATGAGTGGATGCACATTAATTGGTTATTGCTGAATAAATTATGGCATATGATTGTAATAGATTACTATTATTCTATAAGAAATTATGTACAGGCCAATTTCAGAATAGCCTGGAAAGACTTACATGAACTGATGCTGAGTGAAACAAGCAAAACCAGAAAAATATTGCACACACAGCAACGGCAAGATGGTATGAGGATCAGCTATGATGGACTTTGCTCTTCTCCGCAATTTGGAGACCCAAAGCAATTCCAATAAACTTTGGATGGAAAATGCCATCCACATATAGAGAAAGAAGTATGGAGACTGAATACAGTTCAAAGCATACTATTTTCACTTTTTTCTTTTGTTTAATTTTTTCTTTCTTTTGTTTTTCCTTTTTGTTATGATTTTTCTGCTCCAACATTACTCATATGGAAATATGAATGTACACATACAACCTAAAATTAATTTTTAAAAATATTTAATTTAATTGGGAAAATATTAATTGCTTATAGATTGAATTAATGTAATAAAATTACAATCCTGCCTAAATTGATCTATTTGTTCAATGTTATATCAAACTGCCAAAAAATTATTTTACACCACTAGAAAAAAATAACAAAATTCATTCGAAAGAAGAAATGGTCAAGCATAGCAAGGGAATTAATTTAAAAATACAAAATAAGGTGACTTAGTAGTACCAAATTTAAAACTATATTATAAAGTAGCAATCATCAAAACTATTTGATACTGGCTGAAAAATAGAATGGTGGATTAATGGAATATATTAGATACATATGACACAATAATAAAGGTCCATAATAATCTAGTTTTTGATAATCCCCCAAACTCCAGCTTCTTTAATAAGAACTCACTATTTGACAGAATTTACTGGGGAAGCTGGAAAATAATGTCAGAAATTTGGCATATTCCAACATCTCACACCCATACCAAAATAAGGTCAAAATGAGTGATTGATTTGGGCATAAAGGATGATACCATAAGCAAATAAGGAAAACAAGGCATAATTTACCTGTCAGATCTTTGGAGAAGGGAGGAATTTATGACCAAAGAAGAACTAGAGGATATTATGAAAAGCAAAATGTACAACTTTGATTACATTAAATTAAAAGGTTTTTGCACAAACAAAACCAACAGAAACAAGATTAAAAGAGAAGTATAAAACTGGGAAAAATCTTTATGACCAATGTTTCTGATAAAGGTCTCATTTCTAAAATATATAAAGAGCTGTGTCAAATTTATAAGAATACAAGTCATTCCACTCTTGACAAATGCTCAAAAGATAGGAACAGACAATTTTCAGATAAAAAAAAATTAAAGCCATCTATAGTCATAGGAAAAAAAATGTTCTAAATCAGAAATTTGAGAAATGCAAATTAAAACAACTCTAGGTACCACCGTATACCTCTCAGGTTGGCTAAGATGATGACAGGAAAAGGTAATGATAAATGTTGGAGGGGGTTGGCAAAACTGGGACATTAAGGTATTATTGGTAGAGTTGTAATGTATTCCAACCATTCTGGAGAGCAAACTGGAACTATGACCAAAGAGCTATAAAACTGTTCATACTCTTTGACCTAGCAGTGCCATGGAAATCATAAAGGAGGGAAAAGGAGCCACATGTACAAAAATGTTTGTAGCAACTCTTTTTGTGATAAAGTATTAGAAAATGAATGAATGCCCATCAATTGGGGAATGGCTGAATAAGCTGTGATATATGAAGGTAACAGAATATTATTGTTCTATTAAAAAAAAATGAACAATCTGATTTTAGAAAGGCCTGAAAGACTTACATGAACTGATGTTGAGCAAAATAAGCAGAACTAGGAATACATTGTACACAGTGATCAAAAAAATCCCAATAGACAGAAAATACCATCTACATCCAGAAAAAAGAACAATGGAGGTGTGGAATATAAATCAACACATGCTATTCTTACTTCTTTTTTCCTGTTTTTCTTTCTCCCAAGGATTTTCCCTTTGTTCTGATTTTTCTTTCCCTGTATGATTCATAAAGCAATGTGTATTAAAATAAATTTTAAAAGAAAAAAATATTTAATTTAACTTAAAAAGGAAACATGGTTACCAGAGCCTTTATTAAAAATGCCCTACTTCAATATCAAGAGAGTTGTGCTGTAATCCTTATGAATCTTTCTTCACTCCTTCACATGCTTCCTTGAAAGACACTATGAAGTAAAGAAATGAGGTGGGGCTAAGGGCTAGGAAAAACTTAGTTTAATATTCCTATAAAGAGGTCATTCTTTGACCTTCCCTTTGTCCTAGAACCTAGAATGAATAACACACCAGATCTCCAATGAAAAGAACTAGACTTGTTCCTGGCTCTGCCAGTTCTTATCCAGGTGATCTGTGGGCAAACAATTTCATGGTTCAGTGTGAAAATTTCTAGCTTTTAGCACAAGAGAATCTCAGTTCAAATGTTTCCTCTGTTATTTGACTACCTTTGTGCATCCTTGAGCAAGCCATGCAAACCCCCTGGCTCTCAGTTCTTTTATATGTAAAATAAGAAATTTGGACTAGATGTTCCTTAAAATTCTATCTGCTGCTAAATCTGTGACTTCTCTGCCCAATTGTCTTTATTCATAAAAGAGCAAAAGAATAAAAATACTTGTGCTGCCAGGGAAGATAGGAAAGAAAAGAATTAGCAAATGGTGAGAGGTTTCATGTAGACAATGTTGCTTAAATGGCATCTTGAAGGATTTCTCATGGCAGAAATGAGAAATGAATTCCAGTCATGGCAGCAATGAAGGAGATAGGAAATGGAAGGAAATATGCATTTATTGGGTACCTACTATGTGCCAAATACTGTTTCAAGTGCTTTGCAAATATTATCTTATTTGAGACTCACAAAAACCCTATGAGGTGGGAACTATTGCCATTCCCATTATACAGTTAAGGAAACAGGTAAACAAAGATTACCTGACTTGCTCTGTCTTGTTAAGTATTTGAGGCTAGATTTAAACTCAGATTTTCATGACTCCTGGTCAAGTACTCGATTCACTGCAGCACCACCTAGCTTCCACCTAGTATGGGAGTTGTTGAGGACAAAATCAAGAGATGGAAGATGTACAGTCATGCATGAGGAATAGTGAAGAGGCCACATTCTCTGGATAATAGAGTATAAGAAAGGGAGGAATATGAAATGAGCCTGCAAAGGTGGTTTGAGGCCCCGTTGTGAAGGACTTTAAAAGGCAAACAGAAAGTTTGGATTTTGTCCTACAGGACATAGGGAGCCACACCATTCTGCTGACTCCATTTCCAGTGTTTATTCCATAATATTATATTGTATTAGATCATATATTTACAGTCAGTAGGCTGTCATCATCATCCAATATTATGGCCTTAGAGATCCTGTGGCTCAGCTCCAGAATCCCTGTCTCAATTAATTACAGAAGGCTTCAGAAGTTGACTGAACCAATCAAAAGTGCCCACTAGTGATGGTTAAATCTTTAATCAATTTTAGAGGCATAAAATATATTGATTATTGGATATAAAGATAGTTGATACCACACAGGAAATATCTATGATAAGCTGAGTCAGATGCTGCTTTTAGCTACATATATAAACAGAAAACTGGTTCTGAGTCCAGTCATTGAATTTAGCAATGCAGAACTCCTGAGAGCAATGTGGGGGGAAGGAGAGATAGTTTCTCTTTCCCTCCTCTCTCTTCCCTTTTCCGAGACCAGGTTATGAACTTACATATTTTGAAAAATCAAAGATTGAGAGTTTCTATTAATGGCAGTAGCACTGATTTTGAAATAGTAGTTGTTGACGACAATGTCTGAATGAGTTGCTGAGAGATCTCTCATTGCATTCAGGGTCATCTCCTGTCATTCTGATCTATATCTTGTCACTAGACCCAGATGGCTCTGGAGGAAAAAGTGAAACTAGTGACTTTTTACAGCCCTCCCTCACTGAAATACATCTCACTTACATGTCATGACATCTTCCCTGATGTCATGATCCTTTTCAAGAATGAAACACAAATAACAACAAAAAGCTGAGAGAAACACTAGAGACAAACTGGATATAATGAGGAAAGACATCATCAGGAATGGTGAGTCCTTGTACAAGAGACAAGTGTTGGCTATGGATTTTATGAAGGCATGAAGTATTGGAGCCCAGCAGATATCTGAGCATCGAAGGGAAATATCATGAAGACTCAACAAAAGTACAAAAAGATTTCCAAAACTTGAGGCTATGAATTGTCTCTATAAATGTGCCTTACTGGCTACGTACTTAAAACTGAGGCCACACTCTCCAAGGACCTTATGTTGAAAAGGGGCAAGGTGACCCCACTTGAAGGAGGGTTTGTTCTATAACAAAAGGTGCTTAGAAAACACCTCTGGTAAAGCTAGTTATGTTATTGTCAATAGGAAACAAAAGTGGGTGCTCATTAAAGCACTAGCAACCCCAAAGAATCTCAGGGTTATCCCAAGGAATTTGAAAGAAAAATATAAATCACATTCCCATAAATCAGCCAGCCAATATATGTGGGATTTGAACAGGGAGCCCCTGGGATGCAGATAGGGTTATTTATAATATAAAAACTGAATTAATTAGAAATTAATTTGCTCTAGGATACATGATTCCACCTTGGTGAACATGTATCTCAAATAATCAAGTTGATAAATCTCTTTTGGTTAGAGATCCTTGTGATCTAGATGTCCATATTTATTTTATAAGAAGACATGTCTTTCTTGTCTTTAGAAAGAAGCTACTAATGTTGTCACCAATCCTGCCTGACAGCCTATGGCTAAACCGTAGGACAATGACTCGGCGCAGTTTCTGATCAATACTTTTCCTAGCTAACCTTTGAAGTAGAGGCAGGGAAGTAGAGAAGCCGTGCCATTCTGTTGGACATTGCAGATCTCAGCATTCTAGCATCATTGCTGTTTTTAATGTCATTTCCCAGCTTCAAATGCTTTTTCTTTTCCCCAGCATTTCACATCATCAAATAAGCATCTAACATTGTGCTTTCCTAGACCTTCAAAGTCATTTGTGAGCAAGACATGCTTCTTCCATCTAGACATCGCAGAACACACTGACCAATGTTACTAGAATCAACTAATAGCTAATTCGGTGTCACTAATATATCTCTATATTTGCTGTACAAGAGCAACTACTGAGATAAAACAGGGTTCTCTTTATGAAAACCTAGATTTATATCTTTGTTTATATGGGGGTGCTGATTCTGTATGATTGGCAAGGATGAGAAGTTGTATTGAAATGCAGTTTGAGAAGGCACTAGAAGTAAAATATGTCCACCTTACTGGAATTAACTACCTTCATATATGCATTTATGTGTGTAAACATGCATATATGGCATCTGCATATATTTTGTATGTATATAAGCTGTGTGTATATATACTATGTTAATAGTTGTGTTCATATTTCATATACATATACATATATTGTATATTTTTGCATATCATGGTTTATAAACCTACATAAATATACATATATTCTGGTTTACACAAATATGGATTCTACAGATGTATGAGTGTGTATTATAGGCATATTATAGATGAGGGATATGTGCACATTATCAGGATATTCCCTGAGCATGGTGCTAAGGGAGAGAAAACTGAACATTACTCTAATGTCCCTATCCAGAAGCTTTACTGGATTATAGTCCAGTAAAGAGAATATAAATAAATGCATATGCAAATACATATACATATAACAGAAACAGATAGATAGATAAAAAAAGATACATAGACAAAAATGATGGACATCCCAGATAACAAGTCTAAACAAGAATCAAGAATTAATTTTGCAACCTAGGAAACAAGGAATCGGGCTCTGAGTCACATAACCTGGATTTTAGCCCTGACTCAACTCTGCCATCTGTCAGCTGTGTAACCCTGATAAAGTTCTATCTAGGAGCCGCACTGTGTATCATCAATAAAAGGGAGAAAAATCCATGACTTCCTGGAGCAAAGGATTATTAGTAATAAACTGGGGAATGCACTTTACAACCAAAATGCACTACATACACATACGTGTTTATCAACAAGATTTGTTCCTTTGAAATATGTTTTGATAAATATACTTGGTCATTAGAAAACTGAAGTAAAAGTATGATATTTCATAGATTCTAGATCTAGAGAACATAGAAGACATCTAATCCAACTACCTCGTTTTACAGATGAAGAAACTGAGACACAGAAGGGAGTTTTTAATTACCAAGAATGTATATTTAGATCTGGTAGGAAACTTGGAAGCTATCTAGTGGACCTTGAGGCTCAGAAATATGCAATATCTTGTCTAAGAGAACACACAAACACAGAAAGAATCAGATTTGGGATTTGAGTTGCTCTTTGGGTTGGTAGGCATTATTGGTTGGTTGCTGTCATTTGTTCTTTTTTTTTTTTTTAATAGCCTTTTATTTACAGGATATATACATGGGTAACTTTACAGCATTAACAATTGCCAAACCTCTTGTTCCAATTTTTCACCTCTTACCCCCCCACCCCCTCCCCTAGATAGTAGGATGACCAGTAGATGTTAAATATATTAAAATATAAATTAGATACACAATAAGTATACATGACCAAAACGTTATTTTGCTGTACAAAAAGAATCAGACTCTGAAATATTGTACAATTAGCTTGTGAAGGAAATCAAAAATGCAGGTGGGCATAAATATAGGGATTGGGAATTCAATGTAATGGTTTTTAGTCATCTCCGAGTTCTTTTTCTGGGCATAGCTAGTTCAGTTCATTACTGCTCCATTAGAAATGATTTGGTTGATCTCGTTGCTGAGGATGGCCTGGTCCATCAGAACTGGTCATCATATAGTATTGTTGTTGAAGTATATAATGATCTCCTGGTCCTGCTCATTTCACTCAGCATCAGTTCGTGTAAGTCTCTCCAGGCCTTTCTGAAATCATCCTGTTGGTCATTTCTTACAGAACAGTAATATTCCATAATATTCATATACCACAATTTATTCAGCCATTCTCCAACTGATGGACATTCCATTCAGTTTCCAGTTTTTAGCCACTACAAAAAGGGCTGCCACAAACATTCGTGCACATACAGGTCCCTTTCCCTTCTTTATAATCTCTTTGGGATATAATCCCAGTAGTAACACTGCTGGATCAAAGGGTATGCACAGTTTGATAACTTTTTGAGCATAGTTCCAAACTACTCTCCAAAATGGTTGGATTCGTTCACAACTCCACCAACAATGCATCAATGTCCCAGTTTTCCCGCATCCCCTCCAACAATCATCATTATTTTTCCTGTCATCTTAGCCAATCTGACAGGTGTGTAGTGGTATCTTAGAGTTGTCTTAATTTGCATTTCTCTGATTAATAATGGCTGTCATTTGTTCTTATAGGGCACCAAAATAACATCATTCTTAGAATCAAGTTACAGTGTGTCCAATTGTAGCTGATTAGACCAATATGAGCTTAGAATACTCTACCCCAGTTTGGGCACCAATAGTCCCTGTGACTATTTGTGTGTAAATTTGGGCATCTCACATTTCTTTGGAGCTACTTCAATTCTGTTTTAGTCATAAAACACAACATCTTCTCTGATGTGGGCATGCCATGCTGGGTGGCCCTGTGCCAGTATCTTCTGTGTCACACAATCAATCCCAAAGTTCTCGAGGAAGACCTTGAGAATGTTTGTGTATCACTTTTTCTGACCACTACATGAGCTCTTGCCCTATAAAATAGTCTTTTTGGCAGATGTACATGTGATATTTGAGCAATGTCCCCAACCCATCAGAGTTGCAATATCAAAAGTTTTTGGTCAGATCCACAAACATGTATAGATCCCTGTTCTGCTCCTGATACTTCTGGAGTTAGTAAGCAGCAAACATCATCTTGACCACTCCTAGCGCCTTTCTGATGCCACACTATCTCACAGGTAGATGATGATCTTCCAAGAAATGGATCAGCTATTAATGAGGATTCCGGCAAGGTTCTTGCCAGCAGTGACTAAGAAAGAGACATGCACCCCTGTGATTATCACAGGACAATCTATTCACTTTATCTTTATAGAGATAGACAATGGAGACATCCTTGAACTCCTGGGGAATAACTTCCTCTTGCCACATAGTATGAAAATTTCCAGTCAATTTTTATATGAGCAATTGATCTCCCCACCTTGTAAATCTCAGCTGGAATAATGATCACTAGGTGCTTTGCCACATGAAAGAAGCCTAGTGACATTCAATTGGAAATTCAGCCAGAGAGTGATTGATTTCAATGAAGTAAATGGTCAATAGCTTTAGCATTGGTTGTTGATGGTTTGTTGAGAATGCTATGAAAGTGTTCAGCCCATCATTCCAAGATCATGTCCTTGTCACTAAGCAGTGTGGCACTATCAGCACTCATAGATCTTTGGCCCATAAGTAGCCTTCTAGGCATCATGAAAGTGCTTTGAATTGTTACTCTCAGCATAAAAATGAATTTAATCAGCTTTCCTATTGAGCCAAAAATCCTGCATCTCTTAGCTTTGTTTGAACTTAACTTTACTTTTGATGGAAATAAATACTGCCTTCTTGCTTATGAATGAACTGCCCTGCTGATATACCCTGTGGGGTTCTTGTTTTTTTTTTTTAGCAACTTCCAACATTCCCTATCATTTTCGGCCAACCAGTCTTGATGTTTGCAAAGGCTCTGACCCAGAAGAGTAAATGCAGTGCTCTCTACCAAATCTCTGAAAGAGTTCCATTCCTTTCCTCCTCTACTATTCCTATGTCTTGGCTCAACTTTCCCTCTAAATTATCAACAAACTGGTTCAGCTCAGAGAAACACCATAATTTGTTGAGATTGTTTCTTTTGGTAGTCATTTAGCTTTGGGGCTGCCGCTTTTGTTGAATGTGAATATTAAACTTGGAGAGAATCAGTCTAGCCCACTGTGCCACATAAAACCTTGATCACTTTCACATCCTGTCTCCTTCTGATCTATTAAATGTCAATATTTGCTCCAAAGGGACATTCATAGAGTCTTATTGCATTTAGAAAAATGGAAGCCCATATTGGTGATTTGAAGCACAACTCTTCTATAGTAAGTGACCCATTGTTCTCCAACTCCACGCCTCCTAAGGACTCCCTCTGCCATATCAGGTAGTCTAAGCCTACTCTAGTACTAAAGTCACCCAGAATTATACCCTTGTCCTTTTTTGACACATTGATGATAAGGGTCTCCAGATCTCACAAAGTTTTTCTTTGACCTCTTCAAGGTTTATCATGGTGGGAGCATAGACATTGATGATAGCGGCAAGTCACTTTCCTGCAAGTAGCAAGTGCATTGTCATGAAGCTGTCAATCACATCTTTTGATATGTATGCAGCCTTGTTTACTAGATTGGTTTTGATTACAAAAACTATTCCATCTTCATGGCACTCCTCTTCCCTACAGCCACTCCAGAAAAATGTGTATCCAGTTCAAACTTCAGTAAGCTGGCCTTCATTTGCTAGCATTGTTTCATCCAGGGCTGCTATTTGGAAGTGCTATGTACTGAGTTATCTCCCAACAAGAGCTGCTCATCTTTCAGTTCTACTGAATTTTGGGATGTCTATTAGTGTGATGTCTATAAGTGTGCATGCATTCCATGTGCTAGTGGTGAGTGGAATCATCTGTGTAGAAGCTTTTGTACATTTTTTGTGTTTCAAATGCAGGATGGGATCCTTACCTGGTGCAGTAATCAGGCAAGGGTTGGGTAAGCAGACAATTTTTGAGCACCTTACTAGTCCCTTCCTCACAAAGGAGATGAGCAAAGCAATCCTGATGATCTTGGCATCTTTAATGTCTAACTATTCTCTCAGCACTCCACAGCACCTGCTTCAGTTGCCTTCATGACTAGTGGAACAAATTGTTTTCATCTTCCCATTCCACCTTAAGCTTGAGATGGACACTCCTCTGATTCCCTGATGGGTCTCAGACTCCTTTGTTACATTCAACCTAGTTTAGCCCATCTGTCAAAATGGTTTACTGCAATATAACCACTGTGCCTCTAAAGCTTCTTGGAGCCACAGGTGAGAGGTAGGTGGATCAGGTGAACACCAGAGTTAGAAAGCAGCCCTTAAATGGATCAGCACCCTTCATCCAAAGGGAATAGTCTTTTTCTGAACAGCCCCTACATCCCAGGGAGGCACTATAATGCAGGACAAAAATAATGAACAGTCAGAGAATCCACATTCAAATCTAAGCCTAGATTGTTATTATTACTTTTGTTACAAATAAATCATTCCCTCTATGGATTGTTTCTCCTACTTTAAAAAGAGTGAATGCTCTCTTATGGTTCTTTCTTGTTCTAATCCTAAAATCATTTTGTCCTTTCTTTGCATGATGTATTCCACTACAATCCTCCAATCTCCCATCTTGGCATATAGATAAGCATGTAGGCAAGCCAGCAGAATGCAAAGATCTAATGGTGCAAAGTTTTCTAGTATGAATTCAGGAATTGATCTGATATTAGCTCTTTTTTTCCCCTGAGGCAATTGGGGTTAAGTGACTTGCCTGGGTCACACAGCTAAGAGGTATTAAGTATCTGAGATCAAATTTGAACTCAGGTCCTCCTGAGTTGAGGGCTGGTGCTTTATCCACTGAGCCATCTAGCTGTCCCAGATATTAGCTCTTTAAGGGCTCATGCATCTACATGTGGAAATACTCAACAACCACAGTTGGCAGAAATTGTTTAGCCATAGTGACATTCTGGGTCCATTTTCTCATCTGCATAATAAGTAAGTTAGACTAGACCCCATCCAAGCTATGTCACACTAAGTTTTTTTAAAATATAAGTTTTATGTTTATAAGTTAACGCAACAGAGAAAAAACTGGGGTTGGAGTGAAGAAACCTTGCCTCTGACAAATACTAGCTATAACATCCTGTGCAGTATGCTTCAATGATGCAGGCAACTCTCTGAGACTCTAAAGTGTCAGAGAAGAGACTAATCTGCATTGATAAAGAGAGTTTCCTCTCAGATTACTTCTCTGTAACAATGAAGTCCCTGATCTAGGATATATTATTTTCTGGGTACCTATCCTTTCTTTTTAGTAGAATTTGAAGTAAATTAACTATATTATTTTTACTTTTGTGCCCCCAATACCTAGCACAATGCCAGACACCTACTAGGTGCCAAGTTATAGTATCAATTTATAGAGAGGTTTGATCTTCAGTAGGAAAATTCTACCTAAAAGATAAAATTTCCAATTCTTCAGGTGTGTTATATTGGGGAAGAAAAAACTGGGTCTGTGACATAACTGATAAGAGGAATCCCTAGTAGGAAAATTCCCTCTTTCAATGCAGGTTGAGATCTTCTCTGCAACTTTTATAAAGTTGCCTAAAGCCTTATCATGTACTAGTCTTGACCTTCTGAGCAATACTTTGCTGACTTTAGTTCTACCATCTGTCAAATGTATTAAGACCTTCTCCTCTCCAATAAATAACACATCAGATTTAGAATATTACCAATGGGAATATTTGGGCTATCAGATATTCATTAAATAAACATTGTCCTTAATTACTATTTTAAGGAAGAAGTAAGAAACTCTCCATCAGTTGCAGTGAAAAGGCCTTCTCAATCGAAGATGCTGCACTGAATTGGAAATATGCCTCAATCAACTATACAGCCAATTTGATTCATCTTTAATTTTCAAGCTGGGATGAATACAGCCTTTGGCAAGGGGACTGAAATCTTAGGTTTTCATCTTTTGTCTGTTGCTGTTAAAACAGCTTAAGGTGACCCAAGTATAAGCCAATGCATGAAAAAGATTTTATTTTTCTCTCTGGTTTTATCTCTGCACCAAACCTCCCTGATGCAGTGTTTATAATGAGTGGTGAGAAGCAGGTGACCTGTGGATCTCCAGCAGAAGAGGTGGAGCCCATGTGATCAAACCATAATTCTATCAGAATCTCCAGACTGGAGTTTAGAGCACAAACATGTGACCTCATGGCAGGAGGAGGCCAGTGGAGTCTGGGGATTTAAAGAACTCAGGACACAATTAAATAAGGTCAAACTGGTAGAAAAAGGAAGATCATAGTCACTCTATAAAATGAGTTAATTCTGCTGAGAGGAGGAAATCTTATTAATAGAGAAAGTTGCTGAAATGCATTTTATGATTTATTTAAGTCTAAAGGATGAGTCTACCTGAGGAAGTTTAGAAGAGAGTTTTTGCCCATTAAATACCTAAAGAAAGACCTTGATCATTAATTACTAGTTAAAACCTAGACTTCATGTTGCTGTCTTTCAGGTCTACCTCATCAGAATAAAAAACCCTCCCAGGTTCAAATTCACTAGAGTGAGATAGGTATATAGATCCTCCCAGATCGCTGATCTTTCCCAATTATTTTCCTAGTTTGCAGGGAAAACTGTCTCTCTCAGAGAAAACTCTTATTTCCCAAAGATTAACTGACTCTGGTAGTCTACTGGAAAGAGGGCTATGTTCATGGAAAGGGACACATAGAAACTTTAACTTATATCCCCCCAACCTCTCCAAAAAACCCACCATATGTCACCTTTCAAATAATACTTTTGAAGTCTGTGCCATGAGAGTATAGTATGGTCCAACACAACTGAAAGTGACTAAGCACATACTGTGTTCAGAGGACTGGGTAGGCCCCGGGGACACTAAGTTTAGAGACGACAGGAACCCAGCACAAATTGGGGGTCAGACAACAACAGAAAGCATTATAATAAAGGTAAAGTTTAGAAGTGATGTGAAGCCTGCATGTGTTGGGTATGATCCATCATGGGGAAAGACATCAATGAGAAAGTATGATAATAAAAAAGGAAGAAGGACTAGATCTGTGATTCATTGATATAGGGAACTCTCAGGTGAGGTCGCTCCCTTCACCAATACATGTAAGAATCCTCTCTGTAATGTACAATCTTAGAGCAGCGGTTCTTAACCTTGGGTCAATGAACTTGTTTTTACTATTTTGATAACTGTGTTTTTATTTATATTTTGGAAGCATAAATGACTTGTCCAAGGACCATAGCTAATAAGTGTCTGAGACTAGATTTAAACTCAAGTTCTCGGGACTTCACAGTGGGTGCTCTATCTACTACACCATCCAGTTATCCCAGTTGTGAGTCTATATAATTTATTTCATTCACTCAAAGTATTATTCTGAGTAGGGAGCCATAGGTTTTACCAGATAGGCATAAGGTCCATGATATAAGAAAAAAAAATTAAGAAATCTCATCTTTGAAATAAGGCTTTTTTACTGCAGCTAATGGAGAGTTTCTTCTTGCTTAAAATAGCAATTAAGGGCAATATTTACTTAATAAATGGTTGATAGCCCAAATACTCCCATTGGCAATATTCTACATCTGATGCGTTATTTATTGAAGAATGGAGGGGCTTATTGATTTCAAAGATGGTGGAAACTCAGTCAGCTCTTATGGAGCAGAGAAATGATTTGTGCAGGGTCACACAGTCAGTGTGGGCCAAAGACAGGGTTTGAATGCTAGTGTGTCTGTTTCAAAGATCAGCTCTCTATCAACTACCCACAATGCCATCCAAGATTAAATGATATGTGTTCTTTTTTCTAGAGCAAGACTGTTATGTGATCAAAGTAGGGAACTCCTGGTATAGAAACTCTTTCCAAAGATACAGATTAGCAGGTCATCCACAACTCAGAATCTTAGCAAGCTATTTAGAGCATAGAGAGATTAAAGGACTTTCACATGATCATGCAGCTAGTACATAACAGAAGCAGTCTTCCTGACTTCAAAGCTTTCTTTTATTATTATACTGCCATTATCTCCAAAATTACTGCTGGTCTCTTAATAACCAAAGTAATTAACAGATTACCAAATGGCCTTTTTCTGATCAGTCTTGACCTCTCTGAAGCCTTTGGCACTAT